>NC_091286.1:561416600-562091296 GCF_032444005.1 Ranitomeya imitator | reverse complement strand
CAGCTGACGGTGCTGGAACCCGGTTACTAAGCTGTAGGTGCCCGCGCTTAAAAAGCACTACCAAGGACCGCCTGGCGTTGGCGGAACTCGGATACCCAGGAGGAGGCACTAAGCCAAAGGCTCGGCCCGGAACCAGCTGACGGTGCTGGAACCAGGTGGTGGACCCGAAGGTCCACAGGAGAGGAGAGAACAGCTAGGCCGCGAGGCAGCCGCAGTTACCGAACCCCAACAGTCCTACAGGGGGAGCTGGGCCTACTGGCACTACAGAACCAGCCTTGACTACCAGTTCACGCAGCCCACATAGGAAGCTCCTAAACTGGAGGCACCCTGGAGTTGGCTAACCCGACCGCACCACGACGAGGCAAGCATAGGTGTCTCAGTGAAGTTGACACAACCCGGAAACAGCTGACGGTGCTGAAACCAGGCTTGGCACGAGGAGTACCTGTGACAAGAACACTGCCGAGAACCAGCTGGCGGTGCTGGAACCCGGATGCGTTGCCCCAGTGTGCAAGAGCCAATGGCACGACCGAGGACCAGCTGACGGTGCTGGAACCCGGTTACTAAGCTGTAGGTGCCCGCGCTTAAAAGCACTACCAAGGACCGCCTGGCGTTGGCGGAACTCGGATACCCAGGAGGAGGCACCTAAGCCAAAGGCTCGGCCCGGAACCAGCTGACGGGTGCTGGAACCAGGTGGTGGACCCGAAGGTCCACAGGAGAGGAGAGAACAGCTAGGCCGCGAGGCAGCCGCAGTTACCGAACCCCAACAGTCCTACAGGGGGAGCTGGGCCTACTGGCACTACAGAACCAGCCTTGACTACCAGTTCACGCAGCCCCACATAGGAAGCTCCTAAACTGAGGCACCCTGGAGTTGGCTAACCCGACCGCCACCACGACGAGGCAAGCATAGGTGTCTCAGTGAAGTTGACACAACCCGGAAACAGCTGACGGTGCTGAAACAGGCTTGGCACGAGGGAGTACCTGTGACAAGAACACTGCCGAGAACCAGCTGGCGGTGCTGGAACCCGGATGCGTTGCCCCAGTGTGCAAGAGCCAATGGCACGACGAGGACCAGCTGACGGTGCTGGAACCCGGTTACTAAGCTGTAGGTGCCCGCGCTTAAAAGCACTACCAAGGACCGCCTGGCGTTGGGCGGAACTCGGATACCCAGGAGGAGGCACCTAAGCCAAAGGCTCGGCCCGGAACCAGCTGACGGTGCTGGAACCAGGTGGTGGACCCGAAGGTCCACAGGAGAGGAGAGAACAGCTAGGCCGCGAGGCAGCCGCAGTTACCGAACCCCAACAGTCCTACAGGGGGAGCTGGGGCCTACTGGCACTACAGAACCAGCCTTGACTACCAGTTCACGCAGCCCACATAGGAAGCTCCTAAACTGGAGGCACCCTGGAGTTGGCTAACCCGACCGCACCACGACGAGGCAAGCATAGGTGTCTCAGTGAAGTTGACACAACCCGGAAACAGCTGACGGTGCTGAAACCAGGCTTGGCACGAGGGAGTACCTGTGACAAGAACACTGCCGAGAACCAGCTGGCGGTGCTGGAACCCGGATGCGTTGCCCCAGTGTGCAAGAGCCAATGGCACGACCGAGGACCAGCTGACGGTGCTGGAACCCGGTTACTAAGCTGTAGGTGCCCGCGCTTAAAAGCACTACCAAGGACCGCCTGGCGTTGGCGGAACTCGGATACCCAGGAGGAGGCACCTAAGCCAAAGGCTCGGCCCGGAACCAGCTGACGGTGCTGGAACCAGGTGGTGGACCCGAAGGTCCACAGGAGAGGAGAGAACAGCTAGGCCGCGAGGCAGCCGCAGTTACCGAACCCCAACAGTCCTACAGGGGGAGCTGGGCCTACTGGCACTACAGAACCAGCCTTGACTACCAGTTCACGCAGCCCACATAGGAAGCTCCTAAACTGGAGGCACCCTGGAGTTGGCTAACCCGACCGCACCACGACGAGGCAAGCATAGGTGTCTCAGTGAAGTTGACACAACCCGGAAACAGCTGACGGTGCTGAAACCAGGCTTGGCACGAGGGAGTACCTGTGACAAGAACACTGCCGAGAACCAGCTGGCGGTGCTGGAACCCGGATGCGTTGCCCCAGTGTGCAAGAGCCAATGGCACGACCGAGGACCAGCTGACGGTGCTGGAACCCGGTTACTAAGCTGTAGGTGCCCGCGCTTAAAAGCACTACCAAGGACCGCCTGGCGTTGGCGGAACTCGGATACCCAGGAGGAGGCACCTAAGCCAAAGGCTCGGCCCGGAACCAGCTGACGGTGCTGGAACCAGGTGGTGGACCCGAAGGTCCACAGGAGAGGAGAGAAACAGCTAGGCCGCGAGGCAGCCGCAGTTACCGAACCCCAACAGTCCTACAGGGGGAGCTGGGCCTACTGGCACTACAGAACCAGCCTTGACTACCAGTTCACGCAGCCCACATAGGAAGCTCCTAAACTGGAGGCACCCTGGAGTTGGCTAACCCGACCGCACCACGACGAGGCAAGCATAGGTGTCTCAGTGAAGTTGACACAACCCGGAAACAGCTGACGGTGCTGAAACCAGGCTTGGCACGAGGGAGTACCTGTGACAAGAACACTGCCGAGAACCAGCTGGCGGTGCTGGAACCCGGATGCGTTGCCCCAGTGTGCAAGAGCCAATGGCACGACCGAGGACCAGCTGACGGTGCTGGAACCCGGTGTACTAAGCTGTAGGTGCCCGCGCTTAAAAGCACTACCAAGGACCGCCTGGCGTTGGCGGAACTCGGATACCCAGGAGGAGGCACCTAAGCCAAAGGCTCGGCCCGGAACCAGCTGACGGTGCTGGAACCAGGTGGTGGACCCGAAGGTCCACAGGAGAGGAGAGAACAGCTAGGCCGCGAGGCAGCGCAGTTACCGAACCCCAACAGTCCTACAGGGGGAGCTGGGCCTACTGGCACTACAGAACCAGCCTTGACTACCAGTTCACGCAGCCCACATAGGAAGCTCCTAAACTGGAGGCACCCTGGAGTTGGCTAACCCGACCGCACCACGACGAGGCAAGCATAGGTGTCTCAGTGAGCTTGACACAACCCGGAAACAGCTGACGGTGCTGAAACCAGGCTTGGCACGAGGGAGTACCTGTGACAAAAACACTGCCGAGAACCAGCTGGCGGTGGCTGGAACCCGGATGCGTTGCCTTGCCTATTAAAGATTGTCTTCCTAGAGCCCCAACTAGCGGTGTTGGAGCAAAGGGGTAAGCAGGGGGAGATGAGTGTAGGCCGAAGCCTGCACTGGAGGCAGCTTTGTGTCTGCGTTGCGTTTGCAGGACACTTTGCCGGCTACACACTGGGGGAACAGCTGGCGTTGCTGAACCCCACTAACACAATGGCGTGTGTTTTTCTCTGTGCAGCTAGCACTTGCGGCAAAAAACTAGCGATGTTAGAGCCCGTGTTGAAGCAGGAGGAGGAGGAGAGGAGCAGAGTGTAGGCCGAAGCTTAGTTGAACCAATTTCAAAGGAAACCTTTAACCCCCCCCTCAGGTGTTACAAAGTACAAGAGACACACCTTGTGCAGTATTAATGCTGCACAAGTGAAAGGTTGCTCTATTAATTTGTCTACTTGCACACGCTGAATGAAAGACATACACAATTTACCCCATTCTACAGTCAAACTGTAGTGGATGCGTGACTGGTTTTTTGATGAGACGCAGCACAGGTGTCCAAAATAACGCCTTGGTGCTTGGAGCAGCTTCCTGAGCGTTGTTATTTGCTGTACAGGAGTCTGCGCTCTTGTGTTATCCCTTGGCAATGCCCTGTTAGCGCTGCCCATCTTATGACATCATTTCATGTTGGCCGGTGCGGTTAACGATGGCCATAAATCCCAGACCCACAGTGTCTTTTCATAAAGCCACACTGCGGTGCTGGGATTCGTGGCCTTGAGCAGTAAATATTTTGGCCGCTCACACACGTCCTTACACCTGCTTCAGACTGGGCGGCCTCTGCTGATCCCTTCTTGCATGCCGCGGCCATGAGGCTGCACAGTCTGAGAAGGCTGAAGGAGATGAGTTAAGACAGGCGAAGATATGCACTGCTCGTGCCCATCAATCACACCCTCGCAGTCAAATAATTAAGACAACGAGGAGCATTTTATTCAGGCAGGGCGGACGAACAGGCGCAAGTAGCCAACCAATGATGTCAGAAGACGGGAAGCGCTACCAAGGGGGGTGCTGCGTATCATTAGAAAGGAAAGTCACACCTCAGGGACAGTGGAATGGTCTCAAAGAGACACATTTTGTACGTGTTGAGTTCCACGTGGGCAAGGAGAAAACATCAGCCACCTTGTACAAATGCAGCAGTACTGCTGTACAAGGTGGCTGTTATACATAGAAACACCTGGGGGTGGGGGCCAGGCTCCCTTCAATTTCAGTTCATGTGCCTGCGTGGCGTTTGCAGGTCACGTTGCAAGCTGCACAGCAGGGGAACAGCTGGCGGTGCTGAACCCCACTAACACATTGGCTGGTGTTTTTCTCTGTGCAGCTAGCATTTCCGGGCAAAAACTAGCGGTGTTTGAGCCCAGGGTCAGCAGGAGGAGGAGGAGAGGAGCAAAGTGTAGGCCGAAGCCTGCACTGGTGGCAGCTTTTGGTCGGTTGTGCCAGCGTGGCTTGTGCTGGACACGATGCCCGGCTACACAGCGGGGGAACAAGCTGGCGTTGCTGAACCCCACTAACACATTGGCTGGTGTTTTTCTCTGTGCAGCTAGCATTTCCGGGCAAAAACTAGCGGTGTTTGAGCCCAGGGTCAGCAGGAGGAGGAGGAGAGGAGCAAAGTGTAGGCCGAAGCCTGCACTGGTGGCAGCTTTTGGTCGGTTGTGCCAGCGTGGCTTGTGCTGGACACGATGCCGGCTACACAGCGGGGGAACAGCTGGCGTTGCTGAACCCCACTAACACATTGGCTGGTGTTTTTCTCTGTGCAGCTAGCATTTCCGGGCAAAAACTAGCGGTGTTTGAGCCCAGGGTCAGCAGGAGGAGGAGGAGAGGAGCAAAGTGTAGGCCGAAGCCTGCACTGGTGGCAGCTTTTGGTCGGTTGTGCCAGCGTGGCTTGTGCTGGACACGATGCCGGCTACACAGCGGGGGAACAGCTGGCGTTGCTGAACCCCACTAACACATTGGCTGGTGTTTTTCTCTGTGCAGCTAGCATTTCCGGGCAAAAACTAGCGTTGTTAGAGCCCAGGGTCAGCAGGAGGAGGAGGAGAGGAGCAAAGTGTAGGCCGAAGCCTAGTTGAACCAATTTCAAAGGTTACCTTTAACCCCCCCTCAGGTGTTACAAAGAACAAGAGCCACTCCTTCTGCAGCATTAATGCTGCACAAGTAAAAGGTTGCTCTATTAATTTGTCTACTTGCACAAGCTGAATGCAACACGTAGACTATTTAGCCCATTATACTGTTTAACAGTAGTGGAGGCGTGACTTGTCTTTTTAAAGAAAAGCAGCACAGGTGTCGAAAACACCTTTTTGCATGGGCGCAGCTTCCTGAGCGTTGTTAGTTGCTGTACAGGAGTCTGCGCTCTTGTGATCCTTTGGCCATGCGCTGTGAGCGCTTCCTGTCTTATGACCTCATTTCATGTTGGCCGTTGCGGTTAGCGATGGACATGAATCCCAGACCCACAGTGTGTTTTTAAAAAATCACACTGCGGTGCTGGGATTCGTGCCCTGGTGCAGTAAATATGTTTGCCGCTCACACATGTCCTTACACCTGCTTCAGACTGGACGGCCTCATCTGATCCCTTATCGCCTGCCGAGGCCATGAGGACACCCAGTCTGAAGAAGGCGGAAGGAGATGAGTGAACACAGGCAAACATATGCACTGCACATGCCCATCAATCACACCCTCGCTGTCCAAAAAAATAAGACACCGAGGGGCGTTGTTTCGAGCAGGGGAGATGCACAGGCGCAGCCAGCTAACCAATGATGTCAAAAGACGGGCAGCGCTAACAAGGGTGGTGCTGCGTGTCATTACAAAGGAAAGTCACACCTCAGGGACATTGTAATGGTCTCTAATGAGACACATTTTGTACGTGTTGAGTTCCACGTGGGCAAGGAGAAAAAGTCAGCCACCTCGTACAAATGCAGCAGTACTGCTGTACAAGGTGGCTGTTATACATAGAAACACCTGGGGGGGTGGGGGGCAGGCTCCCTTCAATTTCAGTTCATGTGCCTGCGTGGCGTTTGCAGGTCACGTTGCAAGCTACACAGCAGGGGAACAGCTGGCGTTGCTGAACCCCACTGACACATTGACTGGTGTTTTTCTCTGTGCAGATTGCATGTCCGGGCAAAAACTAGCGGTGTTAGAGCCCAGGGTCAGCAGGAGGAGGAGGAGAGGAGCAAAGTGTAGGCCGAAGCCTGCACTGGTGGCAGCTTTTGGTCGGTTGTGCCAGCGTGGCTTGTGCTGGACACGATGCCGGCTACACAGCGGGGGAACAGCTGGCGGTGCTGAACCCCACTAACACATTGGCTGGTGTTTTTCTCTGTGCAGCTAGCATTTCCGGGCAAAAACTAGCGGTGTTTGAGCCCAGGGTCAGCAGGAGGAGTAGAGGAGCAGAGTGTAGGCCGAAGCCTAGTTGAACCAATTTCCAAGGTTACCTTTAACCCCCCCCCTCAGGTGTTGCAAGGTACAAGAGCCACACCTTGAACAGCATTAATGATGCACAAGTCAAAGGTTGCTCTATTTAATTTTGCTCCTTGCACACGCTGAATTAAACACGTACACTATTTAGCCCATTATACTGTCAAACAGTTGTGGAGGCGTGACTTGTCTTTTTAACGAGACGCAGCACAGGTGTCAAAATTTGCACCTAGGTACTGGGCGCAGATTCCTGAGCGTTGTTATTTGCTGTACAGGAGTCTGCGCTCTTGTGTTATCCCTTGGCAATACCCTGTTAGTGCAGGCCGTCTCATGACCTCATTTCATGTTGGCCGGTGCGGTTAACGATGGCCATAAATCCCAGACCCACAGTGGCTTTTCCTAAAGTCACACTGCGGTGCTGGGATTCGTGGCCTTGTGCAGTAAATATGTTCGCCGCTCACACATGTCCTTACACCTGCTTCAGACTGGGCGGCCTCAGCTGATCCCTTATCGCATGCCGCGGCCATGAGGCCGCACAGTCAGAAGAAGGCGGAAGGAGGGGAGTGAAAACAGGGGAACATATGCACTGCTCGTGCCCATCAATCACACCCTCGCAGTCAAAATATATGAGACAACGGGGGGCGTTGTGTCGGGCAGGGGGGACGCACAGGCACAGCCAGCCAACCAATGATGTCAGGAGACGGGCAGCGCTAACAATGGGGGTGCTGCGTGTCATTACAAAGGAAAGTCACACCTCAGGGACATTGTAATGGTCTCTAATGAGACACATTTTGTACGTGTTGAGTTCCACGTGGGCAAGGAGAAAAAGTCAGCCACCTCGTACAAATGCAGCAGTACTGCTGTACAAGGTGGCTGATATACATAGAAACACCTGGGGGGGTGGGGGGCAGGCTCCCTTCAATTTCAGTTCATGTGCCTGCGTGGCGTTTGCAGGTCACGTTGCAAGCTACACAGCAGGGGAACAGCTGGCGTTGCTGAACCCCACTGACACATTGACTGGTGTTTTTCTCTGTGCAGATTGCATGTCCGGGCAAAAACTAGCGGTGTTAGAGCCCAGGGTCAGCAGGAGGAGGAGGAGAGGAGCAAAGTGTAGGCCGAAGCCTGCACTGGTGGCAGCTTTTGTTCTGTTGTGCCAGCGTGGCTTGTGCTGGACACGTTGCCGACTACACAGCAGGGGAACAGCTGGCGGTGCTGAACCCCACTAACACATTGGCTGGTGTTTTTCTCTGTGCAGCTAGCATTTCCGGGCAAAAACTAGCGGTGTTTGAGCCCAGGGTCAGCAGGAGGAGTAGAGGAGCAGAGTGTAGGCCGAAGCCTAGTTGAACCAATTTCAAAGGTTACCTTTAACCCCCCCCTCAGGTGTTGCAAGGTACAAGAGCCACACCTTGAACAGCATTAATGATGCACAAGTCAAAGGTTGCTCTATTTAATTTTGCTCCTTGCACACGCTGAATTAAACACGTACACTATTTAGCCCATTATACTGTCAAACAGTTGTGGAGGCGTGACTTGTCTTTTTAACGAGACGCAGCACAGGTGTCAAAATTTGCACCTAGGTACTGGGCGCAGATTCCTGAGCGTTGTTATTTGCTGTACAGGAGTCTGCGCTCTTGTGTTATCCCTTGGCAATACCCTGTTAGTGCAGGCCGTCTCATGACCTCATTTCATGTTGGCCGGTGCGGTTAACGATGGCCATAAATCCCAGACCCACAGTGGCTTTTCCTAAAGTCACACTGCGGTGCTGGGATTCGTGGCCTTGTGCAGTAAATATGTTCGCCGCTCACACATGTCCTTACACCTGCTTCAGACTGGGCGGCCTCAGCTGATCCCTTATCGCATGCCGCGGCCATGAGGCCGCACAGTCAGAAGAAGGCGGAAGGAGGGGAGTGAAAACAGGGGAACATATGCACTGCTCGTGCCCATCAATCACACCCTCGCAGTCAAAATATATGAGACAACGGGGGGCGTTGTGTCGGGCAGGGGGGACGCACAGGCACAGCCAGCCAACCAATGATGTCAGGAGACGGGCAGCGCTAACAATGGGGGTGCTGCGTGTCATTACAAAGGAAAGTCACACCTCAGGGACATTGTAATGGTCTCTAATGAGACACATTTTGTACGTGTTGAGTTCCACGTGGGCAAGGAGAAAAAGTCAGCCACCTCGTACAAATGCAGCAGTACTGCTGTACAAGGTGGCTGATATACATAGAAACACCTGTGGGTGGGGGGCAGGCTCCCTTCAATTTCAGTTCATGTGCCTGCGTGGCGTTTGCAGGTCACGTTGCAAGCTACACAGCAGGGGAACAGCTGGCGTTGCTGAACCCCACTAACACATTGGCTGGTGTTTTTCTCTGTGCAGCTAGCATGTCCGGGCAGAAACTGGCGTTGTTTGAGCCCAGGGTCAGCAGGAGGAGGAGAGGAGCAAAGTGTAGGCCGAAGCCTGCACTGGTGGCAGCTTTTGGTCGGTTGTGCCAGCGTGGCTTGTGCTGGACACGTTGCCGACTACACAGCAGGGGAACAGCTGGCGGTGCTGAACCCCACTAACACATTGGCTGGTGTTTTTCTCTGTGCAGCTAGCATTTCCGGGCAAAAACTAGCGGTGTTTGAGCCCAGGGTCAGCAGGAGGAGTAGAGGAGCAGAGTGTAGGCCGAAGCCTAGTTGAACCAATTTCAAAGGTTACCTTTAACCCCCCCCTCAGGTGTTGCAAGGTACAAGAGCCACACCTTGTGCAGCATTAATGCTGCACAAGTAAAAGGTTGCTCTATTTGTTTTGCTCCTTGCACACGCTGACTAAAACACGTACACTATTTAGCCCATTATACTGTCAAACAGTTGTGGAGGCGTGACTTGTCTTTTTAACGAGACGCAGCACAGGTGTCAAAATTTGCACCTAGGTACTGGGCGCAGATTCCTGAGCGTTGTTATTTGCTGTACAGGAGTCTGCGCTATTGTGATCCCTTGGCCATGCGCTGTGAGCGCTTCCTGTCTTCTGACCTCATTTCATGTCGGCCGTTGCGGTTAGCGATGGACATGAATCCCAGACCCACAGTGTGTTTTTAAAAAATCACACTGCGGTGCTGGGATTCGTGCCCTGGTGCACTAAATATGTTTGCCGCTCACACATGTCCTTACACCTGCTTCAGACTGGGCGGCCTCATCTGATCCCTTATCGCCTGCCGCGGCCATGAGGACACCCAGTCTGAAGAAGGCGGAAGGAGATGAGTGAACACAGGCAAACATATGCACTGCACATGCCCATCAATCACACCCTCGCTGTCCAAAAAAATAAGACACCGAGGGCCGTTGTTTCGAGCAGGGGAGATGCACAGGCGCAGCCAGCTAACCAATGATGTCAAAAGACGGGCAGCGCTAACAAGGGTGGTGCTGCGTGTCATTACAAAGGAAAGTCACACCTCAGGGACATTGTAATGGTCTCTAATGAGACACATTTTGTACGTGTTGAGTTCCACGTGGGCAAGGAGAAAAAGTCAGCCACCTCGTACAAATGCAGCAGTACTGCTGTACAAGGTGGCTGATATACATAGAAACACCTGTGGGTGGGGGGCAGGCTCCCTTCAATTTCAGTTCATGTGCCTGCGTGGCGTTTGCAGGTCACGTTGCAAGCTACACAGCAGGGGAACAGCTGGCGTTGCTGAACCCCACTGACACATTGACTGGTGTTTTTCTCTGTGCAGATTGCATGTCCGGGCAGAAACTGGCGTTGTTTGAGCCCAGGGTCAGCAGGAGGAGGAGAGGAGCAAAGTGTAGGCCGAAGCCTGCACTGGTGGCAGCTTTTGGTCGGTTGTGCCAGCGTGGCTTGTGCTGGACACGATGCCGGCTACACAGCGGGGGAACAGCAGGCGGTGCTGAACCCCACTAACACATTGGCTGGTGTTTTTCTCTGTGCAGCTAGCATGTCCGGGCAGAAACTGGCGTTGTTTGAGCCCAGGGTCAGCAGGAGGAGGAGAGGAGCAAAGTGTAGGCCGAAGCCTGCACTGGTGGCAGCTTTTGGTCGGTTGTGCCAGCGTGGCTTTTGCTGGACACGATGCCGGCTACACAGCGGGGGAACAGCTGGCGGTGCTGAACCCCACTAACACATTGGCTGGTGTTTTTCTCTGTGCAGCTAGCATTTCCGGGCAAAAACTAGCGCTGTTTGAGCCCAGGGTCAGCAGGAGGAGTAGAGGAGCAGAGTGTAGGCCGAAGCCTAGTTGAACCAATTTCAAAGGTTACCTTTAACCCCCCCCTCAGGTGTTGCAAGGTACAAGAGCCACACCTTGTGCAGCATTAATGCTGCACAAGTAAAAGGTTGCTCTATTTGTTTTGCTCCTTGCACACGCTGACTAAAACACGTACACTATTTAGCCCATTATACTGTCAAACAGTTGTGGAGGCGTGACTTGTCTTTTTAACGAGACGCAGCACAGGTGTCAAAATTTGCACCTAGGTACTGGGCGCAGATTCCTGAGCGTTGTTATTTGCTGTACAGGAGTCTGCGCTATTGTGATCCCTTGGCCATGCGCTGTGAGCGCTTCCTGTCTTCTGACCTCATTTCATGTCGGCCGTTGCGGTTAGCGATGGACATGAATCCCAGACCCACAGTGTGTTTTCAAACAATCACACTACGTGGCTGGGATTCGTGGCCTTGTGCAGTAAATAGGTTTGCCGCTTACACATGTCCTTACACCGGCTCCAGACTGGGCGGCCTCAGCTGATCCCTTATCGCCTACCACGGCCAGGAGGCCGCACAGTCTGAAGAAGGCGGAAGGAGATGAGTTAAGACAGGCGAACATATGCACTGCTCGTGCCCATAAACCACACCCTCGCTGACAAAATAAATATGACAACGAGGGGCGTTGTTTCTAGCAGGGCGGATGCACAGGCGCAGCCAGCTAACCATGATGACAAAAGACGGGAAACGCTACCAAGGGGGGTGCTGCGTATCATTACAAAGGAAAGTCACACCTCAGGGACAGTGGAATGGTCTCAATGAGACACATTTTGTACGTGTTGAGTTCCACGTGGGCAAGGAGAAAAAGTCAGCCACCTTGTACAAATGCAGCAGTACTGCTGTACTAGGTGGCTGTTATACATAGAAACACCTGGGGGGGTGGGGCCAGGTTCCCTTTTAATTTCAGTTCCTGTGCCTGCATGGCGTTTGCAGGTCACGTTGCCGGCTACACAGCAGGGGAACAGCTGGCGTTGCTGAACCCCACTAACACATTGGCTGGTGTTTTTCTCTGTGCAGCTAGCACTTCCGGGCAAAAACTAGCGGTGTTTGAGCCCAGGGTCAGCAGGAGGAGGAGAGGAGCAGAGTGTAGGCCGAAGCCTGCACTGGTGGCAGCTTTTGTTCTGTTGTGCCAGCGTGGCTTGTGCTGGACACGTTGCCGACTACACAGCAGGGGAACAGCTGGCGGTGCTGAACCCCACTGACACATCACCTAGTGTTTTTTTCTGTGTAGACAACACTTCCAGGTGGCAACTGACAGTGTTGAAACCCAGGGAATCAAAGAGGAGCAGAGTGTAGGCCGAAGCCTGCAGTGGAGCAAGTTGAAAGGGAACCTTTAACCCCCCCCCCCAGGCATTTGTTGCTGAAAGAGCCATCTTGTACAGCAGTAATACTGCACATGGAAAATGGTGGCTCCGAAAATTATGCTCCTTGCAAACGCTGAAGTACACACTCATATAATGTGTCCCCTCACACCGTCAAACCATCCCGGAAGTGGGACTTTCCTTTGTAATGTGACACAGCACAGCCGTCATTCCAACCCCCTTGGTGCCGGGCACCACCTCCTCAACGTTGTTTGGTTCTGTCACGGAGCCCGCACTGTAATGTTATCCCTTGGCCATGCACAGTTAGCGGTGCCCGTCTTCTGACATCATGTAGGTGTCAGGCTGGCAGTGCCTGTGCGTCCAAGCTGCCCGAGATCCAACCTTGCAGTGTCATCTAATGTAGTCCCACTGCGGGCCAGGGATCCATGGGCATGCGCAGTGCATATCATCGCCTCTCACTCACCTCCTTCCTGCTTCTTCAGACTGTGCGGCGTCACGGCCGTGGCATGCTATTAGGGATCAGCTGACGCCGCCTAGTCTGAAGAAGCGTGAAGAAGGGGAGTGAGAGGCTAGTATATGCACTGCGCATGGCCATGGATACCAGGCCCACTGTGGGATCACATTAGACGACACTGCGAGGTGTGATTTCGGGCAGCGTGGACGCACAGGCGCAGCCAGGACGACAACAAATGATGTCAGAGGACGGGCAGCGCAAACTGTGCATGGCCAAGGGATAACATAACAGCGCAGGGTCCATGACGGAATCAAACAACGCTAAGGAGGCAGCGCACGGTGCCAAGGGGGTAGCAATGACGGCTGTGCTGTGTCACATTACAAAGGAAAGTCCCACCTCCGGGACGGTTGGACGGTGTGAGGGGACACATTACATGAGTGTGTAGTTCAGCGTTTGCAAGGAGCATAATTTCAAGAGCGACCTTTCCCTTGTGCAGTATTAGTGCTGCACATGGTGGCTCTTTCAGTAACAAACGCCTAGGGGGGGGGGGGGACAGGTCCCCTTACATTTTAGTTGTGCCAGCGTGGCGGTCGCATGACACGTTGCCGGATACACAGCTGGGGATCAGCTGACGTTACTGAACCCCAATAACAGAGGAGCGACTGTTGACTGTGCACACAGCACTTCCAGGCACCAACTGGCGGTGTTAGAGCCCAGGGACAGCAGGAGGAGCAGATTGGAGGTATTGCCGCACACACAGCTGGGGATCAGCTGACGTTACTGAACCCCAATAACAGAGGAGCGACTGTTGACTGTGCACACAGCACTTCCAGGCACCAACTGGCGGTGTTAGAGCCCAGGGACAGCAGGAGGAGCAGATTGGAGGTATTGCCGCACACACAGCTGGGGATCAGCTGACGTTACTGAACCCCAATAACAGAGGAGCGACTGTTGACTGTGCACACAGCACTTCCAGGCACCAACTGGCGGTGTTAGAGCCCAGGGACAGCAGGAGGAGCAGAGGAACAGAGTGTAGGCCGAAGCCTGATTGGAGCAAGTTGAAAGGAAACCTTTAACCCCCCCCCCCAAGACGTTTGTAGCTGAAAGAGCCATGTTGTGCAGCACTAAGGATGCAAAAGGAAAAGGTTGCTCTTTTAATTATGCTCCTTGCAAACACCGAAGTAAACACTAAAAATGTGTCCCTTTATACCGTTAAACCGTTCCGGAGGTGCGAATTTCCTTCGTAATGGGACACAGCACAGCTGTCATTCCTATCCCCTTGATGCCGTGCGCTGCCTCCTCAGCGTTGTTTTAAGCTGCCACGGAGCCTGCGCTGTTCTGTTAGCCCTTGGCCATGCCCAATTAGCGCTGCCTGTCTTCTGACATAATTTGGTGTCAGGCTGTCAGTGCCTGTGCGTCCACGCT
This sequence comes from Ranitomeya imitator, assembly GCF_032444005.1. Taxonomy (NCBI): domain Eukaryota; kingdom Metazoa; phylum Chordata; class Amphibia; order Anura; family Dendrobatidae; genus Ranitomeya; species Ranitomeya imitator. The sequence continues at coordinate 562,077,246 of NC_091286.1, read as the reverse complement.
GCTCCAGATCCCACCTCGCAGTCTCATCTAACGTAATCCCACTGCGGGCCTTGGAACCATGGGCATGCACAGTGCATAACCTCGACTCTCACTCCCCTCCTTCCCTCTTCTTCAGACTGTGCGGTGTCACGGCCGTGGCATGCTAGGGATCAGCTGACGGCGCACAGTCTAAAGAAGGCGGAGGGAAATGAGCGAGAGCCCGAGGGGAAGATATGCACTGCGCATGCCCATGGATCCCAGGCCCGCAGTGTGACTCAATCAGAAGACACTGCGAGGCGGGATCTCGGGCACCGCGGCCGCACAGGCGCAGCCAGCCTGACACCAAATTATGTCAGAAGACAGGCAGCGCAAATAGGGCATGCCCAAGGGATAACAGAACAGCGCAGGCTCCGTGACAGCTTAAAACAACGCTGAGGAGGCAGCGCATGGCACCAAGGGGGTAGGAATGACGGCTGTGCTGCGTCACATTACGAAGGAAAGTCCCAGCTCCGGGACGGTATAACGGTATCAGTGAACACATTTTATAAGTGTTAAGTTCTGCGTGTGCAAAGAGCTAAAAAAAAAGAGCTACCTTTTCCTTGTGCAGCATTACTGCTGCACAAGATGGCTCTTTCAGTAACAAACGACGGGGGGGGGGGGGGGGACAGGTTCCCTTACATTTAGGTTGTTGTGCCAGCGTGGCGGTCGCAGGACACATTGCCGGCTACACAGCTGGGGATCAGCTGACGTTACTGAAACCCAATAACACTGGGTCGTATGTTTTTACTGTGCAGCCTGCACTTCTGAGCCGCAACTGGCGGTGTTGGAGCCCAGGAATAGCAGTTCAGGTGGTAGAAAGATGAACACAGCAGGAGACCTGGATGACACCCAATTACTTAATCAGGCAGAGGAGTGGCAAATTCCTGCGAGATCCAGGCCTGGTTCATTTTCAGGAAAGTAAGCCGGTCAACGTTATCGGAGGATAGTCGCATGCGACGGTCTGTTAGTACACCACCTGCGGCACTAAAGACACGTTCCGATAAGACACTAGCCGCAGGGCAAGCCAGCACCTCCAATGCATACTGGCTTAGCTCTGGCCATGTATCCAGCTTAGAGACCCAAAACTTGAACGGGGAAGAGCCGTCTGGGAGTACAGTAAGAGGGCAAGCCATGTAGTCTGTCACCATCTGACGGAACCGTTGCCTCCTGCTGACTGGAGCCGCCGGTGATGGTGTAGACATTTGGGGCGGGCACACAAAAGTGTGCCAGAGTTGTGCCATACTGGGCTTGCCTTGGGCAGAGGCACTGCTTCTGCTCCCTCTTTGGGCAGAGCCTCCCCCACTGCCTCGACGCACTGAGCTGCTTTGTAAAGCACTAGCAGCACTCCTCTCAGTTGGACAGGAGAAGATGATGGAATTCACCAGTGTGTCGTGGTACTCCCGCAATTTACGCTCCCGGGTCAACGCAGGGATGAGGTTTTGGACGTTGTCCCGGTAGCGAGGATCGAGGAGGGTGAACACCCAATAATCAGGCATGTTGAGAATGTGGTCGATGCGGCGGTCGTTTCTCAGGCACTGCAGCATGAAATCCACCATGTGCTGCAGAGTGCCAACCGGCCCAGAAACGCTGTCCCCTGCTTGAGACATGATCTCTGCCCGCTCGTCATCACCCCACCCTCGCTGTACACACTGACCACTGGACAATTGTGTCGCTCCCTCCTCTGGACGGAGCTCTTCCTCCTCCATTGACTCCTCCTCATCCTCCTCACAAATTGGCCCCTGCGTACCCCTTTGTGAGGAACCACGTGGCGCTGACTCTCCAGAAGCTGATGGAAAAGGTGACTCCTCATCCTCCACCTCTTCCACCACATCATCCCTTAACCCTTGCAAAGTTTGCTGAAGCAGGCAGATAAGGGGGACAGTCATGCTGACTAGTGCATCATCTGCACTTGCCATCCGCGTGGAATAATCAAAAGGACGCAAAACCTGGCAGACGTCCTTCATAGTGGCCCACTCTGTGGTTGTGAAGTCTGATCGGCGCTGACTGCGACTTCTTTGCGCCTGATGCAGCTGGTACTCCATAACTGCTTGCTGCTGCTCACACAACCGCTCCAACATATGTAACGTGGAATTCCACCGGGTAGGTAGGTCACATATGATGCGGTGTTCCGGAAGGCGGAATCGGCGCTGCAGAGCAGCAATGCGGGATCTGGCCAAGCTGGAACGCCGCAAGTGAGCACACTCTAGGCGGACCTTGTGCAGCAGGGCATCAAGATCCGGATAGTCCCTCAGAAAACTCTGCACAACCAAATTGAGCACATGTGCCAGACATGGGATGTGAGTGAGGTTGCCAAGGGCCAAAGCTGCCACCAGATTTCGGCCATTGTCACACACTACCATGCCTGGCTGGAGATTCGCTGGCAGTAACCACACATCGCTCTCCTGCTTGATGGCATTCCAGAGCTCCTGCGCTGTGTGGCTTCGATGCCCCAATGAAACTAGTTTCAAGACGGCCTGCTGACGTTTGGCCACGGCTGTGCTCATGTCGGTCATAGGTAAACGTTCACGGGTCCATGTGGAGGTGGACTGTGACGGATCCTGCAGAGAGGAATCAGAGGAACTGGTGTAAGAGGAGGAGTCGATGCGTACAGACTGGATTCCTGCAATCCTTGGAGTGGGCAGGACACGTCCTGCGCCACTCGCACGATCTGTACCTGGCTCAACAACATTAACCCAATGGGCAGTGAGGGAAACATATCGCCCCTGTCCATGCTGACTGGTCCACGCATCGGTGGTGAGGTGGACCTTGCTACTGACGGCGTTCAGTAGCGCATGTTTTATGTTTGCCTCAACATGCCTGTGCAGGGCAGGGACAGCCTGCCTGCTGAAGTAAAAGCGGCTGGGCACCTTGTACTGTGGGACTGCCAATGCCATCAAGTCACGGAAGCTGTCAGTCTCCACCAGCCTGAACGAGAGCATTTCCAGGGACAACAGTTTGGCAATGCCTGCATTCAGAGCCTGTGCTCGGGGGTGGTTGGCCGAGAATGCCCGCCTTTTCTCCCATGCCTGTACTACCGATGGCTGTAGAGTAGACTGGGAGTGTGAGGATGACTGGGAAGGTGGTGCTGTGGGTGGAATTACACAAGGTCTCTGGGAGGAAGCCAAACCAGCTGTGCGTGAGCTGGAGGAAGAGGCAACACGAGCTGAAGAGGTGGTAGCTGCCGCTGTTGGTTGGCCTACATCTTCAGTGTGTTTCTGTAACTCCACCGCGTGCCTGGTCCGCACATGTTTCCACATATTTGTGGTATTGAGGTTGCTGACATTTTTCCCTCTTTTTACTTTATGATGACACAGCTTGCATTTGACAAAACAAATGTCATCTGCAACTGTGTCAAAAAAGGACCAGGCACTGCAAGTCTTGGGAGCGCCCTTTTTGGCTTTGGAAAGAGACAGGCTCCTAACGGGTGCCAAAGTGGAGGCTACAGGCTCCGCAGTCTTCCCCCTCCCTCTCCCTCTTTGGCCCGTAAGAGGAAGCTCTTCCTCTGAGCTGCTCCCACCACCTTCCTGTTCCTCACGCCACGATGGGTCAAGGACCTCATCATCTCCACTACCCTCTGCCACCAACTGCTCCTCCTGGGTAGTCTCAGCAGCACAGTACGCACGAGAAAGCGGCACCTGAGTTTCATCATCAGATGCGTACTGCGCTGTGGTCACCGGAGGCACTGGCCCACCTGCCTCTTCAGAGTCAGAGAGAAAAAGGTGTTGGGCATCACTGCACACTGCCTCTTCTTCCATTTCTCCAATGCTGCTTGGCTGGCCCCCTGTTTCCAAGCCAAGAGATTCAGAGAACAGAAGTAGAGACGGCTCCTGTCCTGGGCTCTCTGACTGCCTGGCCAATTTGGCAGGTGGTGAAGAGACAGATGGCTGCTCTCCAGTGCTCTGTGCCTGAGAGGATGTGGCACTAACTGAAGTCGATGCCGAGGCGTTAGCTGCCATCCACCCGACAACGGCTTCAATTTGGTCTTCACGCAGCAGCGGTGCACGGCGCTCTCCGACAAAGCTGCGCATGAAGGACTGTTCCCTGCTGAAACTGAGTGACGACGAGTCACCGGCGCCCGCAGCAGGCACAGAATCACCACGTCCTCTCCCTGCTCCTCTCCCTGCTCCGCGCCCACGCCCACGTGCCTTACTCCCTGCCCTCTTCATCTTGGTTGACAGATAAAGATAAGCAGAAAAGTACTAAGGCCTTAGTGTGCTTATTCCTGTAATGCTCCTCCTAACAGGTGTAAGAAACACTAATGTTGTAAATTGTGGACTAAACTTTATTATTTTTCAAATGTGGCCTACACAAGTGTAAGTTGTGTTTGGTGAACTTAACCTTTTTTTTGGTGCAGATCGGGCTACAGAGCTAGTTTAAATCACACGGAGACCGTGCAGACAGCCGTAAACGGCGCTGCAAGGCCAAGAAACCCTCCTCTAGGTTATCCTATATAGTGTTTTTCCACTATTTAGCTGGATACAAGTGGAAAGACACTAATAGGAATTTTTTTTTTCAAATTTTAAACTGGCTGCACTATTTGAAAAAAAGGAAATTGTTTTTCAAGGTATGAGGCAGTAACGCACCCTGAGCTGAATCCAACCGGCTATGGCTGCACACAGACTACAGGGCGAGCTGCGCTCACACGGAGACCGTGCAGACAGCCGTAAACGGCGCTGCAAGGCCAAAAAACCCTCCTCTAGGTTATCCTATATAGTGTTTTTCCACTATTTAGCTGGATACGAGTGGAAAGACACTAATAGGAATTTTTTTTTTCAAATTTTAAACAGGCTGCACTATTTGAAAAAAAGGAAAATTTTTCTCAAGGTATGAGCCAGTAACGAACCCTGAGCTGAATCCAACCGGCTATGGCTGCACACAGACTACAGGGCGAGCTGGGCTCACACGGAGACCGTGCAGACAGCCGTAAACGGCGCTGCAAGGCCAAAAAACCCTCCTCTAGGTTATCCTATATAGTGTTTTTCCACTATTTAGCTGGATACGAGTGGAAAGACACTAATAGGAATTTTTTTTTTCAAATTTTAAACAGGCTGCACTATTTGAAAAAAAGGAAAATTTTTCTCAAGGTATGAGCCAGTAACGAACCCTGAGCTGAATCCAACCGGCTATGGCTGCACACAGACTACAGGGCGAGCTGGGCTCACACGGAGACCGTGCAGACAGCCGTAAACGGCGCTGCAAGGCCCAAAAACCCCCCTCTAGGTTATCCTATGTAGTGTTTTTCCACAATAGAGCTGGAGACTGGTGGAAAAACACTAATAGGAAATTTGAGAAAAAATGTGCAGCAGGCTGCACTAAGAGCAAAAAAGAACAACTGTGTGAGGCAGTGTGAACCCCCCCTGAGCTGAATACAACCGGGTATATGGCTGCACACAGACTACAGAGTGAGCTGCACACACACACACACACAGAGACCTTGCAGAACGCTGTTAAAACAGCGCTGCAAGGCAAGAGCAAGGTGAACAGTGAAGAACACACAGCGTTTTGCTAAATTAGCCTTTGGAAAGGAAAATAAAGCAATTAGCTAGCTCAACTGGCCCTCAGTTAGAACACAGCGTCCTGTCCCTAACTGAAATCACAGCAGAGTGAGCGCAAAATGGCGGCAGCGCTTTTTTATAGTGCAGAGTGACATCATTTCAGCAGCCAATCCAAGCCTTGCCAGTACTTACATGCCCACCATGCTAAACAGGATGTGCCCACACTTTCATTCATTCCTCATTGGCTGCTGCGTTCAATTTGAATTCTGGGAACTTCCGATTCCGGTATCCGATACGCGGGAAGTATCGGAATTCAGTATCGGAATTCCGATACCGCAAATATCGGCCGATACCCGATACTTGCGGTATCGGAATGCTCAACACTAGCAATCACCGAATGAACAGCCACAAGACAGCAGGCCCAAACATATTATCGGTGCACGCCGAAGACACTTGGTTAGCACATGAGCATGCTCAGATAACCCCTCATCCAAGCACGTTCACTCATCACTATATTCAACACATTTACTGTGTGCACTGTGAACTATTTTCTAACAATATGGTACATCCAGTGGATTTCTGCTGCAATTTTTGCCCTTTAAAAAAAAAGAATTGTTTTTCCTGCAAATGTAATCATAAAAATCCTGAAAAAGTACCTGTCTAGAGGGTAAATGCCACGCGTGAGCTGTTTTATAGTATACATTTGCTATAATTGTGACCAGTGAGAACATTATGTGATTCAAGATCGGCTGCTGAACATTTTACGCAGGATGTCTATAAATGCTATATATGTTGTTTTTTGGGACACAAGGATTTTTCTTGTTTTGTTTTTCTCTTTGGAAAATTCCTTTATTTTTACTCCAAAGCAGATGTGTGAAACATTTTTCTTTTTGTAAAAACAAATTGAACTTTGCTAAGGCAACGTTTTACAATACATTTAATTTATATGTATTTATTATACAGCAAACTTGCAGAACTAAATGATCAATTGTCAATATTATTTGGCAACTTCAGCTGGTGATTGAAGCCGGCAGGCACATCTGTATGGCTGAAAGCAGTCGGGTTCCAGGAGGAATACAGCTCATTTTCATCCGGGTGCCACACTTAGTTTGGCCTCACACTCAGCGTATAAAAATACGGTCCGTAATTTACGGCCGTAATACGCAGAAAAGTCCCCGAAATAGTGGTCCGTATCTCCTCCGTAGGCAGGGTGTGTCAGCGTATTTTGCGTATGGCATCCTCCGTATGTAATCCGTATGGCATCCGTACTGCGTGTTTTTCTCGCAGGCTTGCAAAACCGACATACGGATATACAATGGATCCATGGGCTAAAAAAATCATAAAAACATATATACTGTCTATATATATATATATATGTCAGTAGACACATATATGTATATATATTAATATTGCATCCAGCGCGAGATAGCTTTAAAGCCGGTAATTCAATTGCCGGCTTTTGCTATCTCGTTCCTAAACCCGACATGATATGAGACATGGTTTACATACAGTAAACCATCTCATATCCCCATTTTTTTGCATATTCCACACTACTAATGTTAGTAGTGTGTATGTGCAAAATTTGGGCGCTCTAGCTATTAAATTAAAGGGTTTAATGGCGGAAAAAATTGGCGTGGGCTCCCGCGCAATTTTCTCCGCCAGAGTGGGAAAGCCAGTGATTGAGGGCAGATATTAATAGCCTGGAGAGGGTCCATGGTTATTGCCCCCCCTGGCTAAAAACATCTGCCCCCAGCCACCCCAGAAAAGGCACATCTGGAAGATGACCTGTAGTTACATTCATTCGCGGTGATGTGCCCTCTGCTGGTTGTCCTCATATGACCTCGAGCGTGGGAACTTTCCTGGAAAGCTCCCAGGCTCGAGGTCATATGAGGACATCCAGCAGAGGGCGCATCACCGGGACTGAAGGTAACTATAGGTTATTGACCTGCATTACATTCATTCGCTGGGGTTTTGCAGGCAGGAGCACAGCTGCATTATAGCAGAGCTCCTGCCTGTAAAATATTTTAACCCCTTCAGATGGATTTACATCGTGGGACGTTACAGCTCAACGGAAGGTATGTATATTGTTGGTTTATTATTTTTTATTTGTTACAGAGCGAGGGTCTTCAGGTGGATTGAGAGAACAATAAAATATTAAAACAACCTGTGTGTTTATTTCATTAAAATAATTTTTAATAATGTGTGTGTTTTTTTTTAACCATTTCATACAATTGGATTAATAATGGATAGGTGTCAGAATTGACGCCTCTCCATTATTAATCTGGCTTAATGTCACCTTACAATAGCAAGGTGACGTTAACCCTTCATTACCCCATATCCCACCGCTACACGGGAATGGGAAGAGAGTGGCCAAGTGCCAGAATAGGCGCATCTTCCAGATGTGCCTTTTCTGGGGTGGCTGGGGGCAGATGTTTTTAGCCAGGGGGGCCAATAACCATTGACCCTCTCCAGGCTATTAATATCTGCCCTCAGTCACTGGCTTTACTACTCTGGCGGAGAAAATTGTGCGGGAGCCCACGCCAATTTTTTCCGCCTTTTAACCCTTTAATTTAATAGCTATAGAGCCCAAATTTTGCACATACACACTACTAACATTAGTAGTGTGGAATATGCAAAAAAAAAATGGGGATATGAGATGGTTTACTGTATGTAAACCATGTCTCATATCATGTCGGGTTTAGGAAGGAGAAAGCAAAAGCTGGCAATTGAATTACCGGCTTTTAAGCTAGCTAGCGCTGTATTAAATATTAATATATATACATATATGTGTCTCAATGACATATATATATATATATATATATATATATATATACCTACCTATTCTATGTGTACACATTTATTCTACATATTCTATTGTAAGCTGTCAGTGTGATTTTACTGTACACCGCACTGAATTGCCGGCTTTTCTCTCTAACACCGCTGCGTATTTCTCGCAAGTCACACTGCTGGTCCGTGTGTAATCCATATATATTTCTGGCCCCCATAGACTTTAATTGGCGGATTTTTTGCGCAATATGGTGACAAACGCAGCATGCTGCGATTTTCTACGGCCGTAGAAGACCGTATAATACAGATCAGTAAAATACGGCAGATAGGAGCAGGGGCATAGAGAAGCATTGTACCGTATGCAATCCGTATTTTCAGCACCTCTCTTACATCCGTAAAACACGGTAGTTTGATGCCGGCCTTATAGTTTGGCGGCCGGGCACAACGCATCTGCAAGTCAGCAGCGTTATCTGATCTGACAGGTTCCCCTTAACGGCCAAGTTTGATTTTCAAAATACATGAGAATATGACATATTCTGAGTCTCCATTTTTAAAACAGATGTCTGCATAGATCAATGAAACTGTGGGTCAGAAGACAGCACGGGATGTGTACATTGGATATGTGACTGTAGCCTTAAGATATTTTCCCACGATGAGCATTTGGTGCTGAAGATTCTCTGCAGCATTTTTGCACCAAGTGGCTAATTAAGGTTAATTGGAATTTTATATTGAATTTTTTTAAAGCCCCACTCCACCATTTTTTTTCACCCCTGGCATTGTGTCACTAATTTAAAGGGCCACTGTCACCCCCCTCCAGCCGTTATAAACTAAAAGAGCCACCTTGTGCAGCAGTAATGCTGCATTCTAACAAGGTGGCTCTTTTAGTTTTGTGTTCAGGTATTACTAAAATAAAGCGCTTTGAAACTTTGCAAAAATACCTTTGTCCACGGAGGCCAGGGATTACCGAGGTGGGTGGCTGCACTGCCAGCACAGGCGCAGTCTCCAAGCCTGGCTGGGACGTCAGACCGCCAGAGCTTACTGCGCCTGCCCCACAAAGATTTACACAGCGCAGGCGCCGGATTTGAAGAGAAAACAGCGTGGAGGGGGCGGCGCCGAAAGCCCCTGAAGATGTGAGTGACGGCAGAGTACCGTTCAAGCTGGGGATTGAGGACCCGCCTCCGTGGACAAAGAGAGGTATTTTTGCAAAGTTTCAAAGCGCTTTATTTTAGTAATACCTGAACACAAAACTAAAAGAGCCACCTTGTTAGAATGCAGCATTACTGCTGCACAAGGTGGCTCTTTTAGTTTATAACGGCTGGAGGGGGGTGACAGTGGCCCTTTAAGTTTTCTGTCCCTTGTAATATACTTACCAGTGGTCGTCTTCTGTTCTCTGCACTGCTCTCGTCTCCTTCTGCAGTTTGTGACCTGATGGCTCTAGTGTTTGCTGGGGAGGACAGAAGTCACTTCCAACTCTATGAGAGTCAGAATGAGGACAGAACAAGGCCTCATAGACTGGCATTGAGAGCTTGAGATCGTTAGTAGAGGTGAGCGAATATGTTTGGAATTGGTCGCCGAATCTCAATTTGCCATATTCGTGCCATATTGGTACCTTAATTGTGCCTAATTTACTTTTGATGATCGGTTCTGAACATATTCGGTCATTTCTACTCCCATTGACATTTGTCTGTGTTCGGCGAATATTGCAAAAACAATATTCGGCGCTGATCATAATCGGAATAGAATTTTGAAAAATATGCCCCAAAAATTTGCCCAACTTTAATCGTTAGGTCTGACTTCTGGTCAGTCAGGAGCTATGGCTGTAAGATGGCGGCACAGGACTGGAACGGTGCCGGGAAAAGCAGAAGATGGCAGCAGGGAGCATGGATTAGTTACACCTCTCTAGTAGAGTTGAGCGACTTTTACTTTTTTCGGATCCATTCGGGTTTCGTGAAACCTCACTTTGTCAAAAGTTGGGTCGGGTGAAATCGGATTATTTCGAAAAGTCGGGGGCCGAACGAAACACAAAACCCAATGCAAGTCAATGGGGAATCAAAGTCGGCAGTGAGTGGAGGATAGGAAAACATCTACAGTGCCCATTTTAATGCCAAAAACATCAATTATTATGTCTTAAGCTTGTCAATCTTAATTTACTTTATAATAATAGTTAGGCATTGAAAACTGGGGGTCATTTGGCTAAAGTTGTGGTGGGGTAGGGCTGGCTCAAGATTTTCGTGGGCCCAAGAAACGCGGAATACGTCACGGCGGTGGAGCAGGGAGAGGTAAGTATTTCAACTTTGCAAGTGCTGTGATCCTGAGCAAGCAGGGGGGGGGGCACTCGTTGGCACTGGCACAGGGCCCCTCATAGTACGGCGGTGTGTTTGACGGCGGGTGGCGCCTCCCACTGCCAGAGACACTTTTGCGTACTATGAGGGGCCCTGTGCCAGTGACGTCGCCATCGAGTATGCCCCCCCACCTGATGAAGGAACCTGCACTTTCATCTGCACCTTCCTCTTTGTCCCCGTGTAAGGTGGTATAGTAAGGGAACCTGACTTTCAGCAGGGTCAGATTCAGGCTGTGTAGAGTGCAAGGGGAATGTAGTGGTCTGGGTCAGTGTACCAGCAGACTCATCTAGCAGTGGCTGGGCAATGTGCAGGATGAGGAGGAAACACAGATATAGGCCCAAATAATAAAGTAGGCTCAATGCAGTTCAAAATTGGTAACAGGAATAAACAGGCGGCATAGCTTTGTTCAGTGGAGGACAACTATAATGAGTGGCGCAGACAGTTAGTAGGCCCAAAATAATAAAGTAGGCTAAATGCAGTTCCAATTTGGTAACAGGACTAAACAGGCGGCATAGCTTTGTTGAGTGGAGGACAACTGTAATGAGTGGCGCAGACACAGTTAGTAGGCCCAAATAAAAAGGTAGGCTCAATGCAGTTCAAAATTGGTAACAGGACTAAACAGGCGGCATAGCTTTGTTCAGTGGAGGACAACTATAATGAGTGGCGCAGACAGTTAGTAGGCCCAAAATAATAAAGTAGGCTAAATGCAGTTCCAATTTGGTAACAGGACTAAACAGGCGGCATAGCTTTGTTGAGTGGAGGACAACTGTAATGAGTGGCGCAGACACAGTTAGTAGACCCAAATAAAAAGGTAGGCTCAATGCAGATCAAAATTGGTAACAGGACTAAACAGGCGGCATAGTTTTGTTCAGTGGAGGACAACTGCAATGAGTGGCGCAGACACAGTTAGTAGGCCCAAATAAAAAAAATAGGCTCAATGCAGTTCAAAATTGGTAAGAGGATTAAACGGGCGGCATTGCTTTGTCCAGTGGAGGACAAATGTAATGAGTGGCAGACACAGTTAGTAGGCCCAAAATAATAAAGTAGGCTCAATGCAGTTCAAAATTGGTAACAGGACTAAACAGGCGGCCTAGCTTTGTTCAGTGGAGGAGGGCAGCACGGTGGCGCAGTGGTTAGCACTACAGCCTTGCAGCGCTGGGGTCCTGGGTTCTAATCCCACCCAGGACAACATCTGCAAAGAGTTTGTATGTTCTCTCCGTGTTTGCGTGGGTTTCCTCCGGGCACTCCGGTTTCCTCCCACATTCCAAAGACATACTGATAGGAATTCTAGATTGTGAGCCCAATCGGGGACAGTGATGATAATGTGTGCAAAACTGTAAAGCGCTGCGGAATATGTTAGCGCTATATAAAAATAAAGATTATTATTATTAACTGTAATGAGTGGCGCAGACACAGATAATAGGCCCAAATACAAAAGTAGGCTCAATGCAGTTCAAAATTGGTAAAAGGACTAAACAGGCGGCATAGCTTTGTTCAGTGGAGAACAACTATAATGAGTGGCAGACACAGTTAGTAGGCCCAAAATAATAAAGTAGGCTCAATGCAGTTAAAAATTGGTAACAGGACTAAATAGGCGGCATAGCTTTGTTGAGTGGAGGACAACTGTAATGAGTGGCGCAGACACAGTTAGTAGGCCCAAACACAAAAGTAGGCTCAATGCAGTTCAAAATTGGTAACAAGACTAAACAGGCGGCATAGCTTTGTTCAGCGGAAGACAACTGTAATGAGTGTCGCAGACACAGTTAATAGGCCCAAATACAAAAGTAGGCTCAATGCAGTTCAAAATTGGTAACAGAACTAAACAGGCGGCATAGCTTTGTTCAGCGGAGGACAACTGTAATGAGTGGCGCAGACACAGTTAGTAGGCCCTAATGAAAAAGTAGGCTCAATGCAGTTCAAAATTGGTAACAGGACTAAACAGGCAGCATAGCTTTGTTCAGTGGAGGACAACTGTAATGAGTGTCGCAGACACAGTTAATAGGCCCAAATACAAAAGTAGGCTCAATGCAGTTCAAAATTGGTAATAGGACTAAACAGGCGGCATAGCTTTGTTCAGTGGAGGACAACTGTAATGAGTGGTGCAGACACAGTTAGTAGGCCCTAATTAAAAAGTAGGCTCAATGCAGTTCAAAATTGGTAACAGGACTAAACAGGCGGCATAGCTTTGTTGAGTGGAGGACAACTGTAATGAGTGGCGCAGACACAGTTAGTAGGCCCCCAAAAAAATTTGGCTAAATGTCTGCCAAATAATTGTTCATAAATAAACAGGTGGCATAGCTAGGTACAGGGGTGGGCTCCTCTGCTGAGTAGCAGACAGTGGTAGTAGGCACAAAGTGTTAACTGGTGAAAAATGGAGGCCAGGGCCCCTGTATATTTTAACTATCATCTATCATTTCAACAAATTTGTATTGGCAGTGCCATTGAAGGATTTAACAGCACAGACTACACAGTGGTGGAGCAGGGAGAGGTAAGTATTGCAAGTGGTAGAGCACTGTTCGAGCTGGGGGGGAAGACTCTCTCGTGGGTGGCGGTACTGGCACAGGGCCCCTCATATTACGACGGTGTGTCTGACGTTGGTTGTGCACCACCACCGTCAGAGACACTTCATTGTACTATGAGGGACCCTGTGCCAGTGCTGTCGCCCAAGAGTGGGCCCACCCACCTATCCAGTCGAACAGCGCTCGCACGGGCCCTGAAGGGGGGAGTCAGCCCATTTAGGGAGGTATAAAAATGGCCAATGGTGGACATTCAGCAGCTGCAAATGGAGGAATTGGAGAAGTCAGTAATAGGAGGCCAAAAGCAAGACATTTTTCAGGCAAGCTACGAGTCAGCAGGGGAAGGTGGAGCAAAATATTTGGAAATCCATGATTGGTTCATTTTAATGAAGGTCAGATCATCAACATTCTGGGTAGCCAGACGTGTCCTTTTTTTGGTCAGTAGCAAAGGGACTCTGTCACCTGAATTTGGAGGGAACAATCTTCAGCCACAGGGGCGGGGTTTTTGGGTGTTTGATTGGCAATCTTGTCTTGCGCAGGCGTGTACTATGGAGGACAGAGAATGAACTTCAATCCAATATTGCAGCCAGCATGCAGCCATCGGGTAAGGAAAGGGTGAATCAAACACCCGAAAACCCCACCTCTATGGCTGAAGATTGTTCCCTCCAAATTCAGGTGACAGAGTCCCTTTAAACCAGCAGCACTGAAGACACTTTCTGATAGCACACTAGAAGCAGGGCAAGCGAGCTCCTGCAATGCATATTCTGCCAATTCAGGCCAGGTGTCTATTTTAGATGCCCAGTAGTCAAAGGGGAATGACCTGTGAGGGAGAACATTGATAACGGAGGAAAAGTAGTTCGTAACCATACTGGACAAATGCTGTCTCCTGTTACTTTGAATCGCAGCAGCAGTACCTGTCGTGTCAGCGGTCAAATCACTCCACAACCTGGTCATAAAACCCCTCTGTCCAACGCCACTTTGGATTTGTGCACCTCTAACACCTATGCCATGTTGCCCCCTACGGCTCGTGTAAGAACCATCACCGCTGCTGTGTGCTGGGAATGCCTGAACCAAACAGTCTACAAGAGTTGCTTGTTTGGTAGCCAATATTTGCTCAAGATTCTCATGTGGCATGATATTTTGTAATTTTCCTTTATATCGTGGATCCAGGAGGCAGGCCAACCAGTAATCGTCATCGGTCATCATTTTGATAATGCGGGGGTCCCTTTTTAGGATACGCAAGGCATACTCAGCCATGTGGGCCAATGTTCCAGGTGTCAATTTACTGCTTGTGCTGGGTTGAGGAGCACTTTCTTGCAAATCAACATCACTTGTGTCCCGCAAAAACCCTGTACCTGACCTTGCAACGCCACCAGTTTCTATTGCCCCCTGAGAAGCATCCTCCTCCCATAAATATTCATCCCCATCATCCTCCTACTCTTCGTCCGCCATCTCGTCCTGGAGAGTTCTCTGAGCAGGCAATGGCTGACTGTCATCAAGGCTTCCCTCCTCGTCGGCTGCAGACGCCAGCTCCTTAATGTTAGTCAAACTTTGCATCAGCAGACGCATTAGTGGCATGCTCATGCTTATAATGGCGTCGTCTGCACTTACCAGCCGTGTGCATTCCTCAAAACACTGAAGGACTTGACAGAGGTCTTGTAGCTTCGACCACTGCACACCAGACAACTCCATGTCTGCCATCCAACTGCCTGCCCGTGTATGTGTATCCTTCCACAAATTAATTACAGCACACCTCTGTTCGCACAGCCTATGAACCATGTGCAGTGTGGAGTTCCACCTTGTTGCAACGTCGATTATTAGGCGGTGCTGGGGAAGATTCAGTGATCGCTGATGGTTCAGCATATGGCTGGAGTGTACCGACGAGCTGTGGATGTGCGAGCAAAGTCTTCGCACCTTCAGGAGCAGAGCTAGTAACTCTGGATGATTTTTGAGGAAGCACTGCACTACCAGGTTCAAGGTGTGAGCCAGGCAAGGTATGTGTTTAAGTTCTGAAAGGGCTATGGCAGCCATAAAATTCCTTCCGTTATCACTGCCTGCCTCAAGATGTACACCGCCCAGCCATGACTGAGTTTGTTGCTGCAAGTACTCGGCCAGTACTTCCGCGGTGTGTCTGTTGTCGCCCAAACACTTTATTTCTAACACAGCCTGCTGACGCTTACCACTAGCTGTTCGATAATGGGACACCTCGTGTGCAACACTGGCAGCTGCGGATGGAGTGGTCGTGCGACTGTGCTTTGTGGAAGAGCTTTCGCTTCTGGAGGAGGAGGAGGAGGAGGGGTGGCGAACGCCGACAACCAACTGTTTCCTAGACCGTGGGCTAGGCAGAACTGTCCCACTATGGATGTCCCCTGTGGACCCTGCATCCACATTTACCCAGTGCGCCGTGATGGACACGTAACATCCCTGGCCATGCCTACTGGTCCATGCATCTGTTGTGAGGTGCACCTTTCCACTCACTGATTGCCTCAGTGCATGGACAATGCGGTCTTTGACATGCTGGTGGAGGGCTGGGATGGCTTTTCTCGCAAAGAAATGCCGACTGGGTAGGTCATAGCGTGGTTTTGCGTGGGCCATCAGGTCTTTGAAAGCTTCGCTTTCAACCAACCGGTAGGGCATCATCTCTAACGAGATTAGTCTAGCAATGTGGGCGTTCAAACACTGTGTACACGGATGAGAGGATGAGTACTTTCTTTTCCTAACGAGAGTCTCTTGTAGGGTGAGCTGGACTGGAGAGTTGCATATAGTGGAACTAGCGGTGGTGGTGGACATGGTGGATTGAGAGAGGCTTGGTGATGGTATTCTTGATGTTGGCCTACATACAGTGTTTCCTACCAATAACCTTGTGATTCCCTGACTGCTTTGGCCTTGCGACGATACCTCCACATTTCCTGCTGGTGGTGTCCTTACCGGTGGGCTTACAGTGAGGGAAGCAATGTTGCGTTGCTAACTACCTTCATTTCGAGCAGGTGCACCAACGGTACAGGACGTTGTATTTAAATTTTGAAGATTTTTCCCTCTACTAAAGGTCTTTGAGCATTTCTTACAGATAACCAAGATCCGAAGGATCAGTCAAAAGTTAAAAAATTGCCAAACTACACTCTTCCTACTATGGAATACCTTTTCAGGCATTGCACGCTGTGCTACTTTCACCGGATGGCCACACTGTCCTAAAACAGCTTTTGTTTTTGGCAAACGTTTTTGGCCTGATACGGGCCTGCCAGATGACAGCTGTTGCGATGTAGATGGCTGCTGCGGATCAGCCTCTTACGCTTCAGAGCTACTTACAGCGGCACCCTCTTCCCCCAATGGCTGCCAATCTGGGTCAACAACTGGGTCATCTATCACCTACTCTTCAATGTCATGTGTGCCTTCCTCTGTGTCACCGTGTGAGGTGCTATAGCGTTCGAGACGGGGCACCATAGTCTCATCAGGGTCAGATTTTGGCTCAGTACACTGCGAGGACAATGTAGTGATCTGAGTCAATGGAACAGCATAATAATCTAGCTGTGGCTGTGCATCAGTGCACTCCTGTTATGATCAGGTGACCTTGGAGCAGCATGAAAACTTTCACTGGAGTAGGTGGTAACTATACTGACCGCAAATCCTGATCTTAACACCGCAACTAGATGTAGCCGTGGGGTGTGCCTAACAAAACCTAGACACCTCGACACAGCCGGAGGACTAAATACCCCTATAGATGGAAATAGGAATTCTACCTTGACTCAGAGCAGAACCCCAAAGGATAGGCAGCCCCCCACAAATATTGACTGTGAGTAGTAGAGGAAAAGACACACGCAGGCAGGAAACAGGATTTAGCAAAAGAGGCCACTCTAGCTAAAATAGGAAAGGATAGGACAAGATACTAAGCGGTCAGTATTAAAATTCTTCCAAAAATATCCACAGCAGAAAATACAAAAACTCCACCATCTAACTAAAAATGTGGAGCGTATATCTGCAACTCCAGAGAATCCAACAAGACTGAGAAAACTGTTGTGAATTCTGTGGCCGAGTTCACTTCTGTGGTCACAAGTGGTATTGCAGTCTCTGGGCTTCCTCCCTCAGGTGTTTTGGTGAGCTCGTTGGCTGCCTTGCTATTTAGCTCCACCTGAGTCTGTCTTCCTTGCTCCTTGTCAATGTTCCAGTGTTGGATCTGAGCTACTGCATCTTTCCTTGGGCCTGCTGCTCTGCTAGATAAGTGCTTCTAGTTTGTTTTCTGTTTTTTCTGTCCAGCTTGCTATTAACTTTTGCTGGAAGCTCTGAGAAGCAAAGGGGTGCACCGCCGTGCTGTTAGTTCGGCACGGTGGGTCTTTTTGCCCCTTTGCGTGGTTTTCGTTTTAGGGTTTTTTGTAGACTGCATAGTTCTCTTTGCTATCCTCTCTCTGTCTAGAATATCGGGCCTCACTTTGCTGAATCTATTTCATTCCTACGTTTGTCTTTTCATCTTGCTAACAGTCATTATATGTGGGGGGCTGCCTATTCCTTTGGGGTATTTCTCTGAGGTAAGTCAGGCTTGTATTTCTATCTTCAGGCTAGTCAGCTCCTCAGGCAGTGCCGAGTTGCATAGGTAGTTGATAGGCGCAATCCACTGCTGCTTATAGTTGTGTGAGGATAGATCAGGTACTGCAGTCTACAGAGATTCCACGTCTCAGAGCTCGTCCTATTGTTTTTGGTTATTGCCAGATCTCTGTATGTGCGCTGATTACTGCACGCTGTGTTGCCTGATTGCCAGCCATAACAGTACAAGGAGCCCTCCAATGATTTCCAATAGAGGGAAAAAAGAAATCCTGACATCATTTTTTTTCCTTAGCTCTGTCTTCAGTCTTTTTTTTCCCCTAGACATTAGAGTGCTTCAGGACACAGCTGTGGACATGGATATTCAGGCTCTGTGCTCCTCAATTGATAATCTCGTTGTAAATGTACAAAAGATTCAAGATACTATTGATCAGAAATCGATGCTAGAACCAAGAATTCCGATTCCTGATTTGTTTTTTGGTGACAGAACTAAGTTCTTGAGCTTCAGAAATAATTGTAAGCTATTTTTGGCCTTGAAACCTCATTCTTCTGGTAATCCTATTCAACAGGTTTTGATTATTATTTCTTTTTTGCGCGGCGACCCACAGGACTGGGCGTTTTCTCTTGCACCAGGAGATTCTGCATTGAGTAATGTTGATGCATTTTTCCAGGCGCTGGGATTGCTTTACGATGAGCCTAATTCAGTGGATCAAGCTGAGAAAAATCTGCTGGCTTTATGCCAGGGTCAGGATGATGTAGAAGTATATTGTCAGAAATTTAGGAAATGGTCAGTACTCACTCTGTGGAATGAATCTGCACTAGCGGCTTTGTTCAGAAAGGGTCTCTCTGAAGCTCTTAAGGATGTAATGGTGGGATTTCCTATGCCTGCTGGTTTGAATGAGTCTATGTCCTTGGCCATTCAGATCGGTCGTCGCTTGCGCGAGCGTAAATCTGTGCACCATCTGGCGGTATTGTCTGAGAGTAAGCCTGAGCCTATGCAGTGCGACAGGACTATGACTAAAGTAGAACGGCACGAACACAGACGTCTGAACAGACTGTGTTTTTATTGTGGTGATTCTACTCATGCTATTTCTAATTGTCCTAAACGCACTAGGCGGTTCGATAGCTCTGCCGTTATTGGTACTGTACAGTCCAAATTCCTTTTGTCCATTACCTTAATGTGCTCTTTGTCATCATATTCTGTCATGGCGTTTGTGGATTCAGGCGCTGCCCTGAATCTGATGGATTTGGATTATGCTAAACGTTGTGGATTTTTCTTGGAGCCTTTGCGGTGTCCTATTCCGTTGAGAGGAATTGATGCTACACCTTTGGCCAAGAATAAGCCTCAGTACTGGGCCCAGCTGACCATGTGCATGGCTCCTGCACATCAGGAAGTTATTCGCTTTTTGGTACTGCATAATTTGCATGATGTGGTCGTGTTGGGGTTGCCATGGCTACAAACCCATAATCCAGTATTGGATTGGAACTCTATGTCGGTAACCAGCTGGGGTTGTCAGGGAGTACATGGTGATGTTCCATTTTTGTCTATTTCGTCATCCATTCCTTCTGACATCCCAGAGTTCTTGTCGGACTTTCAGGATGTATTTGAAGAGTCCAAGTCTGATGCCCTACCTCCGCATAGGAATTGTGATTGTGCTATCGATTTGATTCCTGGTAGTAAATTCCCTAAGGGTCGTTTATTTAATTTGTCCGTACCTGAACACACCGCTATGCGCAGTTATGTGAAGGAGTCCCTGGAGAAGGGACATATTCGCCCATCGTCGTCACCATTGGGAGCAGGGTTCTTTTTTGTAGCCAAGAAGGATGGTTCGCTAAGACCGTGTATTGATTACCGCCTTCTTAATAAGATCACTGTTAAGTTTCAGTATCCCTTGCCATTGATTTCTGACTTGTTTGCTCGGATTAAGGGGGCTAGTTGGTTTACTAAGATTGATCTTCGTGGTGCGTATAATCTGGTGAGAATCAGGCAGGGAGATGAATGGAAAACGGCATTTAATACGCCCGAGGGTCATTTTGAGTATCTGGTGATGCCGTTCGGACTTGCCAATGCTCCATCTGTTTTTCAGTCTTTTATGCATGACATTTTCCGTGAGTATCTGGATAAATTCTTGATTGTTTACTTGGATGACATTTTGATCTTCTCAGATGATTGGGAGTCTCATGTGAAGCAAGTCAGAATGGTTTTCCAGGTACTGCGTGCTAATTCCTTGTTCGTGAAGGGATCAAAGTGTCTCTTCGGTGTGCAGAAAGTTTCATTTTTGGGGTTCATCTTTTCCCCTTCTACTATCGAGATGGATCCGGTTAAGGTTCAGGCCATCCAGGATTGGACTCAGCCGACATCTCTAAAAAGTCTGCAGAAATTCCTGGGCTTTGCTAATTTTTATCGTCGCTTCATCTGTAATTTTTCTAGCATTGCCAGACCATTGACCGATTTGACCAAGAAGGGTGCTGATTTGGTTAATTGGTCTTCTGCTGCCGTGGAAGCTTTTCAGGAGTTGAAGCGTCGTTTTTGCTGTGCCCCTGTGTTGTGTCAACCTGATGTTTCTCTTCCGTTCCAGGTCGAGGTTGATGCTTCTGAGATTGGTGCAGGGGCGGTTTTGTCACAGAGAGGTTCTGGTTGCTCAGTGTTCAAACCATGTGCTTTCTTTTCCAGGAAATTTTCTGCTGCTGAGCGTAATTATGATGTGGGCAACCGAGAGTTGCTGGCCATGAAGTGGGCATTCGAGGAGTGGCGTCATTGGCTTGAGGGTGCTAAGCATCGCGTGGTGGTTTTGACTGATCATAAGAACCTTACTTATCTTGAGTCTGCCAAGCGCTTGAATCCTAGACAGGCCCGTTGGTCGTTATTTTTTGCTCGTTTTGATTTTGTGATTTCATACCTTCCGGGCTCTAAAAATGTGAAGGCGGATGCTCTGTCTAGGAGTTTTGTGCCCGACTCTCCGGGGTTATCTGAGCCGGCGAGTATCCTCAAGGAAGGAGTCATTGTGTCTGCCATCTCCCCTGATTTGCGGAGAGTGTTGCAGAAATTTCAGGCTAATAAACCTGATCGTTGTCCGGCCGAGAAACTGTTCGTCCCTGATAGGTGGACTAGTAAAGTTATCTCTGAACTTCATTGTTCGGTGCTGGCCGGTCATCCAGGAATCTTTGGTACCAGGGAGTTGGTTGCTAGATCCTTCTGGTGGCCATCTCTGTCACGGGATGTGCGTGCTTTTGTGCAGTCCTGTGGAATTTGTGCTAGGGCTAAGCCCTGCTGTTCACGTGCCAGTGGGTTGCTTTTGCCCTTGCCGGTCCCGAAGAGGCCTTGGACACATATTTCGATGGATTTCATTTCTGACCTTCCCGTTTCTCAAAAAATGTCGGTCATTTGGGTGGTCTGTGATCGCTTTTCTAAAATGGTCCATCTGGTGCCCTTGGTTAAATTGCCTTCCTCCTCTGATTTGGTGCCTTTGTTCTTCCAGCATGTGGTTCGTTTACATGGCATTCCTGAGAATATTGTTTCTGACAGAGGTTCCCAGTTTGTCTCGAGGTTCTGGCGAGCCTTTTGTGGTAGGATGGGCATTGACCTATCTTTTTCCTCGGCCTTCCATCCTCAGACTAATGGCCAGACCGAACGAACCAATCAGACCTTGGAAACATATCTGAGATGTTTTGTTTCCGTTGACCAGGATGATTGGGTGTCATTTTTGCCGTTGGCTGAGTTCGCCCTTAATAATCGGGCCAGCTCGGCTACCTTGGTCTCTCCATTTTTCTGCAATTCTGGGTTCCATCCTCGTTTCTCTTCAGGACAGGTTGAGTCTTCGGACTGTCCTGGTGTGGATTATGTGGTGGACAGGTTGCAGCAGATCTGGACTCAGGTAGTGGACAATTTGACCTTGTCCCAGGAGAAGGCTCAGCTTTTCGCTAATTGCAGACGCCGTGTGGGACCCCGACTTCGTGTTGGGGATCTGGTTTGGTTATCTTCTCGTCATATTCCTATGAAGGTTTCCTCTCCTAAATTTAAACCTCGTTTTATTGGTCCGTATAGGATTTCTGAGATTCTCAATCCGGTGTCTTTTCGTCTGACCCTCCCAGACTCCTTTTCCATACATAATGTATTCCATAGGTCGTTGTTGAGGAGATACGTGGCACCTATGGTTCCATCTGTGGAGCCTCCTGCCCCTGTTTTGGTGGAGGGGGAATTGGAGTATATTGTGGAGAAGATTTTGGATTCTCGTGTCTCTAGACGGAAACTCCAGTATTTGGTCAAATGGAAGGGTTATGCTCAGGAAGATAATTCCTGGGTTTTTGCCTCTGATGTCCATGCCCCAGATCTTGTTCGTGCCTTTCATGTGGCTCATCCTGGTCGGCCTGGGGGTTCTGGTGAGGGTTCGGTGACCCCTCCTCAAGGGGGGGGTACTGTTGTGAATTCTGTGGCCGAGTTCACTTCTGTGGTCACAAGTGGTATTGCAGTCTCTGGGCTTCCTCCCTCAGGTGTTTTGGTGAGCTCGTTGGCTGCCTTGCTATTTAGCTCCACCTGAGTCTGTCTTCCTTGCTCCTTGTCAATGTTCCAGTGTTGGATCTGAGCTACTGCATCTTTCCTTGGGCCTGCTGCTCTGCTAGATAAGTGCTTCTAGTTTGTTTTCTGTTTTTTCTGTCCAGCTTGCTATTAACTTTTGCTGGAAGCTCTGAGAAGCAAAGGGGTGCACCGCCGTGCTGTTAGTTCGGCACGGTGGGTCTTTTTGCCCCTTTGCGTGGTTTTCGTTTTAGGGTTTTTTGTAGACTGCATAGTTCTCTTTGCTATCCTCTCTCTGTCTAGAATATCGGGCCTCACTTTGCTGAATCTATTTCATTCCTACGTTTGTCTTTTCATCTTGCTAACAGTCATTATATGTGGGGGGCTGCCTATTCCTTTGGGGTATTTCTCTGAGGTAAGTCAGGCTTGTATTTCTATCTTCAGGCTAGTCAGCTCCTCAGGCAGTGCCGAGTTGCATAGGTAGTTGATAGGCGCAATCCACTGCTGCTTATAGTTGTGTGAGGATAGATCAGGTACTGCAGTCTACAGAGATTCCACGTCTCAGAGCTCGTCCTATTGTTTTTGGTTATTGCCAGATCTCTGTATGTGCGCTGATTACTGCACGCTGTGTTGCCTGATTGCCAGCCATAACAGAAAACACTGACACAGTCTAAGCTGGACAAGAGAAAACAAATGAATAGCACAGAATATAAGCACACTGCATGTGTGCCACAGAAAAAGAAACAGACAGACACTTATCTTTGCTGAATTGGCAGCTAAGCAGGAGAAGCCAGACAAAGATCCAACGCTTCCCAAGAAACATTGACAACTGGAAAAGACTAATGAGTCCTGCAAACCTAAATACCCCAGTCAGAATTGCAATCAGCAGATACACCTGTCCAAGACTGCAGTCCAGGGACAACTGCATTACCACCTACAACCACCGGAGGGAGCCCAAAAGCAGAATTCATAACACACTTCATGTCTGATTCATCATCAGTTAACAATTTCCCTTTCTAACGCAGGCACGGTATGTGTAAAGAGCTCCATGGAGTAACCTGTAGTGTCGCCTGACGCATCCTTCACTTTTGGTTTGGGTGAAGGACACAAGGAAACATCTTGCTCCTGACCGGGAGCATCCACTGACGACTCGCTGCTTTTATATTTGGAACTTTCTGAAGAGGAGGCGAAAGAGCTAGAGGCTGAGTCAGCAAGGAAAGCCAAAACTTTTTCCTGCTGCTCCGGCTTTAAAAGCTGTTTTCCTACTCCCAGATAAGGGAGCCTTCGAGGCCTTGTGTAGCCAGACGATGACGCTGGCTCAACACCTCCAGCCTTAGGTGCTATTGTGCTTTTGACCCTACCACCAGATGCACCACCACCAGCACCACCATCAGTACCAGCTGGCAACCACCGCCCACGGCCACGGGCTCTTCCACCAGACTTCCTCATTTTTTGGAAAATCTAACCAAAATAACAACCGTTATATGGTACAGTAAAACAAGGTAGAAGGTGTATATAAACTTGTTGAGAATTTAAATCTCCATTTTTTTGGGGGGAGACTGCACCAAAACTCAGGTGCTGTGCATAAAACAACACAATGTAAGTGGCAGAAAGTGGCTGGCTGATATACGACAAACTAACAGGACTCTAGTATACCCACTTTGTGAGAATTTGAATCTCCCTTTTTTGGGGGGGACACTGCACCTAAACTCAGGCCCTGTGCATAAAACAACACAATGTAAGTGGCAGAAAGTGGCTGGCTGATGCTGATATATGACAAACTAACAGGACTCTAGTATATCCACTTTTTGAGAATTTGAATCTCCCTTTATTTGGGAGGACACTGCACCTAAACTCAGGCCCTGTGCATAAAACAACACAATGTAAGTGGCAGAAAGTGGCTGGCTGATATACGACAAACTAACAGGACTCCAGTATATCCACTTTGTGAGAATTTGAATCTTCCTTTTTTGTGGGGGACAGGGCTGCCACTAGAAATTTTGGGGCCCCATACTGGCAACATTTTCAGGGCCCCCTTGAAACTCCGCCCAGGCTCCACCCCAGCCCCGCCTCCAGGCTCCACCCCACGAACTGTCCACAGTCCCACCGCTCTCTCTTGGAAAATCTCCACTTCTCACCTATCACACATTAACAGTTCCCATCACCAGATCACACATATAGCCGGCAGCTTTTGTTTTGGCCAAAAGATTTTTTAAGCCGCCACCATAACACGGTAGACACTTTTGGCCGGGCCCTACTCTACTGTAACCTACTAAATATTTGTTAAAATATGCAATACAATTTAGGTATATTTTTATTTATTTTTCAATTTTAAAATGACCTATAATACTACATACAAGGAACAAATACCACAGCACTATGACCAGATGACATATTACCACCACAGTGATCGAATAATATAAAATACAAGGAACAAATACCGCTACACCATGACCAGACCGCATATAACCACAAATGACTGAATACTACAATACTGATCAGTAATAAAAAAAAAACCCCACAATACTATCACCAGCAGTGCCATTATGCACAGGAGATCTGTAATTAGTAAGCAGTGTCTGTGTACAGGTAATACAGTGATCACCGGTGACATTATACACAGGAGCTCTGTATATAATGTATAGGTAATACAGTGATCACTGGTGACATTGTACACAGGACCTCTGTATATAGTATACAGTGTATAGTGTCAGTGTATAGGTAACACTGACTCACCAGTGACGTCTCTAGGTGAAGTCCTTCATCTTTCATCCAGCACAGACCGCCATCACTTCATCCAGCCAGGACTCGTCTGTGCAGGAAATAAAACAGTTATCTCGAGTTCCGCTTGTAGAACACATTACTTAATTTTCCCAACTTCTACATTACACCATATGAAGAAGGCAACATAGTATCACTCTACACAGTAACAGGACCGCCCCCCCATTTAAAACAGTATACTCAAAAAATAAAATAAATACATCACTGCAATAATAATATCCCTTAATTAGCCCCTATGGTAATATTCGCCATCCTAGCCCCCGTGTGTCTCATTCCAGGCTCCAGCCATATGTTCTCCCATCCTGCCCTCATGAGTATCCATTCTGCCCCATATGATCTCCCCATCCTGCCCCATCTGTCTCCATCGTATCCATCCTGCCCCATCTGTCTCCAATCTTGCCCCATTTGTCTCCATTCTGCCCCATCTGTTTCCAATCCTGCCCCATCTGTGTCCAGCACTCTGCCCCATCTGTGTCCAGCACTCTGCCCAATCTGTGTCCAGCACTCTGCCCCATCTGTGTCCAATCCTGCCCCATCTGTGTCCAATCCTGCCCCATCTGTGTCCAGCACTCTGCCCCATCTGTGTCCAATCCTGCCCCATCTGTGTCCAGCACTCTGCCCAGTCTGTGTCCAATCCTGCCCCATCTGTGTCCAGCACTCTGCCCCATCTGTTTCCAATCCTGCCTCATCTCTGTCCAGCACTCTGCCCCATCTCTGTCCAGCACTCTGCCCCATCTGTGTCCAGCACTCTGCCCCATCAGTGTCCAGCACTCTGCCCCATCAGTGTCCAGCACTCTGCCCCATCAGTGTCCAGCACTCTGCCCCATCTCTGTCCAGCACTCTGCCCCATCTCTGTCCAGCACTCTGCCCCATCTCTGTCCAGCACTCTGCCCCATCTCTGTCCAATCCTGCCCATCTGTGTCCAGCACTCTGCCCCATCTGTGTCCAATCCTGCCCCATCTGTGTCCAATCCTGCCCCATCTCTGTCCAGCACTCTGCCCCATCTGTGTCCAATCCTGCCCCATCTCTGTCCAGCACTCTGCCCCATCTCTGTCCAGCACTCTGCCCCTCTGTCCAGCACTCTGCCCCATCTGTGTCCAATCCTGCCCCATCTGTGTCCAGCATTCTGCCCCATCTGTGTCCAATCCTGCCCCATCTCTGTCCAGCACTCTGCCCCATCTCTGTCCAGCACTCTGCCCCATCTCTGTCCAGCACTCTGCCCCATCTCTGTCCAGCACTCTGCCCCATCTGTGTCCAATCCTGCCCCATCTGTGTCCAGCACTCTGCCCCATCAGTGTCCAGCACTCTGCCCCATGAGTGTCCAGCACTCTGCCCCATCAGTGTCCAGCACTCTGCCCCATCAGTGTCCAGCACTCTGCCCCATCAGTGTCCAGCACTCTGCCCCATCTCTGTCCAGCACTCTGCCCCATCTCTGTCCAGCACTCTGCCCCATCTCTGTCCAGCACTCTGCCCCATCTCTGTCCAGCACTCTGCCCCATCTCTGTCCAGCACTCTGCCCCATCTCTGTCCAGCACTCTTCCCCATCTGTGTCCAATCCTGCCCCATCTGTGTCCAATCCTGCCCCATCTGTGTCCAGCACTCTGCCCCATCAGTGTCCAGCACTCTGCCCCATCAGTGTCCAGCACTCTGCCCCATCAGTGTCCAGCACTCTGCCCCATCAGTGTCCAGCACTCTGCCCCATCAGTGTCCAGCACTCTGCCCCATCAGTGTCCAGCACTCTGCCTCATCTCTGTCCAGCACTCTGCCCCATCTCTGTCCAGCACTCTGCCCCATCTCTGTCCAGCACTCTGCCCCATCTCTGTCCAATCCTGCCCCATCTGTGTCCAGCACTCTGCCCCATCTGTGTCCAATCCTGCCCCATCTGTGTCCAATCCTGCCCCATCTCTGTCCAGCACTCTGCCCCATCTCTGTCCAATCCTGCCCCATCTCTGTCCAGCCCTCTGCCCCATCTCTGTCCAGCACTCTGCCCCATCTGTGTCCAGCACTCTGCCCCATCTGTGTCCAGCACTCTGCCCCATCTGTGTCCAATCCTGCCCCATCTCTGTCCAACACTCTGCCCCATCTCTGTCCAGCACTCTGCCCCATCTCTGTCCAGCACTCTGCCCCATCTCTGTCCAGCACTATGCCCCATCTGTGTCCAATCCTGCCCCATCTGTGTCCAGCACTCTGCCCCATCAGTGTCCAGCACTCTGCCCCATCAGTGTCCAGCACTCTGCCCCATCAGTGTCCAGCACTCTGCCCCATCAGTGTCCAGCACTCTGCCCCATCAGTGTCCAGCACTCTGCCCCATCAGTGTCCAGCACTCTGCCCCATCTCTGTCCAGCACTCTGCCCCATCTCTGTCCAATCCTGCCCCATCTGTGTCCAATCCTGCCCCATCTGTGTCCAGCACTCTGCCCCATCAGTGTCCAGCACTCTGCCCCATCAGTGTCCAGCACTCTGCCCCATCAGTGTCCAGCACTCTGCCCCATCAGTGTCCAGCACTCTGCCCCATCTCTGTCCAGCACTCTGCCCCATCTCTGTCCAGCACTCTGCCCCATCTCTGTCCAGCACTCTGCCCCATCTCTGTCCAGCACTCTGCCCCATCTCTGTCCAGCACTCTGCCCCATCTCTGCCCAATTCTGCCCCATCTGTGTCCAGCACTCTGCCCCATCTGTGTCCAATCCTGCCCCATCTGTGTCCAATCCTGCCCCATCTCTGTCCAGCACTCTGCCCCATCTCTGTCCAATCCTGCCCCATCTCTGTCCAGCCCTCTGCCCCATCTCTGTCCAGCACTCTGCCCCATCTCTGTCCAGCACTCTGCCCCATCTCTGTCCAGCACTCTGCCCCATCTCTGTCCAATCCTGCCCCATCTGTGTCCAGCACTCTGCCCCATCTGTGTCCAATCCTGCCCCATCTCTGTCCAGCACTCTGCCCCATCTCTGTCCAGCACTCTGCCCCATCTCTGTCCAGCACTCTGCCCCATCTCTGTCCAGCACTCTGCCCCATCTGTGTCCAATCCTGCCCCATCTGTGTCCAGCACTCTGCCCCATCAGTGTCCAGCACTCTGCCCCATCAGTGTCCAGCACTCTGCCCCATCAGTGTCCAGCACTCTGCCCCATCAGTGTCCAGCACTCTGCCCCATCAGTGTCCAGCACTCTGCCCCATCAGTGTCCAGCACTCTGCCCCATCAGTGTCCAGCACTCTGCCCCATCTCTGTCCAGCACTCTGCCCCATCTCTGTCCAGCACTCTGCCCCATCTGTGTCCAATCCTGCCCCATCTGTGTCCAATCCTGCCCCATCTCTGTCCAACACTCTGCCCCATCTCTGTCCAGCACTCTGCCCCATCTCTGTCCAGCACTCTGCCCCATCTCTGTCCAGCACTATGCCCCATCTGTGTCCAATCCTGCCCCATCTGTGTCCAGCACTCTGCCCCATCAGTGTCCAGCACTCTGCCCCATCAGTGTCCAGCACTCTGCCCCATCAGTGTCCAGCACTCTGCCCCATCAGTGTCCAGCACTCTGCCCCATCAGTGTCCAGCACTCTGCCCCATCAGTGTCCAGCACTCTGCCCCATCTCTGTCCAGCACTCTGCCCCATCTGTGTCCAATCCTGCCCCATCTGTGTCCAATCCTGCCCCATCTGTGTCCAGCACTCTGCCCCATCAGTGTCCAGCACTCTGCCCCATCAGTGTCCAGCACTCTGCCCCATCTCTGTCCAGCACTCTGCCCCATCTGTGTCCAATCCTGCCCCATCTGTGTCCAATCCTGCCCCATCTGTGTCCAGCACTCTGCCCCATCAGTGTCCAGCACTCTGCCCCATCAGTGTCCAGCACTCTGCCCCATCAGTGTCCAGCACTCTGCCCCATCTCTGTCCAGCACTCTGCCCCATCTCTGTCCAGCACTCTGCCCCATCTCTGTCCAGCACTCTGCCCCATCTCTGTCCAGCACTCTGCCCCATCTCTGTCCAATTCTGCCCCATCTGTGTCCAGCACTCTGTCCCATCTGTGTCCAATCCTGCCCCATCTGTGTCCAATCCTGCCCCATCTCTGTCCAGCACTCTGCCCCATCTCTGTCCAATCCTGCCCCATCTCTGTCCAGCCCTCTGCCCCATCTCTGTCCAGCACTCTGCCCCATCTCTGTCCAGCACTCTGCCCCATCTCTGTCCAGCACTCTGCCCCATCTCTGTCCAATCCTGCCCCATCTGTGTCCAGCACTCTGCCCCATCTGTGTCCAATCCTGCCCCATCTCTGTCCAGCACTCTGCCCCATCTCTGTCCAGCACTCTGCCCCATCTCTGTCCAGCACTCTGCCCCATCTCTGTCCAGCACTCTGCCCCATCTGTGTCCAATCCTGCCCCATCTGTGTCCAGCACTCTGCCCCATCAGTGTCCAGCACTCTGCCCCATCAGTGTCCAGCACTCTGCCCCATCAGTGTCCAGCACTCTGCCCCATCAGTGTCCAGCACTCTGCCCCATCAGTGTCCAGCACTCTGCCCCATCTCTGTCCAGCACTCTGCCCCATCTCTGTCCAGCACTCTGCCCCATCTCTGTCCAGCACTCTTCCCCATCTCTGTCCAGCACTCTGTCCCATCTCTGTCCAGCACTCTGCCCCATCTGTGTCCAATCCTGCCCCATCTCTGTCCAGCACTCTGCCCCATCTCTGTCCAGCACTCTGCCCCATCTCTGTTCAGCACTCTGCCCCGTCTCTGTCCAGCACTCTGCCCCATCTCTGTCCAGCACTCTGCCCCATCTGTGTCCAATCCTGCCCCATCTGTGTCCAGCACTCTGCCCCATCAGTGTCCAGCACTCTGCCCCATCTGTTTCCAATCCTGCCCCATCTGTGTCCAGCACTCTGCCCCATCAGTGTCCAGCACTCTGCCCCATCAGTGTCCAGCACTCTGCCCCATCTCTGTCCAGCACTCTGCCCCATCTCTGTCCAGCACTCTGCCCCATCTCTGTCCAGCACTCTGCCCCCCCTGTGTCCAGCTTTACTGCCCCCCCGTGTCCAGCTTTCTGCCCCCCCTGTATCCAGCTTTACTGCCCCCCCTGTCTCCAGCTTTCTGCCCCCCCGTGTCCAGCTTTACTGCCCCCCCTGTGTCCAGCTTCACTGCCCCCCCCCTGTGTCCAGCTTTACTGCCCCCCCCTGTGTCCAGCTTTCTGCCCCCCCTGTATCCAGCTTTACTGCCCCCCCCCCTGTGTCCAGCTTTACTTCCCCCCCCTGTGTCCAGCTTTACTGCCCCCCCCCTGTGTCCAGCTTTACTGTCCTGCCCCCCCCCCCCCCCCCCCCCCCGCGCATCGCCGCTCTCAATAAAAAAAAAAAAAGTTCTGCTTACCTGCCGCCTTCCTGCTCTCTCCACGCAGCTGCAGCTTGCACTCGCCGGCGACTGACAATGACGTCAGACGCCGGCGACCTGCACGCTGCGGCTGGCGGCTGTTAACTATTGACAATAGCGTACAGCTGTAGCGCCGGCCGCCGCTAAGGGCCCGGTTCAGCCTGCGGCTGCCGGTAGGGGCCCGGTGAGTAGGTAAGAGGGGGCCCGAGGCGGGCCCCCTCTGCTCACCGGGCCCTATACGCCAGTCATGGCTGTAATGCCCTGATGGCGGCCCTGGTGGGGGACACTGCACCTAAACTCTGGCCCTGTGCATAAAACAACACAATGTAAGTGGCAGAAAGTGGCTGGCTGATATACGACAAACTAACAGGACTGAAGTATATCCACTTTTTGAGAATTTGAATCTCCCTTTTTTTTGGGGGGAGGGGGGGAGGGGGACACTTAAACTCAGGCCCTGTGCATAAAACAACACAATGTAAGTGGCAGAAAGTGGCTGGAAGATATATGAAAAAAAACAAGGTCTGTAGTATAATTTCAATCTCCCTACAATGATCTCAGGACAAGTATGGTAGCAATAAAAAGGACTGCTGCACACAAAAGTGTGGACAAATAAACAAGAGAACTGTGCAGAAAAAAGCAACAGGATTTTTGCTTTTAAAAAAGCAGTTGGTTTGCACAGCAGCATGCAAACAGCAATGCAGCTATCAGGGAGCCTTAGGCTGCGTGTCCACGTTCAGGATGGCCGGCGGTATCGCCGGAGCGGCTTAGCCGCTCTGCGGTAAGCCCCGCCCCCTTTCTGGGACGCGATGATGCCGGATGTGTTCACAGCACACATCCGGGATCATCGCTCCCCACCATAGGGCCCTGTGCTATATCTTGCGGCGACGGAGCGTCGCCGCAAGATATACGGACATGCTGCGATCTGAAAAGACGCGCAGCATGTCCGGATTCGCAGGGCCGCCGCGTGCGTATTACCACGCATAGTGGAGACGGGATTTCATTAAATCCCCTCCACTATGCTGTAACATCTGGACGCTGCGTGTCTGACGCTGCGGCTCTATGCAGCGTCAGACACGCAGCGTTTCCTGATCGTGGAAACAGACCCTTATAAGACAGCCTAATAAGCTACAGAGCTGATACACAAAGATATAGCCTCCACTGTCCCTGCAAAACAATTGTGGTATTGGACAGTGGAAATCGCTACAGCACAAGCAGTTTCGGGGCTTAATCTTCCCTCCCTAACTATATCCCTTCTTCTGATGAAGCTGCGGCAACCTCTCCCTATGCCACGATCGGCAGAAGTAAGATGGCGGTCAGCGTGCACGCCCCTTTATAGCCCCTGTGATGCCGCAGAAAGCAAGCCAATCACTGTCATGCCCTTCTCTAAGATGGTGGGGAGCGAGACCTATGTCATCACACTGCCCACCCTCTGCGTCCTACTTCATTGGCTGAAAATTGGCGCTGAAAGCGTCATATGAAACACGACTTTGGCACGAAGATCTCCGACCTCATGGCCGATCCCACACTAGGATCGGGTCGGGTTTCACGAAACCCGACTTTGCCGAAAGTCGGCGATTTTTGAATATGTCCAATCCGTTTCGCTCAACCCTACTCTCTAGTGGTGAAATAAAAAAAAAAACAGCTTGAGTGGTGATTTAACATGTATTTTTTTATCACTTTCTTTTCAACTGCGGATTTTGGCCATGATTTATGAAAGGAATTTTTCTAGAATTCTGTCATAAATTGCTTTGAAAAGTGGCAAGCTTTTTGTGCAACTCGAAGTTTCAACTTTTAGCATTTTCACACCAGTTTCTCCCAGCTCCGTCAAAATGGGGAAAGCTGGAGCAGGACAGTGGCGTCACAGCTCGTCAAATTCAAGATGACCCGTGGACATCCTTAAGTCAGAAATTTTACCCCAGCGATTTCTGTTGAACACAAACGTTCCGACTTTCCTCAGTTTTTCATCAGATTTTCATCAGTGTTTGATCAGTATATAATCAGTGATTTTCTCATATGAATAAATAAATAAATTGCAAAGCTTCTCCAATACATTGCTATGTGAAAGGGATTGTCCCCTTTCAGAAAAACTTGGTCCCCAGGAGCAGTAGCTACCAGGGGGGGAGGGGGGGGTGTGTTTGGTAACAGAGAGTGCGGGCGCCCCAGGCCCGGTGCTCTGAGGGGGCCCACCCGGAGCTACGCTACTGTTACTGCATTGGCGCGCGCAGCACGCCAATACAGTTACATTCTGCGGCAGAGCAGGGGGAATCAATCTCTTCTTCTCCCATCATCCCCCACATCGTTTGGCAGCGGGCACGATGATGTCATAGCTCGGCGCCCGCTGTCAGGAGATGAGTGGGAGCAGGAAGCGCCGCTGGAACAAGGAGCAAGAGAGGTATTTATTGTGTTTTTCTTTATGGGGGTGCTGTCTTATATACTGGATCTGCCTATGGGGGGTGTGCTGCCTTACAAACAGGATCTGCCTATGGGGGGCTGCCTTATATATAGGATCTGCCTATGGGGGGGGTGCTGCCTTACATACAGGATCTGCCTTTGGGGGGTGCCTTACATACAGGGTCACATATGGCAGCAGAGGCTCAGTATTGGGGTATCAGGTGCAGTAATATGGTCACATACTGCAGCAGCGGCTCAGTATTGGGGTATCAGGTGCAGTAATAGGGTCACATACGGCAGCTGCGGCTCAGTATTGGGGTATCAGCAGGATGAGGAGTTTGTGCAGGTTGGGAATAGATGGTGATGGGGCTGGAATATGAGGAGTGAAATGTGTCTTTGTTGTAATCTCTGCAGCCGAGTCCTGGCTGAAAGAAGTTGTCATGTCGGTCTGGGCCAGATGGAAAAGACGGGAAAAGTGAACGATTCCATCGGAGAGAACGTCAGCGGTAAGACATTATCTGTAACTTAGATCTATGTTCTGTAGGACTGGTATCTACCACTGACCATATGGTGGTAATATCAGTGTTGGTCTGCTGAGGTTCTCCTCCACTTTTAGGGCACGTCACCAAGCTGTAATCAAGGTTACATGGTTAGGGGCCCACTCAGAAGCTTCACCCCCCCCCTGAACCGAAACCCTAGCTACGCCTCTGCCCAGGAGCAATAATTTAAAAAAAAACCACCTGCTTTACACACCATTCCCAGGTCCAGCACTGAGTCTTTGCTGCTGCTCCTGGTGTCCGGTATTAGGCCGGAGTTACACTTAGCGTAGGGAAATACGGTCCGTTTTTTACAGGCGTAATACGCAGAAAAGTTCCTGAACAGTGATCCGTATTCAACGCGAGGATGCAATTTTTTTCTCAAAAAATTATCCGTGTCATCCGTACGGCGAGATTTTCTCGCCGGCTTGCAAAATGGACATAGAATGGATCCATGGGCTCAAATATTCGTGAAAACATATATACAGTCTAAATATATATTTCATTGAGACACTCTAGCGTGGGAAAATATTCTGAAAAATTCCCACGCTGGAGTTCATATGAGGTTATGTCAGCAGGGGGCGCAGCACCGTAAGTCTAGGTACCTACGTTCCCCTGCATTCCATTCATTCCCCAGTTTTTACAGCCAGGGGCGTCTGCATTAGCAGGCTCCTGGTTGTAAAATTAGTTAACCCCTTCAGATGGATTTACATTGCAGCACATGACTGTATGGCGGACAGGTATGGGATATTGTTTTTTATTTTAACTTTTTTTCAGAAGACAAGGGTCGTCATTAGGGTTGAGCGTAATAAAGCTATTACAACACCACGTGTATTTATTTCATTAAAATACTTTTTTTCCTAATGTGTGTGTGTTTTTTTAACCCTTTATTAATATTGGATTAATAATGGATAGGTGTCTTATTGACATCTCTTCGTTATTAACCTGGCTTAATGTCACCTTACATTAGCAAGGTGACATTAACCATTTATTACACCATTTCCCACAGCTACTCCGTAGTGGGAAGAGAGTGGCTAAGTGCCAGAAAAGGCACATCTTACAGATATGCCTTTTCTGGGGTGGCTGGGGGCAGATGTTTTTAGCCAGGGGGGGGGGGGGGGACAATAACCATGGTCCCTCTCTAGGCTATTAATATCTGCCCTCAGTCACTGGCTTTCCCACTCTTCCGGAGAAATCTGCGCAGGAGCCCACGCCAGTTTTTTCCGTGATTTAACCCTTTATTTTAACACCTAGCGCTCCCAAATTTTGCACACAGACACTTCTTACATTAGTAGTGAGGAATATACAAAAACATAAGGGATATGAAATGGTTTACTATATGTAAACCATGTGTCATATCCTGTCGGGTTTGATAAGGAGATAGCAAAAGCCGGCAATTGAATTACCGGCTTTTCTGCTATCTAGCTCTGTATTACATATAAATATATTTAGATGTGTGTGTCACTGACATATATATCTCTCTTCTTCAAATCACATATCCAAGCCCTTTCCACTTCCTGCCGCCTTCAACTCAAAAATATTTCACAGATCCGTACATTCCTAAACCAAGAATCTGCAAAAATCCTAGTCCATGCCCTCATCATCTCCCGCCTCGACTACTGTAACCTCCAGCTCTGTGGCCTCCCCTCTAACACTCTCGAACCCCTCCAATCTATTCTAAACTCAGCTGCCTGACCAATCCCTTCACTGGCTTCCCATTACCCAGAGACTCCAGTACAAAAGCCTAACCATGACATACAAAGCCATCCACAACCTGTCTCCTCCATACATCTGTGACCTCGTCTCCCGGTACTTTCCTGCACGCAACCTCCGATCCTCACAAGAGCTCCTTCTCTAATCCCCTCTTATCTCCTCTTCCCACAATCGTATACAAGATTTCTCTCGCGCATCACCCCTACTCTGGAACTCTCTACCACATCACATCAGACTCTCACCTACCATCGAAACCTTCAAAACGAACCTGAAGACCCACCTCTTTCGGCGAGCCTACAACCTGCAGTAACCACCGATCGACCAAACCGCTGCATGACCATCTCTACCCTCACCTACTGTATCCTCACCCATCCCTTGTAGATTGTGAGCCCTCGCGGGCAGGGTCCTCTCTCCTCCTGTACCAGTTGTGACTTGTATTGTTCAAGATTATTGTACTTGTTTTTATTATGTATACCCCTCCTCACATGTAAAGTTCCATGGAATAAGTGGTGCTATAATAATAAATAATAATATCTACCCATACTATGTGTAGACATTTATTCTATCTATTCTATTCTAACCTGTCAGTGTGATTTTACTGTACAGCGCACTGAATTACCGGCTTTTCTCTAGAACACCGGTGCGTATTTCTCGCAAGTCACACTGATGGTCCGTGTGTAATCCGCATTTTTCTCGCCCCCATAAACTTTCATTGGTGGATTATTTGCGCAATACGCTGACAAACGCAGCATGCTGCGATTTTCTCAGCCCCTAAAATACGGCAGAGAAATATACGACAGTTAGGAGCTGCCCCATACAGAAACATTGGTCCGTGTGCAATGCGTTGTTTTTGCGCCTCTCATACGTCCGTACTTCTTTCTAGTGTGACCCCGGCCTTAGAAGAGTCGCTGATGTTACAACGGCGCAGCAGCCAATCAGCGAGCTCCTGTAGATGGATTCACCTCACTCAGAGGTGCTGCGTTCACTGACTGGCTGCCACACTGTGATTGCAACATCAATGCAATACCGGACACCCGGACTTGTGGCAGAGAGTGCTGTGACGGTGAGTAAAGTGCGGTTTGTATGGTGAGAAAAGATGCGCGCTCACTGCCGGAGCCCACATTAATTGGGAGACACAACCTATGGGCTCATACTTGCGCGAGACTCGGATGAGTCTCGCACGGCAATACCCGGCACTGCACCTAGCACAGAGGAGCGGAGCCTGCGGCTGCATGTTTTCCTATGCGGCCGCATGCTCCGACCTGAGTGCCGGCAGCAGCGCCGGGTATTGCCGTGCAAGACTCATCCGAGTCTCACGCAAGTGAGTATGAGCCCTATGACATATATATCTACTATATAATTGTCTAAGGGTCACTTCCATCTTTCTGTCTGTCCTTCTGTCTGTCTGTCATGGAAATCCCAAGTCGCTGATTGGTTGCGGCAAAACGGCCACGACCAATCAGCGACGGGCACAGTCCGGTGGCAAAATGGCCGCTCCTTACTCCCCGCAATCAGTGCCCGCTGCATAATCCCCTCCAGTCAGCGATCACAAAGGGTTAATGGCAGCGTTAACAGACCGCGTTATTGCCGCAGTGTAACGCACTCCGTTAACGCTGCTATTAACCCTGTGTGACCAACTTTTTACTATTGATGCTGCCTGTGCACCATCAATAGTAAAATGATCTAATGTTAAAAATAATAAACAAAATACAAAAATCATTATATACTCACCCTCCGTTGGCCCCGGATCCAGCCAAGGCTTTTCCCGCTCCTCGCGATGCTCCGGTGACCGGTCCATGCATTGCGGTCTCGCGAGATGATGACGTAGCGGTCTCGCGAGACTGCAATGCACTCTTGGGACCGGAGCGTCGCGAGAACCATCGGTAAACGCCTCGACTGGATCCGGGGGGGCCGACGGAGGGTGAGTATATAACTATTTTGTATTTTAATTCTTTTTTTAACAGGGATATGGTGCGCACATTGCTATATACTACGTGGGCTGTGTTAGATACTGCATGGGCTGTTATATACTACATCTCTGTGCTATATACTACGTGGCTGTGCAATATATTACGTGGCTGGGCAATATACTACATTGCTGTGTTCTATACTACGTGGCCTGGGTTATATACTACATGGGCAGTGTTATATACTACGTCTCTGTGCTATATACTACGTGGCTGTGCTATATACTACATGGCTGTGCAATATATTACGTGTCTGTGCTATATACTACGTGTCCGTGCTATATACTACGTGTCCGTGCTATATACTACATCACTGTGCTATATACTACGTGACCTGTGTTATATACTGCATGGGTTGTTATATACTACGTCTCTGTGCAATATACTACGTGGCTGTGCAATATACTATGTGGCTGTGCAATATATTACGTGGCTGGGAAATATACTACATCGCTGTGCTATAAACTATGTGGCCTGTTATATACTGCATGGGAAGTGTTATATACGTCTCTGTGCTATATACTAGGTGGCTGTGCAATATAATACGTGGCTAGGTAATATACTACGTGGCTGGGCAATATACTACGTGTCTGTGCTATATACTACGTGGCTGGGCAATATACTACGTGGCTAAGCAATATACTACGTGGCTGGGCAATATACTATGTGGGCTGCTACATACTACGTGGCCCTGCAATAAACTACATGGCTGGGCAATATACTACGTGGCTGGGCAATATACTACGTGGCAATTTGAACCACGCTTTGCTAATTGCTCGCGGCCGGCCGAATCCTGTGTGTAAATTGCATTATTCTGAAAATGTTGCAAATATACTACATATGGATTCTAGAATACCCGATGCATTAGAATCGTGCCACTATCTATCTATCTATCTATCTATCTATCTATCTATATATATACGTCATAGGTCGTGAAGGGGTTAAGTGAAAAAAACAAACAAGTCAATTCAGTCGATACTAACTGTATCACATTTGACAGATATTTTTGTAGCGTATGTTTTTGTTTTTTTTCAGGTAAATGGGCATAAATAATGTGTGAATGTAGAAACAATCACTCCAAACTGAGGACCATAGCATGGACCACATGCAGGGCCTCTGTTATCTCCATGAGCTTCCGCCCTTTTGCCCTGTCTGGAACAGCTGGGCACTCTGCCAATACAGCATGGCTGCGGTATAACTGAGATTATTCTTATTTTATTTTACATTTTTAAAAGACACAATAATGGAAAAACGTAACCTTTACATAAAAAGGTCTGAGAAAAAAAGGACAGCGCCACAAGCAGACATAATACCGACACCATCCAGGGATATTACAACTGAAATTCTCTGTCCTGTCAGCTGGTTCTGCAAAGTCCATGGTATATTTTCAAGACCAACATTAGCTCAATAGATTTAATCATAGATTAGAAATTAACAATATGCAGACATTCAGAACCAGTGTCACTTGTCTGCCAGACATGAATATTATACAAAAAGTGGGCAAGGCTTCTACATCCAACTCACTTGTCATGGTGGTTCTGGTGACATATACATGTACTGATGGTGGTTCTGGTGACGTATACATGTACTGATGGTGGTTCTGGAGATGTACAGGAATAGAGCACCTGAACCACCATCAGTTTGGTTGCAAACTGTATTTGTCACGACTGTATTTGTCACAATCAAACGTATCCATATCCCTTTATCTATAATGGGGTCTGCTTAGGTTCCATGAGGGTATCTGCCAAATGATGGACACCTTAATTGAAACCACACAGCCTCCATTATAGTTAAGTTATACTAGCTTTCATGACGGTCCTTGGGTGTGACATTTAAAAATATAGGCCGTCAGGGATGAATATCATTATTTACCTTGTATTGTGTAAATGGTCCACAATCATTTAATGATTTTTTGTCTAACTTTGAAAATATACTTCCTGTTAAGCCTCACCCCTAAAGTATGTAACTTTTTTTTTTACTTTTGCTGGTATTTTTTGGTGAAAAAGGTAATAATTCTAGTGGAAGTGGTCGTCAGAGCTTGTTACCTAAGGCCCCTTTCACACATTTTTTGCCATCAGTTGCAATCCGTCAAATTTTGAAAAAACGGATCCAGCGACTGATGCCACCGAATCCGGTTTTTCTCAAAGACTTGTATTAGCGACGGATTGCGACGGACAGCCCCCCTTTTCACCGTCATTTGCCGCATCTGTTGAAAATTGTTTGTCTGGCGGCGGGAGACAACAGACATAGTAACGTTTTTTGTCTCTGTCAAAAAAACGGACAGAAACAGATCCGTCGCCATCCATCATTAGAAGCCTATGGACGCCGTATCAGTCAAATGCTCTGATTTTTTTTTTAGGATCCTTTAGCCAGCCCCCCTAGTCGGATCCATCGAAAAACCGGATCCGTCGCATCAGATTTTCACAATCTGCGACGGATCTTTTTTTTCAAAATTCGACGGATTGCGACTGAAGGCAAAAAACTGATGTGTGAAAGGGGCCTAACCCATCGGAGGAGCAGAGGGGGTGTGTTCGGGGTCATCTCATCTTACCTTAGTCTCTGGCCCATTGCTTTGCTTGGGAGCTGAGGGTTCATTGGGGGGGGGGGGGGCTTCATCCGACTGGGCCACCAAAATACCTTGTCCCAGCCCTGGATAATGTCATTCATAATTTTACTTATGCAGTATGCTCCTCCTTATTGTTTTAAAGGAAATCTGTTAGCAGGATTGTGCTATGCAATCTCAGATCACCATAATGTAGGGGCAGAGAGACTGATTCCAGTGATGTGCCACTTACTGGGATGTATTTTTGCTGTTTCAATATAGTCAGTGTTTTTTTTCTGCAGGAGATTATCACTACAGGACAACTGGCCTTGTGACTACAAGTCCCACCATGCCCCCAGCACTGATTAGCAGCTGTCATTACAATATACACAGAAAGGTGTGGATGTGGTTATACACAGCTCAACAATTGAGCTCTGCTAGATTTGCAGCAGAGAAAACTGGTTGTATTGCTGCACCCAATAACCTAAGTAACATATCACTGGAACCAGAGTCTCAGCACCTACATCATGCTGCTCTCAGATTACATGTCAAAAACCTGCTGACATATTCCCTTTAAATTATATGATTGTGAGGCTTAGGCCGGGATCACACACAGCGAGATACGGCCGAGTCTCGCTGGTTAAAAACAAGCTCTGGAACCGGCACTCCAGAGCGGAGCGTGCAGCCGCACCGCAATACATGGAGCCGCACGCTCCACTCCGGAGTGCCGGCGCCAGAGCTTGTTTTTAACTTGCGAGACAGGGCCGTATCTCGCTGTAGTGTGACTCTGGCCTTAGGGTGCAGACAGATGGCTGTATTTCTCATGCGAGTATTGCATTGCACTCCTTGGAGTAGCTCGGCACATCATCTGAACTGAGCCTGAGGGTATGTGCACATGTTGCGGATTTGACTCTGCGGATTTGCAGCAGTTTTCCATGCGGTTTACAGTACCATGTAAACCTATGGAAAACCAAATCCGCAGTGCCCATGGTGCGGAAAATACAGAGAGGAAATGCTGCATTGTATTTTCCACAGCATGTCAATTCTTTGTGTGGATTCCACAGCGTTTTACACATGTTCCTCTATAGGAATCCGCAGGTGTAAAATCGCAGGTGGAATCTGCACACAAAAACCACAGGAAATCCACAGGTAAAACGGAGTGCGTTTTACCTGCGGATTTTGCAAAAACAATCCACACATGAATCCACAACGTGGGCACATAGCCTTCCAGCTGCTTATGGAACTACATCATGCTGTGGTCAGGGGAGGTGCCGGGCCAGTCCGTGCACCTCAATGCGATCCCCGCAAGAGAAATATGGCCGCTTGTCTGTGTCACTAAAGGGAGTCGCAACGCAAGCAATAAATAGCCAGGTCTTTCACCAGGAAGGAACAACCATGGCAAGGGCAGCATCCAAAAAGGAAAACCACCTATGCCAAAACATGGTATCCATCCACAGACAGCTGTTTCGGGATATTTGCCCCTCATCAGTGTGGAGTAGGAAACTGGCTATTAGGAGCAGTGCCTAGTAAAAAGGCTGTAATGACCAGAGGTCCGAATAAGATCCAGTGAGTCACAAACCAAGACCAAGGCAGAAATCTCCAACGGTATTTACTCAAAAGCAAAATAAGAAAGGTAATATGGAGAATATTAAGGCAGATGCACCCCAAAGATACACTAGCTCAGCAGCAGCTGAAATCACTGTGCCACTCCAAGGTCTCCTGAGAACTGTTTCTATAACAGACTAGTAAGAAATTTACCTAACAGAGTAACTAAAAACAGGAAACAAGTGTAAATTGAATGTAGTGTTATCAAGGGAGCCCCTGGAACGGCACACTGAGTATAACTTACACAACTCTAATATAAGATACACCTCTAAAGGAACCATTAAACACTCAGAGCAGAGATACCCGGGTATCTATAACTATGGTACCGTATCCTGAGATAGATTTCCTCTCAGGCAGGAATCCGCACAGGCTGCAGCCAGTCCATATCTTCAGCGCCAATAAGTTACAGCAAGCTCCTCTTGTCTTGTCGGCTGATGCCGAGCCCAAACGCCGGGGACTTAGTTAGTGGTCTCACGATGTTGTCTCTGCTTCTGTAGCTCCTAGGAATGCTTCCACGACAACCCGTCCGTCTCTGTATCAGCAGTCTGCCCAGACTTGTTTCTCCACTCAATGCACAGGGAATCCACAGTCTTCAAAATACGTACTGGGTTTTAGTAAAGTCTCAGTCTTTTCTTAGATCAAGGGTTAGCTCTTCTCCAGGAAACGTTAGCAGCAAAAGTCTCTCAAAAGCTTCTTTTCCTCCAAACACACTCGCAGTAAATCCACACACAGTCTCTTTTTAAGATATCACAGCAGCTTCTGCCTTTTCTTCCCGCCTTTTTTTCTCTCAGCTCTCACTTCCTTGTTTCACTTTACACACAAGACACCAGACCCCACCCCCCAGCACACATTGTCTCCGGTAGTTTTGCAGGGTCTGTCCTCTGCTGCAGCAGGCAAAAACCACAGGGTCCTAGTGCCCTCTCAGTGGGACTACAGTTCACTCTCTTACATGCCACCCCACTAGAGGTTGGCGTCCTCGACATACCTTCCCACTCAAATTCATCTTGAGCATATCGCTGAGGCGGTATTCCTGCCATAGATCGTGTAGTTCTCCTGAGTCCTACATCAACAGGTGCAACCTTAGAGGGAGCTAAAGTCTCTTCCGTGGTCGTGTTAGTGGGCGCAAGTGGAGTTGTCTCCTCCTGCGGCTCGATGTCCTGTGATACAGCGTCAGGACCAAACAGTTGACCTGATGCACTCTCCTCAACAACATCCTCCATATCCCCAACATTCTCATCACCCGAGGCCAGATCGGTCACAGGGGGCAAATAAGCAGGCGCAGGAGTAAGCACACCATCAAACTCAAGATCAGTCAGAGTTCCCGCCCCTTGGAACATGGCCTCTGGCTCTAGGGGGGTAGGCGCCGAATCTTCAAACCAGCACCGTTGTAACATGTTACGATGCAAATTACGGGTTGGCCCCCCTGTCCTCACCGGTTCGACCTCGTACACTGGAATCTCA
This sequence comes from Ranitomeya imitator, assembly GCF_032444005.1. NCBI lineage: Eukaryota > Metazoa > Chordata > Amphibia > Anura > Dendrobatidae > Ranitomeya > Ranitomeya imitator. Next base: position 562,034,716 of record NC_091286.1, on the reverse strand, counting down.
GGGTTCACCTGTTTTTTTTATCAGATACGGTATCGCCTCCCATCGGTCACTCAGCTTTCCTGACCGTCGTTTTGTCCTCACCAACACTCTGTCTCCCGGAGAGAACAGCTCTGTTTGTACAGGTCGCGTGTCCTTATGGACCACCTGGCGAAGGCGGTCGCCCACCACCTGATGCACCACCCTCAACCGCCGCCGATGCTCTCGTACCCACTCGGATGCAGTCCGAAGGGGGGCGGAGGAGGGATCTGGCATGTTCAAATCCTCAATGTCTCGGCCAGGTCTACCAAACATCAACATGTGTGGTGAGTAACCAGTAGTACTGTGCACCCTGTTATTGTAAGCCCACATCAATTCGGGGAGATACTCAGGCCAGCATGTCTGTTGCTGACTCTCTAAGGACCTCAACATTTGCAACAAGATCCGATTAAAACGCTCACACGCCCCGTTACCCTGAGGGTGGTAAGGCGTTGTTCTCGACTGCTCGATACCATAAAGCTGGTGCAACTCTTTCATCAGCGTCCCCTGAAAGCAGGCCCCTTGATCTGAATGTATTCTCTGCGGACACCCGAACACTTGGAAGAAATGTCGGCACACTGCCTCAGCCGCCGACTTGGCCGTCTGATCTCTTGTCGGCACCGCTACAGCATACTTGGTAAAGTGATCTGTCATCACCAGGCAATAGGAGTACCCTGACGTAGAGTACCCTATCAACACGTAGTCAATCATGAGTAGCTCCAGTGGAGCTGAAGTCTTAATAGACTGTGTGGGAGCCCGCTGCTCAGGGCTTTTGTTGAGCCCACAAATTCGGCACTGCAGACACGCGTCGGCCACCATCCCTCCCAACTCAGGGCAGTAGAGGACTCGCTGCAACCACTGAAGTGTCTTTTCACTTCCAAAATGGGCCCCCTTCTCATGCGCCTCACGAGCGACCACTGGACCCATCCCCACAGGAATTATCAGTTGGTACCGATGCTGCAGCTCCGAAGGCAGGTACACCTTACGATACAACAGACCTTGTTCCACACACAATTTATCCCATTGTCGAAGGAGTTTAATTCCTTCCATGGACAACTGAGCCTTGTCCTCTGCACTGGGCCAGGCCTTGTTTTGTACCCAACGGCGCACAAGTGCAACGTCCGGACACTCATCCTGGACTCTTGTCCAATCTGAGGGTGTTTTACCCAGGACACAGGGCATCCCGGTGGCCACCCCACTTGAGTGTACCACACTTTGGAAGATAGGTACAGTATCTGCCCCAAAGCTGGAGTTTCAGTATCCTCAAGTTGTTCGTCAACATCTTCCCCTGATGACCCAAGGGGCACTCTTGACAATGCATCTGCATTGCCGTTCTCTCGACCAGAGCGAAATTTAATGCGGTAATTGAACTTGGCCAGTCTGGCGACCCACCGCTGCTCCAACGCCCCCAGCTTTGCATTCTCTAAGTGAGCTAGCGGGTTGTTATCTGTCATGACTAGCACCTCAGCTCCTGTTAGATACTCAGCGAAGCGTTCTGTCATTGCCCACACCAGGGCCAGCAATTCCAGCCGGAATGAGCTGTCGTTAGCCGGATTTCGCTCGGAGTCTCTTAAAGATCTGCTGCCATAAGAAATCACTCGCTCTCGGCCGTCCTGCACCTGTGCTAGTACTGCCCCCAACCCATGAAGACTACCATCGGTATACAACAAAAAAGGGGTGTCAAACCGGGCGTAGGCCAGCAATGGGGCACTCGTTAGGGCGGTTTTCACTTCATCAAATGCCTTTTTCTGTAGAGGCCCCCATGGAATGGGGCGATTTCGAGGACCCAGCGCTGTCCCTCTCAAAAGTTCATTCAAGGGACTCACCACTTGTGAGAATTTAGGCACAAACCGCCGATAGTATCCTGCTAGGCCCAGGAAGGCCCGCACTTCTCGCAGGTCACAAGGAGGTGGCCACTCTTGTACCGCCTTAATCTTACTGGCTAACGGTAGTACCCCGTCCGGGGTCACCAGATGCCCCAAGTATTCAATCTGGTTTCGTAACAGTTGACATTTTTTTGGCTTTATTTTCAGGCCGTAGCTCTTGAGCCGCCGGAGAACTTGACGCAGCTTCTCCAGATGATCTTCAAATGAGGTTCCAAACACCACAATGTCGTCTAGATATATCAGGACTGATTCAAAATTTAGATCACCCAAGCAATGTTCCATCAGGCGTTGGAAGGTTCCCGGGGCGGTAGCGAGGCCAAAGGGCATCCGGTTGAACTCAAAGAGCCCCATTGGCAAGACAAACGCCGTCTTGGCCCGATCTTTTTCAGCCATTGGGACCTGCCAGTACCCGCTTGCCAAATCCAACGTTGAGAAATACTTGGCCCGACCCAGGGCCGACAGGGATTCTTCAATACGGGGTAAAGGATATGCGTCCCGTATGGTGTGGGCATTCAATTTCCGATAGTCCACACAAAATCGGAGTGTCCCATCCTTCTTGCGGACCAAGACTACAGGGGCCGCCCAGGGACTCCGGCTCTCTCGGATCACTTGGTTGTCCAGCATACTGGCCACCATGCTCTTCACCTCTTGATAGAGCGCCGGAGGAATTTGACGATATCTTTCTCTAATGGGTGGAGTATCCCCCGTTGGAATCTCATGCTCAATCGTCTGGGTACACCCGAAGTCCTCTCCATGTCGGGAAAAGGTCTCTTGATGTTCCCACAAAACTCTCTCCAACTGCTCCAACTGCACGGGTGTTATGCTTGGCAATTCAGTAACACAATGTACATAGCGATCAGAGCACATACAGTGATCTGACAATAACCCAAAATAATAGAACGAGCTCTGAGACGTGGAAACTCTGTAGACTGCAATTCCTGATCCTCTCCAAACACAACTAGAGGCAGCTGTGGATTGCGCCTAAGGCTCCCTATGCAACTCGGCACAGCCTGAGAAACTAACTAGCCTGAAGATAGAAAAATAAGCCTACCTTGCCTCAGAGAAATACCCCAAAGGAAAAGGCAGCCCCCCACATATAATGACTGTGAGTAAGATGAAAAGACAAACGTAGGGATGAAATAGATTCAGCAAAGTGAGGCCCGATATTCTAGACAGAACGAGGATAGGAAAGATAACTTTGCGGTCTACACAAAACCCTAAAGAAAACCACGCAAAAGGGGCAAAAAGACCCTCCGTACCGAACTAACGGCACGGAGGTACACCCTTTGCGTCCCAGAGCTTCCAGCAAAACAAATAGACAAGCTGGACAGAAAAAATAGCAACAAATAGCAAAGAAGCACTTAGCTATGCAGAGCAGCAGGCCACAGGAATGATCCAGAGAATAATAATAATAATAATAATAATAACACAAGTCCAACACTGGAACATTGACAGGAAGCATGGATCAAAGCATCAGGTGGAGTTAAGTAGAGAAGCAGCTAACGACCTCACCAGATCACCTGAGGGAGGAAACTCAGAAGCTGCAGTACCACTTTCCTCCACAAACGGAAGCTCCCAGAGAGAATCAGCCGAAGTACCACTTGTGACCACAGGAGTGAACTCTGCCACAGAATTCACAACAGTACCCCCCCCTTGAGGAGGGGTCACCGAACCCTCACCAGAGCCCCCAGGCCGACCAGGATGAGCCACATGAAAGGCACGAACAAGATCGGGAGCATGGACATCAGAGGCAAAAACCCAGGAATTATCTTCCTGAGCATAACCCTTCCATTTAACCAGATACTGGAGTTTCCGTCTTGAAAGATGAGAATCCAAAATCTTCTCCACAATATACTCCATTCCCCCTCCACCAAAACCGGGGCAGGAGGCTCAACAGATGGGACCATAGGTGCCACGTATCTCCGCAACAATGACCTATGGAATACGTTATGTATGGAAAAAGAATCTGGAAGGGTCAGACGAAAAGACACAGGATTAAGAACCTCAGAAATCCTATACGGACCAATAAAACGAGGTTTAAACTTAGGAGAGGAAACCTTCATAGGAATATGACGAGAAGATAACCAAACCAGATCCCCAACACGAAGTCGAGGACCCACACGGCGTCTGCGATTAGCGAAAAGTTGAGCCTTCTCCTGGGACAAGGTCAAATTGTCCACTACCTGAGTCCAAATCTGCTGCAACCTGTCCACCACAGTATCCACACCAGGACAGTCCGAAGACTCAACCTGTCCTGAAGAGAAACGAGGATGGAACCCAGAATTGCAGAAAAACGGCGAAACCAAGGTAGCCGAGCTGGCCCGATTATTAAGGGCGAACTCAGCCAAAGGCAAAAAGGACACCCAGTCATCCTGATCAGCAGAAACAAAGCATCTCAGATATGTTTCCAAGGTCTGATTGGTTCGTTCGGTCTGGCCATTAGTCTGAGGATGGAAAGCCGAGGAAAAAGACAAGTCAATGCCCATCCTACCACAAAAGGCTCGCCAAAACCTCGAAACAAACTGGGAACCTCTGTCAGAAACAATATTCTCTGGAATGCCATGCAAACGAACCACATGCTGGAAGAACAAAGGCACCAAATCAGAAGAGGAAGGCAATTTAGACAAGGGTACCAGATGGACCATCTTAGAAAAGCGATCACAGACCACCCAAATGACTGACATCTTTTGAGAAACGGGAAGGTCAGAAATAAAATCCATAGAGATATGTGTCCAAGGCCTCTTCGGGATCGGCAAGGGCAAAAGCAACCCACTGGCACGAGAACAGCAGGGCTTAGCCCGAGCACAAATCCCACAGGACTGCACAAAAGTACGCACATCCTGCGACAGAGAGGGCCACCAAAAGGATCTAGCCACTAACTCTCTGGTACCAAAGATTCCAGGATGACCAGCCAACACCGAACAATGAAGTTCAGAGATAACTCTATTCGTCCACCTATCAGGGACAAACAGTCTCTCCGCTGGGCAACGATCAGGTTTATTAGCCTGAAATTTTTGCAGCACCCGCCGCAAATCAGGGGAGATGGCAGACACAATTACTCCTTCCTTGAGGATACCCGCCGGCTCAGATAAACCCGGAGAGTCGGGCACAAAACTCCTAGACACAGCATCCGCCTTCACATTTTTAGAGCCCGGAAGGTACAAAATCACAAAGTCAAAACGGGCAAAAAACAATGACCAACGAGCTTGTCTAGGATTCAAGCGCTTGGCAGACTCGAGATAAGTCAAGTTCTTATGATCAGTCAATACCACCACGCGATGCTTAGCTCCTTCAAGCCAATGACGCCACTCCTCGAATGCCCACTTCATGGCCAGCAACTCTCGGTTGCCCACATCATAATTTCGCTCAGCAGGCGAAAACTTCCTGGAATAGAAAGCACATGGTTTCATCACTGAGCAATCAGAACCTCTCTGTGACAAAACAGCCCCTGCTCCAATCTCAGAAGCATCAACCTCGACCTGGAACGGAAGAGAAACATCTGGTTGACACAACACAGGGTCAGAAGAAAAACGACGCTTCAACTCTTGAAAAGCTTCCACAGCAGCAGAAGACCAATTGACCAAATCAGCACCCTTCTTGGTCAAATCGGTCAATGGTTTAGCAACACTAGAAAAATTGCAGATGAAGCGACGATAAAAATTAGCAAAGCCCAGAAACTTTTGCAGACTTTTCAGAGATGTCGGCTGAGTCCAATCATGGATGGCTTGGACCTTAACCGGATCCATCTCGATAGTAGAAGGGGAAAAGATGAACCCCAAAAATGAAACCTTCTGCACACCAAAGAGACACTTTGATCCCTTCACAAACAAAGAATTAGCACGCAGGACCTGAAAAACCGTTCTGACCTGCTTCACATGAGACTCCCAATCATCCGAGAAGATCAAAATGTCATCCAAGTACACAATCAGGAATTTATCCAGGTACTCACGGAAGATGTCATGCATAAAGGATTGAAACACTGATGGAGCATTGGCAAGTCCGAATGGCATCACTAGATACTCAAAATGACCCTCGGGCGTATTAAATGCAGTTTTCCATTCATCGCCTTGCCTGATTCTCACCAGATTATACGCTGTTGTGGATTCTGTTTTTGGGCTCCCTCTGGTGGTTACAGATGGTACTGGGTGACTTGTGTTTTCTGCGGTCTCTGGTGTCCACCTGTTCTATCAGGATATGGGAGTTTCCTATTTAACCTGGCTTTCTTGTCATTTCCTCGCCGGCTATCAATGTAATCAGTGTGTCTTGTTACCTCTGCTTCCCGCTTCTGTAATCTTCAGGACAAGCTAAGTTTTTGATTTTCCTGTTCCACGTTTTGCTTAATTTTTGTCTTAGTCCAGCTTGCAGATATGTGATTCCTTTTTGCTGGTTGCTCTAGTGGGCTGATATTACTCCTCATGTTCCATGAGTTGGCACATGAGTTCAAGTAATTTCAGGATGGTTTTTTGTAGGGTTTTTCGCTGACCGCGCAGTTCACTTTTGTATCCTCTGCTATCTAGCTTTAGCGGGCCTCATTTTGCTGAATCTGTTTTCATAACTACGTATGTGCTTTCCTCTCATTTCACCGTTATTACATGTGGGGGGCTGCTATTTCTGTGGGGTGTTTCTCTGGAGGCAAGAGAGGTCTGTGTTTCTTCTAATAGGGGAAGTTAGTCCTTCGGCTGGCGCGAGACGTCTAGGAATCATCGTAGGCACGTTCCCCGGCTACAGCTAGTTGTGTGTTAGGTTCAGGATCGCGGTCAGCTCCGTTTCCATCACCCTAGAGCTTGTTTTGTTTTTTGTGCTTGTCCTTTTGTGATCCCCTGCCATTGGGATCATGACAGTATAGCCGGCCAGAAAGTGGTAATCGTATTGGCTGAAGTAGGAGGAAAAGTAGTCTGAGGAAGTTTTTTTTTTTTTTTTTCCCTCAGAGTTTGCTGCCTAGCCTTAATTGCAGCCTGGCTGCGTCTTACCTCCTCTTAATCCCTGAATGGCTCTGACCTCAGCTGTTTATCATGGACGTCCAGAGTTTGGCTTCCAGCCTGAATAATCTTGCTGCTAAGGTTCAAAATATACAAGATTTTGTTGTACATGCTCCTATGTCTGAACCTAGAATTCCTATCCCAGAGTTTTTTTCTGGAGATAGATCTAGTTTTCTGAATTTTAGGAACAATTGCATGTTGTTTCTTTCTTTAAAATCTCGCTCCTCTGGAGACCCTGCTCAGCAAGTCAAAATTGTTATATCTTTCCTGCGGGGTGACCCTCAGAATTGGGCATTTGCATTGGCACCAGGGGATCCTGCGTTGCTCAATGTGGATGCGTTTTTTCTGGCATTGGGTTTGCTCTATGAGGAACCTAACCTAGAGATTCAGGCTGAAAAAGCTTTATTGGCTCTCTCTCAGGGGCAAGATGAAGCAGAAATATATTGTCAGAAATTTCGGAAATGGTCGGTGCTTACTCAGTGGAATGAGTGCGCCCTGGCTGCAAGATTCAGAGATGGCCTTTCTGAGGCCATTAAAGATGTTATGGTGGGGTTCCCTGCGCCTACAGGTCTGAATGAGTCTATGACTATGGCTATTCAGATTGATCGGCGTTTATGGGAGCGCAAACCTGTGCACCATTTGGCGGTGTCTTCTGAACAGGCACCTGAGACAATGCAATGTGATAGAATTCAGTCCAGAAGTGAACGGCAAAACTATAGGCGGAAAAATGGGTTGTGTTTTTATTGTGGTGATTCAGCTCATGTTATATCAGCATGCTCTAAACGCACAAAAAAGGTTGATAAGTCTGTTGCCATTAGTACTTTACAGTCTAAGTTCATTCTGTCTGTGACTCTGATTTGTTCATTATCAGCCATTTCCGTCGATGCCCATGTGGATTCAGGCGCTGCCCTGAGTCTTATGGATTGGTCATTTGCCAACCGCTGTGGGTTTAGTCTGGAGCCTCTGGAAGTCCCTATTCCTTTGAAAGGAATTGACTCTACACCTTTGGCTATGAACAAACCTCAGTACTGGACTCAAGTGACCATGCGTATGACTCCCGTTCATCAGGAGGTGATTCGCTTCCTGGTACTGTATAATTTACATGATGTCTTAGTGCTTGGTCTGCCATGGTTACAAACTCATAACCCAGTCTTGGACTGGAAAACGATGTCTGTGTTAAGCTGGGGATGTCAGGGGGTTCATGATGATGCACCTCCGATTTCTATCGCTTCATCTACTCCTTCTGAGGTTCCTGTATTTTTGTCTGATTATCGGGATGTTTTTGAGGAGCCTAAGCTCAATTCGCTTCCTCCTCACAGGGATTGCGATTGTGCTATAGATTTGATTCCTGGCAGTAAATTTCCTAAAGGACGTTTGTTCAATCTGTCAGTGCCAGAGCATACTGCTATGCGGGATTATGTTAAGGAGTCCTTGGAAAAGGGACATATCCGTCCATCTTCGTCCCCTTTGGGAGCAGGTTTTTTTTTCGTGGCCAAAAAAGATGGTTCCTTGAGGCCTTGTATAGATTACCGTCTTTTGAATAAGATTACAGTCAAATATCAGTATCCTTTGCCATTGTTGACAGATTTGTTCGCTCGCATTAAGGGGGCTAAATGGTTCACTAAGATTGATCTTCGGGGTGCGTATAATCTTGTGCGGATAAAGCAGGGTGATGAGTGGAAAACCGCATTTAATACGCCTGAGGGCCATTTTGAGTATTTGGTGATGCCTTTTGGACTTTCTAATGCTCCTTCTGTCTTCCAGTCCTTTATGCACGATATTTTCCGTGAATATCTGGATAAATTTATGATTATGTATTTGGATGATGTTTTGGTTTTTTCTGATGACTGGGAGTCCCATGTTCAGCAGGTCAGGAAGGTGTTTCAGGTCCTGCGGGCCAATTCTTTGTTTGTAAAAGGTTCAAAGTGTCTCTTTGGAGTCCAGAAGATTTCTTTTTTGGGGTATATTTTTTCCCCTCCTACTATTGAGATGGATCCCGTCAAGGTTCAGGCTATTTGTGACTGGACGCAGCCTACATCTCTTAAGAGTCTACAGAAGTTCTTGGGCTTTGCTAATTTTTATCGTCGTTTCATAACTAATTTTTCTAGTGTTGTTAAGCCTTTGACGGATTTGACTAAGAAGGGTGCTGATGTTGCTGATTGGTCTCCTGCGGCTGTGGAGGCCTTTCAGGAACTTAAGCGCCGATTTTCTTCTGCTCCTGTGTTGCGTCAGCCAGATGTTTCGCTTCCTTTTCAGGTTGAGGTTGATGCTTCCGAGATTGGAGCGGGGGCGGTTTTGTCGCAGAGAAGCTCCGATTGCTCAGTGATGAAGCCATGTGCGTTCTTTTCTAGAAAGTTTTCGCCCACTGAGCGGAATTATGATGTTGGTAATCGGGAGCTTTTGGCCATGAAGTGGGCATTTGAGGAGTGGCGTCATTGGCTTGAGGGTGCTAGACATCGTGTGGTGGTCTTGACTGATCACAAAAATCTGATTTACCTTGAGTCTGCCAAGCGTCTGAATCCTACACAGGCTCGTTGGTCACTGTTTTTCTCCCGTTTCGATTTTGTGGTTTCATACCTGCCAGGTTCAAAGAATGTGAAGGCGGATGCTCTTTCTAGGAGTTTTGTCCCTGACTCCCCTGGAAATTCTGAGCCCACTGGTATCCTTAGGGATGGGGTGATTTTGTCGGCGGTCTCCCCAGACTTGCGAAGTGCTTTGCAGGAGTTTCAGGCGGATAAACCTGATCGTTGTCCGCCTGAAAGACTGTTTGTTCCGGATAATTGGACCAGTAGAGTCATCTCCGAGGTCCATTCTTCTGTGTTGGCAGGTCATCCTGGAATATTTGGCACTAGAGACTTGGTGGCCAGGTCTTTTTGGTGGCCTTCCTTGTCGAGGGATGTGCGTTCTTTTGTGCAGTCTTGTGAAGTTTGCGCTCGGGCTAAGCCTTGCTGTTCTCGGGCCAGTGGATTGTTGTCACCTTTGCCTATCCCGAAGAGGCCTTGGACGCACATTTCCATGGACTTTATTTCGGATCTCCCTGTCTCTCAAAAAATGTCCGTCATCTGGGTTGTGTGTGACCGCTTTTCTAAGATGGTTCATCTGGTACCCTTGCCTAAGTTACCTTCCTCCTCTGAGTTGGTCCCTCTGTTTTTTCAGAACGTGGTTCGTTTGCATGGGATTCCGGAGAACATCGTTTCTGACAGGGGATCCCAGTTTGTGTCTAGATTTTGGCGGACGTTCTGTGCTAAGATGGGCATTGATTTGTCCTTTTCGTCTGCATTCCATCCTCAGACGAATGGCCAGATGGAACGAACTAATCAGACCTTGGAAACTTATTTAAGGTGTTTTGTTTCTGCTGATCAAGATGACTGGGTTACCTTTTTGCCGCTTGCCGAATTTGCCCTTAATAATCGGGCTAGTTCTGCTACCTTGGTTTCTCCTTTCTTTTGTAATTCGGGGTTTCATCCTCGTTTTTCCTCTGGTCAGGTGGAGCCTTCTGATTGTCCTGGAGTGGACATGGTGGTGGATAGGTTGCATCAGATTTGGAGTCATGTGGTGGACAATTTGAAGTTGTCCCAGGAGAGGGCTCAGCAGTTTGCTAATCGCCGTCGCCGCGTGGGTCCTCGACTTCATGTTGGGGACTTGGTGTGGTTGTCTTCTCGTTTTGTTCCTATGAAGGTCTCTTCTCCTAAGTTCAAGCCTCGGTTCATCGGTCCCTATAGGATCTTGGAAATTCTTAACCCTGTGTCGTTTCGTTTGGATCTCCCGGCATCGTTTGCTATTCATAATGTGTTCCATCGGTCGTTGTTGCGGAGGTATGAGGTACCTGTTGTTCCTTCGCTTGAACCTCCTGCTCCGGTGCTGGTGGAGGGAGAGTTGGAGTATGTTGTGGAGAAGATCTTGGATTCTCGTGTTTCCAGACGGAAACTCCAATATTTGGTCAAGTGGAAGGGTTATGGTCAGGAGGATAATTCTTGGGTGGTTGCCTCTGATGTTCATGCTGCTGATTTGGTCCGTGCATTTCATAGGGCTCATCCTGGTCGCCCTGGTGGTTCTCGTGAGGGTTCGGTGACCCCTCCTCAAGGGGGGGGGTACTGTTGTGGATTCTGTTTTTGGGCTCCCTCTGGTGGTTACAGATGGTACTGGGTGACTTGTGTTTTCTGCGGTCTCTGGTGTCCACCTGTTCTATCAGGATATGGGAGTTTCCTATTTAACCTGGCTTTCTTGTCATTTCCTCGCCGGCTATCAATGTAATCAGTGTGTCTTGTTACCTCTGCTTCCCGCTTCTGTAATCTTCAGGACAAGCTAAGTTTTTGATTTTCCTGTTCCACGTTTTGCTTAATTTTTGTCTTAGTCCAGCTTGCAGATATGTGATTCCTTTTTGCTGGTTGCTCTAGTGGGCTGATATTACTCCTCATGTTCCATGAGTTGGCACATGAGTTCAAGTAATTTCAGGATGGTTTTTTGTAGGGTTTTTCGCTGACCGCGCAGTTCACTTTTGTATCCTCTGCTATCTAGCTTTAGCGGGCCTCATTTTGCTGAATCTGTTTTCATAACTACGTATGTGCTTTCCTCTCATTTCACCGTTATTACATGTGGGGGGCTGCTATTTCTGTGGGGTGTTTCTCTGGAGGCAAGAGAGGTCTGTGTTTCTTCTAATAGGGGAAGTTAGTCCTTCGGCTGGCGCGAGACGTCTAGGAATCATCGTAGGCACGTTCCCCGGCTACAGCTAGTTGTGTGTTAGGTTCAGGATCGCGGTCAGCTCAGTTTCCATCACCCTAGAGCTTGTTTTGTTTTTTGTGCTTGTCCTTTTGTGATCCCCTGCCATTGGGATCATGACAATACGCACCACGAAGATCTATCTTAGTGAACCAACTAGCCCCCTTAATCAGAGCAAACAAATCAGATAACAATGGCAAGGGGTACTGAAATTTAACAGTGATCTTATTAAGAAGGCGGTAATCTATACACGGTCTCAGCGAACCATCCTTCTTGGCCACAAAAAAGAACCCTGCTCCCAATGGCGACGACGACGGGCAAATATGCCCCTTCTGCAGGGATTCCTTCACATAACTGCGCATAGCGGTGTGCTCAGGCACGGATAAATTAAACAGTCGACCTTTTGGGAATTTACTACCAGGAATCAAATTTATAGCACAATCACAATCCCTATGCGGAGGCAGGGCATCGGACTTGGGCTCATCAAATACATCCCGGTAATCAGACAAGAACTCTGGAACCTCAGAAGGGGTGGATGACGAAATTGACAGAAATGGAACATCACCATGTACCCCCTGACAACCCCAGCTGGACACCAACATGGAATTCCAATCCAATACTGGATTATGGGCTTGTAGCCATGGCAACCCCAACACGACCACATCATGCAGATTATGCAACACCAGAAAGCGAATATCCTCCTGATGTGCAGGAGCCATGCACATGGTCAGCTGGGTCCAGTACTGAGGCTTATTCTTGGCCAAAGGTGTAGCATCAATTCCTCTCAATGGAATAGGACACTGCAAGGGCTCCAATAAAAACCCACAACGTTTAGCATACTCCAAGTCCATCAAATTCAGGGCAGCGCCTGAATCCACAAACGCCATGACAGAATACGACGACAAGGAGCATATCAAGGTAACGGACAGAAGAAATTTTGACTGTACAGTACCAATGGCGGCAGACCTAGCGAACCGCTTAGTGCGCTTAGGACAATCAGAGATAGCATGAGCGGAATCACCACAGTAGAAACACAGCCCATTCAGACGTCTGTGTTCTTGCCGTTCAACTCTGGTCATAGTCCTATCGCACTGCATAGGCTCAGGTTTAATCTCAGGTAATACCGCCAAATGGTACACAGATTTACGCTCACGCAAGCGTCGACCGATCTGAATGGCCAAAGACATAGACTCATTCAAACCAGCGGGCATAGGAAATCCCACCATGACATCCTTAATGGCTTCAGAGAGACCCTTTCTGAAAATGGCTGCAAGCGCAGATTCATTCCATTGAGTGAGCATGGACCATTTTCTAAATTTCTGGCAATATAGCTCTATCTCATCCTGAGCCTGACAAAGAGCCAGCAAATTTTTTTCTGCCTGATCTACTGAATTAGGCTCAACGTACAGCAATCCAAGCGCCAGGAAAAACGCATTGATATCACTCAATGTAGGATCTCCTGACGCAAGAGAAAATGCCCAGTCCTGAGGGTCGCCACGCAAAAAAAGAAATGACGATCCTAACCTGTTGCGCTGGGTCACCTGAGGAACGAGGTTTCAAAGCCAGAAACAGTTTACAATTATTCTTGAAACTCAGAAATTTAGTTCTATCTCCAAAAAACAAATCTGGAATAGGAATTCTCGATTCTAACAAAGAATTCTGAACCACAAAATTTTGAATATCTTGAACTCTTGCCGTGAGCTGATCTACACATGAAGACAGACCTTTAATGTCTGTAATGTCCACATGGTGTAAGGAATTTAAGAGAGAGTAAGCTTTAACTGTAGTTTATTCTTCTCATTTCCTCCAGCACACAGCATAACAGCAGCATAACATTTCCTCCTCAGGTCAGAACTGAAACTGAAACTCCTCTCAACTCCCGCCCTCGCTTTCTTAAAGAGAGAGATCTAATTCTTATACATTACATCATCCCCCTTTTTTTTTTTTTTTTTTTTATATACATATATTAACAACCTAAAACAAATATTGACAATGTAACAACACGAAAATGTCTGTATTGTCTTATTCCCCTTTTTTTTTTAAACTATATCTCTTCAATAAGTCTCGATGGAGCCCTTCTTTCCCGTGTAGGGTAATGTCTGCGTTCATTGGGGGTGTCCAGTGCTGACGGATCAGTCACCTCTTGTTGGTCCTCTCCACCGTCGGGTATCAAATCTTCCACTGGTGGGAGTTCATTACCATCAGGGCCGTATTTGCCACTAGGCACTCGAGGGCACGTGCCTAGGGCGGCGACATTGCGGGGGGGCGGCACCTGGGAGAGGATTTTTTTTTTTTTTAAGTCACAAACGCGACCGACGCAAAACCCCGCCCCCCCGCCTGCCTCCCCGCGCCCCCCCCCCGCCTCCGCCTCCGCATCCCACCCACCCTCCATGAAGAGAGACGATACTCACCTCCTGCTCCAGCCTCCAGCGATGCCTGTTCTCACCGTCTGTAGCGCGTCCTGAGTGAGCGGTCACATGGTACCGGTCATTAAGGTCATGAATATGCGCATATTCATGACCTTATTGAGCAGTATCACATGACCGCTCACTCAGTCAGGAAGAAGGCGCTGCGGCGGGACAGAGCGCCAGAGGGATGTCGGCGGCTGCGGCGCGCGCAGTGTGTGGGACAGGCAGCTGAGTTGAGTGACAGGTGAGTATGAGGACGGACGGGGGGCGATGCTCTGCAGGCAGGGAGGGAGCGAGGGTGGGGGGGCGATGAAGCTCTGCAGGGAGGGAGGGAGGGGGGGCGATGAAGCTCTGCAGGGAGGGAGGGAGGGGGGGCGATGAAGCTCTGCAGGGAGGGAGGGAGGGGGGGCGATGAAGCTCTGCAGGGAGGGAGGGAGGGGGGGCGATGAAGCTCTGCAGGGAGGGAGGGAGGGGGGGGCGATGAAGCTCTGCAGGGAGGGAGGGAGGGGGGGCGATGAAGCTCTGCAGGGAGGGAGGGAGGGGGGGCGATGAAGCTCTGCAGGGAGGGAGGGAGGGAGGGGGGGCGATGAAGCTCTGCAGGGAGGGAGGGAGGGGGGGCGATGAAGCTCTGCAGGGAGGGAGGGAGGGGGGGCGATGAAGCTCTGCAGGGAGGGAGGGAGGGGGGGCGATGAAGCTCTGCAGGGAGGGAGGGAGGGGGGGCGATGAAGCTCTGCAGGGAGGGAGGGGGGGGGGCGATGAAGCTCTGCAGGGAGGGAGGGAGGGGGGGCGATGAAGCTCTGCAGGGAGGGAGGGGGGGCGATGAAGCTCTGCAGGGAGGGAGGGGGGGCGATGAAGCTCTGCAGGGAGGGAGGGGGGGCGATGAAGCTCTGCAGGGAGGGAGAGGGGGCGATGAAGCTCTGGAGGGAGGGGGGGCGATGAAGCTCTGCAGGGAGGGAGGGGGGGCGATGAAGTTCTGCAGGGAGGGAGGGGGGGCGATGAAGTTCTGCAGGGAGGGAGGGGGGGCGATGAAGTTCTGCAGGGAGGGAGGGGGGGCGATGAAGTTCTGCAGGGAGGGAGGGGGGGCGATGAAGTTCTGCAGGGAGGGAGGGGGGGGCGATGAAGTTCTGCAGGGAGGGAGGATGATGTTCTGCAGGGAGGGGGGGCGATGATGTTCTGCAGGGAGGGAGGGGGGCGATGATGTTCTGCAGGGAGGGAGGGGGGGCGATGATGTTCTGCAGGGAGGGAGGGGGGGCGATGATGTTCTGCAGGGAGGGAGGGGGGCGATGATGTTCTGCAGGGAGGGAGGGGGGGCGATGATGTTCTGCAGGGAGGGAGGGGGGGCGATGATGTTCTGCAGGGAGGGAGGGGGGGCGATGATGTTCTGCAGGGAGGGAGGGGGGGCGATGATGTTCTGCAGGGAGGGAGGGGGGGGGGCATGATGTTCTGCAGGGAGGGAGGGGGGGCGATGTTCTGCAGCTGTCACGGTCCTGTAGAGTTATCGGACATGTTTGTCTTCTCTGTTGGGCGCAGATGGAGCAGATAACGGCAGACGACCCCCATCCTCCGCGGAGTCCCGTCCACACTGGGAGATCCCGCGTCCGCAGTCGCTTGTGCCGGTGTCACCCGCGCGGATCAGCGCCGTCCTCCCGCGGAAATATCCGGTGATCAGACAGCGAGGCTTCTACTCTGATATTCTGACCTATAGCGCCGCTCCTCTGGTGAAAGTGAGTGCAGGCGTCACATGACTGGCAGCCGCGTGCTATACTGCACGTGTCCACGGCTACAGAGCGCTCTGTCCCCGCCGTTCTCCGGTGTCTCCTGGTGCTGCAGCTTCAGCCGCCATTTCCATTATATTGCAGGATGTCAGCGCCGGACCGAGCGTTCAACCGAATCTCCTGAGACAAGTGGACGAGGAGCGCAACACCCCGAAAGGTGAGCGGAGGATACAATGTAACAACCACAGGAAGGTAGACCCCGGCAACCAGATCCAACAGTCACAATAGGAGATGTCACAGCTCACCTCCTCCTCCTCCTTAAAGGGAACCTGTCACCCCCAAAATCGCGGGTGAGGTAGGCACATCGGCATCAGGGGCTTATCTACAGCATTCTGGAATGCTGTAGATAAGCCCCTGATGTATCCTAAAACATGAGAAAAAGACGTTATATTATACTCACCCAGGGGCGTTCCCGCTGTTGGTCCGGGTCTGGCGCCTCCCATCTTCATCAGATGACGTCCTCTTCTGGTCTTCACGCCGCAGCTCCGGCGCAGGCGTACTTTGCCTGCCCTGTTGAGGGCAGAGTAAAGTACTGCATTGCGCAGGTGCCGGGAAAGGTCAGAGAGGCCCGGCGCCTGCACACTGCTGTACTTTGCTCTGCCCTCAACAGGGCAGGCAAAGTACACCTGCGCCGGAGCTGCGGTGTGAAGACCAGAAGAGGACGTCATCTGATGAAGATGGGAGGCGCCGGACCCGGACCAACAGCGGGAAAGCCCCTGGGTGAGTATAATATAACGTCTTTTTCTCATCTTTTAGGTTACATCGGGGGCTTATCTACAGCATTCCAGAATGCTGTAGATAAGCCCCTGATGCCGGTGGGCTTACCTCACCCGCGATTTTGGGGGTGACAGGTTCCCTTTAACACCCTCCCATAGAAGTGAATGGTCCCCACAATACAGTCTGATGTTACTTACATATTACAGTGTCACCCGGGCTCAGTACATGGGGTGTATCGCCCGTCACTCGGGCTCAGTACAGTCATGGTCAAAAGTATTGACACCCCTGCAGTTCTGTCAGATAATACTCAGTTTCTTCCTGAAAATTATTGCAATCACAAATTCTTTGGTATTATTATCTTCATTTAATTTGTCTTAAATGAAGAAACACAAAAGAGAATGAAGCAAAAAGCAAAACATTGATCATTTCACACAAAACTCCAAAAATGGGCCAGACAAAAGTATTGGCACCCTCAGCCTAATACTTGGTTGCACAACCTTTAGCCAAAATAACTGCGACCAACCGCTTCCGGTAACCATCAATGAGTTGCTTCCAATGCTCTGCTGGAATTTTAGACCATTCTTCTTTGGCAAACTGCTCCAGGTCCCTGATATTTGAAGGCGCCTTCTCCAAACTGCCATTTTTAGATCTCTCCGCAGGTGTTCTATGGAATTCAGGTCTGGACTTATTGCTGGCCACCTTAGAAGTCTCCAGTGCTTCCTCTCAAACCATTTTCTAGTGCTTTTTGAAGTGTGTTTTGGGTCATTGTCCTGCTGGAAGACCCATGACCTCTGAGGGAGACCCAGCTTCCTCACACTGGGCCCTACATTCTGCTGCAAAATTTGTTGGTAGTCTTCAGACTTCATAATGCCATGCACACGGTCGAGCAGTCCAGTGCCAGAGGCAGCAAAGCAACCCCAAAACATCAGGGAACTTCCGCCATGTTTGACTGTAGGGACCGTGTTCTCTTTGAATGCCTCTTTTTTTTCTCCTGTAAACTCTATGTTGATGCCTTTGCCCAAAAAGCTCTACTTTTGTCTCATCTGACCAGAGAACATTCTTCCAAAACGTTTTAGGCTTTTTTAGGTAAGTTTTGGCAAACTCCAGCCTGGCTTTTTATGTCTTGGGGTAAGAAGTGGGGTCTTCCTGGGTCTCCTACCATACAGTCCCTTTTCATTCAGACGCCGACGGATAGTACGGGTTGACACTGTTGTACCCTCGGACTGCAGGGCAGCTAGAACTTGTTTGGATGTTAGTCGAGGTTCTTTATCCAACATCCACACAATCTTGCGTTGAAATCTCTTGTCAATTTTTCTTTTCCATCCACATCTAGGGAGGTTAGCCACAGTGCCATGGGCTTTACACTTCTTGGTGACACTGCGCACGGTAGACACAGGAACATTCAGGTCTCTGGAGATGGACTTGTAGCCTTGAGATTGCTCATGCTTCCTCACAATTTGGTTTCTCAAGTCCTCAGACAGTTCTTTGGTCTTCTTTCTTTTCTCCATTCTCAATGTGGTACACACAAGGACACAGGACAGACGTGGCCATTATACAGTATGGAGCACTGTGTGGCCATTATACAGTATGGAACATTATGTAGGGCCATTATACAGTATGTGGAGCACTGCATAGCCATTGTACAGTATGAAGCACTGCATGCCATATTTTTTTTTTGTTTTAATGTATATGAAACAGTGTGATCAGCAGTGCTAAATGGGTGTGGTTGGGACTTGGATATGGGTGTGATTAGTTGTGAAATGGGTGTGGTCAGAGGCGTGGCCTAAAATTTGCCGCGGCGCACTACGTGCGCCGCAACCTTCAGACCTTTTTCCCTTCAAAAGTTGGGAGGTATGGCACCGCACTTCCCAGATCACATCAAGTACCGCAAATCCCATAGGGAATGAATGAAACCAAACGCAGTGTTGTCGTAAGTGATCCGTTACGCGGCAGATGCAGAAAAACTGCCGGATCTGCTGCAAACGGCGACTTTCACATCAGTGATTCTTCTCAAAGTCACTGCCGATAGTGTCATACTCACCAGAGGGGGAGGCAGCGCTAAAAGTGCCTAGGGCAGCAGAAACTCTAAATACGGCCCTGATTACCATTGTTCTGCGGTATGATTTTAAAATGTGAGGAATTTCGAGTGATGGAGTGTCCGTCTCGCTCAGCCGTGACCATACTGCCTTTTCTCTCAGTAACATTATATTTTGCAGGACTATATACAGCTGAGGTTTTGTTGGTTGATTTTTGACGCACAACAACCATATCACCTCTTTTGATGGCACATGGCTGTGCCCGTCGCCTTCTGTCTGCATAATGTTTCATGGCTTGCTTGTTAAAGAAATCCGTTGATCGCACTGAAGAGTCATTTAGTAAGGGATGACTGGTCACATCAGGGATCCGTGTATGAAGAGTTCTGCTGAACATTAGATGAGATGGCGCAGCATTAGTGGTGGAATGTGGCGTGTTGCGGTAATTGCGCAGGAATTTGTATAGTGACTGTTTCAGTGGGGTGTGCTCCAGGCTAGCTGCCTTGATTCGTTTCCCCATGGTGCGCATGAAACGTTCTACGATTCCATTGGCTTGCGGCCAGCAAGGTGTGATTTTTCTGTGGCTGAACCCCAAGTATTCAGAAAACTGTGCAAACACATGTCCATTGAATGGAGGTCCATTATCTGTTTTGACCACTCTTGGAATGCCATATGCAGAGAATATGTCGTCCAGTTCTGGTATGACACTATTAGCAGACGTTGAAGAGATGAATGAAATGACAGGGTATCTAGAATATTCATCAATTGTTACTAGAATGTATTGGCCATTTGGTAATGGTCCATATATGTCGACTGCCACTTCCTCCCATACAGCAGTGGGTAACGGAGACATTTGTAATGGCTCTAGAGTTGATGATGGAGTAATTAATTGACAAGTGGAGCAATGTCCAATCTTCTCTTCCACCAATTTATCCATATTTGGGAACCACACTTTTTCTCTGAGTAACTTTTTTGTGCCAACAATTCCTAGATGACCTTCGTGTGCTATCTGTATGACTAGGTTGCGCAAGGCCTTAGGTACAACCAGTTTGGTACCACGAAGGATGAGTTGATCTTCAGTGACTGATAATTCCTCACGTACATTTGAAAATAGTTTTAACTCTTTCAGATCAATCCCATCTTCAGGAAATTTTTTCTTTTGAATTTCATGCCACCTTCTATTTTGAATAATTTGTATTAAGGCACAGAGTGTCTTGTCACTTGTTGTCGTATTCACAAACTGATCAACAGAAAGTGCTTTTGGCACGGCGTGAGCTGCAACAAAGTGGATGTATTCTTCAATGGAGGAATGCACAGGTAAATCATCATTCGTGGGATGTCTTGAGAGATAATCAGCCGGATTGCTGTATTTTCCAGGTTTGTGAACAATTTTGTAATTATAGTCCTGTAGACGTAGACCCCATCGTTCAATCCGTGCTGGCATTTTAGCTCGGGGATTTCCAAAAATTGTAAGGAGAGCTTGATGATCTGTGACAATGGTGAAGGGAGCGCCATAGAGAAATAAGTGAAAGTGTTCACATCCCCAGACGACTGCCAAGCTTTCTTTTTCAGGTTGTGAATACTTTCTTTCAGTGCTTGTTAAGCTTTTACTTGCATAAGAAATGATGTGGGGACTTTGATTGTCATCCTTGTATTGTGCTAAAATTGCACCCAGTCCCACGGGACTAGCATCCACAATCAGTTCGGTTCGAAGAGCTGGATCAAAATAGGCCATGGTGGTTGTTGAGCAGAGTTCCTTTTTGATTGTTTCAAAAGAGGCCTGACAGTCTTGGGACCATTGAAAAACGCAATTTTGTTTCGTAAGTTCCCTTAATGGAGTGCTGATTGTCGAAAAATTTGGAATATATCTAGCACAGTAACTTGCCATTCCAAGAAAAGAGCGCACTTCACTGGCATCCTGTGGAATTGAAGCTGCTCTGATGGATTCCACTTTCTTGGGATCAGGTCGTACTCCTTCCGCCGAGAAAATGTGACCATAGAACTCCAATGAATTTTTATCAAATTCGCATTTTTCTTTGTTTAAAGTGAGTCCAGGAGAGAGCAGACATTCAAAGATAGCATATAGAGCACGATTATGTTCAGCTTGAGTTTTCCCAAAAACCAGTATGTCATCACTGTAATTAAAGGCATTTGGAATATGTTGAATGACACTCCTTATCGTATCTTGAAAAATTTCTGCTGCTGAGCAGACCCCAAACGTCAATCTTTTGTATCTTCTGAGACCCACATGGGTGGAAAATGTTGTTAAGTATCTGGATTCTGGACTCAATTCTAATTGATGATAGCCCTTATTGAGGTCGAGCTTTGAAAAAACAGTTGCTCCATTTAATAAATTAATAATGTCATCAATTGTGGGTGAGATGTGTCTTTCCCTTTGAATAGCAGTGTTGGGCAGGCGCATGTCAACACACAGTCTTACCTGCTCTGGAGTCTTTGGTTTTGGAACTACCACAAGTGGAGAGACCCACGGAGTGGGACAAGAAACAGTTTCAATGACATCATCATCCATGAGTAATTGGAGTTCCTTTTCTACCTTCTTTCTCAGGTGAAATGGAATACGCCTGTGAGCCTGGGCTACTGGACGGACACTGTCATCCACATGAAGATGCACTTGAGAGTCCTTTAATTTTCCTAATCCACTAAATAGGGAGGGAAAACTATTCACCATGGCTTGTACATCCAGGTCCGCAGGGTCGGTTATGGTATGAACAATCTGGATGAGTCCTAGCTTCAAGGCAGTGTGATAGCTGAGAAGACAGCCTCCGGATCCTTGTAATGTGTGAAAAGTGGTTTTCTGCCTATTTTCTTTATAGCTAAGTTCAGCATCAAATTGTCCCATTGTAACTAGAGGTGTTTTAGATCCATATGGAAAGATTTTAGTATGCACTTGCTGTAAGACTGGCTTTGTTTTCAACTGTTCATAAGTATTGCTGTCTATGATATCCACCGAAGCTCCTGTATCTATTGTAAAGGTGATATCCGTGTTGCAGATGGTGAGTGTAATACATGGAGCCTGCACTGAGCCAGTGACAGAAGTTGTGAACACATAGTTCTCAGCCACAGACATTTCTTCTATATCCTGATTTACCATTTTTATATTTGCAGGCTTTGTAATTGGCAGAGGAGACTTGTTGGGTGCTGATTTGCAGACAACTGCAAAATGGTTCCCTTTTCCACATTTACTGCAAGTTTGTCCTATAGCTGGACATTTGTTCATGTGGTGAGGGAAATCTTGTCCACATCTATAACATTTCTTCTGTTGCGGGGCCTGCTTGCCTTGTGCACTGTTATGTTTGAGATTATGCACATGTAAATTATCCCCACTCTCCATTGCAGTTGCCTGATGATCTGCTATCTCTATAGCACGGGCCATCTTGAGTAAATCATGCAGAGAGAGATCCTGCTGCAGAGCTTTACGCCTTATGGTATTAGACGAGCAGGTGACAATTACTTGAGTTAGGATTTCATCATCTACGTCAGTAAATGCACACCCATGTGCTAGTTCTTTTAGCCGGGTGACATAGGAGTCTATGGATTCTTCTGGAAGCTGCTGAGCAATCCTGAACTTGTATCTTTCATATCTGATGTTTTGTTTAGGGTTGAAGTAGTCAGTGAGAGCTTTGGAGCATTTGCTGTACGTGTCTGTCTCCGCTGCTGGTAATGTGCTGTATACAGTTAGGGCCAGAAATATTTGGACAGTGACACAAGTTTTGTTATTTTAGCTGTTTACAAAAACATGTTCAGAAATACAATTATATATATAATATGGGCTGAAAGTGCACACTCCCAGCTGCAATATGATAGTTTCCACATCCAAATTGGAGAAAGGGTTTAGGAATCATAGCTCTGTAATGCATAGCGTCCTCTTTTTCAAGGGACCAAAAGTAATTGGACAATGGACTCTAAGGGCTGCAATTAACTCTGAAGGCGTCTCCCTCGTTAACCTGTAATCAATGAAGTAGTTAAAAGGTCAGGGGTGGATTCCAGGTGTGTGGTTTTGCATTTGGAAGCTGTTGCTGTGAGCAGACAACATGCGGTCAAAGGAACTCTCAATTGAGGTGAAGCAGAACATCCTGAGGCTGAAAAAAAAGAAAAAATCCATCAGAGAGATAGCAGACATGCTTGGAGTAGCAAAATCAACAGTTGGGTACATTCTGAGAAAAAAGGAATTGACTGGTGAGCTTGGGAACTCAAAAAGGCCTGGGCGTCCACGGATGACAACAGTGGTGGATGATCGCCGCATACTTAATTTGGTGAAGAAGAACCCGTTCACAACATCAACTGAAGTCCAGAACACTCTCAGTGATGTAGGTGTATCTGTCTCTAAGTCAACAGTAAAGAGAAGACTCCATGACAGTAAATACAAAGGGTTCACATCTAGATGCAAACCATTCATCAATACCAAAAATAGACAGGCCAGAGTTAAATTTGCAGAAAAACACCTCAAGAAGCCAGCTCAGTTCTGGAAAAGTATTCTATGGACAGATGAGACAAAGATCAACCTGTACCAGAATGATGGGAAGAAAAAAGTTTGGAGAAGAAAGGGAACGGCACATGATCCAAGGCACACCACATCCTCTGTAAAACATGGTGGAGGCAATGTGATGGCATGGGCATGCATGGCTTTCAATGGCACTGGGTCACTTGTGTTTATTGATGACATAAGAGCAGACAAGAGTAGCCGGATGAATTCTGAAGTGTACCGGGATATACTGTCAGCCCAGATTCAGCCAAATGCTGCAAAGTTGATTGGACGGCGCTTCATAGTACAGATGGACAATGACCCCAAGCATACAGCCAAAGCTACCCAGGAGTTCATGAGTGCCAAAAAGTGGAACATTCTGCAATGGCCAAGTCAATCTCCAGATCTAAACCCAATTGAGCATGCATTTCACTTGCTCAAATCCAGACTTAAGACGGAAAGACCCACAAACAAGCAAGACCTGAAGGCTGCGGCTGTAAAGGCCTGGCAAAGCATTAAGAAGGAGGAAACCCAGCGTTTGGTGATGTCCATGGGTTCCAGACTTAAGGCAGTCATTGCCTCCAAAGGATTTGCAACAAAATATTGAAAATAAAAATATTTTGTTTGGGTTATGTTTATTTGTCCAATTACTTTTGACCTCCTAAAATGTGGAGTGTTTGTAAAGAAATGTGTACAATTCCTACATTTTCTATCAGATATTTTTGTTCAACCCTTCAAATTAAACGTTACAATCTGCACTTGAATTCTGTTGTAGAGGTTTCATTTCAAATCCAATGATTTGAAATGAATGCATGCTCTGCATGCTCTGGCATGCAGAGCCCAACTCGCGAAAATAGTGTCACTGTCCAAATATTTCTGGCCCTAACTGTATGTCATAGACTCCTGTGCCCGCACAATGCAGGAACACGGCTTTTTTTCTGTTCTCCTCTTTTATATCTATTGCTTCCAGGAAATTCTCAAATCGATTTAACCATTTTCTCCAGTTATGAGAGAGATTAGTGACATCAGTCATATCAAACTGTGGGAACATGTGCAAGTATTCAGCCATGATGGAGTCTCTCAGTGGCGCTGGCGTGTGAAGCAGTAAAGCAGGGGTCAGTACTCACAGTAGCAGGTGATTCTATCCCATCCTTCGTCGCCAGTTGTAATGTCCACACGGTGTAAGGAATTTAAGAGAGAGTAAGCTTTAACTGTAGTTTATTCTTCTCATTTCCTCCAGCACACAGCATAACAGCAGCATAACATTTCCTCCTCAGGTCAGAACTGAAACTGAAACTCCTCTCAACTCCCGCCCTCGCTTTCTTAAAGAGACAGATCTAATTCTTATACATTACAATGTCCATTGTAACACCTGTGTCCTGAACCACCCAAATGTCTAGGGGAAAAAAAAGACAAATCACAGTGCAAAGGAAAAAAAATGGTCTCAGAACTTCTTTTTTCCCTCTATTGAGAATCATTAGTACTTTTGGCTTCCTGTACTGTTATGCTAGGCAATTCAGTAACACAATGTACATAGCGATCAGAGCACATACAGTGATCTGACAATAACCCAAAATAATAGAACGAGCTCTGAGACGTGGAAACTCTGTAGACCGCAATTCCTGATCCTCTGCAAACACAACTAGAGGCAGCTGTGGATTGCGCCTAAGGCTCCCTATGCAACTCGGCACAGCCTGAGAAACTAACTAGCCTGAAGATAGAAAAATAAGCCTACCTTGCCTCAGAGAAATACCCCAAAGGAAAAGGCAGCCCCCCACATATAATGACTGTGAGTAAGATGAAAAGACAAAGGGATGAAATAGATTCAGCAAAGTGAGGCCCGATATTCTAAACAGAACGAGGATAGGAAAGATAACTTTGCGGTCTACACAAAACCCTAAAGAAAACCACGCAAAGGGGGCAAAAAGACCCTCCGTACCGAACTAACGGCACGGAGGTACACCCTTTGCGTCCCAGAGCTTCCAGCAAAACAAATAGACAAGCTGGACAGAAAAAATAGCAACAAATAGCAAAGAAGCACTTAGCTATGCAGAGCAGCAGGCCACAGGAATGATCCAGAGAAACACAAGTCCAACACTGGAACATTGACAGGAAGCATGGATCAAAGCATCAGGTGGAGTTAAGTAGAGAAGCAGCTAACGACCTCACCAGATCACCTGAGGGAGGAAACTCAGAAGCTGCAGTACCACTTTCCTCCACAAACGGAAGCTCCCAGAGAGAATCAGCCGAAGTACCACTTGTGACCACAGGAGTGAACTCTGCAACAGAATTCACAACACACGGGGGTCAGCTTCTCCCGATCCACTCCCATCTGCTCCATGATCACATGACCATTCCATTCCTCCGTAGGAGGCTCAGTCCGGCCTACCTCGACCGCAAATGTCCAGGATGACTGTTGGTCTGGTCGCAATTCGAACCCTGCATTTTCTGGCACCTTCTCTGCCGGCACGAACAGTTCAGCCAGTATGGTCCCAGCGGGAATTGCAACAGCTTCATCTAAAACATTGATGCATCGGACCGGCACTTGTCCATTCTTCACAATCGCCAAAGACCGGGCCACATGTACCTTGGCAAATGAGGACTCCTCTCGGGCGGGCTCAAGTAGCACTTCAAGCCCATTCAATCTCTGTGCAGCTCCCACAGGCAGCATTAAGAGTTCCTCTTATCTGGGTCCCAGCAGGATCGGGGCCCTCGAAGTCACTCGGACCCGGCCCACCCGGCCACCTGGGACCGCACTTTTCAGCAAGTCGCAACTCAGCACTAGACGGTGTAGAATTCTCTGTGTGGGTCGGTGTCTTGTCGCACGGGCCCAGTATCGGGGTCCTTCACTGGAATACATCTGGTGATTCAAGTCTCGCAGCACGTTCATTCCGAGCGTCACTTCTATCCCTCTTCTAGGGGGGTGATCCACCAGTACTACCCCTTTCTGCCCCAGCTCTTGACCAAACATTTTTAGATGCATCCACACGATTCCCTTGACTGACAATTGACCATTATTTGCGGCAGTCAGTCTTATCACTCGGCCATCCTCTGGAATCACTAGTCGACTGAAGTATCTCTCATATACTTCTAGAGGCATTATAGTACATTCGGATCCCGTGTCAACCAAGCACCTCATCTTCCGCCCTTCAAACTCTGCTTCTATCACTGGAGTACATGCAAACAAATCTTGTTCATTCCGTCGAGGGCTTTGTGTGTGTGGGGCCGCTGCTGCTTGCCCTCTCATGGCAGCGGCCGGAAGTTTAAAGCCGGCGACGGGGTTTCTGGGGCTATACGCGTCCGGCAGTAACGCGAGATGTGTCCCTGGCGACCACACTTCCAGCAGGTGATTGTTCCGTGTGGACGAGGGCTTGACTCATTCTGATAGGACGACCTGGCCATTTGCGGGGTCACCGTTCCAGGGGGTGGGGCAGGAGGTCCCCGTGAGGGGGTAGAGGCGGGACCAACTGTCAGTTGAGACAATGTCTGCTTCAACTCCTTCACCTCAGCACGCAAAGCTTGTACCACGTTTACCAGCCCCTCTTCCCCCGACCCTGATGACCCACCTTCCTCCAGCTGGGCACTGTTCACTGACCCCTCGGGAACATAGGCTGATTTCTCTTCCCTTTCCACTGCAGCTCGGTAAATCTGCCAGAAAGATAACTCTGGTGCAACCCGGGCCATTTCCAACAGTTTGTCCCGGAGAAGTCTATTGGCTAAACAGGTGATGAATTGGTCTCGGAGCAAGCGGTCTACCTCCCGGAACGCCCCCATGGCCCCCGGGTCTAGTCGCTGCATCTCATTCAACGTCTCTTGCAAGATATTAGAGTACTCAGGGACTCACACTCCCTCTGGAGACGATTAAAGAATAGGGACCGAAGCTGAGCCACACGCGCTCGGCCCCCCAAACTCCCCTCTAACAGTTCCAAAATCTTTTCTAACGTATCCCTCTCTGATTCTGGGCGCACCATCACCATACGCCTAATATCACCCTCCAGTGCATTTAATGCCAGCTCAGCGCGTAACGCGGGGGTCAAATTACACATGCGCAGAATACTCCGGATTCTCTCAGCCCAATCTTGCAACGCCATATTGCGCCCATCGTATTTCGGCATGTGCTGAAGTAAAGCTCCTACAGGCACATACCCTTCTGGAGTCTCCGCGGCTGCCAGGGGAACCCCAACCCCCGAGGAGGATGCGGATACAGCGGGGTCATTTCCACCCTCGCCTCCGTCCATGACAAACACTGGATCCTGCCGACTACGCCAAAAATGTAATGACCAGAGGTCCGAATAAGATCCAGTGAGTCACAAACCAAGACCAAGGCAGAAATCTCCAACGGTATTTACTCAAAAGCAAAATAATAAAGGTAATATGGAGAATATTAAGGCAGATGCACCCCAAAGATACACTAGCTCAGCAGCAGCTGAAATCACTGTGCCACTCCAAGGTCTCCTGAGAACTGTTTCTATAACAGACTAGTAAGAAATTTACCTAACAGAGTAACTAAAAACAGGAAACAAGTGTAAATTGAATGTAGTGTTATCAAGGGAGCCCCTGGAACGGTACACTGAGTATAACTTACACAACTCTAATATAAGATATACCTCTAAAGTAACCATTAAACACTCAGAGCAGAGATACCCGGGTATCTATAACTATGGTACCGTATCCTGAGATAGATTTCCTCTCAGGCAGGAATCCGCACAGGCTGCAGCCAGTCCATATCTTCAGCGCCAATAAGTTACAGCAAGCTCCTCTTGTCTTGTCGGCCGATGCCGAGCCCAAACGCCGGGGACTTAGTTAGTGGTCTCACGATGTTGTCTCTGCTTCTGTAGCTCCTAGGAATGCTTCCACGACAACCCGTCCGTCTCTGTATCAGCAGTCTGCCCAGACTTGTTTCTCCACTCAATGCACAGGGAATCCACAGTCTTCCAAATACGTACTGGGTTTTAGTAAAGTCTCAGTCTTTTCTTAGATCAAGGGTTAGCTCTTCTCCAGGAAACGTTAGCAGCAAAAGTCTCTCAAAAGCTTCTTTTCCTCCAAACACACTCGCAGTAAATCCACACACAGTCTCTTTTTAAGATATCACAGCAGCTTCTGCCTTTTCTTCCCGTCTTTTTTTCTCTCAGCTCTCACTTCCTTGTTTCACTTTACACACAAGACACCAGACCCCACCCCCCAGCACACATTGTCTCTGGGAGTTTTGCAGGGTCTGTCCTCTGCTGCAGCAGGCAAAAACCACAGGGTCCTAGTGCCCTCTCAGTGGGACTACAGTTCACTCTCTTACAAGGCTATAAACATAAGGATGAATGACCTCGGGGAGATCAAAACATCCAACACCGCGGAGACACCATCACGTGTTTCTCAACGCAGTAATCCAGAACACTGCCCCCATCCAAAAAGGAAAACCACCTATGCCAAAACATGTTGATGTGCAATCTTGCCTTGCGCAGGCGTGTACTACAGAGGACATAGAATGAACTTCAATCCAATATTGCGGCCAGCATGCAGCCAGCGGGTAAGGAAAGGGTGAATCAAACACCCAAAAACTCCGCCCATATGACCGAAAACCCGTCCCGCCAAATTCAGATGACAGGTTCCCTTTAACCCCTTTCTGACATCGGACGTACTATCCCGTCGAGGTGGGGTGGGCCCCTATGACCACCGACGGGATAGTACGTCCAGCGCGATCGGCGGCGCTCAAGGGGGGAGCGCGGCCGATCGTGGCCGGGTGTCAGCTGCCTATTGCAGCTGACATCCGGCACAATGTGCCAGGAGCGGTCACGGACCGCTCCCGGCACATTAACCTCTGGCACACCGCGATCAAATATGATCGCGATGTGCCGGCGGTGCAGGGAAGCATCGCGCAGGGAGGGGGCTCCCTGCGGGCTTCTCTGAGCCCCCCCGCAGCAACGCGATGTGATCGCATTGCTGCGAGGGTCTGCTCACCTCCCTCCCTGCTCCAGGCCCGGATCCAAGATGGCCGCGGCATCCGGGTCCTGCAGGGAGGGAGGTGGCTTCACAGAGCCTGCTCAGAGCAGGCACTGTGAAGCCTGCAGTCCTGTAAGTAAGATCGGTGATCTGACAGAGTGCTGTGCAAACTGTCAGATTACCAATCTGTGATGTCCCCCCCTGGGGCAAAGTAAAGAAGTAAAAAAAAAAATTTCCAAATGTGTAAAAAAAAATTTAAAAAAATATTCCTAAATAAAGAAAAAAAATATATATTATTCCCTTAAATACATTTCTTTATCTAAATAAAAAAAACAAAAACAATAAAAGTACACATATGTAGTATCGCCGCGTCCTTAACGGCCCGACCTATAAAACTGGCCCACTAGTTAACCCCTTCAGTAAACACCGTAAGAAAAAAAAAAAAAAACGAGGCAAAAAACAACGCTTTATTATCATACCGCCGAACAAAAAGTGGAATAACACGCGATCAAAAGGACAGATATAAATAACCATGGTACCGCTGAAAACGTCATCTTGTCCCGCAAAACACGAGCCGCCATACAGCATCATCAGCAAAAAATGAAAAAGTTATAGTCCTGAGAATAAAGCGATGCAAAAATAATTATTTTTTCTATAAAATAGTTTTTATCGTATAAAAGCGCCAAAAGATAAAAAAAATTATAAAAATGAGGTGTCGCTGTAATCGTACTGACCCGAAGAATAAAACTGCTTTATCAATTTTACCAAACGCGGAACGGTATAAACGCCTCCCCCAAAAGAAATTCATGAATAGCTGGTTTTTGGTCATTCTGCCTCACAAAAATCGGAATAAAAAGCGATCAAAAAATGTCACGTGCCCGAAAATGTTACCAATAAAAAAATCAACTCGTCCCGCAAAAAACAAGACCTCACATGACTCTGTGGACCAAAATATGGAAAAATTATAGCTTTCAAAATGTGGTAACGCAAAAAATATTTTTTGCAATAAAAAGCATCTTTCAGTGTGTGACGGCTGCCAATCATAAAAATCCGCTAAAAAAAACAGCTATAAAAGAAAATCAAACCCCCCTTCATCACCCCCTTAGTTAGGGAAAAATTAAAAAAATGTATTTATTTCCATTTTCCCATTAGGGCTAGGGTTAGGGCTAGGGTTAGGGTTAGGGCTAGGGTTAGGGCTAGGGTTAGGGCTACAGTTTGGGTTGGGGCTAAAGTTAGGGTTGGGGCTAAAGTTACAGTTAGGGTTTAGATTATATTTACAGTTGGGAATAGGGTTGGGATTAGGGTTAGCGGTGTGTCAGGGTTAGAGGTGTGGTTAGGGCTACTGTTGGGATTAGGGTTAGGGGTGTGTTTGGATTAGGGTTTCAGTTATAATTGGGGGGGTTTCCACTGTTTAGGCACATCAGGGGCTTTCCAAACGCGACATGGCGTCCGATCTCAATTCCAGCCAATTCTGCGTTGAAAAAGTAAAACAGTGCTTCTTCCCTTCCGAGCTCTCCCGTGTGCCCAAACAGGGGTTTACCCCAACATATGGGGTA
Source organism: Ranitomeya imitator (assembly GCF_032444005.1). Taxonomy (NCBI): domain Eukaryota; kingdom Metazoa; phylum Chordata; class Amphibia; order Anura; family Dendrobatidae; genus Ranitomeya; species Ranitomeya imitator. The sequence continues at coordinate 562,004,211 of NC_091286.1, read as the reverse complement.
TCAGCGTACTCAGGACAAATAGGACAACAACTTTTGGTGTCCAATTTCTCCTGTTACCCTTGGGAAAATACAAAACTGGGGGATAAAAAATTATTTTTGTGGGGAAAAAAAAGATTTTTTATTTTCACGGCTCTGCGTTATAAACTGTAGTGAAACACTTGGGGGTTCAAAGTTCTCACAACACATCTAGATAAGTTCCCTGGGGGGTCTAGTTTCCAATATGGGGTCACTTGTGGGTGGTTTCTACTGTTTAGGTACATTAGGGGTTCTGCAAACGCAATGTGACGCCTGCAGACCATTCCATCTAAGTCTGCATTCCAAATGGCACTCCTTCCCTTCCGAGCCCTCCCATGGGCCCAAACGGCGGTTCCCCCCCACATATGGGGTATCAGCGTACTCAGGAGAAATTGGACAACTTTTTGAGTCGAATTTCTCCTCTTACCCTTGGGAAAATACAAAACTGGGGGCTAAAAAATAATTTTTGGGGGAAAGTTTTTTTTTTTTTATATTCACGGCTCTGCGTTACAAACTGTAGTGAAACACTTGGGGGTTCAAAGCTCTCACAACATATCTAGATGAGTTCCTTAGGGGGTCTAGTTTCCAAAATGGTGTCACTTGTGGGGGGTTTCTACTGTTTAGGTACATTAGTGGCTCTGCAAATTCAATGTGACACCTGCAGACCATTCAATCTAAGTCTGCATTCCAAATGGAGATCCTTCCCTTCCGAGCCCTCCCATGCGCCCAAACAGTGGTTCCCCCCCACATATGGGGTATCAGCGCACTCAGGACAAATTGGACAACAAATTTTGGGGTCCAATTTCTCCTGTTACCCTTGGGAAAATACAAAACTGGGGGCTAAAAAATAATTTTTGTGGGAAAAAGTTTTTGTTTTATTTTTACGGCTCTGCATTATAAACTTCTGTGAAGCACTTGGTGGGTCAAAGTGCTCACCACACCTCTAGATAAGTTCCTTAGGGGGTCTACTTTCCAAAATGGTGTCATTTGTGGGGGGTTTCAATGTTTAGGCACATCAGTGGCTCTCCAAACGCAACATGGCGTCCCATCTCAATTCCTGTCAATTTTGCATTGAAAAGTCAAACGGCGCTCCTTCCCTTCCGAGCTCTCCCATCCGCCCAAACAGTGGTTTACCCCCACATATGGGGTATAAGCGTACTCAGGACAAATTGTACAACAACTTTTGCGGTCCAATTTCTTCTCTTACCCTTGGGAAAATAAAAAATTGGGGGCGAAAATATAATTTTTGTGAAAAAATATGATTTTTTATTTTTACGGTTCTACATTATAAACTTCTGTGAAGCACTTGGTGGGTCAAAGTGCTCACCACACCTCTAGATAAGTTCCTTAGGGGGTCTACTTTCCAAAATGGTGTCACTTGTGGGGGGTTTCAATGTTTAGGCACATCAGGGGCTCTCCAAACGAAACATGGCGTCCCATCTCAATTCCAGTCAATTTTGCATTGAAAAGTCAAATGCGCTCCTTCGCTTCCGAGCTCTGCCATGCTCCTAAACAGTGGTTTACCCCCACATGTGGGGTATCGGCGTACTCAGGACAAATTGTACAACAATGTTTGGGGTCCATTTTCTCCTGTTACCCTTGGTAAAATAAAACAAATTGGAGCTAAATTAAATTTTTTGTGAAAAAAAGTTAAATGTTCATTTTTATTTAAACATTCAAAAAATTCCTGTGAAGCACCAGAAGGGTTAATAAACTTCTTGAATATGGTTTTGAGCACCTTGAGGGGTGTAGTTTTTAGAATGGTGTCACACTTGGGTATTTTCTATCATATAGACCCCTCAAAATGACTTCAAATGAGATGTGGTCCCTAAAAAAAAATGGTGTTGTAAAAATGAGAACTTGCTGGTCAACTTTTAACCCTTATAACTCCCTAACAAAAAAAAATTTTGGTTCCAAAATTGTGCTGATGTAGACATGTGGGAAATGTTACTTATTAAGTATTTTGTGTGACATATCTCTGTGATTTAATTGCATAAAAATTCAAAGTTGGAAAATTGCGAAATTTTCATAATTTTCGCCAAATTTCCGTTTTTTTCACAAATAAATGCAGGTACTATCAAAGAATTTTTACCATTGTCATGAAGTACAATATGTCCCGAGAAAACAATGTCAGAATCACTGGGATCCGTTGAAGCGTTCCAGAGTTATAACCTCATAAAGGGACAGTGGTCAGAATTGTAAAAATTGGCCCGGTCATTAACGTGCAAACCACCCTTGGGGGTAAAGGGGTTAAAAACCTTCCCTCTAACGCGGTGGTGTTGTAGTCCCTTACTGCCTATGGCTTCAGATAAGGTCCTCACAGTTCGTCTCTGTCCCCCACATAGGATAGGACAATACCTGCATGACAGGTAACTCGAGCCTTTTTACAGGGACTCTAGCATGCCCCGGGCTCTATGTGTTACTGCGTCTCAGGTGTGAGTGGCGGACAGGTAACTTGCAGTTGTTGTCCTGCCGGTCTCTGCTGTAAGTCTTAGAGTCCCTTACAACCTCGGTGGTCCGGCTACCGGTCTCTGCGCTTTGCCAGGGAGACAGTCTGCTCGCTGCTGTCCTCCCCCTGGTGTCCTCGCCTGTGCTCCTCTCTCCTACACACTCACTGTAATATATTCTGCTTTCAGTGTTGTCTCTGTCCAGGAGCTGCAGCACTCTGTTGTGGTTGCACGGCCCTTCATGCATTCTTCCTGCCTCAGACTGCTCCAGTCTGCTGTCTGGCACTAACTGACTAACTTTCCATCCGAAACTACTATATATATGTGGAGTCACCTAGTAAATAGGATCAAAAGCTCCCCCTAGTGGCCTGGAGTGTGAATATGTTGCATGCTTGTGTTTACCCGGTGACAGTTATCCTTCCTTGCCTTCAAGCGTAGCATCACTCTCCACGTGAGAAAAACAATGTTACTGTGACGACCAGGACCCTGGGGCGCCACACTTTCCCTCCCCCCACCGTTAAATCCAGTACTCCCAGACTGGGAAAAGAAGAACAACAATATATTAGCAAAAAACATACAATTTTTAAATGCTTGTAAACATATGAAACAAGTTGTTAAATGTAAACTGGAGCTTCCCTGTTGTGAATTCTGTTGTCAAGCTCCCTCCTGTGGTCATGAATGGTACTTCGGCTGGTTCTGTCCATGGGCTTCCTCTGTTGGTTGAGAGTGGGGCTGCGGCTTCTGAGTTTCCTTCCACAGGTGACGAGGTTAATTCGTTAGCTGGCTGCTCTATTTAACTCCACTTAGATCATTGCTCCATGCCACCTGTCAATGTTCCAGTATTGGTCTAGTTCACTCCTGGATCGTTCTTGTGACCTGTCTTCCCAGCAGAAGCTAAGTTCCTGCTTGTTTTTCTTTTGTTTGCTATTTTTCTGTCCAGCTTGCTATTTTGATTTTTGTCTTGCTTGCTGGAAGCTCTGGGACGCAGAGGGAGCGCCTCCGCACCGTGAGTCGGTGCAGAGGGTCTTTTGCGCCCTCTGCGTGGTCTTTTGTAGATTTTTGTGCTGACCGCAAAGTTACCTTTCCTATCCTCAGTCTGTTCAGTAAGTCGGGCCTCACTTTGCTAAATCTATTTCATCTCTGTGTTTGTATTTTCATCTTTACTCACAGTCATTATACAGGTCCTTCTCAAAAAATTAGCATATAGTGTTAAATTTCATTATTTACCATAATGTAATGATTACAATTAAACTTTCATATATTATAGATTCATTATCCACCAACTGAAATTTGTCAGGTCTTTTATTGTTTAAATACTGATGATTTTGGCATACAACTCCTGATAACCCAAAAAACCTGTCTCAATAAATTAGCATATCAAGAAAAGGTTCTCTAAACGACCTATTACCCTAATCTTCTGAATCAACTAATTAACTCTAAACACATGCAAAAGATACCTGAGGCTTTTATAAACTCCCTGCCTGGTTCATTACTCAAAACCCCCATCATGGGTAAGACTAGCGACCTGACAGATGTCAAGAAGGCCATCATTGACACCCTCAAGCAAGAGGGTAAGACCCAGAAAGAAATTTCTCAACAAATAGGCTGTTCCCAGAGTGCTGTATCAAGGCACCTCAATGGTAAGTCTGTTGGAAGGAAACAATGTGGCAGAAAACGGTGTACAACGAGAAGAGGAGACCGGACCCTGAGGAAGATTGTGGAGAAGGACCGATTCCAGACCTTGGGGAACCTGAGGAAGCAGTGGACTGAGTCTGGTGTGCAGGAAATGGGCTACAGGTGCCGCATTCCCCAGGTAAAGCCACTTTTGAACCATAAACAGCGGCAGAGGCGCCTGACCTGGGCTACAGAGAAGCAGCACTGGACTGTTGCTAAGTGGTCCCAAGTACTTTTTTCTGATGAAAGCAAATTTTGCATGTCATTCGGAAATCAAGGTGCCAGAGTCTGGAGGAAGACTGGGGAGAAGGAAATGCCAAAATGCCTGAAGTCCAGTGTCAAGTACCCACAGTCAGTGATGGTGTGGGGTGCCATGTCAGCTGCTGGTGTTGGTCCACTGTGTTTCATCAAGGGCAGGGTCAATGCAGCTAGCTATCAGGAGATTTTGGAGCACTTCATGCTTCCATCGGCTGAAATGCTTTATGGAGATGAAGATTTCATTTTTCAGCACGACCTGGCACCTGCTCACAGTGCCAAAACCACTGGTAAATGGTTTACTGACCATGGTATTACTGTGCTCAATTGGCCTGCCAACTCTCCTGACCTGAACCCCATAGAGAATCTGTGGGATATTGTGAAGAGAAAGTTGAGAGACGCAAGACCCAACACTCTGGATGAGCTTAAGGCCGCTATTGAAGCATCCTGGGCCTCCATAACATCTCAGCAGTGTCACAGGCTGATTGCCTCCATGCCACGCCGCATTGAAGCAGTCATTTCTGCCAAAGGATTCCCGACCAAGTATTAAGTGCATAACTGAACATTATTATTTGATGGTTTTTTTGTTTGTTATTAAAAAACACTTTTATTTGATTGGATGGGTGAAATATGCTAATTTATTGAGACAGGGTTTTTGGGTTATCAGGAGTTGTATGCCAAAATCATCAGTATTTAAACAATAAAAGACCTGACAAATTTCAGTTGGTGGATAATGAATCTATAATATATGAAAGTATAATTGTAATCATTACATTATGGTAAATAATGAAATTTAACACTATATGCTAATTTTTTGAGAAGGACCTGTATGTGGGGGGTTGCCTTTTCCTTTGGGGAATTTCTCTGAGGCAAGGTAGGCTTTATTTTTCTATCTTCAGGGCTAGCTAGTTCCTTAGGCTGTGTCGAGTTGCATAGGGAGCGTTAGAAGCAATCCACGGCTATTTCTAGTGTGTGTGATAGGATTAGGGATTGCGGTCAGCAGAGTTCCCACGTCTCAGAGCTCGTCCTATATTATTTGTAACTATCAGGTCATTCCGTGTGCTCTTAACCACCAGGTCCATTATTGTCCTAACCACCAGGTCATAACACTTCCCTTTATGGGAGGAAAGGATACATAAGCTTTACAAAAACATATTTACATGGTATGCATACCTATTACAACTGGCTATGAAAAGCAATTACACTCTAAGGGTATACTATCACTTTAAGGCCGGCGTCACACACAGCGTATGAAAATACGGTCCGTATATTACGGCCGTAATACGCTGAAAAGTCCCGAAAATAGTGGTCCGTAGCTCCTCCGTAGGCAGGGTGTGTCACCGTTTTTTGCGCATGGCATCCTCCGTATGTAATCCGTATGGCAGCAGTAATGCTGTTATGGCTGGCAATCAGGCAACACAGCGTGCAGTAATCAGCGCACATACAGAGATCTGGCAATAACCAAAAACAATAGGACAAGCTCTGAGACGTGGAATCTCTGTAGACTGCAGTACCTGATCTATCCTCACACAACTATAAGCAGCAGTGGATTGCGCCTATAACTACCTATGCAACTCGGCACTGCCTGAGGAGCTGACTAGCCTGAAGATAGAAATACAAGCCTGACTTACCTCAGAGAAATACCCCAAAGGAATAGGCAGCCCCCCACATATAATGACTGTTAGCAAGATGAAAAGACAAACGTAGGAATGAAATAGATTCAGCAAAGTGAGGCCCGATATTCTAGACAGAGCGAGGATAGCAAAGAGAACTATGCAGTCTACAAAAAACCCTAAAACGAAAACCACACAAAGGGGCAAAAAGACCCACCGTGCCGAACTAACAGCACGGCGGTGCACCCCTTTGCTTCTCAGAGCTTCCAGCAAAAGTTAATAGCAAGCTGGACAGAAAAAACAGAAAACAAACTAGAAGCACTTATCTAGCAGAGCAGCAGGCCCAAGGAAAGATGCAGTAGCTCAGATCCAACACTGGAACATTGACAAGGAGCAAGGAAGACAGACTCAGGTGGAGCTAAATAGCAAGGCAGCCAACGAGCTCACCAAAACACCTGAGGGAGGAAGCCCAGAGACTGCAATACCACTTGTGACCACAGAAGTGAACTCAGCCACAGAATTCACAACAGTACCCCCCCCTTGAGGAGGGGTCACCGAACCCTCACCAGAACCCCCAGGCCGACCAGGATGAGCCACATGAAAGGCACGAACAAGATCTGGGGCATGGACATCAGAGGCAAAAACCCAGGAATTATCTTCCTGAGCATAACCCTTCCATTTGACCAGATACTGGAGTTTCCGTCTAGAGACACGAGAATCCAAAATCTTCTCCACAATATACTCCAATTCCCCCTCCACCAAAACAGGGGCAGGAGGCTCCACAGATGGAACCATAGGTGCCACGTATCTCCTCAACAACGACCTATGGAATACATTATGTATGGAAAAGGAGTCTGGGAGGGTCAGACGAAAAGACACCGGATTGAGAATCTCAGAAATCCTATACGGACCAATAAAACGAGGTTTAAATTTAGGAGAGGAAACCTTCATAGGAATATGACGAGAAGATAACCAAACTAGATCCCCAACACGAAGTCGGGGTCCCACACGGCGTCTGCGATTAGCGAAAAGCTGAGCCTTCTCCTGGGACAAGGTCAAATTGTCCACCACCTGAGTCCAGATCTGCTGCAACCTGTCCACCACAGAATCCACACCAGGACAGTCCGAAGACTCAACCTGTCCTGAAGAGAAACGAGGATGGAACCCAGAATTGCAGAAAAATGGAGAGACCAAGGTAGCCGAGCTGGCCCGATTATTAAGGGCGAACTCAGCCAACGGCAAAAATGACACCCAATCATCCTGGTCAGCGGAAACAAAACATCTCAGATATGTTTCCAAGGTCTGATTGGTTCGTTCGGTCTGGCCATTAGTCTGAGGATGGAAGGCCGAGGAGAAAGATAGGTCAATGCCCATCCTACCACAAAAGGCTCGCCAGAACCTCGAGACAAACTGGGAACCTCTGTCAGAAACAATATTCTCAGGAATGCCATGTAAACGAACCACATGCTGGAAGAACAAAGGCACCAAATCAGAGGAGGAAGGCAATTTAACCAAGGGCACCAGATGGACCATTTTAGAAAAGCGATCACAGACCACCCAAATGACCGACATTTTTTGAGAAACGGGAAGGTCAGAAATGAAATCCATCGAAATATGTGTCCAAGGCCTCTTCGGGACCGGCAAGGGCAAAAGCAACCCACTGGCACGTGAACAGCAGGGCTTAGCCCTAGCACAAATTCCACAGGACTGCACAAAAGCACGCACATCCCGTGACAGAGATGGCCACCAGAAGGATCTAGCAACCAACTCCCTGGTACCAAAGATTCCTGGATGACCGGCCAGCACCGAACAATGAAGTTCAGAGATAACTTTACTAGTCCACCTATCAGGGACGAACAGTTTCTCGGCCGGACAACGATCAGGTTTATTAGCCTGAAATTTCTGCAACACTCTCCGCAAATCAGGGGAGATGGCAGACACAATGACTCCTTCCTTGAGGATACTCGCCGGCTCAGATAACCCCGGAGAGTCGGGCACAAAACTCCTAGACAGAGCATCCGCCTTCACATTATTAGAGCCCGGAAGGTATGAAACCACAAAATCAAAACGAGCAAAAAATAACGACCAACGGGCCTGTCTAGGATTCAAGCGCTTGGCAGACTCAAGATAAGTAAGGTTCTTATGATCAGTCAAAACCACCACGCGATGCTTAGCACCCTCAAGCCAATGACGCCACTCCTCGAATGCCCACTTCATGGCCAGCAACTCTCGGTTGCCCACATCATAATTACGCTCAGCAGCAGAAAATTTCCTGGAAAAGAAAGCACATGGTTTGAACACTGAGCAACCAGAACCTCTCTGTGACAAAACCGCCCCTGCACCAATCTCAGAAGCATCAACCTCGACCTGGAACGGAAGAGAAACATCAGGTTGACACAACACAGGGGCACAGCAAAAACGACGCTTCAACTCCTGAAAAGCTTCCACGGCAGCAGAAGACCAATTAACCAAATCAGCACCCTTCTTGGTCAAATCGGTCAATGGTCTGGCAATGCTAGAAAAATTACAGATGAAGCGACGATAAAAATTAGCAAAGCCCAGGAATTTCTGCAGACTTTTTAGAGATGTCGGCTGAGTCCAATCCTGGATGGCCTGAACCTTAACCGGATCCATCTCGATAGTAGAAGGGGAAAAGATGAACCCCAAAAATGAAACTTTCTGCACACCGAAGAGACACTTTGATCCCTTCACGAACAAGGAATTAGCACGCAGTACCTGGAAAACCATTCTGACTTGCTTCACATGAGACTCCCAATCATCAGAGAAGATCAAAATGTCATCCAAGTAAACAATCAAGAATTTATCCAGATACTCACGGAAAATGTCATGCATAAAAGACTGAAAAACAGATGGAGCATTGGCAAGTCCAAACGGCATCACCAGATACTCAAAATGACCCTCGGGTGTATTAAATGCCGTTTTCCATTCATCTCCTTGCCTGATTCTCACCAGATTATACGCACCACGAAGATCTATCTTGGTGAACCAACTAGCCCCCTTAATCCGAGCAAACAAGTCAGAAATCAATGGCAAGGGATACTGAAACTTAACAGTGATCTTATTAAGAAGGCGGTAATCAATACACGGTCTTAGCGAACCATCCTTCTTGGCTACAAAAAAGAACCCTGCTCCCAATGGTGACGACGATGGGCGAATATGTCCCTTCTCCAGGGACTCCTTCACATAACTGCGCATAGCGGTGTGTTCAGGTACGGACAAATTAAATAAACGACCCTTAGGGAATTTACTACCAGGAATCAAATCGATAGCACAATCACAATTCCTATGCGGAGGTAGGGCATCAGACTTGGACTCTTCAAATACATCCTGAAAGTCCGACAAGAACTCTGGGATGTCAGAAGGAATGGATGACGAAATAGACAAAAATGGAACATCACCATGTACTCCCTGACAACCCCAGCTGGTTACCGACATAGAGTTCCAATCCAATACTGGATTATGGGTTTGTAGCCATGGCAACCCCAACACGACCACATCATGCAAATTATGCAGTACCAGAAAGCGAATAACTTCCTGATGTGCAGGAGCCATGCACATGGTCAGCTGGGCCCAGTACTGAGGCTTATTCTTGGCCAAAGGTGTAGCATCAATTCCTCTCAACGGAATAGGACACCGCAAAGGCTCCAAGAAAAATCCACAACGTTTAGCATAATCCAAATCCATCAGATTCAGGGCAGCGCCTGAATCCACAAACGCCATGACAGAATACGATGACAAAGAGCACATTAAGGTAATGGACAAAAGGAATTTGGACTGTACAGTACCAATAACGGCAGAGCTATCGAACCGCCTAGTGCGTTTAGGACAATTAAAAATAGCATGAGTAGAATCACCACAATAGAAACACAGTCTGTTCAGACGTCTGTGTTCTTGCCGTTCTACTTTAGTCATAGTCCTGTCGCACTGCATAGGCTCAGGTTTACTCTCAGAAAATACCGCCAGATGGTGCACAGATTTACGCTCGCGCAAGCGACGACCGATCTGAATGGCCAAGGACATGGACTCATTCAAACCAGCAGGCATAGGAAATCCCACCATTACATCCTTAAGAGCTTCAGAGAGACCCTTTCTGAACAAAGCCGCTAGTGCAGATTCATTCCACAGAGTGAGTACTGACCACTTTCTAAATTTCTGACAATATACTTCTATATCATCCTGACCCTGGCATAAAGCCAGCAGATTTTTCTCAGCCTGATCCACTGAATTAGGCTCATCGTAAAGCAATCCGAGCGCCAGGAAAAACGCATCGACACTACTCAATGCAGGGTCTCCTGGCGCAAGAGAAAACGCCCAGTCCTGTGGGTCGCCGCGCAAAAAAGAAATAATAATCAAAACCTGTTGAATAGGATTACCAGAAGAATGAGGTTTCAAGGCCAAAAATAGCTTACAATTATTTCTGAAGCTCAGGAACTTAGTTCTGTCACCAAAAAACAAATCAGGAATCGGAATTCTTGGTTCTAGCATCGATTTCTGATCAATAGTATCTTGAATCTTTTGTACATTTACAACGAGATTATCCATTGAGGAGCACAGAGCCTGAATATCCATGTCCACAGCTGTGTCCTGAAGCACTCTAATGTCTAGGGGAAAAAAAAGACTGAAGACAGAGCTAAGAAAAAAAAATGATGTCAGGATTTCTTTTTTCCCTCTATTGGGAATCATTGGTTTGGCTCCTTGTACTGTTATGGCTGGCAATCAGGCAACACAGCGTGCAGTAATCAGCGCACATACAGAGATCTGGCAATAACCAAAAACAATAGGACAAGCTCTGAGACGTGGAATCTCTGTAGACTGCAGTACCTGATCTATCCTCACACAACTATAAGCAGCAGTGGATTGCGCCTATAACTACCTATGCAACTCGGCACTGCCTGAGGAGCTGACTAGCCTGAAGATAGAAATACAAGCCTGACTTACCTCAGAGAAATACCCCAAAGGAATAGGCAGCCCCCCACATATAATGACTGTTAGCAAGATGAAAAGACAAACGTAGGAATGAAATAGATTCAGCAAAGTGAGGCCCGATATTCTAGACAGAGCGAGGATAGCAAAGAGAACTATGCAGTCTACAAAAAACCCTAAAACGAAAACCACGCAAAGGGGCAAAAAGACCCACCGTGCCGAACTAACAGCACGGCGGTGCACCCCTTTGCTTCTCAGAGCTTCCAGCAAAAGTTAATAGCAAGCTGGACAGAAAAAACAGAAAACAAACTAGAAGCACTTATCTAGCAGAGCAGCAGGCCCAAGGAAAGATGCAGTAGCTCAGATCCAACACTGGAACATTGACAAGGAGCAAGGAAGACAGACTCAGGTGGAGCTAAATAGCAAGGCAGCCAACGAGCTCACCAAAACACCTGAGGGAGGAAGCCCAGAGACTGCAATACCACTTGTGACCACAGAAGTGAACTCAGCCACAGAATTCACAACAAATGCGTGTTTTTATCGCAGGCTTGCAAAACCGACATACGGCTATACAAGGGATCCATGTGTTAAAAAAACAACATATATACTGTCTATATATATATATATATATGTCAGTAGACACATATATGTATATATATTAATATTTCATCCAGCGCGATATAGCAGAAAGCCGGTAATTCAATTACCGGCTTTTGCTTTCTCCTTCCTAAAACCCGACATGATATGAGACCTGGTTTACATACAGTAAACCATCTCATATCCCCATTTTTTTGCATATTCCAAACTACTAATGTTAGTAGTGTGTATATGCAAAATTTGGCCGTTCTAGCTAGTAAATTAAGGGGTTAAATGGCGGAAAAAATTGGCGTGGGCTCCCGCATAATTTTCTCCGCCAGAGTGGTAAAGCCAGTGACTGAGGGCAGATATTAATAGCCTGGAGAGGGTCCATGGTTATTGGCCCCCCCCTGGCTAAAAACATCTGCCCCCAGCCACCCCAGAAAAGGCACATCTGGAAGATGCGCCTATTCTGGCACTTGGCCACTCTCTTCCCATTCCCGTGTAGCGGTGGGATATGGGGTAATGAAGGGTTAATGCCACCTTGCTATTGTAAGGTGACATTAAGCCAAATTAATAATGGAGAGGCGTCAATTATGACACCTATCCATTATTAATCCAATACTAGTAAAGGGTTAAAAAAACCACACACATTATTAAAAATGAATTTAAAGAAAAAAACACAAAGGTTGTTGTATTAATTTATTCTACTCTCAATCCACTCACTGAAGACCCTCGATCTGTAAATAAAAAAAAAATAATAAACCAAGAATATACATACCTTCCGAGACTCTGTAAGGTCCAACGATGTAAATTCATCTGAAGGGGTTAAAATATTTTGCAGGCAGGAGTTCTGCTAATGCAGCGCTACTCCTGCCTGCAAAACCCCAGCGAATGAAGGTAAAGTAGGTCAATGACCTATATTTAGCTTCATTTGCGGTGAGGCGCCCTCTGCTGGCTGCACAAAAAGTGACAAGTACGATCCACAATGCAGTCGAAGAAAAAGAATATATGCGGCACTCACCCAATTGTAGCTGTGTATTCGTGCACTTTATTGGAAAAATATATTGATACATCCATCAGGACATCAGGCATGCAGGAGGGTGCGGTAATGGAGTAAGGACGGCCGTTTCGCATGGTGAGTGCTTCGACGGGTCCTGGACCCGTCGAAGCACTCACCGTGCGAAACAGCCGTCGTCCTAACTCCATTGGGTGAGTGCTGCATATATTCTTTTTCTTCGACTGCATTGTGGATATTTAAAGGGACTCTGTAACCTCAATTTGGCAGGATATTAAAATGAGTTGTTACCGGTCAGATGGGCGGCGTATCCTCGTATTTCTCCACCCTGTCCGTCCCTTTTTTCCGCAATAGTTTAGTGCATAAGAGTATGCGAGCGCCATAGTTGGCGCGTGCGCCTGCAGTCTTCGGTGGCGCATGCGCAGTATGCTTTGCCCTACTGTGGGCAAAGCTGAAAACATTACTGCGCATGCGCCAGCATACTATGTCCTGGAACACAGCGAAATACTTCTGGAACATAGTGCGCGGGTGCAGTAATGCTTTTCGGCTTTGCCCGCAGTAGGGCAAAGCATACTGCGCGTGTACCACCGAAGACTGCAGGTGCACGCGCCAACTATGGCGTACGCATACTCTTATGCACTAAACTACTGCGGAAAAAGGGACGGACGGGGTGGAGAAATTACGAGGATACGCCGCCCATCTGACCGGTAACAACTTATTTTAATATCCCGCCAAATAGAGTTGACAGAGTCCCTTTAAAGGTGCAATTTTATCATTCAAGTAAATCAATCACATTTGTATTGCAAACAACAGTCACAATATGGGGGACCCATTTTCCGCTAACCCCCAACGTAGGCCTTAGGCCATGTTCACACAGTGCGTTTTTTACCGCGGAAATGCAGCGGTTTTGCCGCTGCGGTTCCGCAGCTGTTTTCCATGCAGGGTACAGTACAATGTACCCTATGGAAAACAGGACCCACTGTGCACATGATCCTGAATTTAAAAAAAAAAAACGCACTGATTAGCTGCGGTAAAAAAGAAGTACCATGTCACTTCTTTTTGTAAAACAGCAGCGGTTCTGCACCCATTGACCTCCATTGTGAGGTGAAAGCCGCAGTAAAACCCGCAGATGAAAAAAATATCTGCGGGTTTTACTGCGGTTTGTGGTGCAGAACCGCTGCAGTGTGGCTGCCCCCCCGTGCTCCGACGCCCCCCCGTGCCCCCATCCCCCCCCTTATACTTACCCGGTCCCGTTGTCCGTCCGGCCGTCTTCTCCCTGGGCGCCGCCATCTTGCAAAATGGCGGGCGCATGCGCAGTGCGCCCGCCGAATCTGCCGGCCGGCAGATTCGTTCCAAAGTGCATTTTGATCACTGAGATATAACCTATCTCAGTGATCAAAATAATAAATAAAAATAGTAAATGACCCCCCCCCCCTTTGTCACCCCCATAGGTAGGGACAATAAAAAAATAAAGAATTTTTTTTTTTTTTCCACTAAGGTTAGAATAGGGTTAGGGTTAGGGGTTGGGTTAGGGTTAGGGGTAGGGTTAGGGGTAGGGTTAGGGGTAGGGTTAGGGGTAGGGTTAGGGGTAGGGTTAGGGTATTTTCAGCCATTTTAACCCTAAAAAACTTCCTAGAAAACACACAGACTCTGGCTAGAAAACTGCATCAAAAAAACGCATAAAAAAACGCATCAAAAAAACGCATCAAAAAAAGGACCTGCGTTTTCTGCCAAGAGCTGCGGTTTCAGTCCTGAAAAAAAAAGGATGGAAATCAGGAACGTGTGAACATACCCTTAGGCAGGCTACAAGGCGTATCCTCAGACCCTTGTTCTTCTGCCACGCCAACCGAGTTTTTCTTCAGGTCTAAATGTAAACAGATTACCAATTAAGGCAACATTAGAACAGTTCCTTTAAGAGCTCTATGTAAAACCAGTAGAAAGCACCTTAAGAGGTGCAAAATATTTCCAATAAAGTTTTTGATCATGCACAGTTCATGATTCTGCAGTTCTTCTTAAAACAAATAACTGGAACCTTGTTTGGGTTAAAACGAACTTTCAAACTGGAACAACTAAGGAAAAATCCAACAGGGATAAATCAACTCTTTACAGTCATATTAAAATTTTGCAGATTTAATTCTTTTTCCACGGTAGCACCTGCGGATTTGGACGATTGCCAGGTACCACATAAAGTTCGTCAATACTTAAAATGGGAGTTTGGGTGCTCCTTGAACTTTGTTTAATTACAGTTTGGGTAGACTTTGAGCACATGGTGATGGGTGCTTTGTTAGAAGTAGGTGTAATTGTCACCTTGGCAGGTGGGGATGCTGGTGAGCAAAGCGGGGCTGCTTGTGGTGGCTCAGGGTCACGTGCTGGTGACCTGGTTGTTTTCAGAGCACATCTGTGCACATATAGGGCATACCACCCTTTGTCTCCCCAGTGTCTGGTGTAGGTGACTAGGTCACCGGGGAAGAGGTCCCTGTCTGGGTGTCCCTCTTGTAGGTGGGGTTCTGTTGTGAATTCTGTTTTCGAACTCCCTCCTGTGGTCATGAATGGTACTTCGGCGAGTTTTGTCCATGGACTCCCTCTGGTGGCTGTGAGTGGAGCTGCTGCTTCTGAGGTTCCTTCCACAGGTGACGTAGTTTATTCTTTGGCTGGCTGTTCTATTTAACTCCACTCAGATCGTTACTCCATGCCAGCTGTCAATGTTCTTGTACTGGTTCAGTTCGCTCTTGGATCTTTCTGGTGACCTGTCTACTCCAGCAGAAGCTAAGTCCCTGCTAGTTATTATTTGTTCATTGTTTCCTTGTCCAGTTGGCTATCATGATTTTGCCTTGTTAGCTGGAAGCTCTGGGATGCAGAGTGGCACCTCCGCACCGTGAGTCGGTGCGGAGGTCTTTTTGCACACTCTGCGTGGTCTTTTGTAGTTTTTTGTGCTGACCGCAAAGATACCTTTCCTATCCTCAGTCTGTTTAGTAAGTCTGGCCTCCCTTTGCTGAAACCTGTTTCATTTCTGTGTTTGTGACTTTCATCTTAACTTACAGTCAATATATGTGGGGGGCTGCCTTTTCCTTTGGGGAATTTCTCTGAGGCAAGGTAGGCTTTATTTTCTATCTTTAGGGCTAGTTAGCTCTTAGGCTGTGAAGAGGCGTCTGGGTCTTGTTGGGTATGCTCCACGGCTATTTCTAGTTGTGTGATAGGATTAGGGGTTGCGGTCGGCAGAGCTCCCACTTCCCAGAGCTTGTCCTGTGTGAGTTTAACCATCAGGTCGTTCCGGGTGCTCCTAACCACCAGGTCCATAACAGTACAGCTGGCCCAAAGTATTAATGCATCTCAATAGAGGGATAAGAGAAGTTCTCAGACCATTTTTTTTCTCTGCAGTGTTTTTTGTCTTTCTTTTCCCCTTAACATCTGGGTGGTTCAGGACACAGGTGTAGATATGGACATTCAAGGTCTGTCCTCTTGTGTGGATCATCTCACTGCAAGGGTACAAAACATTCAAGATTTTGTGGTTCAGAATCCGATGTTAGAGCCTAGAATTCCAATTCCTGATTTGTTTTCTGGGGATAGATCTAAATTCCTGAATTTCAAAAATAATTGTAAACTGTTTCTAGCTTTGAAACCCCGCTCCTCTGGTGACCCCGTTCAACAAGTAAAAATCATTATTTCTTTGTTGCGTGGTGACCCTCAAGACTGGGCATTTTCCCTTGCGCCAGGAGATCCTGCATTGCGTGATGTAGATGCGTTTTTTCTGGCGCTTGGATTGCTTTATGATGAACCAAATTCAGTGGATCAGGCAGAGAAAATCTTGCTGGCTTTGTGTCAGGGTCAAGATGAAGCGGAGGTGTACTGTCAGAAGTTTAGCAAGTGGTCTGTGCTTACTCAGTGGAATGAGTGTGCCCTGGCGGCAATTTTCAGAAAGGGTCTTTCTGAAGCCCTTAAGGATGTCATGGTGTGATTTCCCACGCCTGCTGGTATGAATGAGTCTATGTCCTTGGCCATTCAGATCGATCGGCGCTTGCGTGAGCGCAAAGCTGTGCACCATTTGGCGGTATTCTCTGAGCATAGGCCTCAGCCTATGCAATGTGATAGGACTTTGACCAGAGCTGAACAGCAAGAACACAGACGTCGGAATGGGCTGTGTTTTTACTGTGGTGATTCCACTCATGCTATCTCCGATTGTCCTAAGCGCACTAAGCGGTTCGCTAGGTCTGCCACCATTGGTACGGTACAGTCTAAATTTCTTTTGTCCGTTACTCTGATTTGCTCTCTGTCGTCCTATTCTGTTATGGCATTTGTGGATTCAGGCGCTGCCCTGAATTTGATGGACTTGGAGTTTGCCAGGCGCTGTGGTTTTTTCTTGGAGCCTTTGCAGTATCCTATTCCATTGAGAGGAATTGATGCTACGCCTTTGGCCAAGAATATGCCTCAGTACTGGACTCAATTGACCATGTGCATGGCTCCTGCACATCAGGAGGATATTCGCTTTTTGGTGTTGCATAATCTGCATGATGTGGTCGTTTTGGTGTTGCCATGGCTACAGGTCCATAATCCAGTATTGGATTGGAAATCTATGTCTGTGTCCGGCTGGGGTTGTCAAGGGGTACATGGTGATGTTCCATTGCTGTCAATTTCGCCTTCTACTCCTTCTGAAGTCCCTGAGTTTTTGTCAGATTACTGGGATGTATTTGAAGAGCCCAAATCCGGTGCCTTACCTCCTCATAGGGATTGCGATTGTGCTATTAATTTGATTCCTGGTAGTAAGTTTCCTAAGGGCCGACTGTTTAATTTATCTGTGCCAGAGCACGCCGCTATGCGGAGTTATATAAAGGAATCCTTGGAGAAAGGTCATATTCGCCCGTCGTCATCACCGTTGGGAGCAGGGTTCTTTTTTGTGGCCAAGAAGGATGGCTCTTTGAGACCTTGTATTGATTACCGCCTTCTTAATAAGATCACAGTCAAATTTCAGTACCCTTTGCCGCTGCTGTCTGATTTGTTTGCTCGGATTAAGGGGGCTAGTTGGTTCACTAAGATTGATCTTCGAGGGGCGTATAATCTTGTACGAATTAAACAGGGCGATGAATGGAAAACAGCATTTAATACGCCCGAGGGCCATTTTGAGTACCTGGTTATGCCATTCGGGCTTTCTAATGCTCCATCTCTGTTTCAGTCCTTTATGCATGACATCTTCCGAGAGTACCTGGATAGATTCATGATTGTATATTTGGATGATATTTTGGTCTTTTCGGATGATTGGGAGTCTCATGTGAAGCAGGTCAGAATGGTGTTCCAGGTCCTTCGTGCGAATTCCTTGTTTGTGAAGGGGTCGAAATGTCTCTTTGGGGTTCAGAAGGTTTCATTTTTGGGTTTCATTTTTTCCCCTTCTACTATCAAGATGGACCCTGTTAAAGTTCAGGCCATTTATGATTGGACTCAGCCAACATCTGTGAAGAGCCTGCAGAAGTTCCTGGGCTTTGCTAATTTTAACCGTCGCTTCATCGCTAATTTTTCTAGTGTTGCTAAACCGTTGACTGATTTGACCAAGAAAGGTGCTGATGTGGTCAATTGGTCCTCGGCGGCTGTAGAGGCTTTTCAGGAGTTGAAGCGTCGTTTTTCTTCTGCCCCTGTGTTGTGCCAGCCAGATGTTTCGCTCCCGTTTCAGGTTGAGGTTGATGCTTCTGAGATTGGAGCAGGGGCTGTTTTGTCGCAAAGAAGTTCTGATGGCTCGGTGATGAAACCATGTGCCTTCTTTTCTAGAAAATTCTTGCCTGCTGAGCGCAATTATGATGTTGGCAATCGAGAGTTGTTGGCCATGAAGTGGGCATTCGAGGAGTGGCGACATTGGCTTGAAGGAGCCAAGCATCGTGTGGTGGTCTTGACGGATTACAAGAATTTGACTTATCTCGAGTCTGCCAAACGGTTGAATCCTAGACAGGCTCGATGGTCGCTGTTTTTCTCCCGTTTTGATTTTGTGGTTTCGTACCTTCCGGGCTCTAAGAATGTGAAGGCTGATGCCCTGTCAAGGAGTTTTGTGCCTGACTCTCCGGGTGTTCCTGAGCCGGCGGGTATTCTCAAAGAGGGGGTAATTTTGTCTGCCATCTCCCCTGATTTGCGACGTGTGCTGCAGAAGTTTCAGGCTGATAGACCTGACCATTGTCCAGCGGAGAAACTGTTTGTCCCTGATAGATGGACTAGTAGAGTTATCTCTGAGGTTCATTGTTCGGTGTTGGCGGGTCATCCTGGAATCTTTGGTACCAGAGATTTGGTGGCTAGATCCTTTTGGTGGCCTTCTTTGTCACGGGATGTGCGTTCTTTTATGCAGTCCTGTGGGACTTGTGCTCGGGCTAAGCCCTGCTGTTCTCGTGCCAGTGGGTTGCTTTTGCCCTTGCCGGTCCCGAAGAGGCCCTGGACGCATATTTCCATGGATTTTATTTCAGATCTCTCTGTCTCTCAAAGGATGTCGGTCATTTGGGTGGTTTGTGATCGCTTCTCTAAGTTGGTTCATTTGGTACCCTTGTCTAAATTGCCTTCCTCCTCTGATTTGGTGCCATTGTTTTTCCAGCATGTGGTTCGTTTGCATGGCATTCCGGAGAACATCGTCTCGGACAGAGGTTCCCAGTTTGTTTCGAGGTTTTGGCGGTCATTTTGTGCTAAGATGGGCATTGATTTGTCTTTTTCTTCGTCTTTCCATCCTCAGACAAATGGCCAAACCGAACGAACTAATCAGACTTTGGAGACATATCTGAGATGCTTTGTTTCTGCTGATCAGGATGATTGGGTGTCCTTCTTGCCTTTGGCTGAGTTCGCCCTTAATAATCGGGCCAGCTCGGCTACTTTGGTTTCGCCTTTTTTCTGTAATTCTGGTTTCCATCCTTGTTTCTCTTCAGGGCAGGTTGAGCCTTCGGACTGTCCTGGTGTGGATACGGTGGTGGACAGGTTGCAGCAGATTTGGACTCATGTGGTGGACAATTTGACATTGTCCCAGGAGAAGGCTCAACGTTTTGCTAACCGCCGGCGCTGTGTTGGTCCCCGACTTCGTGTTGGGGATTTGGTTTGGTTGTCATCTTGTCATGTTCTATGAAGGTTTCCTCTCCTAAGTTTAAGTCTCGTTTCATTGGTCCGTATAAGCTTTCTGAGGTTCTCAATCCTGTGTCATTTCGTTTGGCCCTTCCAGCTTCTTTTGCCATCCATAATGTGTTCCATAGGTCGTTATTGCGGAGATACGTGGCGCCTATGGTTCCCTCCGTTGATCCTCCTGCCCTGGTGTTGGTCGAGGGGGAGTTGGAATATGTGGTGGAGAAGATTTTGGATTCTCGTATTTCGAGACGGAAACTCCAGTACCAGGTCAAGTGGAAGGGTTATGGTCAGGAAGATAATTCCTGGGTTTTTGCCTCTGATGTTCATGCTGCCGATCTAGTTCGTGCCTTTCATTTTGCTCATCCTGATCGGCCTGGGGGCTCTGGTGAGGGTTCGGTGACCCCTCCTCAAGGGGGGGTACTGTTGTGAATTCTGTTTTCAAACTCCCTCCTGTGGTCATGAATGGTACTTCGGCGAGTTCTGTCCATGGACTCCCTCTGGTGGCTGTGAGTGGAGCTGCTGCTTCTGAGGTTCCTTCCACAGGTGACGTAGTTTATTCTTTGGTTGGCTGTTCTATTTAACTCCACTCAGATCGTTACTCCATGCCAGCTGTCAATGTTCTTGTACTGGTTCAGTTCGCTCTTGGATCTTTCTGGTGACCTGTCTACTCCAGCAGAAGCTAAGTCCCTGCTAGTTATTATTTGTTCATTGTTTCCTTGTCCAGTTGGCTATCATGATTTTGCCTTGCTAGCTGGAAGCTCTGGGATGCAGAGTGGCACCTCCGCACCGTGAGTCGGTGCGGAGGTCTTTTTGCACACTCTGCGTGGTCTTTTGTAGTTTTTTGTGCTGACCGCAAAGATACCTTTCCTATCCTCAGTCTGTTTAGTAAGTCTGGCCTCCCTTTGCTGAAACCTGTTTCATTTCTGTGTTTGTGACTTTCATCTTAACTTACAGTCAATATATGTGGGGGGGCTGCCTTTTCCTTTGGGGAATTTCTCTGAGGCAAGGTAGGCTTTATTTTCTATCTTTAGGGCTAGTTAGCTCTCAGGCCAGGGGTCCCCAACTCCAGGCCTCGAGGGCCACCAACAGTGCAGGTTTTCAGGATTTCTTTAGTATTGCATCGGTGGTAATGTGATCATCTGGACAGGTGAAGATTCCAACCCTTGTTCAATACTAAGGAAATCCTGAAAACCTGCACTGTTGGCGGCCCTCGAGGCCTGGAGTTGGGGACCACTGTCTTAGGCTGTGAAGAGGCGTCTGAGTCTTGTTGGGTACGCTCCACGGCTATTTCTAGTTGTGTTATAGGATTAGGGGTTGCGGTCGGCAGAGCTCCCACTTCCCAGAACTTGTCCTGTGTGAGTTTAACCATCAGGTCGTTCCGGGTGCTCCTAACCACCAGGTCCATAACAGGGTTCCACATCACACCTGGTGACGAACACCTCTGGATATAGGTGGGGCTCTTTGAAGAATCCCCAGCCGGATTTAATGCGGAATGTCACTACAGTCCCATATCTCCGTGGGCCCATGTCCTCATAATTCATTCTCCTGGCCTGAGTTTTAGCCTGTAGAACATTCTCTTTTGCGGCCTTACGTCGGAGGTCCTGCTCCCTGTCCTGTTCTCGTTGGAGCGCCTGCTGCCGACAGTACGCGTCGTGGCTGCTTACTTCTAGCTGCTCTCCTTCAGCTTGGGCCTCCCCGGGGAACCCAATTAGGTCGGTGCTGGAGTGCTGTCGCCGTAAGGTCACCCGTTCCCCGTGTACGTCTGGGGCCTCCCTCGTCGGCTGTAGCGGGACGTCGGTGGATTGTAGTGTCTCCCAGGGCCGTTCCCACTCGAGAAGGCTACACACCCGGCCGGGTGGTAGTGGTGGCGGGGCATCTAGAGGCCCTAGCAGGGTGTCCTCGGCTACTGGGGCAGGGTTGTTGTTCCTACCTTCCACCGTGATGTCTCCGGTGCCGGCCTCCTCTGCTGCAGACCTGAGCTCCCGGACCTTTGCAGCTGCGCGGTACCCGGATTGCCGGAGCTGACGGTATAGCTCCTCCACTTCTGCGCTGAGAAAATCCGGGTTCATCAGTGACGGCGGAGCCTCCTCCTCGTCCAATTGGCTGGGATAGCTTCGGGCTTCTGCACCCTCCTCAGGGAGACCTCCACTCGCCATCTTGGTGTACCAGATCACAGGATAGGCAGAGTCTGGCCGGCTTGAAGGCAAGTTTGGAGTCCCCTTTTCCAGGTGGAGATTAAGAGCCTTCCTCTAGCGCGGTGGTGTTGTAGTCCCTTACTGCTTTTGGCTTCAGTGGTCCAGCTACCGGTCTCTGCGCTTTGCCAGGGAGACAGTCTGCTCGCTGCTGTCCTCCCCCTGATATCCTCGCCTGTGCTCCTCTCTCCTACACGCTCACTGCAATATATTCTGCTTTCAGTGTTGTCTCTGTCCAGGAGCTGCAGCACTCTGTCGTGGTTGCACGGCCCCTCCTGCGTTCTTCCTGCTGCTCCAGTCTGCTGTCTGGCACTAACTGACTAACTTTCCCTCCAAAACTACTATATATATGGGGAGTCACCTAGTAAATAGGATCAAAAGCTCCCCCTGCTGGCCTGGAGTGTGAACATGTTGCATGCTTGTGTTACCTATTGAAAGTTATCCTTCCTTGCCTTCAAGCTTAGCATCACTCTCCCCGTGAGGAAAGCAATGTTAGGGTATGTGCAAACGTTGCAGATTTCCTGCAGAACTGCAGCTTTTTTTGTCCGCGCAGAAATGCTGCGGATGCGCACTGTGATGTACAGTACAATGTAAATCAATGGGGTAAAAAAATAGCTGTGCAGATGGTGCGGAAAAATCAGTGCCGAATTGCTGCGGATTTCAAAAAAGTGCATGTCACTTCTTTTGTGCGGATCTGCAGCGTTTCTGCACCCCTCCATGTTAAAAATCCGCAGTGGCAAAAACCGCACAAAATCGGCACAAAATCCGCATAAAAACAGCACAAAATCCGCGACTGCGGATTCTGCCAGGAGATGCGGATTTTGTGCAGAAAATTCTGCACCTCTTTTCTTACGTGTGCACATAGCCTTACAGTACAATGTAAATCAATGGCGAAAAAAAAAATGCTGAAATCTGCTCGGAAAACGCAGCAGATTCAAAAAAGGACCATGTCAATTTTGTGCAGATCTGCTGCGTTTCTGCACCCATTCCATAATAGAAATCTGCAGGGGTAAAATAAAGAAGAAATCTGCACAAAAATCTGCAACGTGTGCACATACCAAAAAAGGCGCAGATTCTGACTTGGGTTTTCTGCCAAGAAATGCAGAATCTGCACAGAAAATTCCACAGTGAAATCTGCAATGTGTGCACATAGCCTCACTGTGTCGACCAGGACCCTGGGGCGCCACATTAGAACTTGCTCAGTGGCTCTGCACGGACACAGCAAGAGCACAGCTGCGCTCAGTGTCAGTGTGAGCGGTCATCAGAGGCTGCCGTCTGCGGACGCCGCTCATTACAGTGGTGTAGACAGGAGCCAGCGATGACAGCAAACAATGACACCCAGCTCAGCTGAGGTCAGTCACAGGTTCAAGAGCAATAGAAAAACCTCCTCCAGCTGAAAATCCAGTGCCATTAAAGGGACACTGTCACCTGAATTTGGAGGGAACAATCTTCAGCCATGGAGGCGGGGTTTTGGGGTTTTTGATTCACCCTTTCCTTACCCGCTGGCTGCATGCTGGCTGCAATATTGGATTGAAGTTCATTCTCAGTCCTCCGTAGAACACGCCTGCGCAAGGCAAGATTGCACTGTGCAGGCATGTACTACAGAGGACAGAGAATGAACTTCAATCCAATATTGCAGCCAGCATGCAGCCAGCGGGTAAGGAAAGGGTGGATCAAAAACCCAAAAACCCCGCCTCCATGGCTGAAGATTGTTCCCTCCAAATTCAGGTGACAGTGTCCCTTTAACTGCAATCCGTCACAATGCGTCGTTTTGCAGAAAAAACGCATCCTGCAAAAGTGCTTGCAAGATGCGTTTTTTCCCCATAGACTTGTATTGACGACGCATTGCGACGGATTGCCACACATTGCATCCGTTGTGCGACGGATGCGTCGTGCTTTGGCGGACCGTCGGGAGCAAAAAACGCTACATGTAACGTTTTTTGCTCCTGACGGACCGCTTTTTCCGACTGCGCATGCGTGGCTGGAACTCCACCCCCACCTCCCTGCACCTCACAATGGGGCAGCGGATGCGCCGGAGAAATGCATCCGCTGCCTCCGTTGTGCAGTGCGTTAAACGCTAGCGTCGGAATCTCTGCCCGACGCATTGGGACGGGGAGATTCCGACGCTAGTGGGAAAGTAGCCTTACAAGTAAAGTAAAAAAACATGTTTCTTTATCGCCTCTCATTGGGGGACACAGGAACCATGGGTGTATGCTGCTGCCACTAGGAGGCTGACACTATGCAAATAAAAAAGTTAGCTCCTCCTCTGCAGTGTACACCCCACCGACTGGCATTATACTCTTCAGTTTAGCTTAGTGTCAGTAGGAGGTGGACACGGGTCTTTCATTAGACCCTTATCTACCTCAATGTGCGTCGTTCCTTTTCAGGTTTCCGGAGGGATACAGGGTGAACAGTCACACCTGTACTCCCACATTATGGACTATGAGTACGGCGTGTACTGCCACCCCGTATCCTCATAGATCCCACAGCAGGACCAAGATCCTGGCACAGAAGCGTGCTCAGAAGTCCGGTCCTGGCTCCGTCCCCCACCCACTCGCCCACCAGAGCCTGTCGGTCGGAGGAGACGAGGACGTCCGTCACCACCTACACGGACGTCTAATACCTTCCACTTCTTAAGGTTAGTACCGACGGCGTGGGAAGTTAGGTGAGTATTTGTGCCCCTATCAGTTAGGGGGCCCTGTGGATCCCCTACGTTTCCTGCGCAGTTTTCCTTTTGAGCAGCGCGGTGCCTTACTGGCAGCCGCACTGCTATTTCTACGGCCGCACTTCTCCACCTGCGGCCGCACCTTTTTCCGAGACCCACCGATCTGGGTGACACTTAGGCCCCATTCCTTCCCGCAGTTTTCCACGGCGGCCGCGTTTTCACAGGCAGTCGCACTGCCTTACCTGCGGCCGCATCCTTTTAATCTTTGCGGCGCGGCCCCCTTCAGGCAGCCGCACCGTTTTCCGGTTTCTAATACAGGCCCCGGCTCTTCCCGGGCCTACTTCCGGCGCCGGCATCGGCGCTCCCCCCTTTCCTGCGGCGGCTGCCGCGCCTATCAGCCGGGCGGCGCCCGCACTGTTTTTTGCGCCGCACCGCCGATTACCATCTTTTCGGCGGTCACCGGCTTCTAATTTAGGCCCCGGCTTTCCCCGGGGCCTACTTCCGGTGACGCGCTCGCCCACTTCCGGTATCATCGGGCAGGCTTTCTCCCGCCCGACAAACTCCGCATTCTCCTCCCACCGGCGCCATCTCGTCTGGCTCCGCCCCTTCCTCCACGCCGCTGCTGGACGCTTAGGGCACGAGTCTCCTTCATTCTGCCACGCTCCTGCGCCGGGAAACTTCGCAGAGCGCTCGGTCCGGGGACGCAGCACGCCATCTGCGCCGGGGATCCACAGCATCTTCCTGCAGCTCCTGGTATCCGGGCTTTTCGTCTGCCGTGAGTAGCTCTGCACTGCAGACTGACACCCTCCTCTGCCCCACTGTCCCCTAACCTGCTGGCATTTTCTTCAGGGACCTCTTCAAAATGTCTAACTCTAAAGGGGGCCGCTCTCGTCCTCCGACTTCTTCATCTTCTGCCCTAGTCACCTACTTTGCATGTTCGTCCTGTAACAGCAAACTTCCCTCAGGTCAGTCCTCCCCGCTGTGTCAGTCCTGCAGCAACCCGATTGCTCCCACCGCCCAGGATCCCCCGGCTGTTCCGCCCGAGACTGACCCCCCCATCCCAGGCTGGGCTGCCTCTCTGTCACAATCGGTGGCGGATTTAACACGGGTATCTCAAACCCTGGTGTCCGCGCTGGATCGGTTACCCCTGCAGACCCCTGCCGTGGCCAGCGGTTCGCAGGAACCGCCGCCCGAGCCCTCCTTGATAAGCCACAAAAGGTCCAGACAGGAACGTCGGTCTGAGTCCTCTTCGCGCTCCATCTCGCCACTCGGCCCTCCCCTGCGGTCGGCATCTCCTCGACCCTCCTCCCCTGAGTCAGGCGAGGCACACTCTGATGCGCCCTCGGAGGATATTTCGGAGCTGGATTCTAACCAAATCGCCACCATGAGGGAGATGGTCCAGAATCTCATTGTGGCAGTAAACCAATCTTGTGGCATAAAGGATCCCTCTACGGAACCCGCAGATCAGGCGGTTTCGTTTAGACGGGCCAAACCACCTTCCAAGTTTTTTGCTCCTCATCCTGAATTCGAGGAAATCATGTCCAGAGAGAGAGAGAACCCCACTAGGCGTTTTCAGAGGGGAAAACGCCTGGGTGTGCTATATCCCTTTTCTCCAGAAGTTACCGCCAATTGGACGGTCTCTCCCTCGGTGGATCCACCTGTGTCCAGGCTGTCCACCAACACGGTGCTTCCTCTGTCAGGCGGAGCATCTCTGAAGGACTCTAACGATAGGGCTATAGAATCCTTTGCGAAGTCAGCTTTTGAAGCGGCTGCAGCGGCCATATGCCCAGCTTTTGCTTCCACTTGGGTTTCTAAATCCATCTCCAAATGGGCCAAAGAACTCCGTCGAGGTATCCTGGACGGGGCGCCTCCCATGCAACTAGCGGAGCTTGCCAACCAGATTTCCCACGCCGGTGAATACCTGGTCTCTGCCTCCCTGGATGTCGCGTCTTGTGCGGCTCAGGCTTCCAGCAATGCCGTTGCCATCCGCCGCACCGTTTGGCTCAAGGCCTGGCAGGCGGATTTATCTTCTAAAAAGTCCCTCACTAGTCTGCCCTTCCAGGGCTCTCGTCTCTTTGGTTCCCAGCTGGATCAAATCATTAAGGACGCCACCGGGGGTACAAGTTCTCTTCTCCCCCAGGCTAAGCCTCGTCGCCCTCCTCCTAGACGGCAGTTTCGCTCTTTTCGGCCCTTTCGTCGCTTCGCTGCGTCAAACTCCTTTTCCCAGCAGCAACAGAGGCCACAGGCACGTCAGGAGAAGAAGGCGGTGTCCTTTAGGCCCACTCCGTCCTGGCGTCCTCGCTATTCCCAGGGTAGATCCTCCAGGCCCAGGACTGGAAGATCCACCTCGGCATGACTCTCGGCAAGACCCCAGCCCACCTCCCAGGTTTGGCGGCCGTCTTCTCTTCTTCAGGGACGTCTGGATTTCCGCAGTGGAGGACGCATGGGTCAGGGAAGTTGTATCCTCGGGATACAAGATAGTGTTCGCCTCCCGACCCAGGGATCGTTTCTTCCAATCCCGTCCTCCAAGAGATCCCGCTCTAGTTCCGGGCTTCTTCGCAGCCATTGCTTCTCTGCTCAAATCCGGGGTAATCGTTCCCGTCCCAGAGAAAGAACGGTTCACGGGTTTCTACTCGAACCTTTTTGTGGTACCGAAAAAAGACGGCAAGGTTCGCCCCATTCTGGACCTCAAATTGCTGAACAGGAGAGTTCGCCTGAGACACTTCAGGATGGAATCCCTTCGTTCAGTAATTGCTTCCATGGAGGCCCAGGAATTTCTATGCTCAATAGATATCCAGGACGCCTACCTCCATGTCCCGGTATTTCCCGGACATCACCGTTTCCTGCGCTTCGCAGTACAACAGGAACACTTTCAATTCGTCGCCCTGCCGTTCGGTCTCGCAACCGCTCCAAGGGTGTTCACGAAGATCATGGCGGCGCTGATGGCAATATTGAGAGTCAGAGGCCTGGTCCTATTTCCATACCTCGACGACATTCTCATCAAGGCTCCGTCCTTTGCTCAGGCCCACGAAAGCCTGTCCATTGTTCTCGACACCTTAGCCCGTTTCGGGTGGCTGGTCAACCGGAAGAAGTCCTGCCTTATTCCTTCTCAGCGCATCATCTTTCTGGGCATGCTTTTCGACACTCGTCAGAGCAGAGTCTTCCTTCCCAAGGACAAGATCCACTCTTTGTCGGGACATACGCTTGCTCCAGGGTCCTCGGCCTCCCTCCCTCCGATCGGCCATGAAGGTTTTGGGGAGGATGGTGGCTACCTTGGAAGCGATTCCCTTCGCCCAATTTCATTCGCGACCCCTTCAGCAAGCCATTCTGTCTCAGTGGGACAGGTCTGTCTTCTCCCTGGATCGGCCGATCAGGCTCTCTTCTCGGGTCAAGCGGTCCCTCAACTGGTGGCTGATGTCACCTCTCATCTCCCAGGGCAGGTCCTTCCTTCCAGTTCACTGGCAGGTGGTGACAACGGACGCCAGCCTGATTGGCTGGGGTGCGGTTTTTCGCCACCTGACGGTTCAGGGCCGTTGGTCGTTGCAGGAGTCAACTCTGCCAATCAATGTCCTCGAGATTCGGGCCATCTTTCTGTCCCTCCGCCACTGGGAAAGGATCCTCAGGGGCCTTCCAGTCCGGATCCAGACGGACAACGCCACGGCTGTGGCGTATGTCAACCATCAGGGGGGGACCCGGAGCTCCTTGGCCCTTGCCGAGGTATCCAAGATCCTCCTTTGGGCAGAGGCAACGGTTCCGGTGATATCCGCGGTGCATATCCCCGGCGTGGACAACTGGGCCGCCGACTTCCTCAGCCGCGAGGGCCTCGCGGCAGGGGAATGGTCCTTGCATCCGGAGGTCTTCCATCAGATTTGCCTTCGATGGGGGACTCCGGATGTGGATCTCACGGCGTCTCGAATCAACAGGAAGGTTCCGCAGTTCGTCTCCAGGTCCCGCGATCCTCTCGCAGTGGACGTCGATGCTCTGGCCATTCCTTGGTCACAGTTCAAGCTGCCCTACCTGTTCCCACCCCTTCCATTACTTCCCAAGCTGTTGAAGAAAATCAAAGCGGAAGGGGTGCCGGTCATCCTGATCGCCCCGGATTGGCCCAGGAGAGCTTGGTTCGCGGAGCTCGTCAACCTTCTCGCGGACGCTCCCTGGCGCCTTCCAGACAGGCCCGATCTGCTGTCCCAGGGTCCGATCTGCCACCCGAATTCTCGGTCGCTCAGTTTAACGGCGTGGCTGTTGAGACCGCGGTTTTAAGAGCGTCCGGCCTCTCGGACCGGGTGATTCACACTATGATTCAGGCTCGGAAGCCTTCGTCTTCCAGGATCTACTACCGCACCTGGAAGGCTTACTTCCGTTGGTGCGAGTCCAACCGCGTTCCGCCTATGGTTTTTTCCCTGCCTTCTCTTTTGGCCTTCCTTCAGGCAGGACTGGATTCGGGCCTGGCGCTTAGCTCCCTGAAGGGTCAGGTCTCTGCGCTTTCCATCCTCTTTCAGAAGACCTTGGCCTCTCGGCCACAAGTTAAGACCTTCTTTCAAGGGGTAGCCCATGCTGTCCCGCCGTACAGGGCCCCTGTGGAGGCATGGGACTTAAACCTGGTACTGGACGTTCTGAGGGTTTCCCCCTTTGAACCTCTTAGGGAGATTCCTCTATCAGTTCTATCTTGGAAGGTGACCTTTCTTGTGGCCATCACGTCTATTCGCCGCGTTTTCGAGTTGGCGGCCCTGTCTTGCCGCCCTCCGTTTTTGGTCATTCACCAGGACAAGGTGGTCTTCCGGCTCCCACCTTCCTTTCTTCCTAAGGTGGCTTCCACCTTCCACCTCAACGAGGACATCGTTCTACCTTCCTTTTGTCCAGTTCTGACTCATCCTCTGGAGCGATCATTGAACAAGCTGGACCTCGTCAGGGCAGTGAGGATCTATCTGGACAGAACGTCCACTTTCCGGAAGACGGATTCCTTTTTCGTCATTCCTGATGGCACGCGCAGAGGCCAACCGGCTTCTAAAGCGACTATTGCTCGCTTGATCAGATTGGCAATTTTGGAGGCTTACCGGGTCAAGAACAGAGTGCCCCCTCCTGGGATTAAGGCTCACTCTACCCGGGCAGTCGGCGCCTCCTGGGCGGTGCACCACAGGGCTTCCGCCTTACAGCTTTGCAAAGCGGCAACTTGGTCTTCCATCCACACGTTCGCCAAATTTTACAAGGTCCATACCTACGCTTCGGCGGACGCCGGCCTAGGCAGAAGGATCTTGCAGGCGGCAGTGGTGAGTCCTCTGACCTGATGGAAGTCTGTCTTTCCCACCCGTGGGACTGCTTTGGGACGTCCCATGGTTCCTGTGTCCCCCAATGAGAGGCGATAAAGAAAACAGGATTTTTGGTTGCTTACCGTAAAATCTGTTTCTTGAAGCCTCCATTGGGGGACACAGCTCCCTCCCAATGTTTCTGTTATCTGTTTTATGACTGTTCTCACGTTTACAGTTCTCAAGTTTGTGGTTATGGTTTTTCAACCTTGTTCTTTTCTCCTACTGCTTTCTCACTAACTGAAGAGTATAATGCCAGTCGGTGGGGTGTACACTGCAGAGGAGGAGCTAACTTTTTTATTTGCATAGTGTCAGCCTCCTAGTGGCAGCAGCATACACCCATGGTTCCTGTGTCCCCCAATGGAGGCTTCAAGAAACAGATTTTACGGTAAGCAACCAAAAATCCTGTTTTTATGTTTTTAAAAATAGCAAAAAATAAAGAAAATATAAAGGTTGGAATCACCTTCCTCTCCCCCCTTTAAAATAAAGAAATAAACACACATACAGATTTCCGTAAACGCCCAATCTATCAACAGATACAATTTATTAACCCGATCTGTAAATGTAACCATGAGACAAAATCTAAAGGGCAGAGGTTATTTTTTTTTTTTAGAATTGTGGAATTCTTTCATACAAATCCCCCAAAACTGGAGGTTTGGTGTCGCTGTAATCGCAGAGACCTGGAGAATCGGTCACTGGTCAGTTTCACCAATGAACACTGTAAGGGCTTGTTTCCATTTGCGAGAAACACGTCCGAGTCTCGCATGTGAAAACCAAGCTGTGGCGCCGGCACTCCAGAGCGGAGCGTGCGGCCGCATAGCAACACATGGAGCCGCACGCTCCGCTCCCAAGTGCCGGCGCCAGAGCTTGGTTTTCACATTCGAGACACGGACGTGTTTCTCGCAAATGGAAACAAGCCCTTAGGCCATGCGCACACATCAGGATTATTTGCAGAAATTTCCCGAACAAAAAACGGACTTTTTCCACAGGAAATCTGCATGCGTTTTTTTGAGTGGTTTTTGTGCGGATTTTTGCGTTTTTTTCCGGAGCTTCAAAATGCAATAAATAGTGGGAAATCCGCAAAATTAATGAACATGCTGCGTTTTTTCCCGCGATGCGTTTTTATCGGGGAAAAAAACGCAACATGTGCACAAAAACTGCGGAATGCATTAAAAAGGATGGGATGCATAATGTATGCGTTTTTAAGCGTTTTTGCCATGTAAAACTGCCGAAAAAACGCGCAAAATCCAGAACGTGTGCACATAGCCTAAAATACTACATTGTGTTGTTCTTTTTTGTGCAATTTCACAGCACTTTGATATTTTTTTCCCTTATATTGTACAGTGAAATGACAGAGGTCACTGAAAACTACAGAAAGCAAGGCTCTCGTATGGCGAAGAGGATGGAAGAATAAATAAAGGCTATGTGCACACGTTGCGGATTTTGCTGTGGTTTTGACGTTGCGGATCTGCAGCAGATTTCCATTCATTTACAGTGCAATGTAAACCTATGGAAAACGCAATCCGCTGTGCACATGCTGCGGAAAAAAACGCATGAAAACGCTGCGGGTTACATTCCGCAGCATGTCACTTCTTTGTGCGGATTCCGCAGCGGTTTACACCTGCTCCACAAAACTGCAGGTGTAAAACCGCAGTGGAATCCGCACAAAATCCGCATACGGTAAATCTGCAGGTAAAACGCAGTGCCTTTTACCTGCGGATTTATGAAATCTGCTGCGGAAAAATCCACAGCCCTCAAAAATACGTGTGCACATAGCCTAATGTCCCAAAAGGGATCGCGTTTGCCGATCCCGCTAGCGCAGATCCCCGATCCCGCTAGCGCAGAACCCCGATCTGTGCTAGCGAAGAATGGACCGCGAATGCTACAAGCAGCATTCGCGGTCCGTCAAATGATGGCACATTGCTAGCGCACGCCCAATGTGGGCGTGCGCTAGCGATGCGTTCGCCATTACAATCAATGGCGGCGTTAACGGACTACGTTACACCGCATTATGCCGCGGTGTAATACAGTCCGTTAAACGTACCGCCACTAGGTTCAGATTACGTTAGTGCAATCCATTTAGCGCCTAGCGCTAGCGGAATGCGCTAACGCAATGTTTTGTAAAGGGGTCGCGTTAAACGTCCCCGCTCTCGCAGATCTCTGATCTGCGAGAGCGGGGAACGGACCTCGGGCGCACCTCGGACGCTGCAAGCAGCGTCCGCGGCGCGCCACAAAACACCGGCACATCGCTAGCGCGTGCCAAAAATGGCACGTGCTAGTGATGCGCATCCCCATTGCTGTTAATGGGCGCGCTAATGGACGCGTTGCACGGCGTTAATTTCGCCGTGCAACGCTGTCCGTTAGCGCGGTCCCATAAAGGCTATGTTCACACTTTGCGGATTTTGCTGCGGACCCGCAGCGGATCCGCTGCGGATCCGCAGCAGTTTCCCATGAGTTTACAGTACAATGTAAACTTATGGGAAACAAAAAACTCTGTGCACATGCTGCAGAAAAATCCGTGCGGAAACGCTGCGGATTACATTCCGCAGCATGTCACTTCTTTTCTGCGGATTTTCACCTGCTCCAATAGGAAACTGCAGATGAAAATCGGCAGAAGAAACCGCAGTAAAAACCGCGATAAATCCGCAGTAAAAACCGCAACGGGTTTTCACTGCGGATTTTGGAATTCTGCTGCGGAAAAATCCGCAGTGGAATCCGCAAAGTGTGAACATAGCCTAACGCAGTGTGACCCTGTTGGGTCTGTGTGCAGTGACCGGCGCTCCCTATAGTCCTCCTCACAGCCGCTGTGGCGGCCGTACTCCAGTAATTACTGTAGGCGCTCCTACACAGGTCACTACGGTGCATCCGAGGGATGGTGCGCAGCTGTGTTTTGTATTACGGCTACGGGCCTGCTCAGGTCACATGACTCGAGATGGCGGCTGAGATCCACTCCCGGTCTCCCCACGGCCCTGTTCTCCTCACCAAAATACCCGGGCACCGGGAACACGTGACCTCTGCTTGCCTCATCCCGCGAGAGGACGGTGTCATCACCGCTAGCGAAGATCGGTAATTATACTCGTCTCCTAGCTGAGGGGTCGGGATGGTAATAATGTAGGGTGACGGCTGTTGTCCTGCATCACCTGGTGACGTCACACTCGGAGTGCGCGGGGCTCGGCAGCTTTATGACTGTGCAGGAGGAACTAGTGCAAAGCAAACGTTGAGTTGCCCATGGCAACCAATCAGGTGCTTGCTTTCATTTTTCAATAGCATTGAGAAAAATAAGACGTGGACTGTGATAGGTCGCTGTGAGCAGCTCCACATTTCATTGATGGTTTGATAAATAATCAAGCGTACATGATACTGAAGTCACCTCTGAGCCCCCGGGGTCTGCAAGTGCCCCCCTTATACCAAGTATTTGGGGGGGGGGTATACATGATACTGAAGTAACTGACTGAGCCCCCGGGGTCCGCTAGTGCCCCCCTTATACCAAGTATTGGGGGGGGGGGTATTCAGGATACTGAAGTAACTGAGCCCTCGGGGTCCGCTAGTGCCCCCTTATACCAAGTATTGGGGGGGGGGGGTATACAGGATACTGAAGTAACTGACTGAGCCCCCGGGGTCCGCTAGTGCCCCCCTTATACCAAGTATTGGGGGGGGGGTATTCAGGATACTGAAGTAACTGACTGAGCCCTCGGGGTCCGCTAGTGCCCCCTTATACCAAGTATTGGGGGGGGGGGGGTATTCAGGATACTGAAGTAACTGACTGAGCCCTCGGGGTCCGCTAGTGCCCCCTTATACCAAGTATTGGGGGGGGGGGGGTATTCAGGATACTGAAGTAACTGACTGAGCCCTCGGGGTCCGCTAGTGCCCCCTTATACCAAGTATTGGGGGGGGGGGGTATACAGGATACTGAAGTAACTGACTGAGCCCTCGGGGTCCGCTAGTGCCCCTCTTATACCAAGTATTATAGGGGATATACAGGACACTGAAGTCACCTCTGAGCCCCCGGGGTCCGCAAGTGCCCCCCTTATACCAAGTATTAGGGAGATATGCATGATACTGAAGTCACCAGCTCAGCCCCCGGGGTCTGCAAGTGCCCCCCTTATACCAAGTATTAGGGGGGATATACAGGATACTGAAGTCACCAGTTGTGCCCCCGGGGTCCGCAAGTGCCCCCCTTATACCAAGTATTAAGGGGGATATACATGATACTGAAGTCACCAGCTGAGCCCCCGGGGTCCGTAAGTGCCCCCCTTATACCAAGTATTAGGGGGGATATACAGGATACTGAAGTCACCGGCTGAGCCCCCGGGGTCCGCAAGTGCCCCCCTTATACCAAGTATTAGGGGGGATATACATGATACTGAAGTCACCGACTGTGCCCCCCTTATACCAAGTATTAGGGGGGGGGGGGGGTATACAGGATACTGAAGTCACCAGCTCAGCCCCCGGGGTCCGCAAGTGCCCCCCTTATACCAAGTATTGGGGGGGGGGGTATACATGATACTGAAGTAACTGACTGAGCCCCCGGGGTCCGCTAGTGCCCCCCTTATACCAAGTATTGGGGGGGGGGGGTATACAGGATACTGAAGTAACTGACTGAGCCCTCGGGGTCCGCTAGTGCCCCTCTTATACCAAGTATTATGGGGGATATACAGGACACTGAAGTCACCTCTGAGCCCCCGGGGTCCGCAAGTGCTCCCCTTATACCAAGTATTAGGGGGGGGATATACAGGATACTGAAGTAACTGACTGAGCCCCCGGGGCCCGCAAGTGCCCCCCTTATACCAAGTATTAGGGGGGGGGGGGATATACAGGTTACTGAAGTCACCTCTGAGCCCCTGGGGTCTGCAAGTGCTCCCCTTATACCAAATATTGGGGGGGGGGGGGGGGATATATATGATACTGAAGTAACTGAGCCCCCGGGGTCTGCAAGTGCTCCCCTTATACCAAGTATTAGGTAAATATACATGATACTGAAGTCACCAGCTGAGCCCCCGGGGTCCGCAAGTGCCCCCCTTATACCAAGTATTAGGGGGGATATACAGGATACTGAAGTCACCTCTGAGCCCCCGGGGTCCGCAAGTGCTCCCCTTATACCAAGTATTAGGGGGGGGATATACAGGATACTGAAGTAACTGACTGAGCCCCCGGGGCCCGCAAGTGCCCCCCTTATACCAAGTATTAGGGGGGGGGGGGGATATACAGGATACTGAAGTCACCTCTGAGCCCCCGGGGTCTGCAAGTGCTCCCCTTATACCAAATATTGGGGGAGGGGGGATATATATGATACTGAAGTAACTGAGCCCCCGGGGTCTGCAAGTGCTCCCCTTATACCAAGTATTAGGGGGGATATACAGGATACTGAAGTCACCGGCTGAGCCCCCGGGGTCCGCAAGTGCCCCCCTTATACCAAGTATTAGGGGGGATATACATGATACTGAAGTCACCAGCTGAGCCCCCGGGGTCTGCAAGTGCCCCCCTTATACCAAGTATTAGGGGGGATATACAGGATACTGAAGTCACCGGCTGAGCCCCCGGGGTCCGCAAGTGCCCCCCTTATACCAAGTATTAGGGGGGATATACATGATACTGAAGTCACCAGCTGAGCCCCCGGGGTCCGTAAGTGCCCCCCTTATACCAAGTATTAGGGGGGATATACATGATACTGAAGTCACCAGCTGAGCCCCCGGGGTCCGTAAGTGCCCCCCTTATACCAAGTATTAGGGGGGATATACAGGATG
Organism: Ranitomeya imitator; assembly: GCF_032444005.1. NCBI lineage: Eukaryota > Metazoa > Chordata > Amphibia > Anura > Dendrobatidae > Ranitomeya > Ranitomeya imitator. The sequence goes on along the minus strand of NC_091286.1, from coordinate 561,968,691 downwards.
CTGAAGTCACTGACTGAGCCCCCGGGGTCCGCAAGTGCCCCACTCATACCAAGTGTTAGGGGGGATGTACAGGACACTGAAGTCACTGGCTGACATCCCTGGGGTCCGCATCTGCCCCCTTTTTACAAAGTGTTAGGAGATAGTTGACAATAGAAGTACCATGTACCAACTCTGGTGCAGAAGACCTGCCAAACCACAGTTGGTGTGAACACTGACCTGCCACATGTGTCTTTTTTGTATCTTGTTTTTTGCCTTTTGAACAGAAGTTCATTTTTTAATCAACAGATCTTGGAATAATAATAATTTCCACAATTGGATGTGTTTAAATAAAATGTTCCTGTGCTGAGATAATCTTATAACTGTGCCCCTGCTGTGTGCTGTGTAATGGCCGTGTCTGACCGTGCAGGAACATGGTCTGATCATACCACAGCTCCTGGGCAGGGGGGGAGAAAAAACAGTTTTTTTTGCAGGAAGATAACGCTGGGCTGGGGGACGGAGCAGAGGAGGTGCCGGTGGTTCTCTCTGGTGTTGGGGGGCTTCATTCATTAGAATGCCCGCCACTCTTTTTTTTTTTTTTTTTGTGATTAGACACCAGAAAATCTGACCCTGATCATATTCTCCGGGGTCTCGGCTATCCCCGGTAGCCGAGACCCTGGAGATTTTGCGACTTTGGGGGGCGTTACAGTATGTGCACACGTCAGGATTTCTGGCAAAAACTGGACATTTCTGCCATGCGTTTTTTTTGCGTTTTTTCCAAATGCATAGAATAGCGGGAAAAACGCAGAAAATCCGCAAAATTAATGAACATGCCGCTTTTTTTTTACCGCGACGCGTTTTTTTTCATGTGCACAAAAGTTGCAGAATGCATTCTAAATGATAGGATGCATATGTCTGCGGTTTCTAATGTGGTTTTATCAGGTTTTTATCGCGAAAAGACCTGAACGTGTGCACATAGCCTCATAGTCTTGAATAGTCTAAGAAGGACGTAGATCTGGGGATTTATTATGATGGAATATAGGCTGAACTGGATGGACAAATGTCTTTTTTCGGCCTTACTAACTATGTTACTATGTTACTATGTAATTTACAGAAGTAATTGGTGATTTTACAGCATTTTTTTTCTCCCTGTGCAGAATACTGGGCTTTCTAAGATAAAAGGGAAGCAGTATATGTATACACAGTACTTATGGCTCCCGCTGAGCGAGCCCTGCAGATACACGTGCTGTATACTCCGGGAGCATTGTCCAGAGGATGTGCCAGATGTAGGCCTCAGACGCAGTGTGCACAGGGCTCAAATGGGATCTGTGACTTGTCATAAATAAGTAATGTTCTTCCATGGTGTAAATGTCGCCTTTCGGCTGAATCTGATGTTTTCCCCACTAATGAGATGTGGCTCCCTCCTTCCTGGGGTCCTAAAGAAGACTTCTACAGAGAAGAACTGAGCACCACGCCCACTTGGCTAAAAAATACTAGATTTACATACAAGGAAGAAGACACCATATCTGAGGAACAGATGTACAATCTGCATGGATAGGGGAGAGGACCTGCTGTGGTGTAGAATAACGCAGCCGCCATTCTCATTACTGCGTGATGGAACTGTGACCTGCAGGGGCCGCGCATGGCTCTGATGCTACTTCTACTCCTCAGATCTCCTATTTTGGGCATTTTTACCACCGGAGGCTTGTCACAATGTCTTCTCAGTGTGTTATTGATGAACTGTAGATGCCTGAGAATAAAGGGGGTGTTGTGCTACGTCCGTGGCGAACAAGGGGTTCTTGTATAATACATAACATGTGAAATGAGGAGTTCACCCCATTCATGTGATCTGTATGGCATGCTTTCTCTAATGCATGCGAAGGCTCCTGCTTCTGTTCTCGTATAACAACCATAGTGTAGTATTTACTGCAATGCTCCTTAATTCTGTCACAATTTTGGGAAAAATTATTTCGCTTTTTGTACTTTCATCAGCAGTGTGCATAGGTGTCTTAAAAAAAAAAAAGGAGATGTCTAAGAGGACTCGTGAAAGATGTAACATTTAGGCTGTGTGCACACGTTCAGGATTATTCGCGATTTCCCCCCCCCCCCCCGCTATAAAAACGCTTAACGCATACATTAGGCATCCCATCGTTTTTAATGCTTTCTGCAATTTTTGTGCACATGATGCGTTAAACGCATCGCGGTAAAAACACAGCATAATCATTAATTTTACGGATTTTTCGCCTTTAACCCTGCTATTTAATGCATTGGGAAGCGCCGGAAAATAATGCGTATAAAACGCAAAAAATAAAATGCATGCGGATTTCCTGCAGAAAAAGTCCGCTTTTGTTCAGGAAAATTCTGCAGAAAATCCTGAACGTGTGCACATAGCCTTTAAGGGGTTGTCCTACAAATAAATATTATTTACTGTTAGATCACACAATACATGAATTTTCAGTTGAATTGAAGGGGATGTCCACTACAGTTTTATTGATGGCACCAAAGAGTTGGGGTATGTGCACACGTTGCGGATTTTGCTGCGGATCCGCAGCAGTTTCCCATGAGTTTACAGTACAATGTAAACCTATGGGAAACTAAATGCGCAGTGCACATGCTGCAGAAAAAAATGCGCGGAAACACAGCGTTTTATTTTCCACAGCATGTCAATTCTTTGTGCGGAATCCTCAGCGTTTTTACACCTGCTCCAATAGAAAACTGCAGATGTAAAACCGCAGCGGAATCTGCAATAGAAAACGCGATAAATCCGCAGGAAAAACCGCAGCGGTTTTGCACTGCAGATTTATCAAATCCGCTGCGGAAAAATCCGCAGAGGAGCTTTCTACGTGTGCACATACCCTAAGAGGAAGTGTCACAAAAACCAACAAAAAATAACGTATAACCCTGGCTGGTCTGGCTGAAGAAAGGTCAGCCCCTTTCTGATTTCATGGTTCAGGCAGCAGGAATCTAATGACAGGTTCCCTATAACATAGAGAAATCATTTCTCCTGTAACTGTGTAACACTATTGGAACGTATTACTTTCCTGAAATATCTTCTGTTTTTGTACTGTAACAACGATATATAAAAGCTTCATTTGTTTCCACAGGACTCTGCGAATATGGCTGAAGAGAGACAGCGGGCAGTATTGGCCCAGCATCTATCACACCATGTCATGTAAGAGCTACATTAGTTTTTGCCCTACCTCATATCTCCCTGTGTATATAAAGAGAGTGGAGTCTGGTCTGCCATGTGGATACATTTTATCAGTATTGAAATCCCTTTAAAGGGAACCTGTCAGAAGAATTGTGCTCAGTAACCTACAGACAGTGTCAGATCGGTGCCGTTATACTGATTGCAATGAAACCTTGGTTGATGAAATCTGTCTTGTGGTTGTTGTTTAATCCTTATTTTCAGTTTAATGATATGCTCGTGCTTTGGGGCGGCCTGTGTGGGGTCTTCATGTGCTGCTCTCATTAGATATTCATAATGCAGACTGCTGACAGGTCACTGATCCCTCACTGACCTGCCCCCTATATTTCATACTGAATATAAATATATAAATAAATCACATTCAGCTGCCGGCGCCATCACTTTCTCTGCAGCATGATCACATCTATAATATGCATTACATTATTTTATTTAGTGTGTGAGGCAGCGACAGGTAGTTTATGCAAGGGTCACTATGTGTCCCCCAGGATGCGCATAGAAGCGTATTGAGGCCTCTGGAGTGTATTGTAGTCACAGGCATAGCTGTGGTTGCCATGCAGAATAAAAGTAAGTGTGGTCTTGGACAAGCTATTTGCCCAAGACCGATTTAAGAAAACCCGGCATGGGCATTTATTTTTTAAGTTAGCTACAGGAGATGGTAGTGGTGCGGTTCGCCTTCTCCAGCCTGGTCTTACAAGTGGCCCATGTTCACAGATTCCATTTAAAAACCCTGCAGTAAAGGGTTGGGAATGTCTGTGTTGGTTTGCAAACTGCAGAGGAGGTGGCTCTGCAAGGTTCAGCCTCTGTGAAGTAACACTGAGCCAAGCAAAGCCCCTCAACGTGAGACGATGGTGCAGTCGCCCACGGTAACAGATCTCAGATACGGATTGTTTTGATTCCCGAATACAATCCGGAGGATGCCATTTCTTTTCCGTTTGTGAGTATTTTGGACAGTATAGACACCTTGTTTTGGACTTTCCTGTGGTCACTGCCTGTCTGTCACACTGCACCAACCCTGCTGCACTAAGTGATATACTTTAATCTGACAAAAAAAAATTACTTCTCAAAATGGTGCCGGCCACGCCTGCGCAGTAGTATTTATTAGCAATCCTACTCCGCAGGCGCCGCCCACGCCATCTTGGAGACAAATTTTATTTTTCCTCGCAGTAGCATCTATGGGATGGTCAATATATGTCACTGAGCAGGCGCGGCCGGCGCCATTTTGAGAGAGAATTTTTTTGTCTTCTTCAGAATAAATGTATATCTTTAAACAAAATAATTTAACCCCTTAAGGACCAGGGGTATTTCCGTTTTTGCATTTCCATTTTTCGCTCCCCTCCTTCCTAGAGCCATAACTTTTTTATTTTCCTGTCAATATGGCCATGTGAGGGCTTGTTTTTGCCAGACGAGTTGTACTTTTGGAACGACACCATTTGTTTTTACCAAGTCGTGTACTAAAAAATGGGGAAAAAAATTCCAAGTGCGGAGAAATTGCAAAAAAAGTGCAATCCCACACTTGTTTTTGATTTTTTTTTTTTTTTTTTTTTTTTTTTACTAGGATCATAAAATGCTAAAACTGGCCTGCCATTATGATTCTCCAGGTCATTACGAGTTCATAGACATCAAAAATGTCTGGGTTCTTTTTTTTATCTAAGTAGTGAGAAAAAATGCAAAAAAAATTCTAAACTTTGTTAAAAAAAAACAAAAAAACAATTGCACCACTTTCCGATACCTGTAGCGTATCCATTTTTTGTGACCTCGGGTTAGGTGAGGGATTATTTTTTGCGTACCGAGCTGACGTTTTTATTGATACCTTTTTGATGTGCATATGATTTTTTGATTGCTCGTTATCGCATTTTATTGCAATGTTTCAGCAACCAAAAATATGTAATTCTGGCTGTTCGTTTTTTTTTTTTTTTTTCTCTCTACACCGTTTTACTGATTGGATTGATTCTTTTTATATATTGATCGGGCGATTATGAACACGACGATATTAAATATGTGCATGTTTGATTTTTATTTTTTACTTTAATTTTTTTAGTGGTTTTATTTTTACTTGGGTGTTAGGGGGAGATTTGAACTTTTTATGATTTTAAAAACATTTTTTTTTTTTTTTTTTACTTTTTGCATGCTTTAATAGTCTCCAAGAGAGACTAGGATCTTCCATAACCCGATCGGCTCTGCTACATAGAGGCGATGATCAGATCACCTGTATAAGCAGAATTACTCAGTTGCTGTGAGTGCCGTCTACTGGGCGGCTCTCATAGCAATCCGGCAGTGACAGCCATAGAGGTCTACAGGAGACCTCTGGTTGTCATGTCAACCCATCGGTGACCTGCGGTCATTTGACGGGGGTCACCGATGGGCAGATTTAAGTTTTGCTTAGGCCTGTCCCACACGTCCAGATAATTCCGGTACCGGAGTTATCCGTGTGCACATGTGTGGCAGCCGTGTGCCGACTGGGTACCACACGCACCGTGCAGGAGACAGCGCTACAGTTAAGCGTTGTCCCCTGCTTTGGGTGCTGAATCCAGAATTCATTCCTTCTTCCCAGTAGCGTTCGCTGGAGAGAACAGTCCCATAGGGGTGGAGCCGCATATTCATCACTGTAATAAGCGAACGCTGCTGGAGAGAAGAAATGAATGGGGCTTCAGCACCACAAGCTGGGGGGACAGCGCTTACTGTAGCGCTGTCTCCTGCACTGCACACGGACAGCATCCGTGTGCTTTACCTGTTTTACACGGACCCATTGACTTTAATGGGCCTGTGTGATCCGTGCGCTCCCACGAACACTGACATTTCTCCGTGTCTTTCAAACGGACACATGGTCCGTGAAAACACGCTGACATGTGCAGAGACACATTGATTTTAATGTGTCTACGTGAGTCAGTGTCTCCGGTATGTGAGGAAACTGTCACCTCACGTACCGGAGCCACTGACGTGTGAAACCGGCCTTACCGAAAGCACGCGTTAAACGCCTCTGTCAGTTTGACAGTGGCATTTAACATGTTAACAGCCGCGGTACATCGTGATTTCACCTGCAGCTGTCAGGTCAGATGTCATGTGCCGGAAAAGGTGTGGGCTCTGGCGATGAAACAGGGAGAGGCGTCCAATGACAGATATATCCGTCATTGGACGTTAAGGAGTTAATGCATATTATATATGCGCTGGCGCCCCTGTCTGCTAAATGTGTTTTTTTTTTTTTTTTTTTTTTTGTTTGCTTGTTTTCTCCCCAATACATATTACATTCATTATGTAAACTAGGGGACAGGCCAGTGAGGGATCAGTGACCTATGCCATACCGATGCATACGTAAGCAGAGCACCACATTAAAGCTATGTGCACACGTTCGGAATTGCCTTGGAAATTTCAGCGGCAATTCCGCAACTGTGCCGTGGGTAAAAAACATGCGGAATTGAAATGCGTTTTCCCTCTAAACACTAGCGTTTTACAAGCAATCTGTAGCATCGCTTGGAAAACTGACAAGTTGGTCACACTTGTCAAACATAGTGTTTGACAAGTGTGACCAACTTTTTACTATTGGTGCTGCCTATGCTGCATCAATAGTAAAAAGGTCTAATGTTAAAAATAATTAAAAAAAAATAAATTGTGATATTCTCACCTTCCGGCGTCCCCGGCAGTCTTCCCGTTCCCAGTAATGCATTGCGAGACTGACCTGTGATGACGTAGCATCATGCGAGACCCACGTCATCACAGGTCATTGCCGCAAAGCATCACTGGGAACGGAAGCATCGCGAGGAGCGGGGACGTGGTGGGGGACACCGGAAGGTGAGAATATCACAATTTATTATTTTAATTTTTTTTTTATTTATTTTTAACAATTTGTTTCCCAGGGCCTGGAGGAGAGTCTCCTCTCCTCCACCCTGGGTACCAACCGCACATGATCCGCTTACTTCCCGCATGGTGGGCATAGCCACAAGCGGGAAGTAAGAGGATCAATGCATTCCTATGTGTGCGGAATCCCCACGTTTCCGCACAAAGAAGGAACATGCTGTATTTTTTTCCGGAATGCGATTCTGCCACGGAAAAAAACACAACATGTGCACAAAAATTGCGGATTGCATTCTAATAATAGGATGCTTAATGTATGCGTTTTTTAAGCGGTTTTATCGCGTTTTTATAGTGAAAAACGCGAAAAAACCTGAACGTGTGCACAAAGCCTAAGACCCCCCCCACAGGCTGCCCCAAAGCACGAGCATGTCATTAGCACAAAACTGTAAATACAGATTAAAAAACCACAATATGGATTAATCACCCAGGTATCATTGTAATCAGTATAACGGCGCCGACCTAACGCTGTGTGTAGGTTACTGTGCACAATCCTGCTGACGGGTTCCCTTTTAAATGTTCACTTTTGAAGTTTTCTATTCCCTGATGGCTGAGGCCGGACGCAGTGTGGAGTCACGGTATATTTGTGCCAGTGCTGCTATCTTGCAGCTGTGTAAATACGGCTGGTTTTCCTGTGTATATTGTAGCATCCTGGAAACGCCGTGTATTAGTGTTGCTACCTGGCGATGAATGATAGCAGTATACGCTTTTTCTCCGGCGGAATATCCAAGTGTTTCCGGGGGAAATGGCAGTTATGGAATCAGGAAATGTCTGTTACAGAATATTCAAATTATAGAACATCATTTGCCCATGCTGTAAAGGGAACCTGTCACCTCCAAAATGGAAGGTGAGCTAAGCCCACCAGCATCAGGGGCTTATCTACAGCATTCTGGAATGCTGTAGATAAGCCCCCGATGTATCCTGAAAGATGAGAAAAAGAGGTTAGATTATACTCAGCCAGGGGTGGTCCAGTCCGTTGCGGTCTGGTCCGGGGGCCTCCCATCTTCTTACGATGACGTCCTCTTCTTGTAGTCACGCTCCAGCGCAGGTGTACTTTGTCTGTCCTGTTGAGGGCAGAGCAAAGTACTGCAGCGCGTAGGCATGGGCCTCTCTGACCTTTCCCGGCGCCTGCGCACTGCAGTACTTTGCTCTGCCCTCAACAGGACTGATAAAGTACGCCTGCGCTGAAGCCTCAGCGTGAAGACAAGAAGAGGACGTCATCGTGAGAAGATGGGAGAACCCGGACGGCGATGCCCATCGGGCCCGGACTGCAGCAGGACCGCCCCTAGATGAGTATAATCTAACCTCTTTTTCTCATCTTTCAGGATACATCGGGGGCTTATCTACAGCATTACAGAATGCTGTAGATAAGCCCCTGATGCTGGTGGGCTCAGCTCATCTTCGATTTTGGGGGTGACAGGTTCCCTTTAACCTGTTGAATGCTACTTTTAATCTCTGGTGGAAGGAAGGTGTATCATTCCACACCCCCATCGACTCTCCTACAATGTGATTGCGTGGCCTGATGGGTTGCCATGACAGCCCGGGGTCTGCTGAAGACCTAAGTGCTTGTCGTGACCATTTTCCTCTGAGAGCCAGCATTTAGCTGATGTTCATAGGAGACAGTGATTTTCACTATAATAAAATAAAAATACACACTTGTTATCACTGCGTTCCTAAAAGTCTGAGCTTTCAAAACCTAAAATAAATTAATCCGATTAGTAAACAGCATAACGAGAAGAAAAACTGAAATGCCAGAATTATGGTTTTTTTTTTTCAACTGCCGTAAAACAAATAAAATGCAATAAGAGGCGATCAAAACATCTTAGGCCCCTTTCACATCAGTTTTTTGCGGTCAGGCACAATCCGGCGAATTTTGAAACGGATCCTGCAAAAGTTGCCGCCGAATCCTTTTTTTTTTCTCAGACTTGTGTTGGCGCCGGATTGCTCCAGATGGCCTTATGTTTCATCCGTTTTTTTTTGCCGGATCTGTCTCAAATTAGTTTTCTGGCGGCCATAGAAAACATACACAGGAACGTTTTTTTTCTGTCCGGTGAAAAAACGCACAGCGACGGATCCGGCGAAAAACAAATGAAACGTGAGGTGAAATGATGGAATCCCGCAACCGATTCGATTCCGTTTTATTCGGACTCCCATGACAGCACTACGAGAGAGGGGATCCGCCCTTCAGGAACAGGAAACCTACAGATACAAAAGGGCGGTACCTCTCCCCATGCATCAGTTGGTTTCCTGTTCCTGGAGGGGCAGGATCCTACAGATGAATCTCGTAGAATGGATCCCAGGCCGGCCGGTCGAATCAGGTAGCGGGGGGGTCTCCTACCTCGACCGGTGCGGAAGCTCCTGGAAGACATCACGGTGGTCCTGGCTGGACTGCACGTCAGTGATGTAGACAGCAGGGAGCAGAGTCCAGAGGATTCCTGATCTACGTTAGCGCCGGCGCCGGTAAGTATATCGCTCCTTCGGTCCATGTGGTGGTGCAGCACGGTGGTGATGTAGCGGTGCCAGGAGGGGAACGCTATCCGGAACGCTGCTGCATGCTCTTCGGCGTCCTGCATCGCTCTCAGCGTTAGCTGGAGCGTTTCCGGTGCAGTGACGTCGAGGGGGCGGAGTCAGCAGGCGTTTCCGGTCTCTGGGTGACTGCGCATGCGCAGTTCATCCAAGATGGCGGCGCCCATCGATCCTGAACGCCGGTCTCCTCACACACTGCGCTGACCCCCCAGATGTAGTCTCATCAGCCAGAACCAATAGGAGTGGCGCCAGGCAGCCTGCTGACCGGTTCTGAGGGGGATTTAAGCAGGAGCTGGGAATAGAGCTCTGCCTTTGGTCACATCCACATCATGGAGAGTGATGGTGAGCGGCAGCTTCAGTTGCCGGAGGACGTGCGACAAAAGCCCACGGAGAAGGAGCATGCCAGAAGTGACCAGTCCAGCCGTAAAAGCTCGTCCAAGCAGGGATCCAGAGCATCGACTGGCAAAGAACCCCCTCGTGTTCCGGTACCTTTTTTGGCGTACACTGGTAAGAGATCTACGTGAATGCTCACTCAGTGACGCGGGCCCCTTATACTTTGTCATTTTAGGGAAAGAAAAGTGCAAAGTCGAAACATAAGGAGTGTGCCCTGTGTGAAGTCCCGTTACCAGATTCTTATATTAAAAAATTATGCGCCTCCTGTATACAACAGACGGTGAGGTCTACAGGAGTGGAGGGGTTGAGTGACATCAGGCTAGATAGATGGTATCACCCTTATTGTCCTCCCCTAGGTAGCGGAAGAATCTGCTTCTACGGCTAATCTGCGTGAGATGATCCGTACAGAAGTAAGGGAATCCCTGCGGTCTATGTCCCAGGCGGGGAGTTCAAAACAGAGAACCTCGGTGATCTCTGATTCATCAGAGGAAGATAAGGATGAAGGTTCCTATGGCTCAAATCTCTCTTCCTCGTCATCAGAAGAGGAATCTGGCCGATTCTGTCTGCCTCTGGACCGGGTAGATAAATTAGTTAAGTCGGTCAGAGGTACGATGGGCCTAGAAGAACCTAAGACTCCGCTTTCCCGTCAGCAACTAATGTTCAGTGGTTTGGAACACAAGAAGCGTAGGTCCTTCCCGGTGAATGATAAAATTCAAGACCTGATTCTCCGGGAATGGAAGAAACCGGAGAAGAAAGGCTCATTACCACCAGCCTTAAAACGCAGATATCCCTTTGAGGATACGACTGTGGATACCTGGGACAAGGCCCCTAAATTAAATGCTGCGGTAGCAAAGGCATCAAAAAAGGCCGCATTACCTTTCGAAGATATGGGATCCCTTAAAGACCCCCTTGACAGGAAGGCGGATACCTTCCTTAAAGGTACCTGGGAGATGGCAGCCGGATCGTTGAGGCCAGCGGTGGCTGCGACTTGTACAGCCAGATCCCTAATGGTCTGGCTGGAACAGTTGGAATCCCAGCTTAAGGAAGGTGCTTCCAGAAGTTCCATTCTAAGTGCGCTTCCGGTGATTCAAGATGCTGCGGCTTTCCTGTCGGACGCGTCGGTCGATTCGGTCAGGATGGCGGCCAGAGCAGCAGGACTCTCCAACGCGGCTCGTAGAGCCCTGTGGTTGAAATGTTGGTCGGGTGACATTCAATCAAGGTCCAAATTATGCGCTATCCCATGCAAAGGGGAATACCTCTTCGGACCAACCTTGGATGACCTGCTTGAAAAGGCTGGAGATGACAAGAAAAAATTCCCGAGTTTGTCATCATCTTCTTATCGGCGTCCATTCAACAGGAGGAGATTTGGTCGCGGAAGGAAGTGCGCATCCTCACCCGCTAGAGAGAATTTTAGATGGGAGGATAGACGCAGGAGAGGTACGGGTTACATGTTCCGCCGTTCCTCAAAAGAACGTAAGAAACCGGACCAATGACTAGCGATCCCTGTGGGAGGGAGATTGTCAGCCTTCTCTTCCGCATGGTCTAACATCTCAAATAGTGACTGGGTCCGAGGTATTATTTCAGAAGGTCTGAAATTAGAATTTATTCACTGGCCTCGGGATAAATTTATGTTAACCCCCTTACGTTCCTCCACTATTGAACAGACGGCTTTGGAGGCAGAAGTTGTGAGTTTATGCCTCAAAAACGTGCTGATTGAAGTTCCAGAGTCAGAAAGAGGGAGTGGATTCTACTCTCCCCTTTTTCTTATCCAGAAACCAGACAGATCATTTAGGACTATTATTAACCTTAAATCCCTGAATGAATACCTGGTTAAAGCCACATTTAAAATGGAGTCAATCAGCTCTGCAATTAAAATGTTGTTCAAACACTGCTTCATGGTAGTTGTGGACTTAAAAGATGCGTATTATCATGTTCCTATCCATGAAAACTTTCAGAGGTTTCTACGTGTGGCGGTGTCTATGGGGGGTATTGTTCGACATTTTCAATTTAGAGCCCTTCCCTTCGGCCTCTCAACGTCTCCCCGAGTATTCACTAAAGTAGTTGCGGAGGTCATGGCGCATTTACGTGAATCTGATATCCTCATAATTCCTTATCTGGATGATTTCCTGATAGTTGGGAACTCAGCAGACCATTGCCTTGCTCAGGTAAAAACAGCTATATCTAAGCTAGAGAATCTGGGCTGGATCGTGAATTATGAAAAATCCCGATTACAACCCCTAAAAAACCAGAGATTCCTAGGTCTGCTGTTAGATTCCGAGTCCCAACAATGCTGTCTTCCAACTGATAAACTGCGCCATATCCAACAACAGGTATTAAAAGCAATTAAAGAACCAACCATGACTCTTAGACAGGCTATGTCCTTGTTAGGTTTCCTAACTTCCTGTATTCCCGCCGTCCGTTGGGCCCAGTTCCACTCCAGACCTTTACAGTTTGACGTACTGAATTATGACAGAGTCTTACAGGGTTCCTTGCAGGGTCAGATGACATTGAGTCCAGAGGTTCTGACATCTCTTAGATGGTGGCTAAGGGAAGACAATCTGTCAGCAGGAGTTCCCTGGGTGACTCAAGTGACTCGGGTAGTTACGACGGACGCCAGCCCCACAGGGTGGGGGGCACACATGGGTGACGTGGTAGTCCAGGGTCTATGGGACCCCCAAACATCAGCCTCTTCTAATCAAAAGGAGTTGTTGGCGATTGAATTATCAATTAAGGAACTCCTCGTGTATCTACAGGGTCACCATGTCAAAATCCTCTCCGACAATCAGGTGGCAGTGGCCTACGTGAATCACCAAGGTGGAACACGCTCCGAGTCCCTGATGGAAATAGCGGACCGCCTGCTCCAGATAGCGGAAAACCATTTTCTATCTTTATCCGCAGTACATATAAAAGGGAAGGAAAATATAAAGGCGGACTTTCTAAGTCGAAACACCTTAAGACAAGGAGAGTGGTCTCTGAACACAAAAATCTTCAACCAGATTGTCCGCAGGTGGGGTCATCCAGAGGTGGACCTATTTGCCAACAAGGACAACAGAAAAACGAAAAAATTCTGTTCCTTGAATCCCAGGGAATATCCGCTGGTAGTGGATGCCTTCCTGATCAGATGGGATTTCCGGTTGGCTTATGCGTTTCCCCCGCTAAACCTGTTGCCTCTGGTGGTCAGAAAGATAAGGGAGGATCAAGCGAGAATCATACTGATCGCTCCGTTCTGGCCCCGAAGGGCTTGGTTCTCCTGGCTCAGGACCATGTCGGTGGAAGACCCCTGGGTACTGCCAGACATCCCGGACCTACTTCATCAAGGTCCGATCAACCATCCACAAGTGAAGGGTCTACATTTGACGGCTTGGTCTTTGAAAGGTCACTGTTAAAAAACAGAGGATTTTCTCCAAACCTCATTGATACCCTTATGAAGAGTAGAAAACTCATAACAACTAAGATCTACTCTAGAACTTGGAGGAAGTTTCTGGCCTCTTCAAATTTTAATATCGAAGAGGGTTTACCAATTAACCAGATTCTAGAATTCCTGCAGAGAGGGCTAGAGCTAAATCTATCCACGAGTACGCTAAAAGTACAAGTCTCAGCCCTAGGGGCCTTATTTTCTTGCAACATTGCTGGTAATTATTGGGTATCAAGGTTCATCAAAGCAGCTAGTAGATCCAGACCTATACACAGGAATAGGTCAATGCCCTGGGATCTTAACCTAGTCCTCTCAGCCTTGACTAAAGAACCGTTTGAGCCTTTACATTCAGCCTCACTTAAATTACTATCCCTCAAAACAGCATTTTTGGTGGCAATTACATCTGCTCGTAGGGTAGGAGACATACAGGCTCTTTCTAGGCTGTCCCCCTATACAGAGTTTCTACAGGACAGAGTAGTCCTCAGACCAGATCCAGCTTACTTACCAAAAGTGGCCTCAGAATTTCATAGATCTCAGGAGATAGTTCTACCATCATTTCTCCCTAATCCTTCTAATTCCAAAGAGGAGTTACTCCATACGTTAGATGTTAGGAGATGTCTCTTAGAATATATATCAGTCACTGATGCTTGGAAGAGAGAGGAGGCGTTGTTTCTATCTTTCCAAGGTCCCAGGAAAGGTCTTAGAGTGTCGAAGTACACGCTAGCGAAGTGGATTAGGGAGGCTATCTCTCTGGCTTATACTGCAGGTGGAGGTCCAGCTCCGCAGAATCTGAGGGCACATTCCACTCGGGCCATGGCTGCATCCTGGGCTGAGAGATCTGGAGTTTCCATCGACCAGATATGTAAGGCAGCTACGTGGTCATCCCCTTCCACCTTTTTCAAGCACTATAGGTTGGACTTGGGGTTCTCTTCTGATCTCACCTTCGGGTTAAGGGTGCTACAGGCTATAGTCCCTCCCTAAGGTAGTTTACATCTCTGTAATTCTCTCGTAGTGCTGTCATGGGAGTCCGAATAAAGCATTAAGCTACTTACTGGTAGCGGCATTTTTCGGAGGCCCATGACAGCACCCTTAGTTCCCTCCCTATTCACGTGGGGGTTGCACTTCCCATAATGTATATAATGAGATAGATAGATCTCACGTGTGGTATATAGTTCATTATGATTGATTATTTTTGGACATAAACTGTATATAATGTATGTTTGTGTGCTACTAACCGCGGTAGTCCTCTCAGGCTCTAATATACAACTGATGCATGGGGAGAGGTACCGCCCTTTTGTATCTGTAGGTTTCCTGTTCCTGAAGGGCGGATCCCCTCTCTCGTAGTGCTGTCATGGGCCTCCGAAAAATGCCGCTACCAGTAAGTAGCTTAATGCTTTTTTTTTTTTTAAAGAAATCATGCAATTTTCTCTCCCCCTCTCTCTCGCCGGAATTCCAAACTCCGTCCCCAGGTTAAAAAAAAAAAAAAAAAAAAGTCGGATCCAGCAGAAAAACAGATCCGTCGCATCAGTTTTTCTCAATTTGCCAAGGATCCGTTTTTTTCAAAGTTAGCTGGATTGTGCCTGACGGCTAAAAACTGATGCGTGAAAGAGGCCTTACCTACCCCAAAATAGTAACAGTAAAGACATCTGCTCAGGGAGCAAAAAGTAAGCCCCATATTCCAAAAATTGAAAATGCTACAGGAGTCTAAAAATGACAATGCAAATATTTATATACACATATACAGATTTCCAATTTTTTTTTTCACTGCTTGAATAAACACCCCTCCACCCTCCTCCCCAAACTACACATATTTGGTATCTGTGTAAGGCCGGCCTCACACTAGCGTGTTTTACGGACGTAAGAGAGGTGCTGAAAATACGGATTGCATACGGTACAATGCTTCTCTATGGCCAAGCTCCTATCAGCCGTATTTTACTGATCCGTATTATACGGTCTTCTACGGCCGTAGAAAATCGCAGCATGCTGTATTTGTCACCGTATTGTGCAAAAAATACGCCAATGAAAGTCTATGGGGGCCAGAAAAATACGGATTACACACGGACCAGCAGTGTGACTTGCGAGAAATACGCAGTGGTGTTCTATAGAAAAGCCGGCAATCCAGTGCGGTGTACAGTAAAATCACACTGACCGCTTACAATAGAATGGATAGAATAAATGTATACACATAGAATAGGGGTATATATATATATATATATATATATAATATAATTTTTATTTTTTTTTTTTTCATACAGCATGAGATAGCTTTAAAGCCGGTAATTCAATTGCCGGCTTTTGCTATCTCCTTCCTAAACCCAACATATGAGACATGGTTTACATACAGTAAACCATCTCATATCCCCATTTTTTTTTTTTTGCATATTCCATACTACTAATGTTAGTAGTGTGTGTGTGCAAAATTTGGGCGCTCTAGCTATTAAATTAAAGGGTTAAATGGCGGAAAAAATTGGCATGGGCTCCCGTGCAATTTTCTCCGCCAGAGTAGTAAAGCCAGTGACTGAGGGCAGATATTAATAGCCTGGAGAGGGTCCACGGTTATTGCCCCCCCCCCCTGGCTAAAAGCATCTGCCCCCAGGCACCCCAGAAAAGGCACATCTGGAAGATGCGCCTATTCTGGCACTTGGCCACTCTCTTCCACTCCCCTGTAGCGGTGGGATATGGGGTAATGAAGGGTTAATGTCACCTTGCTATTTTAAGGTGACATTAAGCCAGATTAATAATGGAGAGGCGTCCATTCTGACACCTATCCATTATTAATCCAATTATATGAAAGGGTTAAAAAACACACACACATTATTAAAAAGTATTTTAATGAAATAAACACACAGGTTGTTTTAATATTTTATTGCTCTCTTAATCCACCTGAAGACCCTCACTCTGTAACAAATTAAAAATAATAAACCAACAATATACATACCTTCCGTTGATCTGTAATGTCCCACGATGTAAATCCATCTGAAGGGATTAAAATATTTTACAGGCAGGAGCTCTGCTAATGCAGCGGTGCTCGTGGCTGCAAAACCTCGGGGAATGAAGGTAATGTAGGCCAATGACCTGTAGTTACCTTCAGTCGCGGTGATGCGCCCTCTGCTGGGTGTCCTCATATGAACTCGAGCCTGGTAACTTTTCTGAATATTTTCCCACGCTCGAGGGAGCGAGGGTCTTCAGCCAGTGGATTGAGAGAGCAATAAAATATTAAAACAACCTATGTGACATTAACCCTTCATTACCCCATATCCCACCGCTACAGGGGAGTGGGAAGAGAGTGGCCAAGTGCCAGAATGGGCGCATCTTCCAGATGTGCCTTTTCTGGGGTGGCTGGGGGCAGATGTTTTTAGCCGGGGGGGGGGGCAATAACCGTGGACCCTCTCCAGGCTATTAATATCTATCGGGAAGCTGACGGCGAGGGGACAGACACCGAAATGTAAGTATGTAATGTTTGTTTGTTTTTTACATTTACACTGGTAACCAGGGTAAACATCGGGTTACTAAGCGTGGCCCGGCGCTTAGTAACCCAATGTTTACCCTGGTTACCAGTGAAGACATCGCTGAATCTGTGTCACACACGCCGATTCAGCGATGTCTGCGGGAGATCCAGCAATGAAATAAAGTTCTGGCCTTTCTGCTCCGACCAACGATGTCACAGCAGGATCCAGATCGCTGCTGCGTGTCAAACACAACGATATCGCTATTCAGGACGCTGCAACGTCACGGATCGCTAGCGATATCGTTGTTAAGTCGCTCAGTGTGAAGATACCTTTAGGGTACCGTCACACAGTGCAATTTTGATCGCTACGACGGCACGATTCGTGACGTTCGAGCGATATAGTTACGAGATCGCAGTGTCTGACACGCTCCTGCGATCAGGGACCCCGCTGAGAATCGTACGTCGTAGCAGATCGTTTGAAACTTTCTTTCGTCGTCTAGTGTCCCGCTGTGGCGGCATGATTGCATGGTGTAACATATATCGTATACGATGTGCGCATAGTAACCAACGGCTTCTACATCGCACATACGTCATGAAATTATCGCTCCAGCGTCGTAGATTGCAAAGTGTGACAGCAGTCTACGACGCTGGAGCGATATTGTTACGACGCTGGAGCGTCACGGATCGTACCGTCGTAGCGATGAAAATTGCACTGTGTGACGGTACCCTTAGATTGCTGCTCACCAGAGGAAACCATCTATCTTCAAGTCTGACCACAGATTCTCAATTGGATTAAGGTCTGGCCTTGACGAGCCACTTCAAATATTTACATGTTTCCGCTTAAACCACTCTAGTGTTGCTTTAGCAGTATGCTTTGTGTCATTGTCTTGTTGGAAGGCGAACCTCTGTCCTAATCTCAAATCACTGACCGAGTGAAAAAATGTTTTTCTCTAGAATGTCCCTGTATTTCACACCATCTGTTTTCCCTGGGGATGGTGTTCTTGGGGGTGATGAGCCGTGTTTGGTGCCAGACATCGCGTTTACTTTGATGGCCAAAAAGTTAAATTTTGATCTCATCTGACCACAGCACCTTCCTCCATACATTTGGAGAGGCTACCACATGTCTATTGGCAAACTTACAAAAATTGCCATTTTAAGTAAAGGCTTTTTTCAGCCCACTCTTCCGTGGTCGTATGAACGGATACTCCAGTTTCTGCTTGGGAACTCTGCAGCTCCTTCAGGGTTACCTTTTGGTCTCAGTGCTGCCTCTCTGATTAATGTCCTCCATCCCGGGCTGAGAGTTTTGGTGGTGGCCCTCTCTTGGCAGGTTTGTTGTGGCACCATGTTATTTCCATTTGATGATCATGGCTTTAGTAGTGCTCCGGGGATGATCAAAGATTACGATGTTTGTTTGTTTGGTTTTTTTTTTATAACCCATCCCTCACTTGTCCTTCTTAACAACATTGTCCCTGACTTGTTTGGAGACCTCCTTGGTCTTCATGGTGGTGTTTGCTTAGTGTTGCCTCTTGCATAATGGTGTTGCAGCCTCTGTGACCTTTCAGAAAATGCATGTATATACTGTGAGGCTGTGGCCTCTGATACAGCTAGGGGGCGCTGTTTGTTCTCCCCAGAATGTGCATGCAGACGGATGAAGTCCATAGGTGTGCATGAGTCACGGATCTCCGGTCCGGGTTTTCCAGGTGGCTGAAGACCACAGGTTGGTGTGTTTAAAAACCCTGCAGTAAGGGGTATGGGTGTGTCAGGTGTGCGAGGTGCACGTCAGTGTCAGTCTGGTGTGTGCTGGTCTGCAGAGTGCATGGAGGCCAGCAGAGCCAGTACCCAGGGCAGCTGAATAGCCTGGCACCCGCAGCGTACACAGAGATGCAAGTCGTCCATGGACTGGTACTGGTCTCGGATGTGGACAGTCCTGTGCCCGGAGGTGGATGTCCTGTGCCCGTAGGAGTCGGATGTGGACAGTCCTGTGCCCGGAGGTGGATGTCCTGTACCTGAAAGAGGACTAGCATGTGCGACGATTGCAAACGGGTGGATATGGTGCCCAGCTGCTATCCGGAGGTTATCCTGAACTGTGTACAACTGTGTGAGTAAAGAGACTGTGATACAGCGATGCAGGACACCCATGAGAACTAGTCAGAGAAGGGCTGGCGTGTGTAGTGTCTGCAACATTTGAGGCTGTGTGTATGGAGACGTATAGAGACTGTGAGATGGTGTGCGGTCGCCCAGGGAAACTTGACAAGGGAAGTCTGGCCTGTTTAGGGACCGCAAATCTAAAGCCATGTGATATGTATTGCTTTGAACTGGTGTAAACTGATCACTGAAGTTATATGCATTTATGTGAATTGGACTTTAATGCTGTGAAGAAACACATTAAAAGAGACTTTTGTGTTTGAATTTGTGGGTCACTGCTTCTTCACTGCGTACGATGCTACTGCAGCTTTACAATACTGACAGACCATGTCACACATAAATTGTACACGGGTGGACATGTGACTTATGAAGGGAATTACTTGCACCAGAAAAACGGGTGAATTCATATGCACATGCCAATTTCTAGTTATTTGATCCCATAAATTTAGTTTATGCCTATGTTTTTCTCACTTCACCAACTTAGACTATTTAGTGCTGATGCATCACACACAAATCGGAATACAAAAATATTTAAACACAGGTTGTATCGTAATAAAATAGGTAAAAAACCAAGGGAGTGAACTTCTGCAAGCCTCTGTATTTCAAAACTTCTTTATACTTCTTGAAAGTAATAAAACCTTAGCTCTATAATTTCTGCATCTCTGTAATCATTAGGACGCCCAGAATAAAGTTAACATATAAATTTTACTGCTGAGAGAAAGAGAATGCTGTCAAAACTAAAACTGTGCCTCCTGGAAAGCAGAGATGACAAAAAACAAAGGGAAAAATGGCTGCAGCACCAAGAAGTTAATGAATAACTGAACTTTTTATTTTTTAAATTTTGTCCTGCATGGAACGTTATGAAACTGCAGTGGGTTTGTCTTAATTACTGTAAAAAAAAATGTAAATGGCTTCCAAACTCCCCGCTTTACCACAGTTAGTCTGGCCGCTTTCAGCTGCACCGATATTACAATGTACTCAGACAGCAGTGTTTTTTATCGTCCGGCAAGAAGGTCTGAGTTTCATCAGTTCTTTTGATCAGAGTTTGGTCATTTTTTACCTTTTGTTTTTATCAGTTTTTCTCTTATGGAAAAAAAAGTTTCTCCAGCTTCTGATATCAATCTGTGAAAAAGGGACAGCACATAGATGGCATCCGAGTGCAATATGATTTGTATTGACGAGATTTATCCGAGATTCTGTGACATCGGACATGTCTGTGATTTTGTGCGGACCAGCCAGTTGGCAAAAATACATGGACATGTGAACAGCTCCATAGACTATAATGGGTACGAGTTTTATCTGAAAAACAGTTTTTCGCATACGAGTTAAGACATCTGATTGAGCCCTAACTCTGTGGATAAGCATCTGCAGGAGATTGTTCTTTTCCATACTGAACAAAATTATAAGATATATACACTGCTCAAAAAAAAAAGGAACACTAAAATCCCACATCCTAGATATCACTGAATGAAATATTCCATTACATAGTGGAATGCGTTGAGAACAATAAAACATAAAAATGATCAATGTAAATCAAAATTAATATCACATGGAGGTCTGGATTTGGAATAATACTCAAAATCAAAGTGTAAAATTAAATTATAAGCTGATCCAACTTCAGTGGAAATGCCTCAAGACAAGGAAATGATGCTCAGTATTGTGTGTGGCCTCCACGTGCCTATATGAGCTCCCTACAACGCCTGGGCATGCTCCTGATGAGGCGGAGGATGTTCTCCAGAGGCATCTTCTCCCAGACCTGGATTACATAATCAGTCAACTTCTGGATAGTCTGTAGTTAAACGTGACATCGGTGGATGGAACGAGACATGATGTGCTCAATTGGATTCAGGTCTGGGGAACGGGCAGGCCAGTCCATAGCATCAATGTCTTCATCATGCAGGAACTGCTGACACACTCCAGCCACATGAGGCCTAGGACTGTCATGCATCAGAAGGAACCCAGGACCCACTGCACCTGAATATGGTCTCACAATGGGTCTGAGACTCTCATTCTGGTACCTAATGGCAGTCAGAATACCCCTGGCTAACACATCGAGCGCTGCGCGAACCCTCCAAAAAATTGCCTCCCCACAGCATTACTGACTCACTGCCAAACTGGTCATGCTGGAGGATTGAAAACACAAAAAAGCACAGTAAAACCAAAAACACACTGTTGCAAAAAAATCACAGTGGACAGCAAGTGCTAGTAAAAAGATGGAAAAAACAGGGTATTTGGTTGATACGTTTTTTGCAAAAAATGTATATTAAGCCGCTCTACCAAACGTCAAGGTATACCCATATCAGAGCAGTCCTAACTAATGTATGTAATCCCTATCTGATGTATATATTATATTATATGAAACCAGAACACATGAGCTGCACGCACAGTGAACAAGCCCGTAGAGACATGTTCACACCACCAAGAGACTTGAAAACACAAAAAAGCACAGTAAAACCAAAAACACACTGTTGCAAAAAAATTTTTTTGAGCTGTGCGCACAGGAGCCGTTCTGTCCAGCGTGTCCACATGGACATTCCTTTTCTGAATCCTGCTCATACAGGTATTGTACATATGACCAGGTTTTAAATACATCAGATAGGGATTACATACATTAGTTAGGACTGCTCTGATATGGGTATACCTTGACGTTTGGTAGAGCGGCTTAATATACATTTTTTGCAAAAAACGTATCAACCAAATACCCTGTTTTTTCCATCTTTTTACTAGCACTTGCTGTCCACTGTGATTTTTTTGCAACAGTGTGTTTTTGTATGGTTGTAGATGACGAGGAAAAAGCTTACATATTAAACACCTTCTTCTCCACGGTATTCACGGTGGAAAATGAAATGCTTGGTGAAATCCCAAGAAACAATGAAAACCCTATATTAAGGGTCACTAATCTAACCCAAGAAGAGGTGCGAAACCGGCTAAATAAGATTAAAATAGATCAATCTCCGGGTCCGGATGGCATACACCCACGAGTACTAAGAGAACTAAGTAATGTAATAGATAAACCATTATTTCTTATTTTTAGGGACTCTATAGCGACAGGGTCTGTTCCGCAGGACTGGCGCATAGCAAATGTGGTGCCAATATTCAAAAAGGGCTCTAAAAGTGAACCTGGAAATTATAGGCCAGTAAGTCTAACCTCTATTGTTGGTAAAATATTTGAAGGGTTTCTGAGGGATGTTATTCTGGATTATCTCAATGAGAATAACTGTTTAACTCCATATCAGCATGGGTTTATGAGAAATCGCTCCTGTCAAACCAATCTAATCAGTTTTTATGAAGAGGTAAGCTATAGGCTGGACCACGGTGAGTCATTGGACGTGGTATATCTCGATTTTTCCAAAGCGTTTGATACCGTGCCGCACAAGAGGTTGGTACACAAAATGAGAATGCTTGGTCTGGGGGAAAATGTGTGTAAATGGGTTAGTAACTGGCTTAGTGATAGAAAGCAGAGGGTGGTTATAAATGGTATAGTCTCTAACTGGGTCGCTGTGACCAGTGGGGTACCGCAGGGGTCAGTATTGGGACCTGTTCTCTTCAACATATTCATTAATGATCTGGTAGAAGGTTTACACAGTAAAATATCGATATTTGCAGATGATACAAAACTATGTAAAGCAGTTAATACAAGAGAAGATAGTATTCTGCTACAGATGGATCTGGATAAGTTGGAAACTTGGGCTGAAAGGTGGCAGATGAGGTTTAACAATGATAAATGTAAGGTTATACACATGGGAAGAAGGAATCAATATCACCATCACACACTGAATGGGAAACCACTGGGTAAATCTGACAGGGAGAAGGACTTGGGGATCCTAGTTAATGATAAACTTACCTGGAGCAGCCAGTGCCAGGCAGCAGCTGCCAAGGCAAACAGGATCATGGGGTGCATTAAAAGAGGTCTGGATACACATGATGAGAGCATTATACTGCCTCTGTACAAATCCCTAGTTAGACCGCACATGGAGTACTGTGTCCAGTTTTGGGCACCGGTGCTCAGGAAGGATATAATGCAACTAGAGAGAGTACAAAGGAGGGCAACAAAATTAATAAAGGGGATGGGAGAACTACAATACCCAGATAGATTAGCGAAATTGGGATTATTTAGTCTAGAAAAAAGACGACTGAGGGGCGATCTAATAACCATGTATAAGTATATAAGGGGACAATACAAATATCTCGCTGAGGATCTGTTTATACCAAGGAAGGTGACGGGCACAAGGGGGCATTCTTTGCGTCTGGAGGAGAGAAGGTTTTTCCACCAACATAGAAGAGGATTCTTTACTGTTAGGGCAGTGAGAATCTGGAATTGCTTGCCTGAGGAGGTGGTGATGGCGAACTCAGTCGAGGGGTTCAAGAGAGGCCTGGATGTCTTCCTGGAGCAGAACAATATTGTATCATACAATTATTAGGTTCTGTAGAAGGACGTAGATCTGGGGACTTATTATGATGGAATATAGGCTGAACTGGATGGACAAATGTCTTTTTTCGGCCTTACTAACTATGTTACTATGTTACTGTGCTTTTTGTGTTTTCAAGTCTCTTGGTGGTGTGAACCTGCTCTCATCCATGAAGAGCACAGGGCACCAATGTTGAATCTGCCAATTTTGGTGTTCTCTGGCAAATTCCAGTCACCATGCACGGTGTTGAGCTGTAAGCACAACACCCACTTGTGGACGTCAGACCTGCATGCCACCCTCATTGAGTCTTTCTGACAGTTTGAGCAGACACATGGCAGTTGGTGGCCTGCTAGAGGTCATTCTACAGGGCTGTTGCACTGCTCCTCCTGTTCCTCTTTGTACAAAGGAGGAGGTAGCGGTCCTGCTGCTGGGTTGTTGCCCTCCTACGGCCTTCTCCATGTCTCCTGGTGTACTGGCCTGTCTCATGGTATCTGCACCATGCTCTGTACTCTGCTGTAAAACACAGCTACCCTTCTTGATGTGCCATCCTGGATGAGCTGCACTACCTGAACAACTTCTGTGGGTTGCAAACAATAACCTCAGTGTGGGTTATAGACACTGCCTCATTCTACTGTACAGTACCTCTAGGGGTGAGACCAATGACAAAATGAAAAAGTGACTGAAACAGCAAAAACGGAAGAGAACAGAGAAATGGTCTGTGGTCACCACCTGCAGAACCATGCCTTTTATAGGACTTGTCTTGCTAATTGCCTAATATTTCTACTTGTCTGTTCCATTTGCACAACAGCAGGAGAAATTGATTCACAATCACTGTTGCTTCATAACTGGACAGGTTGATTTCACAGAATTGTTATGGACTTGAAGGGAGTTACACTGTGTTGCTTAAGTGTTCTTTATTTTTTTTGAGCGGTGTATATATAATGCACTGGAGATTATATATATATATATATATATATATATATATATATATATATACACACACACACACCGTATAATCTCTATCCAGTCCAGTCTATATATTATATTTAATCTGTCTATATAATTGTCTAAGGGGTACTTCCGTCTGTTTGTCTTTCTGTAACAGAAATCCTGCGTTGCTGATTGGTCGAGACCAATCGGCGATAGGCTTTGTCTGGCCGCGAATTGGCCCCTCCCTACTCTCCTCAAGTCAGTGTCTCCTCCCTACTACCCTCCAGTCCGTGCCAGTGTGTCGCCCCATCCTGGACCAACTTTTTACTATTGATGTCGCCTATGCAACATCAATAGTAAAAAGATATAATGTTACAAATAATTTAAAAAAAATAAAAATAAAAAGGTACTATTCTCGCCTTCCACCGTCCACCGATGCGCGCAATGCTGCCGCTAGCTTCCGTTCCCAGTGATGCATTGCGAAATTACCAGTCATCTGGGTAATTTCGCAATGCATCACTGGGAACGGAAGCTGGCGGCAGCATGGCGCGCATCGGGACAGCTTCTGTGGACGCCGGAGGGTGAGTATATAACTTTTTTATTTTAATTTTTTAATTAAGGGATATGGTGCCCACACTGCTATATACTGCGTGGGCTGTGCTATATATTGCGTGGGCTGTGCTATATACTGCATGGCTGTGCTAAGCGCGACGTACGTACGTACATACATACATACATATTCTAGAATACCCGATGAGCTTAGAATCGGGCCACCATGTAGTTTTTAATATTTGGTTTGTCCTTGTTTGTATCTAACTTTGTCATTTTTTATTTCAGCCCCTTGCTCAGCTCTGAGATACCACCATGAGAGTAGAATGATTTTTGTGGGACAAGATAGTGGAGCTATTGTTGTAAGTATCTGTGTAGGCCGGTTTCACTGTCCTGGTGTGAGATGTGATGCACGGACTGAGCACAGGTCTCCTGTCCTGACCCCATCTCAGCAGCCTCGTATGTGTATATATCCTATGAGGCTGTTGAGTTTGGGCCTGGAGACCAGCAGGAGGTCTGGACATTGTGTTCCATACTTGGTTATTGTGAACCATAAAATCTGAATTAGATTGCTGTTATTTTGACAAGCATGGAGACTATTCTACTTGTTTATGTATTGTTTTCATATGTAGTAAGACATTATCTAAAATCTTTCTTTACGTTTCTTGTTGGGCAGGAGTTTTTGGTCTCAGATGACTTTAACAAAATGAACTTTGTGAAGACGTACCCTGGTAGGTAGACGATTCTGCTTTACTAGATAATTCTAGTGAAGGGTATTTGGTCTAAAGCATGAGATCCCTCTATATTATTTATATTGTGTAGGTTAGGATGGAAGAGAGCAGAAGGTACTACTGGTTCTCTTCTGCAGTTTAGGTGAATGCCCCATGTACTGGTGTCTCATTGCCTTTCATAGGTCAGTTATAGCTAATTTCAGTCTCTCACGAGGTTCAGCTAATTATTGTACTTGTGATTAACCATTACAGCTCATCAGAACCGTGTGACAGAAGTCATTTTCGCTCCTGACGCTGAATGGGTTATTAGCACTGGGCAGGATAAATTCCTCACCTGGATGTGCACACAGAGCGGGTCGCTGGTGGGACGACATGCATTCACTTCCTGGGCCTCCTGCCTCCAGTATCCTTTGTACGGGTCTTTAGATTAAGCATGAATGTATAGATTGTGTCATTCTAGAGGTGACCTAACTTTAAAGTGTACCACCACTTTCAAAAGAAAACCTACCAAAATCCTGAACATTGCAGTACAATAGTTTTTTTTAGATCACTTTATTACGCAATTTTGCTATTCACCCACAGCACGGACCAGTCAAGGAGGATCAGTTTGGGTTGTAAATACTTTCAGAAGTATTTATGGCCTAGTTTATCTTGGATTTTGAGTTAATCTTTTCTATGTCTTGTAACATTTATTTTACAGTGGAGGCTCCTGTTTTTTTTTAATCTTCTACTTCCAGGATTGTATACCTCGCTGTGTCGGGGCTGGCTCTTGAGCTATATTTTCAGACTGCCAAAGCACGGTAGATGTTTTCTGCAGTTGTCGTTTATTACTAAAGTGAAATCCTTTGTGGGCAGTTTGCTACTGCCCTTGTACCACCCCGATCTCTTGTAATAAGTGAGGAGAGCAGCCTTAGGGAGCTGCTTGTTCACCCTCTTCTGTAACTCTCAATGCAAGCACGGTCACCTCACCCTTTGAGCTACTGGAGATTGTTTGCCCTTGCAACTATCAGGCATATATGACATATGCTGTAGAGACGTCCTAAATGCTTAAAGGAAAGGTACCGCGTTTGTAGATCATTAATAAATTAATGTAATGTAGCATAACATGCTGTTATAACCAAGTTTTGATTGCATTTGAAACATATTTCTTGTGTTATAGGAGTTTAAATAAGGCACTGGGAGCTGACATCTTGCTTTCACAGTAGCAGCACGACACTTTCAGTGTCATCATATGGCATCCCATGGTCATAGGAGATCGCAGACCCTATCTATTGCAATTGAACTGTCACTGCTGTGAACTGGGCATGCCTCTGTGGGCTGTACAATTCACAGTAGTGGGAGTGTTCTGCTGCCGTATTCATGGAGCCCTCGGCTGTCAACTGTGCTCAATTTTCCTCTCCTGACATTAGGATCTGCTAACATAAGCAGTACTTTTTCCAGCAGAACAGATCCTAGATTGACAGGAGTAAAATGGTAGAAAAGCTAAGGCAGAGTATCAGAGACTGCAAAGACTTCGAGGAGGAACAGTGTACAATCAGCATTTGAGATGCATGTAGTCTGGGTGAGAGAGATATATGAAGACTGATGGAAGAGAGACAGTAACTGCTGGTGATGGCAGATCACAGGGCAGTCACCTACAAAATGGCGCTGCCCGGTGATGCTACTCTTCATTCTGCCCCAGGAAAACTAGACCACCCAAAAAGGGAGGGAAATGGTGATGTCAACAGTTACTGCCCCATTTCTCCAGCTAACAGTAAAGCTGGTAAGTCTTGGGGTATGTGCACACGTTGCGGTTTTTGCTGCGGATCCGCAGCAGTTTTGACGCTGCGGATCCGCAGCAGTTTTCCATGTGGTGTACAGTACAATGTTAACCTATGGAAAACAAAAACCGCTGTGCACATGCTGCGGAAAAAAACGCGCGGAAACGCTGCAGTTTATTTTCCACAGCATGTCAATTCTTTGTGCGGAATCCGCAGCGGTTTGGCACCTGCTGCATATTAAAAATCCGCAGGTGTCTTAAAACCGCAGTAGAAACCGCACAAAAAACCGCGATAAATCCGCAGTACTTTTTGCACTGCGGACTTAATCAAATCCGCTGCGGAAAATTCCGCAACGGAATCCACAGCGTATGCACATGGCCTTACTTATAGCTGCTTGAGGTCTAAAACGGAAAATGCTCCCCCTAGTGGTAAATATATATTTGTACAAAAATATATAATATTTTTCAATAGAAATGTTTGCAAACATCGCATTAATACATTTTAATTACCATGTTCAGCTTAATTTCACAAAAAAACAAACTACAAGAAAACTGGTGGCACCTTCCCTTTAAGATGGCTATATCACTGTATTATGAATGGGCATTACCATACATATTGGCCCCCATTCATCACACTTCTGCTATATGTATGCTAGGGTGCTGAGCCCGCTTCATATAAGGTAGGAGCGGTCTTACCCCGCCATCACTTGCAATCGCCGCTCTTTAGGCATTATATACTGCCACTGTCAATCTCTGAAAGCAGCATTCAGATGGCGAGATCGTGTGCCGGGACCGTTCCAGAGCCCATTGGCCCCTCGCTTGTGATGGGTTACCATTGGCACCCAGGGGCTTACTAAAGCCCCCGGTCTCTGCCATTTTTGTGTAATTCTAAAGCCCAACCACACTCATAGGAAAAGGCATAATAGAAAAAAAGGTTTAAAGCTTAAGTAGATACCCTTCTTTAAAAAAAAAAAAAAAAAAAAAAGAACAAAACAAAAAATATACTATTGCCGCCACTGTAAAAGTCTGATTTGTCTGTAAATATAAACTTAATTAGCCCATAAGGTAATGTAATAAAGAGAAAACAGTCCAAGTGCCAGAATTGCTGTTTATTGATCTCGTTTTCTCCCCTTAAGAAAATACACTGAAAAATGATCAAAGCATTGTATGTATTTTAAAATATTTTACTGTATGTTACTCACTTATATAGCGCCATTAATTCCACAGCGCTTTACAGATATCATCAATATGAGCTCTGCAGCGAAGCACAACAAGCGCTCACCGCTCCATCAGCAGAAACGGAAAAACATGATGAATCTCACAAATGAACACAAACCAAATAAAATAAAAAATACAAAGCATGTGAACTTGGCTGGCATGGCCGGGTATGGTAGCAAAATTCATTTTTAACCCCTTTGCGCTTATGGGCGTTGCTTGCGTCCTGTGCTGGGTTGCCAGGTGTAGAGGAGGCTCAGGAGCTGAGCTCTGTCCACACATTAGATGCCGGCTGTATTAAATAGCTGGCACCTGTCTAACAACCATTCCATAGCTGAGATCTGGTTTCTGACCATTTAAATACCACTGTTAATCCATTTTTTTTTTTTTGCAGCACTTATGACGACACAGCCAATGTGCGCAGCGGCTCCCACGGGCGCCTCGTTACGTCATTGTAGGATACTGATAAGTTACAATGACAGGTGAGGGCCTCGTCACTTCCATCTTGGTCCTCCTCGGAAGCTCAGCTACGTGGTATTGCAGCAGCTTGTATAAGTGATCGAATGATCGCAGATTCAAGTCCCTCAAAGGGACTAACAAAGTATAGACAAAAAAAGTTTTTACAAATAAGAAATTAAATCATCCCTTCTCTTCCACCATTAAAAAGTTTTTTAAAAAACCGAACAAATAAATCAGATCAATTCCACAACAGTATGATCTATCGAAATCTGTAACTAATTAACCTAATTGCTAAATGCTGTGATCAGAAAAAAAAAATCTCCACACCCCTCTAAAAAGAAACAAAAAAACCAAAACAATAAAAAGCCATCAATACTCGCAATCCAAAAAACAAGCCTTCACCCAGGTCCATGTTATGGGTGTGGAAAATATGTACACAAACCAAATTAATTTTTCTTGTCACAGACTTCTCAATTTTTTTCTTTCAACGCTTACCAAAAGTGTTATAATTTTTTTTTTTTTTCTATTCTATGTATTCATCCTCACGTGGGAAATCATGCTATCAGGCCTTTTTTACTATATAATGAATGCAGCAAAACAAACCCCCCAATGGCTGAATTGCATGATTTTCACCATTTCATCGCACTTGTAATTTTTCCTTATTATTTAGTACATTACATGGTAAAATGAATGGTGCCATTCAAAATTGCAACTCGTCCCACAAAAAAGTCCTCGTACATCTGTGTGCACAGAAAAGAGTTCTGGCTCTTGGAAGAAGGGAAGGAAAACCGAAAGCGCAAAAGCGAAAAATGAAATGTTAATACCCAGATCCAATATCACCCATAGCTTTCCCCAGTGTTACACCTTCAGTGATGTGAAGGTAAGGGGAGCAAAGCGTAAGCTCGTGGGAAAGCGCAGCATAGAATCAATGTATGTAGAGTTATTTCTGTCTTCACATACATGTACAGAGGTAAGGTTTCATTTACTTTTTATGTGTTTTGTTTTTTTGGGGTTGGGGGGGATTCTTTTATCTGTGCAACCTCTGTAAGAAGCGACATGATCCCTAACAACCCCCGTACAGGTACGATGAGGAAACCAAATATGCTTTTGTGGGAGACTTCTCTGGTCAGGTCACGCTGTTGAAGCTGGACACCTGCTCCGTCATCTCCACCCTCAAAGGTCATGAAGGTAACTTCAGATGCAAATCTGTATTTTAGTAAGTGATATATATAGATTTTGCTGTAATATTCTTCTCACTATAAATGACATTAGATAATAAACTTTGTTGTATTGGAAGATGCTCAGAAAAGCATGTGGATAAAACGGCACCGCCGCGCATCATAGGAGCATTTTGCCACTCAAGTATTTCTAGTGAGTTTTGGAGTAAAATTCACTCAATAATCCAAGTAATCAATAAAACCTAGTTAGTCAGTGTGCCCATACATGTAACAGATTCAATAGAAGGCATACCCTTCCTAACCCGTGGTTTTTATTGACCCCGTTTTATGAGCGCTTTTGTCTCTTGAGCTGCACACTTCTTACAGGTCTGATGAGTGAGTGGTTGGGGTGTCAGGACCTGGACCGCGAGATATCTGAAAATAATTCTTCACATTTGACAGACACTTTAATTGCCTGTAGAGTTTTGTTAATCTTTTTATAAAGGGTTTTCCACTACTTAGACAACCCCCTCAGAATTCCTGTGGTTCCCCCAGTAAAGTAATACTGTTACTTAGCGCCATTCTAGCTGTGTCGGCACTGGCTCTGAGCTTGCGTGACATTATGTCATGCGATCCCTGCTCCCAATCAGCGCTGGCTTCACGCCTCTCCTATGGACATAGTTGACATCCAGCGTAAACGATGGCTGCGGCTGCTTTCTCACTTCCTCCGGATGTCTTGATTTGTCTGAAGGCGGGGAGAATGATGGCCGTGCTGATTGGCTGCAGGAATTGCTTAGCATAACATTGTCACATGCGCTCCAGGAGAACCAGTGTCGACATCGCTGGAACGGCAGCGGACCCAGAGGTGAATGTAGGTGTTATTGTTTTACTGTTGGGAAATAGTTCTAGGGGTTGTCCGACACTCAAACGGCCCCTTATAAATCCCTATGAGTCTACGCTGTCAAAAAATATAGTATCCAAGCCTTTCCTGTTTTTAATTTTTTGGGAGAGAGGAAGATTTCAATGTGGATTGTGCTGCAAATTTCAACCATTGCATAGATTGCAGATTTTCATCCAGGAAAGTGCGG
The DNA here is from genome assembly GCF_032444005.1 of Ranitomeya imitator. Taxonomy (NCBI): domain Eukaryota; kingdom Metazoa; phylum Chordata; class Amphibia; order Anura; family Dendrobatidae; genus Ranitomeya; species Ranitomeya imitator. The sequence continues at coordinate 561,937,437 of NC_091286.1, read as the reverse complement.
GCAGATATTTGTCTTTCATGTGACCATAATGTCAGGTTACAGAGTAACCTTTTGTCTCCAACATTTGTGAAATGGATCTTCTGTCCATGAGACTGGAATAAAATGTCTGTTGCACTGTCTAATGATCATTTAGGCTTTAGTGCAATACTTCTTGCAACTGACAGGTGGCGCTACAAGCAAGTAGTCCGTCAGAAATGGCTGCTGCGTAAACCTGAGGATTTTGTCTATGGCTGAAAATGTTTTACCATTTATGAAAGGAGGAGGTCTCGTGGTAGCTGTCCCAGAGACCATAGCTGAATACTCATGAAATAAAGAAATCTGTAAATTTCATATCTACAAACCCAGCAATGGACGCTCAGCAGGACTATGTGTGCTACCTATGTTTTCCTTATTAGATGTAACATATAGCATGGGTGTTATATCTAATCTCCTGCTAAGGGGGGCTGTTTTAGGACCTAAGTACAGAACTGAGTCAGCAGAGACCCCGACTGTTAGATTCTATGTAGTAAAAATGGGTTTGTGACTTTATTCTAGATTCCCCACAATGTATTAATCCTGACGCCTTTAGGAGTAGGATGACTATTATTATTATTTATTATTATTTATTATTATATCGGGTCGTACCTTCCCAGCACCTCCTCATCTGTTCTGTTACATTCCCCTCGATGTGTCAGACTAGTGTGTCCTACTCCAGTCTTGCTCATAATCCCACTGGGGTAAGGTGTGGTAATTTAAAACCCCACTCCAGCGTTTTGTCATAGCCCCGTTGGAGTGAGGAAATGTAATGAATCCCCTAATAAATGTGGCACATCTTTGTAATTTTTGTGGCATGCGGTGCCCCAGGAAGTCTATCTGGCCATGTTTACCATAAAGACCCACATTTTATTAGAGCTGGGGCTGCTGTAACAACGGAAAGGGGTGCACAAAAAATGCAACTTTGATACCAAGAAAAATTGCAGTAATTGCTTTGATAAATATCCCCATAGGGCGGTTTTACCACTTCTATCAGACTGTTCTCTTCACCCGTTGATTATGAACCAGATTTATTGTTACATTTTTTTTCTCTTTTTAGGCAGCATCTCGTGTCTGTACTGGGATCCTGTCCAGCGCTATCTGTTTTCAGGTTCATCTGATCACAGCATCATCTTGTGGGATATTGGAGGGCGACAAGGACGAACACTCATCCTACAAGGACACCAGTAAGAATTTCACATTGCTTTTGTTCCAGGTTAGTGTGTGACATTGTTCGCTGTCAGATATTGGACCAACAATTCCTGGCCCCAAGCCAAGTCCGCACTTTAATTCACTTCAATGGCGACTTTGAAGATGTTGATTGACGTCCACTCACTAATACTGAAGTGCTGGTAATGTTAGAGCGGATGACTTTGGGTATGTTTCCACGTTCAGGATTGCATCAGGATTTGACGCAGGTAAAATCTGCACCTGAGGTCACTGGCAGGTCACCTGTCACCTGCGTTTTTCATGTGGATTTATGTGTGTTCTTGAAAGCTCAATAAACAAAAAAAAAAAAGAATTGTGATGTCATTTCTTGTCCAACCTCTTCATTTACATACTCCATTGAAGAATATACACACACAGATAGATAGATATGTTAGATGGATACAATAGATTTAGATAGATACAATACTTATCTATCGTATCTGTCTATCGTATCTATCTATCGTATCTGTCTATCGTATCTATCTATGGATCTATCTATGGTATTTATCGTTATATCTATCTATAAATATATCTATATATAGATCTATCCATAGATGGATAGATATATTGATAGATAATAGATGAATAGATACGATAGATAGAGACGATAGATGGATTATATATATATATATATATATATATATATATATATATATATATATAGATATATATAGATATAGATATAGATATGATAGATAGATATCTATCGCATCTATGGATATATCTATATATAGATATGTTGATGGATGGATATATCGCTGGATAATAGATAAACAGATGATTGATCGATAGATGGATCACACATGCGAGAAACTCGGACGAGTCTCGCATCTTAATACCCGGCACTGCCGCCGGCACTCGGGAGCAGAGTGTGCAACTGCACGCTCCGCTCCCGTGTGCCGGTGCCAGTGTCGTGTATTAAGATGCGAGACTCGTCCGAGTTTCTCGCATGTGTGATCCCGGCCTTAAATAAAGACACACACACACACACACACACACACACACACACACACACACACACACACACACACACACACACACACAATCTGCGTTAGGCCAGGGTCACATTCGCAAGAAACTCACACAAGTCTCTCGCTTCAATACCCAGCACTGCCACCGGCACTCGGGAGCGTAGCGTGCGGCTGCATGTATTTCTATGCAGCTGAACGCTTCGGTCCCAAGTGCCCACGGCAGTGCCGGGTTTGACGCCAGCCTTAAACGCAATATGTTTAATTTAAAAAAAAGAAGAAACAAAATGGCGTGGGCTCCCGCGCAATTTTCTGCGCCAGAGAGGGAAAGCCAGCACCTGGGGGACTGATGTTTGTAGCCTTCCCAGGCTATGAATATCAGCCCGCATCTGTCTGCGTAGCCTTTACTGGCTATAAGAATAGGGGGACCCCCCCAAAAAAAATAACGTGGGGTCCCCCTATATTTTATAGCCAGAAAGGCTACGAAGACTGCTGCGGGCTGATATTCATAGCCTAGAGAGGGGCCATGGATATTGGCCCCCCACCCGGCTACAAATACCAGCCCTCAGCCACCCCAGAAATGGCACATCTGTAAGATGCGCCAATTCAGGCACTTAGCCCCTCTCTTCCCACTCCCCTGTAGCGGTGGGATATAGGGTAATAAGGGGCAAATGTCACCTTGCTATTGTAAGGTAACATTAAGCCAGGTTAATAATGGAGAGGCGTCATTACTAATCCTATTGTAGTGAAAGTGTAACAAAAATAAAGACACAGCCAGAAAAAAGTATTTTATTATTCTTAATTTTACCATACTTGAGCGCCTGCAAAAAAAAAGTAAAAATAATAAGCAAACCGTATACTTACTTTCCGCCCTAGTCCAATTAATAACGAATGTCCCACGACGATCTCCCCGATAGAACAGTGTCACCGCTCTATAGGCCCTCCAGTGACACACTGACAGGAGACAATGGCTCCTGCAGTGTATCACTGAGGTTACCTTAGTTCAGAGTCTCACTTTATGGCAAAGCTGTATGGGAATTTTCCCACACAGCAGTGCCACAAGTGAGACTAGGGACTATTTTCTCACAGGGGCGGAGGAATACATTGTGGGGAATACATTGTGGAAGGATACCTTCCATCATTGTATTCCTGAAGCCCCTGGAAAGCGGTCACATCAGCTGATGTGGCTGCTCTCCACAGGAGATCGTCGTGGGACACTCGTTTTAATTGGATATCTGCGGATCAGGGAGTATAGTGTTTGTTTATTATTTGTTACAGGTGACAATGGCTTCAGGGATCAAGGTGATGGCGAGTATGTACTCTGTTTAATGTACTGTATGTCTATATGTATGTACTGTATGTGTTATGAATGTTGCATGTTATGAATGTTGCATGTTCTGTATGTATGTACAGTATGTTGCATGTTGTATTATTGGAAAATGATTTTTTTCCTGCAATCACACATTTCTGCACATTTGATATGGTAAGTGATGGTAAATCTTGTCTCTTCCCTGTATTCTAGTGATAAGGTACAAGGCCTGTGCTATCTGCAGCTCACTCGGCAGCTCGTCTCCTGCTCAGTCGATGGAGGAATCTGTGTTTGGAATATGGATGTTGAAAGAAAGGAGGTAACGGAACTTTTAAGTCTTGGTTTTCAGTCTTGCACATTTATGCATCTGTTGTTTCAATGTCGAAACAGGCAAAAAAATTCCATGTGGGTGAAATAATGAAAAAAAAAAAAAAATGAAATTCTGCCATCGGGTGCTTGGGTGGGTTATTTTGACTGTATTCATTGCACGTTGAAAGTGACCTGGTGATGTACTTCTCCAGGTCAGTACTATTAGTTCAATACCAAACTAGGTTTTGGGGGAGTTTTTTGTATAAAAAAAAAAAAAAAAAATTCTGAACATTTACAAGAGAATTTTTATGATAGTTTCAGAGACCCATAACTTTTCTCTGTCGGTGCCGCGCATGACCTTGTGACTATGTCCTCTTTAGATCGGGCATCTATGAAGGTGACAATACCAAGTATGGTGGGGGGGTTATTATTATTATTATTTATATAGCACCATTAATTCCATGGTGCTGTACATGAGAAAGGGGTTACATACAGGGTTATAGATATCATTTACAGTACACAAATTTACAATGACAGACTAGTACAGAGGGGAGAGGACCCTGTCCTTGTGGACTTACATTCTACATTCTCCTATGTAGCTTCATAGGAAGCTAAGGTGCCATGTGTTGGTGACTCTTTCAGGAGTCTACATTGCTGATCGTCACTTTTCATTATACGTCAGTGAGGTCCTTTCACCCTTTGTGTGATGAATCGGACACTGCATGGTGGAACCACAACTCCGATGTGAACAGAGGCTTACGTGCTCCCTGGTGGTTTGATTACAAATTGGAATATCTTTCTCCCTATTTTCTGTATTCGAGGCTCCTCAATGGTTGGAAAGCGACTCCTGTCAAAAGTGTGCCCAGCCCTTCTTTTGGAACATAAAACAGATGTGGGACACAAGGACTATGGGGTTACGCCAGGTAATAGAACGGAGAGAAGGATCCTCTCCCTTTGCCTCGTGTCAGTACTTTCTCAGTGTCTGTGTCATACTTCTTGACATGTTGAGGAGCTTTATGTTGTTCCCTTTGTCTCTGTAGCATCACTGCAGGAAATGCGGACAGGCAGTCTGTGGGAAATGCAGCTCCAAGAGGTCCAGCTACCCCATTATGGGTTTCGAGTTCCAGGTGCGGGTCTGTGACTTCTGCTATGAAAGCATAAAAGACGAGGAGTGAGTATTCTGACTGATTGCATTGTAGTTGTTCACAGTCCCATAGTTAATACAGTTGGGGGCAACCCTTAAATCTAAATCAGATGTTCTCTGGTATAAAAATGTTTGACTGGCAAGCTTATTCTAGGATCCACGGCAGACAGCTGGTGTGTCCACATAGAGCAACATGCCCCTTCACCAGATGGCTGGAAAAGATGATGGCAGTGTTAGCGGGTGTTGTCAGTTTTAATTAATACCCACTTGGGTCATTGTAGATGAAGTTGGTGACCCTTACTTTGGGTCATTGTAGATGAAGTTGGTGATCCTTACTTTGGGTCATTGTAGATGAAGTTGGTGACCCTTACTTTGGGTCACTGTAGATGAAGTTGGTGACCCTTACTTTCGCTTTACAAAATGACTGTTCAGAGCATCAGTGTAATTGTGCGTATAACCATCTACAGAGAAAAATACAGTCTGAAATCTACAGTGATAAATGGCTGCGTAATATTAGTTATTTTTCTAAAGTCTATGAGCCAGAATTCTACCGCAAAACACATTGAAATGTCACAAAATTTTCTTTTGACGTTTTTATGCCAGTTTCAGCCAGATCTGCAAATGTGGGTGGGATAAGGTGTGGTTATGCTCGAATAGCAAATTTATCAAAAGCTACGCTGGTAATGTACTCCAGTTCCTGACTGTAGTAACATTTTTTGCGATGGCGCCTGCCGGTTGTAAGATGCGCCTAGCTCATTAAAGGGAGTCTGTCGGCAGGCTTTTTCTATGTAATCTTAAGAACAGCATGATGTAGAGCAGGGGTGGGGAACCTCAGGCCCCAGGGCCATTTACGGCCCTCGATGACCTTTTATCAGGCCCCCGGCAGATTCTCCATTAACCCCTTCCCGACCTTTGACGCCACGTAGGCGTCATGAAAGTCGGTGCCATTCCGACCCATGACGCCTATGCGGCGTCATGGAAAGATCGCGTCCCTGCAGATCGGGTGAAAGGGTTAACTCCCATTTCACCCGATCTGCAGGGACAGGGGGAGTGGTAGTTTAGCCCAGGGGGGGTGGCTTCACCCCCTCGTGGCTACGATCGCTCTGATTGGCTGTTGAAAGTGAAACTGCCAATCAGAGCGATTTGTAATATTTCACCCATTATAACGGGTGAAATATTACAATCCAGCCATGGCCGATGCTGAAATATCATCGGCCATGGCTGGAAATACTAGTGTGCCCCCACCCCACCCCTCCGATCGCCCCCCCAGCCCTCCGATCTGGCCGGTACACTGCTCCGGCTCCCCTCCGTCCAGTGCTCCGCTCCCCCCCGTGCTCTTGTCCGCTCCCCCCGTGCTCCAATCACCCCCCCGTGCTCCAATCACCCCCCCTGCACTCCGTTCCACCCCCCCGTGCTCCATTCCAGCCCCCCCGTGCTCCGTTCCACGCCCCCCGTGCTCCGTTCCACCCCTCCCGCACTCCGATTCCCCCCCCCCGTGCTCCGATCCCCCCCCCGTGGTCCCCCCCCACCCCATCATACTTACCGATCCAGCCGGGGTCCCGTCCGTCTTCTCCCTGGGCGCCGCCATCTTCCAAAATGGCGGGCGCATGCGCAGTGCGCCCGCCGAATCTGCCGGCCGGCAGATTCGTTCCAAAGTGCATTTTGATCACTGAGATAGATTATATCTCAGTGATCAAAATAAAAAAAATAATAAATGACCCCCCCCCTTTGTCACCCCCATAGGTAGGGACAATAAAAAAATAAAGAAATTTTTTTTTTTCCACTAATGTTAGAATAGGGCTAGGGTTAGGGTTAGGGCTAGGGGTAGGGTTAGGGTTAGGGCTAGGGGTAGGGTTAGGGCTAGGGTTAGGGTTTCGGTATGTGCACACGTATTCTGGTCCTCTGCGGATTTTTCCGCTGCGGATTTGATAAATCCGCAGTGCTAAACCGCTGCGGATTTATGGCGGATTTACCGCGGTTTTTCTGCGCATTTCACTGCGGTTTTACAACTGCGATTTTCTATTTGAGCAGTTGTAAAACCGCTGCGGAATCCGCACAAAGAAGTGACATGCTGCGGAATGTAAACCGCTGCGTTTCCGTGCAGTTTTTCCGCAGCATGGGCACAGCGATTTTTGTTTCCCGTAGGTTTACATTGAACTGTAAACTCATGGGAAACTGCTGCGGATCCGCAGCGTTTTCCGCAGCGTGTGCACATAGCCTAATTCTAAAGGTATGTGCACACGGTGCGGATTTGGCTGCGGATTCGCAGCAGTGTTCCATCAGGTTTACAGTACCATGTAAACATATGGAAACCAAATCCGCTGTGCCCATGGTGCAGAAAATACCACGCGGAAACGCTGCGTTGTATTTTCCGCAGCAAGTCAATTCTTTGTGCGGATTCCGCAGCGTTTTACACCTGTTCCTCAATAGGAATCCGCAGGTGAAATCCGCACAAAAAACACTGGAAATCCGCGGAAAATCCGCAGGTAAAACGCAGTGCCTTTTACCCGCGGATTTTTCAAAAATGGTGTGAAAATATCTCACACGAATCCGCAACGTGGGCACATAGCCTTAGGGTTAGGGTTGGAATTAGGGTTGTGGTTAGGGTTGTGTTTAGGGTTATGGCTACAGTTGGGATTAGGGTTAGGGGTGTGTTGGGGTTAGTGTTGGAGGTAGAATTGAGGGGTTACCACTGTTTAGGCACATCAGGGGTCTCCAAACGCAACATGGCGCCACCATTGATTCCAGCCAATCTTGTATTCAAAAAGTCAAATGGTGCTCCCTCACTTCCGAGCCCTGACGTGCGCCCAAACAGTGGTTTACCCCCACATATGGGGTACCAGCATACTCAGGACAAACTGCGCAACAATTACTGGGGTCCAATTTCTCCTGTTACCCTTGTGAAAATAAAAAAATGCTTGCTAAAACATCATTTTTGAGGAAAGAAAAATGATTTTTTATTTTCACAGCTCTGCGTTGTAAACGTCTGTGAAGCACTTGGGGGTTCAAAGTGCTCACCACATATCTAGATAAGTTCCTTGGGGGGTCTAATTTCTAAAATGGGGTCACTTGTGGGGGTTTCTACTGTTTAGGCACACCAGGGGCTCTGCAAACGCAACGTGACACCCGCAGACCATTCCATCAAAGTCTGCATTTCAAAAGTCACTACTTCCCTTCTGAGCCCCGACGTGTGCCCAAACAGTGGTTTACCCCCACTCATGGGGTATCAGCGTACTCAGGAGAAACTGGACAACAACTTTTGGGGTCCAATTTCTCCTGTAACCCTTGGGAAAATAAAAAATTCTGGGCTAAATAATTATTTTTGAGGAAAGAAAACGTATTTATTATTTTCACGGCTCTGTATTATAAACTTCTATGAAGCACTTGGGGGTTCAAAGTGCTCACCACACATCTAGATAAGTTCCTTTCGGGGTCTAGTTTCCAAAATGGGGTCACTTGTGGGGGGTTTCTACTGTTTAGGCACATCAGGGGCTCTGCAAACGCAACGTGACGCCCGCAGAGCATTCCATCAAAGTCTGCATTTCAAAACGTCACTACTTCAATTCCAAGCCCCGGCATGTGCCCAAACAGTAGTTTACCCCCACATATGGGGTATCACCATACTCAGGAGAAACTGGACAACAAATATTGGGGTCAAATTTCTCCTGTTACCCTTGGGAAAATTAAAAAATTCTGGGCTAAATAATTATTTTTGAGGAAAGAAAACGTATTTATTATTTTCACGGCTCTGCATTATAAACTTCTATGAAGCACTTGGGGGTTCAAAGTGCTCACCACACATCTAGATAAGTTCCTTTGGGGGTCTAGTTTCCAAAATGGGGTCACTTGTGGGGGGTTTCTACTGTTAAGCCACATCAGGAGCTCTGCAAACGCAACGTGACGCCCACAGAGCATTCCATCAAAGTCTGCATTTCAAAACGTCACTACTTCACTTCCGAGCCCCGGCATGTGCCCAAACAGTGATTTACCCCCACATATGGGGTATCAGCGTACTCAGGAGAAACTGGACAACAACTTTTGGGGTCAAATTTCTCCTGTTACCCTTGGGAAAATAAAAAATTGCAGGCTAAAAGATCATTTTTGAGAAAATAATTTTTTTTTTTTTTTCATGGCTCTGCGTTATAAACTTCTGTGAAGCACTTGGGGGTTCAAAGTCCTCACCACACATCTAGATTAGTTCCTTTGGGGGTCTAGTTTCCAAAATGGTGTCATTTCTGGGGGATCTCCAATGTTTAGGCACACAGGGGCTCTCCAAACGTGACATGGTGTCCGCTAATGATTGGAGCTAATTTTCCATTTAAAAAGCCAAATGGCGTGCCATCCCTTCCGAGCCCTGCCGTGCGCCCAAACAGTGGTTTACCCCCACATATTGGGTATCTGCGTACTCAGGACAAACAGGACAACAATATTTGGGGTCCAATTTCTCCTATTATCCTTGGCAAAATAGGAAATTCCAGGCTAAAAAATCATTTTTGAGGAAAGAAAAATTATTTTTTATTTTCATGGCTCTGCGTTATAAACTTCTGTGAAGCACCTGGGGGTTTAAAGTGCTCAATATGCATCTAGATAAGTTCCTTGGGGGGTCTAGTTTCCAAAATGGGGTCACTTGTGGGGGAGCTCCAATGTTTAGGCACACAGGGGCTCTCCAAACGCGACATGGTGTCCGCTAACAATTGGAGCTAATTTTCCATTCAAAAAGTCAAATGGCGCGCCTTCCCTTCCGAGCCCTGCCGAGTGCCCAAACAGTGGTTTACCCCCACATATGAGGTATCGACGTACTCGGGAGAAATTGCCCAACAAATTTTATGATCCATTTTACCCTACTGCCCATGTGAAAATGAAAAAATTGAGGCGAAAAGAATTTTTTTGTGAAAAAAAAGTACTTTTTCATTTTTACAGATCAATTTGTGAAGCACCTGAGGGTTTAAAGTGCTCACTAGGCATCTAAATAAGTTCCTTGGGGGGTCTAGTTTCCAAAATGGGGTCACTTGTGGGGGAGCGCCAATGTTTAGGCACACAGGAGCTCTCCAAACGCGACATGGTGTCCGCTAACGATGGAAATAATTTTTCATTCAAAAAGTCAAATGGCGCTCCTTCCCTTCCGAGCCTTACCATGTGCCCAAACAGTGGTTTACCCCCACATGTGAGGTATTGGTGTACTCAGGAGAAATTGCCCAACACATTTTAGGATCCATTTTATCCTGTTGCCCATGTGAAAATGAAAAAATTGAGGCTAAAAGAATTTTTTTGTGAAAAAAAAGTACTTTTTCATTTTTACGGATTAATTTGTGAAGCACCTGGGGGTTCAAAGTGCTCACTATGCATCTAGATAAGTTCCTTGGGGCGTCTAGTTTCCAAAATGGGGTCACTTGTGGGGGAGCTCCAATTTTTAGGCACACGGGGGCTCTCCAAACGTGACATGGTGTCCGCTAAAGAGTGGAGCCAATTTTTGATTCAAAAAGTCAAATGGCGCTCCTTCCCTTCCAAGCCCTGCCGTGCGCCCAAACAGTGGTTTACCCCCACATATGAGGTATCAGCGTACTCAGGACAAATTGGACAACAACTTTCGTGGTTCAGTTTCTCCTTTTACCATTGGGAAAATAAAAAAATTGTTGCTAAAAGATAATTTTTGTGACTAAAAAGTTAAATGTTCATTTTTTCCTTCCATGTTGCTTCTGCTGCTGTGAAGCACCTGAAGGGTTAATAAACTTCTTGAATGTGGTTTTGAGTACCTTGAGGGGTGCAGTTTTTAGAATGGTGTCACTTTTGGGTATTTTCAGCCATATAGACCCCTCAAACTGACTTCAAATGTGAGGTGGTCCCTAAAAAAAATGGTTTTGTAAATTTTGTTGTAAAAATGACAAATCGCTGGTCAAATTTTAACCCTTATAACTTCCTAACAAAAAAAAATTTTGTTTCCAAAATTGTGCTGATGTAAAGTAAACATGTGGGAAATGTTATTTATTAACTATTTTGTGTCACATATCTCTCTGGTTTAACAGAATAAAAATTCAAAATGTGAAAATTGCGAAATTTTCAAAATTTTCGCCAAATTTCCGTTTTTATCACAAATAAATGCAGAATTTATTGACCTAAATTTACCACTAACATGAAGCCCAATATGTCACGAAAAAACAATCTCAGAACCGCTAGGATCCGTTGAAGCGTTCCTGAGTTATTACCTCATAAAGGGACACTGGTCAGAATTGCAAAAAACAGCAAGGTCTTTAAGGTCAAAATAGGCTGGGTCATGAAGGGGTTAATTTCTTCTTGCTCTGTTAGCACACACACGCACACACTGTTCACTATGACCACTGAAGGGCATGCAATGAAAGATTACGTCCTGACACCAGTGCCAGACTCAGGATGTACTTTGTGGGTGGAGTTTGTACGGCCCCCAATGGATGGTAAAAATATCCAAATGGCCCTTGGCAGAAAAAAGATTCCCACCCCTGATGTAGAGGCAGAGATCCTGATCCTGGCCATGAATTACCGGGCTGCTTGCTATAGTTTTTATTAAATCAGTGTTTTATCAGCAGGAGATCATCTCTAGAGGACCCTGCATCCACCACTGATTAGCAGCTTTCTGCCTATGCACAGTGTACACAGGAAGCTCACAATCCGTGGTGTGGGCAGGCTATACAAAGCTCAACATTCAATGAACTAGTAGATCTGCAGCAGAGAAAACTTATTTTTATTTTCAAAATTGCAGTAAGCAGCCCAGTAAGTGACACAACACTGAAATCGGGATCTCTGCCCCTACACCATGCTGCTTTCACATGGAGTAGCAAAGGAACTGGTGACAGATTCCCTATAAGTGCCATGCCTGTGTCTGATGCATCTCACTCCAGTGCTGCATTCTGTGTGACTGGTGTGGACGTCACCAGTCTTGGTGGATCAGACCCTATTGGCTTACGTTGGCTGGTATAGATGTGTTTTAAGGGAAAATAACTTCTATGTGTACACAGGGGCATCTTGGGGGTGGAGTGGGAGTGGATAATGGTTGTCAGACACATTGATACTAATAGCCTTCTTGCCTCCAATACTTCTCTGTAGCCGAGCATCGTTGGCCACGTTCCATGAGGGTAAACACAACATCTGCTTTATGACAATGGATGTCTCCCGAGGCCTTATGGTTACGTGTGGCACAGACCGACTAGTCAAGGTATCCATTTCGTTTTGTTTTTTAAATTCTTTCAAGAGCTGCTGTAGAAGATTTAGATATACGTTGACTGACAACATAGAGATGAATAAGGCAGGGAAACAGTAACAGGGAAATGCCATTTCAGTCATCGGGATGGCATCGACACTGGCTCAGTTTCTGCCCTGTGTATAGAGTGCGGCGGCTGTAACCGCACCCTCAGCAGTGACTGACAGCAGCTCAGCATTAGGGCTGGCCGGCTGTCAGTCAGTGCCGGGGGTGCACGGTTACAGCCGTACAGCACCACCCCTGTGACTGTAAGCTGAACGCTGCCTGGGCAGAATAAAGTTTCTTTTGTTAATTTCCTTTTGGCAGCGGGGCTCTTGCAGTGTCAGATCTCTATTAACGAACAAATCAACCCCATACCTGTAGGTTAATCGCGGTATTTTACATGACTAGTTCCCGGTAACTTGTCATTAGTTACATACTGTCCAAAACTACAAGCAGCGTTAAACGGATTGTCCACTACTCAGACAACCCCTTCGGAATTCCTGTGTTTCCCCTCAGTAAAATAAGAACATCTACACCCCTCCAGTGCTGTCGCTGCACCACCAGTGTCAGTACTGACTCATCTGGGGCTTGCGTGGCGTTATGTCACATGATCCCTGTGGCCAATCAGCTCTGGCTTCGCTCCCCTCTTCTGCGGACATAGACAGCCGAATGGAGTGAGCGCTGTGGCTGTTCTCACTGAAGGGAGAGGGGAGTGAAGCCAGTGCTGATGAGTGTCACGCGAGCCCTGGGGAGCCATTGCTGATACCGCTGGTAATGCACCAGCCTCTCAGGTGAGTATAAGTATTATTAAAACCTAAGGATTCAGAAAGGGGTTGTCTGACTAGTGGGAAACCCCTTTAAATACTAACTGGGTCTTTTATTGTGGGAACTATGTTTTACTCTGAAATGCTCTGTAGAAAATATTGTTTTAAAAAATGATTTGGCAAAGGGATACGTGTGCGTAGGGCGGCTTCTCCATATCCCCTTGGTTTGATAGATGGGATTCTGCATATTCATGTACAGGGAGAGACCTGTCACCAAGCGGGGTGGGGAGCAGTGGACACTTCTCCTTGTGCCTGGCTCATTTTTAATTCTACTCCTAACCTAAAATGCTGCCTTGTTTCAGAGCAAATAATAACTCTATAATGATGGACCCCATCCGGATTTAAGGCCGCCCATGGTTCAAGCAGCAGGAACCTTTGTAAAGCTAATGATTAATAAGCTTCACTAAACCTTACCATTTCCTATGTAATCAGTGCCATGCGGATAGTGCAGTCCAAGTATGCACCGATTACGTTCTTTGCTTGACCCTTGTCCGATAAACGGAAGAGACTAGTGCATTCACTTACATTAGTCTGTATACTTTCTGTTTAGTGCATGACCCTAAAATGTGATCATCTGAACAAGACCTAAGACACGTGTGCACAACTTCCATAATGTAAAACAAGCAGTTTATAATCTATAAATATAATATGCATTTGGGCCGGCGTCATTAACCACATTTAGTGTAGTCTTCTGTCTAAAAAAAAATCTAAATTTAATATTTAATTTTCTGTTCTATAGATCTGGGATATGACACCGACAGTGGGTTGCAGTTTGGCAACAGGCTTTTCTTCTCGTTGATGCAATTGACTTGGTTCTGTCCAGAAGAAAGCACCTTAAGTACAACTCTTCCCGTGTACACCAGCTCGTCCTGGGCATCACCCGTTACTTCTCCGCTTCTCCTGGACATCACCGTTACTTCTCTGCTCCTCCTGGGCATCACCATTACTTCTCCGCTCCTCCTGGGAATCACCCATTACTTCGCTCCTCCTGGGCATCGCCCGTTACTTCTCCGTTCTTGTTGTACGTATGGAAGCAAAGCAGTGCAACAGCTTTCCCAGACATGGAGGAGGTGCCTTAGTCTCCACATACCTGCGCCACCATTACCTTTTAACTATGCTTCAGCCCACACTACTGGAACTTTTACACGCTGTCTACTATCTCTAGAGGCTGGATGACTTCCAGCTGTTTATGATGGATTCACCAGCCTACAGAATTGTATGCATCGTGCAACTAAATGGAATACCTCAAAAGCCACCCTAAGATCCCCATTTTATCATTTGAATACGGTCCCACAAATCATGCAATAGACCTGACATGTAGGTTTTAAAGTGTACATACAGGCCTGTAAAGTTGGACGCCATGGGTGTAGATACCGATGTCTTCAGTGGTTACATACCGGAGCTCGTGATGTCGATTGTATCTCATTGTAGTCCATATTGTGTCAGCCATGATCCTTGGTAACAAATGTAGATTGACAATATTTGTAACCTGCTCTGTTTTGCAGAACTGTGACATTATTATGTAATGCGACTGATTATGTTTGTTTGTTTTTTAGGTGGTTTTTTTGATGTTTTGGTTAGTGTATTGTCCCAATGTGAAAAATGGAAAGGTGGTCAAACCGAAAACGTACACGTCTACTTCCTCCTTTTAGCATAAAATATACCATAAAATCATCATGGGAACCACACTATAGCACATCCAACAAAACTATAAAGTATAGATTATTAGTTATGTGTGGCCAGAAAATGTAATGTACAATACGGGGATAAATCACTAGACTTTACTATAAAAACACAAAAAGAGAACTATGATCAATAATCCCAAGAATATTTTTTAATATTACAAAAAATCTTTATTCAATATAACAAGGGTACATGAAGATGGAGGGAGGAACAAACAAGACATGCACATACGAGCTAGGGGCACACATACTGAAAGGGTGTGCAATATATTAACTCTAATCCTAAGCATAGTATGACCCTTATTCTATTGCACATTCCCAAGTGACCTAATGAAAGGTAAAAACAAGCATCTTATGTATACATGCATATAGATTGTTCATAAACAAGTGTTGTATCTGATCAGGTGTCTGGGAAAGTATCACAGTGCGCCCTCCCCGACGCGCGTTTCGGCTGGCAAAGCCTTTACCCCTTGTCAAAGGCTCTGAAAGCCGAAATGCTCGTTGGGGAGGGCGCACCCATACTTTCCCAGACATCTGATCAGATACAACACTTGTTGATGAACAATCTATATGCATGTATACATAAGATGCTTGTTTTTACCTTTCATTAGATCACTTGGGAATGTGCAATAGAATAAGGGTCATACTATGCTTATGATTAGAGTTGTTAATATATTGCACACCCTTTCAGTATGTGCGCCCCTTGCTCGTATGTGCATGTCTTGTTTGTACCTCCCTCCATCTTAATGTACCCTTGTTATATTGAATAAAGATTTTTTTTGTAATACTGAAAAACTATTCTTGGGATTATTGATCGTAGTTCTCTTTTTGTGTTGTTATATTCCTCCCTTTAGTGTTCAGGCCATGGCAAGATATGATCTTTCTTGTCTTGTCATTTTAATCATGTTCGTTTTACAAATGCCTAAAGTCTGTCAAGTCTCCTAAATAAGAATGTTCCCTAAATATAAATGTCCTCACTTATTAAGGTGGCATTCTCCAATACTCCACTTTTTTTCTATCGTCAAAATCTATAGGGTGGTAAAATGTCTTACAGGTGGAACAATATTTTGTGGCTATTGCAGTGTCTTACCCTACAGTCTTTCTGGCTGAGAAGTTGCTTGCAGCACCAGAAACCTTCCCAATAATTGCCAGGATTAAGCAAGGCGCATCCTGGTCCTTAGTCATGACCTAGCCAATAATGCTGAGGTCCAAGGACACATGAAGCTCTGTTTTTGTTTTTTTTGTTGTTTTTTTTTTTTACCTAGTTGTCACTGCATTGTTTTGGATCCTCAGGTCAAAAGAGGTGTTAAAAAATTTGGAAAAGTGGTAAGAAAGCAGATACTGATGGTCAGGCATGGCTAGTACCCAGTAACTGCATTATATTTCATGTTTTCTTCTCTTTTTGCGGTAGATATAATCTGACGATCAGAATGGGTTGCGGCAGGCCTCAAAGTACACACAGAAAAAAAGCAGCGTGTGCACAAGATTTCAGAAATCTCATTGATTTACTCTGGTTTTGTAAAGTGCTGCATATTTTACGCAACCAATACGCTACATGTGAACATTCCCTTATTCAGGTTTTCCATATTTCCTTACATATTACAACATATAAATCTGACAGGTCCTTTTTTACATGTTCATAAAGTGAAAAAAGTAGCAAAAGCGTCCAGAATTGAAAAAAAATATCTTCTTTATTACTTCATCACAACTAAACGGAAACAACAAAATTTCCACCCCGACACACACGTGGACCCTTGATGAGTAGGTTGTTATTTTTCATTATATGGCTATAGAGCGAGGCCTTGGGATTGTCCTACTTTGAGCATACCTGCATCCTGCTGTCATCCATGAAGGAGACCCCTGGGCTGATGGTGTCCCAATCGTTTTAGACCCCCTTTAATGTATCTGTCTCTTCCAAGCCGAAGAATACATTTCAGAATATATTTGCATTTCAGACTGTACTTAATCATATGATTTAGGGTACAGGTTAAAGACTGAGGCACTTTAAAATTAAAACCCTGACATTTTTAGTATTTTAAGACCATATAATTGTTTTTTTTTGTTTTTTTTTATCTCGTACACAAAAACAAAATATTTAATGAGCCCTAAGTTTATACCAGTAAAACTTTTATTTTTGTGAATTCTGTGCTTTTTTTTCTGGTCTTGTACAGTGAAAAAAAAAATAGCTGAGAACTACTTGGAACCGTTGTTATTCTTATAAATGGCTACTGGCCTTAGTTTTTCACCCGGGTGCACTCCCCTCTTTTTTTTTTTTTTTTTGTATATATTTGTATTTCATTTTTTTTCCTTTACATCATTTTGATTACTGATGTTACATTTGCTCTCATAGACGGTGAAGGAAACCTGAGACCTAGAGAAGGTAGAGTTGGTACATTGACCACACTTCTGGCCTTGTAGTATAACTTGTAGATCACACACCATCTCCATATGGAAGTACTGATGGAAGATGTGAAGAACTAATAGTTTTCCAGCAGCTCCTTACCAGTGGCTTATGGGAACTTGTACAATAGAGGTTCACCTCCGCACGGGGTTTGAGATGTTGTGAAGGGTCCAACTCTATTATAGGCTACCCTTTAATATCCATATCTTTTAAACTTTGATATGGTCTGTGGTCAGAAATCATTTGTTTTATCAAATGGAACTGAAAATAGGATTTTTAGCCCCATATACATGTAATTTAAGAAAAGAAAATTGGCCCAAAAGATGGAGAATCCCTTTCGTGATATTTTAGGCAGTCTCACTCTTCTTCTACGATCATGAACGTCCACCTCCCAGCTTCTTGCTACACCATGTCTTTACAGTGCTAGCCCGGCTGGGATATAGGCATCTCTACCCTAAAAGTGCATCTGCAGTTTAAGTTTTTTTTTTTTTTTTTCATTTCAGCACCGGAGTGGCAATAGTGATGTTTGTTCCCTGTGTGTAATAAAATACTTACTGGTCGCCGTCTTGCACACTGTTTCCGGGGCCGCTCTACACTGGCATGTGACCACAGCTCTGACTGGCCAGAAGTCCATGGTCACTGTCTCTACTAATGGACGTGTATGAAAACCTCCTCCTGAGTCTTGTACACTGACATTGAGAAGGGCCTATGCACAGCAGACACAGGCGTGATCCGGCAGGTCACCTCTCCGATCATGTGCAGAATAGAACCAGAGCAGAAGACTGCAGCCGGTAAGTATTGTAGTACACATTGGGAACATACATTACTGATACATTGTTGGAATAAACCCCCCAGTGGTACTTTAAGGTCTCTGGTCTCTTCCTAGCTGCTGTGTGTAATGGTCCTAAGCCGCTTATCCTGAGCAGGCCTCTAAGAATGGATCTGGTGGGCCATATTTCTTAGACTACCCCGCTTTCAGCACAAGTCACCTTGGAAGCTATCATATTTAGATAAACGGATCTAGGTTGCACCCACCACGGTTACTTGTCGTATACTCTCATGGCAGCCATTCTTGGCTCGGCCGGCATTTTAAGGTTATTATTCAGTGGTCTGTTTTATTCCTTGCAATAGCAGCTACGAGATCTGATAACACAATGTCTCCAGTCTAAATGCACTTGGGAAATGTCAGAGGTTTCTGTAACTGCCTTCTCCATGTACTCGCATTCACTAGAATAGTGTTTTACTTATTTAATGTGTCTTCTTCCTTTGTCATTGCCATGTTTTTCTAATAAAATGATTGTTACACTTGTCTGATGTTTCCTTCACATGCTTACCTTTTCTTTTTTTTTTTTATAAGTACGTGTAGATGGTTCAAAAAGTTTCCTTTTGTTTTACTCTCTATAGTGAAGATGACCTTCTGTAACGCCCAGTCACAGGCATGGAGGCATTAGCCGGCCCTTGGCTGTCATAGCATCCCATCGGCTCGCTGTGATTGTGCCACTGTGGGGCTGATCGGCATCAGAGCGAACGTCTGGGCTGCATCGTGCTTATATGCCACTGTCATTGATGGACGGCAACATTTAAGAGGTCAATGGCAGCGATCGGCATGTGCGCCAATTGCCGCTATTAGAGGCAGATGCCAGCTGTATAATATAGCCGGCATCTGCTCTCTGTAGAGAGGGCTCTGCTCCTGCATCTACTCCGAAGTCCTATGGTACTTATTGGAGAGTTAAGGCGTTAACTCATTCTGCAGCAAGGAATAGGGAGTGCAACACAGGCTAAATAAGGCTACTTTCACACTGGCGTTGTTTTGAATACGTCGCAATGCGTCATTTAGGGGAAAAAACGCATCCTGCAAAGTTGTTTGCAGGATGCGTTTTTGCCCCATAGAGTAACATTACCGACGCATTGCGACGTATTGACACCCGTCGCAACCGTCATGCGACGTTTGCGCCGTGTTGTGGCGGACCGCCGGGAGCAAAAAACGTTAAATGTAACGCCTCGCACCTCACAATGGGGGAGCGGATGCGCCGGAGAAATGCATGCGCTGCACCCGTTGTGCGGCGCATCAAACGCTAGCGTCGGAATCTTGGTCCGACGCACTGCAACGGGCCAAATCCGACGCTAGTGTGAAAGTAGCCTAAGGCAAACTTTTCAGTTTCAAACATTTTGCACAATTATTTTTATCCCCAAATAACATGCATTTAAGTAAAAAAAAAAAAAGTATCCAAAGGTTAACCAATCCTTTAAACTTCTATAATATGTGAACAGTGCAGTTTTTGTGTCCTGGGTCAGTAATCTGATCAATGCAGTCTCATCTTTCCAGGACTGATCTGGGCCCCTCCTGCACCATGTGCCCCTGCTATACCTGGTTGGGTCATACAGTGGATTGTTAGTTGCTTTTTCAATGCAGGTTCATTGTGATCCTCATAGGCTCGCAGAGAAAGTGACATCCGGTCCACATACAAGCCGCTGAGAGAGCCGGCTAATCCCATCTGCTGTCATGGTGCCTTAGAGGATCGGAGTGGTGCCAGAAAGTTGTGGTAATGCATGGAGTGTTCACATATTACTGCAGGCTAAAGGATGGGTTAATAAAAAAAACAAAGGGCTGGAATGTTGCAATAATATGTGCAGTAAAGATCACCTTGATGTGAGGCTCTTGAGCATCTTGTGCATTTTTGGCTATACACTCATCATGTGATCCTAAAGTCCGGTAAATGTAACGGGCTAAGTTAACAAGCTGTTTACGACCGTTTTCTGGCATAAAAATGTAGAAATGTTACAATTTTTGCTGAATCAATATTTGGCCTGTTTACACCAGTTCTAGACAACCTTTTGAGAAGTGTGTTTTCGGACAGGTGTGGATGAGGCTGATGAAGCCCAACAAATCCATTATATTTTTCACCATAAAAATGTCAAATTACAACCAAATCTGTGCCAGTCTCTGCTGTATATTTTCTGGCGGTGGCACAAAATTGCTAACATGCACTTCTGAAAAGGTGTACAGCGCAATTTACTCCAGCGCACTCTTCAAGACTGGTGTACAAAATGCCAGACTAAGATGAAAATCTTGTTACAGCTTTGGTAATGTGCAAATTATATATACACTGCTCAAAAAAAACAAAGGGAACGCTTAAACAGAATATAACTCCAAGTAAATCAAACGTCTGTGAAATCAAACTGTCCACTTAGGAAGCAACACTGTTTGACATTCAATTTCACATGCTGTTGTGCAAATGGAATAGACAACAGATGGCAATTATTGGCAATTATCAAGACATCCTCAATAAAGGAGTGGTTCTGCAGGTGGGGACCACAGACCACATCTCGGTACCAATGCTTTCTGGCTGATGTTTTGGTCACTTTTGAATGTTGGTTGTGCTTTCACACTCATGGTAGCACGAGATGGACTCTGCAACCCACGCAAGTGGGTCAAGTAGTGCAGCTCATCCAGGATGGCACATCAATGTGAGCTGTGGCAAAAAGGTTTGCTGTGTCTGTCATAGTTGTGTCCAGAGGCTGGAGGCCCTACCAGGAGATGGGCCAGTACACCAGGAGACGAGGGGGCCGTAGGAGGGTAACAACCCAGCAGCAGGACCGCTACCTCAGCCTTTGTGCAAGGAGGAACAGGAGGAGCACTGCCAAAGCCCTGCAAAATGACCTCCAGCAGTCTACAAATGTGCATGTGTCTGCACAAACTGTTAGAAACCGACTCCATGAGGATGGTCTGAGTGCCTGACGTTCACAGATGGGGGTTGTGCTCACAGCCCAACACCGTGCAGGACACTTGGCATTTGCCACAGAACACCAGGATTGGCAAATTCACCACTGGCGCCCTGTGCTCTTCACACATGAAAGCAGGTTCACACTGTCACATGTGTTCAGTCTGGAGACGCCATGGAGAGCGATCTGCTGCCTGCAACATCCTTCAGCATGGCCGGTTTGGCAGTGTGTCAGTAATGGTGTGGGGTGGCATTTCTTTGGAGGGCCTCACAGCCCTCCATGTGCTCGCCAGAGGTAGCCTGACTGCCATTCGGTACCGAGATGAGATCCTCAGACCCCTTGTGAGACCATATGCTGGTGCGGTTGGCCCTGGGTTCCTCCTAATGCAGGGCAATGCCAGACCTCATGTGGCTGGAGTGTGTCAGCAGTTCCTGCAATGTGAAGGCATTGAAGCTATGGACTGGCCCGCCCGTTCCCCAGACCTGAATCCGATTGAGCATCATTTTCTTGTCTTGAGGCATTTCCACTGAAGTTGGATCAGCCTGTAACTTCATTTTCCAGTTTGATTTTGAGCATAATTCCAACTCCAGACGTCCATGGGATATTACCGTATATACTCGAGTATAAGCCGACCCGAGTATAAGCCGACCCCCCTAATTTTGCCACAAAAAACTGGGAAAACTTATTGACTCGAGTATAAGCCTAGGGTGGAAATGCAGCATTTACCGGTGAATTTCAAAAATAAAAATAGATCATTATTTCCCCATAGCTGTGCCATATAGTGCTCTACACCATTCATATTTCCCCATAGCTGTGCCCCATATAGTGCTCTGCACCGTTCACTGTGCCCCCTAGCTGTGCCATATACAGTGCTCTGCACCGTTCACTGTGCCCCATAGCTGTGCCATATACGGTGCTCTGCACCGTTCATTGTGACCCCTAGCTGTGCCATATACAGTGCTCTGCACCGTTCACTGTGCCCCCTAGCTGTGCCTTATACGGTGCTCTGCACCGTTCACTGTGCCCCCTAGCTGTGCCTTATACGGTGCTCTGCACCGTTCATTGTGCCCCCTAGCTGTGCCTTATACGGTGCTCTGCACCGTTCACTGTGCCCCCTAGCTGTGCCTTATACGGTGCTCTGCACCGTTCATTGTGCCCCCTAGCTGTGCCTTATACGGTGCTCTGCACCGTTCATTGTGCCCCCTAGCTGTGCCTTATACGGTGCTCTGCACCGTTCATTGTGCCCCCTAGCTATGCCTTATACGGTGCTCTGCACCGTTCACTGTGCCCCATAGATGTGCCATATACGGTGCTCTGCACCGTTCACTGTGCCCCATAGATGCTCCACATTAATCTCTGCCGCCGCCGCTGCTGCAATAAAAAAAAAAAAAACACATACTCACCTCCCTTGATTGCAGCTCCCAGCGTCTCGTTCCGGCGCCTCCATCTTCCCGGCGTCTCTGCTCTGACTGATCAGGCAGAGGGCGCCGCGCACACTATATGCGTCATCGCGCCCTCTGCCTGATCAGTCAGAGAGCGCAGACGCCGGGAAGATGGAGGCGCCGGCCGGGAAGATGGATCGGCGCCCGGCGGCTGGAACGAGGACAGGTGAATATAACATACTCACCTAGTCCTGGCGATCCTCGCGCTGTCCCCTCCTGTCTTCGGCGCTGCAGCTTCTTTCTCTATCAGCGGTCACCGGCACCGCTGATTAGAGAAATGAATAAGCGGCTCCGCCCCTATGGGAGGTGGAGCCGCTTATTCATTTCTGTAATGAGCGGTCCCACGTGACCGCTGAAGAGAGGAAGAAGCTGCAGCGCCGAAGCCCGTGGGACGGCAGGGACAGCGCGAGGATCGCTGGGACTAGGTAAGTATACCTCAGCGCCCTCAGCCCCTCACCTGCCGACCCCACCGCTACCGTGACTCGAGTATAAGCCGAGGGGGGCACTTTCAGCCCTAAAATTTGGGCTGAAAATCTCGGCTTATACTCGAGTATATACGGTAGTTGTTATTTACGTTGATCACTTTTAGGTTTTATTGTTCTCAACACATTCTACTATGTAATGAACAAAGATTTACAACTGGAATATTTCATTCAGTGATATTTCAGACTAGATGGCAGCCCGATTCTAAGGAATCGGGAGTCTAGAATCCATATATACTTTATTTATTCAAATGTAAGAATAATACAATTAATAAATAATAGTAAGAAAGAACAAAAAATGGCTGCACTCACCAGCTCTTGACAATTCTTGTTATTTAAGGTACAGTTACACAGGATCCATGAACATGCTTATGAGGGGAGGGATGAAAGACATCAGACGATCACTGAGGAGTTGGAAGGTGTATCGTGGTCAGAGTTTATTAATATGGAGGTGCAAGCGTTTTTTTTGCGCCATTCACGGCGTGCACCAGCTGCATTTGGTAATGGTTTGTTTGTTGCCTTAGAAGAGTCAGGTGTGAAGCATGTCTTATAAGCAGACTTAACAGTGTGCAGGCGACGGCGTTTATCATTTGGAGTGTAAGTAGGACAGTGTTTGCGCTTACGTGCAGATTTACCAACGGTTAAAGGAGCTTCAAGCTGCACACATTCTATGAATGGAGACAAAGAAGCTGTATTGTGGGCAGAATCTATGACTGAGGACGTGGAAATATTATGTTTGCAACGTTGAGAGCGTGCAGCAGCAGCTTTATTACTTAATCGATTAGTTTTGTCCTCAAAATACTCATTAGTAATGCGTTTATTGCAAGCAGCATTAACAGTGTCCAGGCGCTTATGTCTGTCCTCTGTAGTCTCGTTAGCACGCTGTTTGTGCTTACGTGCGGCATCGGCGGCTTTTCGCTCAGCGTCATTGGTATACTTATTATCAGACCTATGTTACGTGCGCCATCAGCAGCTTTGGGCTCTGTCATTAGTATACTTAACAGTGTCCAGGCACTTGCATCTCTCCTCTGTACTCTTGTTAGCACGCTGTTTGCGCTTACGTGCGGCATCGGCGGCTTTTCGCTCTGCATCATTACCATACTTTATATCAGACCTGATCTTACGTGCGCCATCAGCAGCTTTGGACTCTGTGTCATTAGTATACTTAACAGTATCCAGGCACTTGCATCTATCCTCTGTACTCTTGTTAACACGCTGTTTGCGCTTACGTCCGGCATCGGCGGCTTTTCGCTCTGCATCATTACCATACTTTATATCAGACCTGATCTTATGTGCGCCATC
Organism: Ranitomeya imitator; assembly: GCF_032444005.1. Lineage (NCBI taxonomy): Eukaryota > Metazoa > Chordata > Amphibia > Anura > Dendrobatidae > Ranitomeya > Ranitomeya imitator. The sequence goes on along the minus strand of NC_091286.1, from coordinate 561,913,417 downwards.
ATAAGCTTTGGACTCTGTGTTATTAGTATACTTAACAGTGTCCATGCGCTTACGTGCGGCATCGGCGTCTTTTTGCTCTGCATTATTAGTATACTTTCTATCAGACCTAATCCTACGTGCGCCATCAGCAGCTTTGGGCTCTGTGTCATTAGTATCCTTACTATTAGAGCTCATGTTGGCTAAGCTAAACAGCTTTAAGCGTGGTGGTGGCAAACAACAGGTTAATAAGAGGCAGTGTCAGGTAGTAGGAAAATAGCCAGTTAATAATAGGCAATAGTTCTTTGCAGGAATGCAGATATTAATAAATAGGCAGTTTATATTGCAGAGAAATTGCTGGGCAATAATGGACAATGTCCTTATGTGGCAAATAATAGAGCAATATACCCAATGTGGCAAAGAAGAGGTTAATAAACGGCAGTCTCTCAGTATAACAGTCAGTGAATAATAGGCAATATATGGAGAAAACACCAAACAAAAGTTCAAAATTGGTGTGAAAATGTCACTGAACCACTTCACAACTAAATATATATAGTTTTGGTAAATGGTATTATCATTTTTTTGACGAAATTCGGCAGGAGCTTGAAGAGCAACGTCACTGGGCCCGCCTCCACGCAGTAGAAACTTGCTGTGAGGTAAAAATTCAAAAATCACACCAAAATGGCGGGCGGAGTGTGTCACAGTACGGCACGTTTCTGATTGGTCGCTCGCAGCAGGCGGCAACCAATCAGACACTGGACACTGTTGACGTCACTTATCTCCGGACATTAGCTCCGGACATTAGCTCCGGACATTAGCTCCGGACATTAGCTCCGGACAAAGCCACGGAAGTTGGCACAAATTGCAGGAAGTAGTATTCTAGGCAATTATATATTAGATGTGGGATTTTGGTGTTCCCTTTATTTTTTTGAGTAGTGTATATTTTCAGTATATTTGGTAGCCGATTAAAAACAGGTGACATCAGGGGAAAATATTCTTGTTAAAAATGTATTTAATTAAATTTTCAGAAATTAGAACAGCACGGGGTAAACTCCTCGGACAATTTTCACAGGTCGCTGCAATTCTACTACAGGCCGCACGTTAATCATTTTCAGGAGAGACTCAAACAGCATGTAATCATCCCTCATTAAGAGTTTCTCTTCTGCCGTTGCCAGGCATCCGCTTACTAATGGGCCCTGCAATTATAACTATTACACCAAGAAGAAAGTAAAGTTACTCAGAGTGAGGTAGTGCCAGAGGCATGGGAACAGAGAAACATTCGGCTTTGCCACATAGAATAAGCACAGAAATGTATCGAGTATTTAATTTGCGCTTCCGAAAGGATATCATTTATACAGATATTAGACTGGTCGACAAAAATGTTCTCTTTTTTTCTTTTTATAAAACAAAATTAACTGGATCTAAATATTTTTTTTGTACTGAATTCAAATATGCTTTCAGATTTTTATTTTTTTCATCAGACAGGGTTTTGGAAATATAAAAAAATACTTATGTAGTGAACATTATATGAAATGCACCTTGCCTATAAAATTTTACATAATTTTTTACTGGAAAATGTTACTTTCGGGATGTCTTTTCATGGTCCAGCAACAGTCAGCCAGCATACTGGGGCTTCCCTTGACTTGGTACCTCCATTCCATCGTAGAAATTTGCTGATGAAAAAGCTCCCCATGCAGGTCACTGACAGTGCAAAGATTTTTTTTTAGATGAAGTCTAAGTTGGAGTCTAAGAAATGAAGTTTTAAGGATTTGTTGCATCCCCTAGCTTGGTATGATTTCACAAGATCACTCATGATATCACTGTAGTTGTCTGCTTTGATTTCAGAGAAAAGAGGAAGAGACATTTTGAGGGACAACCAGACTGCTTTTTGCAATGAATTTAATAGTTTTCATGGTAGGCAAGAGTCTGATATGTTGGGGTAGAGAATTCCACAGTAGAGAGGATGCACAGGAGAAATCTTGTGTGCGATAGTGAAAAGAGGGGAGTAGGGAAGGAGATCTTGTGAGGATCGGAGGTTGCGTGCTGGTAGGTATCGGGAGACTAGGTCACATGTATGGAGGAGACAGGTTGTGGATGGCTTTGTATGCCATCGTTAGGGTTTTGAACTGGAGTCTCTGAGTAATGGGGAGCCAGTGAAGGGATTGACAGAGCATAGAGGCCAGGGATTAGCGGGGGGATAGGTGGATTTAGTTGGTCAGCAGAGTTTAGGATAGATTGAAAAGGGGCAAAACTGTTGGAAGGGAGGCTACAAAGCAGGAGGTTGCAGTAGTCGAGGCAGGAGATGAGTGCATGGGCTAGGGTTTTGGCAGATTCTTGATTAAGGAATGTATAGATCCGGGAAATATTTTTGAGTTGTAATCAGCAGGAAGAGGAAAGGGCATAAATATATGTTTTGAAGAAGAGATCAGAGTCCAGGGTTACCCTGAGGCAGCGATCTTGCGTGAGAACTCATGCCACAGTGACGGAGGATGAAGCAGTAGCGGATGCGGTTGATGGGGTGGCCGGTCATTGTCGAGACCCAGTAGGCCACATTTTAGCACAGTGAGATTCCCAGACTAATGCACTTTTCTCGTGCATGTGCCGATTCATGCATGGAGTAGTCAACCTATTGGAAGTTTTGCCTGTACTAATTTTTTTTTTTTACAAAGTTGGCAGATAACAACATACGGTAAGTTGGGTCATCCTTTTTGGTCTCAAAAAAGCCACTTGATGCAGCGCTTGCCATCCACTGGAGCACATGCTCTTTCTGGCTCTCAACTACAAGGCGTACCGCTGTCCGGCTGTCAAAGAAAGGGAGTCGAGATGCCCGGCCAATAACAAAAGTTGTCCGTTGTCTTTGGATAGGACGAGCTGGTGTTTGTTCAGTAGAGCTTTCAGTAATATTACCCCTTACCCCACATACACCTGGAACACCAAGCTTATTCCCCCCTTAAACCACAACCTTACTTTTTCCCCACTCATGTTAAATGTACCTTTCCCCTCTTTTAATCAGCTGTTTCACAACCCTAGGCCCACAACCTGTCAGTCACCTGTAGTGTGGCTGAACCCCAGAATAAGCACAAAAGATTTAGATGCTAAAATGTGGCCTGGTGTCTGGACTACACAACTAGCACAAAGTATTTAGATGCTGAAATGTGGAATCCGGAATGGACAACACAATTAGGGTAAACTGTTTAGATTCTGAAATGTGGACTCCTGGCTGGACCACACTATTTACAAAAAAGGATTTGGATTCTGAAATGGGACCTGGTGTCTGGACTACAGCTTGGCAAAGAAGAATTTAGATGATGAAAAGTGGCCTGATGCCTGCACCACAGCATTACCACAAACAATTTAGATTATGAAATGTGGCCTGGTGCCTGCACCACACTCTTAGGCTACTTTCACACTTCCGTCTTCTGGGCTCCGTTGCAATCCGTCATTATGGGCAAAAAACGCATCCTGCAAATGTGCTTACAGGATGCGTTTTTTGCCCATAGACTTGTATTAGCGACGGATGGGCACACATCGCATCCGTCGTGCGACGGATCCATCGTGTTTTGGCGGACGCGACGCACAAAAAAAAGTTCAATGTAACTTTTTTTATCGGTCGTCCACGACAGCACTACGGAGAGAGGGGATCCGCCCTTCAGGAACAGGAAACCTACAGATACATAAGGGCGGCACCTCTCCCACGCATCAGTTGGTTTCCTGTTCCTGGAGGACCGGATTCCCTTCAGATATGACGACTTCGTTCACCTGTCAACACCCAGGCCGGCTGTCCGACCCAGGTAGCGAGGGGGTCTCCTACCTCGGGCAGTGCGGGTCCCTGGAAGCGCCACGGTGGGTCCGGGTAGGACTCCACGACAGTGAGCGGTGCAGCGTGAAGCTGCGTCCGGAGGAGGTCCGTCCCCAGTGGCAGCGAGGTGAGTATGTCCCCCCCGGGGTCCGTTCATCCTCCTGGGCCTCGGTCTTCCCCCACCTCTGGTCCATGTCGGTGCGGTGCAGCCTCCTGTGCGCTCCTTCCGGTTTGGGGGGGGGCAGGACCGGAGCCATACAGAGCGCTGCAGGGCTGCTTGTGTGCCCATCTGCAGATATGGATGAGCTGGAAGCTGCCGTCGGTCTGCTGGAGCAGGACAGAGCCTCGGAGAGGTCCCATGCGAACCCCCAGCCGAAGACCTGCGGATGCAGTAATCAGACCAGTCGCAGATCTAGACAGAAGGATCTGGACCGACCCCCCCCCCAGTGATCCGGTACCTACCGCTACTGCCCGGGTAAGAGATCTACGTGAACGTACCCTGATGCAGTCTTTTCCTATGTTTATTTCCATAGGGGAAAAAATGCGCTGGTAAGGTAAAAAACAAGGAGTGCGTGCTATGCGCTTGCCCTTTGCCAGACGCCTACCCTAAGAGACTTTGTCAGTCATGTGTGCGGCAGACGGTAGGAAATAAATTGATGGGAACACAGTATAGCGGTAGCACCGGGGTAAAATTACATAGCATTTTTCTCCGCTCCCATAGGTGGCAGAAGAGTCTCCTGATTTTACGTCAGACCTTAGGGAGATTATCAGGAAGGAGGTGAAAGATTCCCTGAAATCCCTGTCCTGGGGGGAGCCTTCCAAAAGAAGAAGGGAGCCTAGCGCCTCAGATTCGGATTCGTCCGCTGGCCCTAGAAAGGAGAATGATTCAGACACCTCTATTTCCTCAGCGTCCTCTTCAGAAGAGGATTCTAATCGTTTCTGTTTCCCGCTGGACCAGATGGACAAACTGATCAAATCAGTTAGATCCACCATGGGGGTGGCTGACGAAAGGCCAGAACTTTCAGCGCAGGACCTGATGTTTGGCGGTCTAGACCCCAAAAAGCGTAGGTCTTTTCCGCTTAATGACAAGGTTCAGAACCTTATCAAAAGGGAATGGAAAAAGCCAGAGAAAAAAGGCTCCTTTCCACCGGCCTTTAAACGTAGATATCCCTTTGAGGACCCCCTGGTGAACACGTGGGATAAAGCACTAAAATTGGACACAGCGGTGGCTAAAGCGTCTAAAAGATCATCTATCCCCTTTGACGACATGGCTTCCCTAAGGGATCCCCTCGATAAGAAGGCTGACTCATTTCTTAAAGGGACATGGGAGATGTCGGCGGGTGCCCTAAGACCTGCAGTAGCGGCGACATGTGCAGCCAGATCAATGATGGTCTGGCTGGATCAGCTAGGGTCCAAATTGGAAGAGGGAGTCTCCAGGGATTCTATGTTAAAATTCCTGCCAACAATTCAAAATGCCGCTGCCTTTCTCGCGGACGCATCTGCAGATTCGGCAAGGATGGCGGCCAGAGCGGCAGGATTATCAAATGCGGCACGCAGGGCCCTGTGGCTGAAATATTGGCCGGGTGACCTTCAGTCCAGATCTCGTCTGTGCTCTATCCCATGCGAAGGAGAATACCTGTTCGGTCCGGTCCTGGACGAGCTGCTGGAGAAAGCCGGAGACGAGAAGAAAAAATTTCCCAGTCTACCGACCACTTCTTACAGGCGTCCCTTCGCAGGGAAGAGATTCTTCCGAAGGAGACCAACTAGAGACCAGGGCAGATGGGACGGTAAAAGGAAGAAAGGTACTGGATTTATGTTTGGAGGTGGGGGACTTCAGGAACCATCCCGGGAAGTCCAAAAACCACCCCAATGACTAGTCGCCCCGGTGGGAGGTAGACTATCTGCCTTCTACCCGGCCTGGTCCAAAATCTCCAGTAGTGATTGGATTTTGGGAATAATAGCTACGGGTCTGCGGCTAGAGTTCTCTATCCCTCAGAATTGCTTCAGAATTACGCCACTCAGGTCCTCTCCAGCAGAACAGGCGGCCCTGGAAATGGAAGTTCATGACCTGCTCGTTAAGAATGTCCTATCGGAGGTTCCGGAAGGAGAACAGGGTAGAGGGTTCTACTCTCCTCTATTCCTGATACGTAAACCTGACGGCTCCTTTAGAACTATTATTAATCTTAGGGCTCTTAACAATTTCCTGACCATACAATCATTTAAAATGGAGACTATTAACACCGCAATAAAGCTACTGTTTAAAAACTGCTTTATGGTAGTATTGGATTTAAAGGACACCTATTACCATATCCCCATTTATGCAGGACACCAACGATTCCTGAGGGTGGCGGTGCGGTTGGATGGGGTAGTCAGACATTTCCAGTATAGGGCCCTCCCTTTTGGTATATCGGTCGCCCCTCGGGTGTTTACCAAGGTAATGGCTGAAGTTATGGCACACCTACATGAGTCTGACATCCTAATAATCCCCTACCTGGACGATCTCCTTATCGTAGGTAAAACGGCGGATCACTGTCTGGAACAATTACATAAAGTAATGTCTGCTCTGGAACGTTTGGGGTGGATGCTAAATGTTAAAAAATCACGGTTACAGCCCATGACGGTGCAGCGATTTTTAGGCCTGACCCTGGATTCTCAGGTTCAGGAATGCCGTCTGCCTCTCGAGAAAATTGATCGCCTGCACCTTCAGGTGCTGAATGCCTCTAAAAACCCCACCATGTCCCTTAGAAGAGCCATGTCTCTGTTAGGCTCTCTCTCATCCTGTATTCCAGCGGTCCGATGGGCCCAGTATCATACGAGGAGAGCCTGCTGACCCTATCCCAAGACGCTGTTGTATCCCTCGAATGGTGTCTAGACCGAGAGAACCTATCCACAGGGGTCCCCTGGGAATATAATGTAACTCGTATAGTCACCTCGGACACTAGCCCTTTTGGGTGGGGGGCTCACATGGGGGATATATTGGTCCAGGGGCTTTGGGATCAGTGTCAGATGGAAATGTCCTCCAACCTGAAGGAGTTAACGGCAGTGGAACAGGCAGTTAAAACCCTCCTTGTCTATCTACAGGGTCACCACGTGCAGGTTTTCTCGGACAATCGGGTCACCGTGGCATATATAAACCACCAAGGCGGGACCCGTTCCAAATCCCTAATGTGCGTAGCAGATCGTCTGTTCCAGCTAGCAGAGCAACATCTCCTCTCATTGACGGCTCTTCACATAAGAGGAGCAGAAAACACTATGGTGGATTTCTTAAGCCGCAACACATTAAGGCAGGGAGAGTGGTCCCTGAATGGCTTCATCTTCAACCTCATCGTGGAAAGGTGGGGTCAACCGGAGGTAGACCTGTTCGCCACAAAAGAAAACAGAAAAGTAAGTAGACGCCCTCCTCATAGACTGGGACTTCAGGCTAGCCTACGCCTTTCCTCCCCGGTCTCTAATTCCTCTGGTGGTGAGGAAAATCAGGAAGGACAGAGCCACAGTAATAGTAATTGCCCCCTTCTGGCCCAGAAGGACGTGGTTTCCATGCCTAAGGGCTATGTCGATATCCGACCCATGGGTCTTGCCAGACATCCCGGATCTTCTGTCCCAGGGCCCAGTCTACCATCCTCGGGCGGTTGGCCTTCATCTGACGGTGTGGATTTTGAGCGGGCGCTGTTAAAAGATAGGGGGTTCTCTGCGGGCCTCATTAACACTCTACTGAAGAGCAGAAAAATAATCACCACAAAAATTTATGTCAGGATCTGGAAGAGATTTCTTCAGAACTCGGGGGTAATAGCTGGTCAGTCAATATCGATAAACCAGATTTTGGAATTCTTACAGAAGGGGTTAGATATGGGGTTATCCCCAAATACTCTTAAAGTGCAGGTATCAGCCTTAGGGGCCCTCTTTGGCTGTAACATTGCTGAGAACTACTGGGTCAGCAGATTCATCAGGGCGACAAAACGGTCTAGGCCAATGGTGAAAAATAGGGTCATGCCATGGGACCTGAACCTAGTCCTTTCAGCCATGACAGAGGCCCCATTTAAGCCAATTACTTCAGCCTCTATTAAAAATTTATCTCTTAAAGAAGCCTTCCCGGTGGCCCTAACATCGGCACGTAGGATAGGCGACATCCAGGCATTATCCAGGGTTCCCCCTTACATGCCGCTTAGGGATGATAGAGATAGTGTCCAGATTCCACAGAACACAGGAAATAGTTCTTCCATCTTTTCTCCCCAATCCTACTAACGATAAGGAAAGGAAGCTACACACTTTAGATGTAAAAAGATGTATTCTGGAATATCTAGCAGTAATTGATCCCTGGAAGATAGATAACGCCCTATTCGTTTCCTATCAGGGTAGTAGGAAAGGGCATAGAGCATCGAAATCTACTTTAGCTAGATGGATCAGGGAGGCTATCTCTCTGGCATACATCTCAAAGGGCAAGCCGGCGCCTGAAGGACTTAAAGCGCATTCCACTAGAGCTATGGCGGCTTCGTGGGCGGAAAAATTGGAGGTGTCGATCGACCAAATTTGTAAGGCTGCTACTTGGTCTTCCCCAAACACATTCTATAACCACTGTAGATTGAACCTGGGTGCCTCTTCTGACCTCTCTTTTGGTATAAGGGTGCTGCAAGCTGTAGTCCCTCCTTAGTTAGTTACTCTCTGTAATTCTCTCCGTAGTGCTGTCATGGACGACCGATAAAGTCTTAGTTACTCACCGGTTAACGGTGTTTTTCGGAGTCCATGACAGCACCTGTACATACCCTCCCGTCTTCTTAAGTTCTGGGTGTACACCTCTTCCTTTGTTTATATAATTCATGGGTAGTGAATAGTTAGTTATTGTATTGTTGTTTATTATGTATGCTATTAACCTTGGTGGTCCTCTTGTGCTCTGTAAACCAACTGATGCGTGGGAGAGGTGCCGCCCTTATGTATCTGTAGGTTTCCTGTTCCTGAACGGCGGATCCCTCTCTCCGTAGTGCTGTCATGGACTCCGAAAAACACCGTTAACCGGTGAGTAACTAAGACTTTGTGCAACGTGTCTGTCATTTCCAACCGTGCATGCGCGGCCAGAGCTCCGCCCCCTCCACCCCGCTCATCACAATGGGCAGCGGATGCGTTGTAAAACTGCATCTGCTGCCCACGTTGTGCTAAATTTAGCACGTCCGTCGGGCCGACTGTTTGCGACGGCCCCGTACCGACGGACCGTCTGTAAATTTACCATTCAGAGCCTTGTAGGCTGGCAAGCATGTATATGCTATGGCCCATCCGAGGACAACTACTGTAACAGACAATGCATTCGCTTAAGGCACTAGCGAGTTTTACGGACGTATGAGCACAGAATATAATTCCAGAAAATACGCATTGCACACGGCCCAATGATTCTCTATGGCCCAGCTCCTATCTGCCGTATTTTACTGATCCGTATTATACGGTCTTGTATGGCCGTAGAAAATCGCAGCATGCTGCGTTTGTCACCGTATTGTGCAAAAAAAAAAATGCCAATGAAAGTCTATGGGGGCGAGAAAAATACAGATTACACACGGACCAGCAGTGTGACTTGCGAGAAATACGCAGTGGTGTTCTCTAGAAAAGCCTGCAATCAGTGCGGTGTACAGTAAAATCACACTGACAGAATAGAATAGGTAGAATAAATGTGTACACATAGAATAGGTGTGTGTGTGTATGTATATATATATATATACAGTGGGGAAAAAAAGTATTTAGTCAGTCAGCAATAGTGCAAGTTCCACCACTTAAAAAGATGAGAGGCGTCTGTAATTTACATCATAGGTAGACCTCAACTATGGGAGACAAACTGAGAAAAAAAAATCCAGAATATCACATTGTCTGTTTTTTTTATCATTTTATTTGCATATTATGGTGGAAAATAAGTATTTGGTCAGAAACAAAATTTCATCTCAATACTTTGTAATATATCCTTTGTTGGCAATGACAGAGGTCAAACGTTTTCTGTAAGTCTTCACAAGGTTGCCACACACTGTTGTTGGTATGTTGGCCCATTCCTCCATGCAGATCTCCTCTAGAGCAGTGATGTTTTTGGCTTTTCGCTTGGCAACACGGACTTTCAACTCCCTCCAAAGGTTTTCTATAGGGTTGAGATCTGGAGACTGGCTAGGCCACTCCAGGACCTTGAAATGCTTCTTACGAAGCCACTCCTTCGTTGCCCTGGCGGTGTGCTTTGGATCATTGTCATGTTGAAAGACCCAGCCACGTTTTATCTTCAATGCCCTTGCTGATGGAAGGAGGTTTGCACTCAAAATCTCACGATACATGGCCCCATTCATTCTTTCATGTACCCGGATCAGTCGTCCTGGCCCCTTTGCAGAGAAACAGCCCCAAAGCATGATGTTTCCACCACCATGCTTTACAGTAGGTATGGTGTTTGATGGATGCAACTCAGTATTCTTTTTCCTCCAAACACGACAAGTTGTGTTTCTACCAAACAGTTCCAGTTTGGTTTCATCAGACCATAGGACATTCTCCCAAAACTCCTCTGGATCATCCAAATGCTCTCTAGCAAACTTCAGATGGGCCCGGACATGCACTGGCTTAAGCAGTGGGACACGTCTGGCACTGTAGGATCTGAGTCCATGGTGGCGTAGTGTGTTACTTATGGTAGGCCTTGTTACATTGGTCCCAGCTCTCTGCAGTTCATTCACTAGGTCCCCCCGCGTGGTTCTGGGATTTTTGCTCACCGTTCTTGTGATCATTCTGACCCCACGGGGTGGGATTTTGCGTGGAGCCCCAGATTGAGGGAGATTATCAGTGGTCTTGTATGTCTTCCATTTTCTAATTATTGCTCCCACTGTTGATTTCTTCACTCCAAGCTGGTTGGCTATTGCAGATTCAGTCTTCCCAGCCTGGTGCAGGGCTACAATTTTGTTTCTGGTGTCCTTTGACAGCTCTTTGGTCTTCACCATAGTGGAGTTTGGAGTCAGACTGTTTGAGGGTGTGCACAGGTGTCTTTTTATACTGATAACAAGTTTAAACAGGTGCCATTACTACAGGTAATGAGTGGAGGAAAGAGGAGACTCTTAAAGAAGAAGTTACAGGTCTGTGAGAGCCAGAAATCTTGATTGTTTGTTTCTGACCAAATACTTATTTTCCACCATAAAATGCAAAAAAATGATAAAAAAAACAGACAATGTGATTTTCTGGATTTTTTTTTCTCAGTTTGTCTCCCATAGTTGAGGTCTACCTATGATGTAAATTACAGACGCCTCTCATCTTTTTAAGTGGTGGAACTTGCACTATTGCTGACTGACTAAATACTTTTTTGCCCCACTGTATATATATATCTACTATATAATTGTCTAAGGGTCACTTCCGTCTTTCTGTCTGTCTGTCCTTCTGTCTGTCACGGATATTCATTGGTCGCGGCCTCTGTCTGTCATGGAATCCAAGTCGCTGATTGGTCTCACCAGCTACCTGTCATGGCTGCCGCGACCAATCAGCGACGGCCACAGTTCGATTAGTCCCTCCCTACTCCCCTGCAATCGGCGCCCGGTCCATACTCCCTGCAGTCACCGCTCACACAGGGTTAATGCCAGCGGTACCGGACCGCATTATGCTGCGGGTAACTCACTCCGTTACCGCCGCTATTAACCCTCTGTGACCAAGTTTTTACTATTGATGCAGCGTCAATATTAAAAACATCTAATGTTCAAAATAATAAAAAAATAACAAATCATTATATACTCACCTTTCGCGATGCTCCGGTGACCTCCGGCAGGTTCCGGTGCCAAGGATGGTATGGGAGAAGGACCTGCCATGACGTCACGGTCATGTGACCGCGACATCATAACAGGCCCTGCGCGAGAAGGACCTGCCGTAACGTCACAGTCATGTGACCGCGACGTAATCACAGGGCCTGTGCGAGAACGTCCTGCCGTGACGTCACGGTCATGGGACCGCGACGTCATCACAGGTCCTGCGCGCCTGTGCGAGAAGGACCTGCCCTGACGTCACAGTCATGTGACCGAACTACAAGGGCTACCTCGGAAGGTGAGTATATGTTTATTTTTTAACCTGTGACATACGTGGCTGGGCAATATACTACGTAGCTGGGCAATATACTACGTGGCTCTGTGCTGTATACTACATCACTGGGCAATATACTACGTGGCTTGGCAATATACTACGTGGCTGGGCAATATACTACGTGGCTGGGCAATATACTACGTGGCTGGGCAATATACTACGTGGCTGGGCAATATACTATGTGGCTGGGCAATACACTACGTGGCTGGGCAATATACCACGTGAACAGGCATATTCTAGAATACCTGATGCGTTAGAATCGAGCCACCACCTAGTGTGTGTGTATGTGTGTGTGTGTATATATATATATATATATATATATATATATATATATATATATATATATATATATATATATACACACACACACACATACATATATATCCAATCCTACAAAAACCAAGGAGTTATAAAGTCCCATAAGCGAGTGTACACAATAATTTTATTAAACATGTATATCACATATAAACAAATCAGCAGCACAGGGTACAGGGATGATGCGTATACGAAAACACTAAAACTGTAGTAACACCAGAAGCATGGCAGGCGGATAACCCATAACCTGATATAGTACAACATACAATCCTAAAGTGCTAAGTGCAAAAATAAGGTGCCAAGATGCATGAGGCTATATCCCATCAGAATATAATGATCATAACATGTGATCAATCCTACATAGGGTGGTCAAGAAAAATAATAAGTAAATAGCAATATGTACTCCGCCATTCTTACCCAAATAAATGTGCCAGTGCGTGTTGCCAGCAGCCCCGACGCGCGTTTCGCGTTGGGCTTCCTCGGGGGGCTGTCATATATATATATATATATATATATATATATATATATATATATATATATATATACATACATACATACATACATACTTGTTTAAGGGGTACTTCCGTCTGTCTGTCCTTCTGTCACGGATATTCATTGGTCGTGGCCTCTGTTTATCATGGAAATCCAAGTCGCTGATTGGTCGCCGCAAAACAGCCACGACCAATCAGCGACGGGCACAGTCCGGAAGAAAATGGGCACTCCGCTCCCCGCAGTCAGTATCCCCGGCGCCCGCTCCACACTCCCCTCTGGTCACCGCTAACACAGGGTTAATGCCGGCGGTAACGGACCGCGGCATGGGTAACGCATTCCGTTACCACCGCTATTAACCCTGTGTGTCCCCAACCTTTTACTATTGATGCTGCCTATGCGGCACCAATAGTAAAAGAAAGTAATGTTAAAAATAGTAAATAAACAAAAAACCTGCTATACTCACCCTCCGTTGTCCGCTGAGCCGCTCGCGCCTGCCGCCATCTTCCTTTCCCAACGATGCTTTGCGAAATTACCCAGAAGACCTAGCGGTTGCTCGACACTCATCAGTAAACAAGACTGTTTGAAAATTAGTCGTCATGTATGTCTGGGCCCACTGCAACCGTTTCGGCTTGTGAACACTGTTCAGGGGTGGCCGAATAGTAGGTTTATGAACCAAAACAAGCCTTTGAAGGATCCTACACCTTGAGATTCGAGGGACTTCAGAGGCACCAGCAGCTTCAAATATCTGTTTGCTGGTTTGTAATGGCTTTTTAGCAACTGGTCTCTTAATCCGATGGACTTGCCTGGCAGAAACCGTCCTCATTCTGCCTTTATCAGCACAAACATGTCTGTGCTCAGATTCAGCCACAAATCTCTTAACAGTACGATGATCACACTTAAGTTTTCGGGAAATATCTCATGTTTTCATCTCTTGACCAAGGCATTGCACTAGTTGATGCTTTTCAGCAGCAGAGAGATCCTTTTTCTTTCCCATGTTACTTAAAAACTGTGGCCTGCTTAATAATGTGGAACATCATTTTTAAGTAGTTTTTCTAGTTTTTTTCTAGTTTTAATTAGAATCACCTGGAAAACTAATTATCACATGTGTTTAAGATTGATTTCAGTGATCTATTGAGCCCTGACACACAATAACGTCCACGAGTTTATTTGAAAAACAAAACAATTAAATCTTTATGAAACTTAAATCCAATTTGCATAATAATTTGGAACAATATATTTTATATATATATATATATATATATATATATATATATATATATAATCATTGTCTAAGGGGTACGTCTGTCTGTCTGTCTGTCTCCAACTTCCGTAACGGAAATCCCGCGTCGCTGATCGGTCTCGCCAGCTGCCTGTCATGGCTGCCGCGACCAATCAGCGACCGGCACAGTCCGATTAGTCCCTCCCTACTCCCCTGCAGTTAGTGCCCGGCACCCGCATGCTCTCCTCCACTCACCGCTCACACAGGGTTAATGCCAGCGGTAACGGGCCGCGGGTAACGCACTCCGTTAACGCTGCTATTAACCCTGTGTGTCCCCAACTTTTTACTATTGATGCTGCCTATGCAGCATCAATAATACAAAGATGTAATGTTAAAAATAAAAAAAAACTGCTATGCTCACCTTCCGTAGTCCGACGATGCGCTCGTGGCTGCCTCCAGCTTCCGTTCCCAGAGATGCATTGCGAAATTACCCAGAAGACTTAGCGGTCTAATTTCTAGCACTTGTTTATTTACTGTGACTTTCTTTCAACAGAGTATTTTTTTACCTCTCTGTTCGCTTTTGTGTCTTTACGTGGGCAGTTGTTGTGAATTCTGTTATCGAACTCCATCCTGTGGTCATGAATGGTACTCCGGCGAGTTCTGTCCATGGACTCCCTCTGGTGGCTGTGAGTGGAGCTGCTGCTTCTGAGGTTCCTTCCACAGGTGACTTAGTTTATTCTTTGGCTGGCTGCTCTATTTAACTCCACTCAGATCGTTACTCCATGCCAGCTGTCAATGTTCTTGTACTGGTTCAGTTCGCTCTTGGATCTTTCTGGTGACCTGTCTACTCCAGCAGAAGCTAAGTCCCTGCTAGTTAATTATTTGTTCATTGTTTTCTTGTCCAGCTTGCTATCATGAGTTTGCCTTGCTAGCTGGAAGCTCTGGAATGCAGAGTGGCACCTCCACACCGTGAGTCGGTGCGGAGGTCTTTTTGCACACTCTGCATGGTCTTTTTGTAGTTTTTTGTGCTGACCGCAAAGATACCTTTCCTATCCTCAGTCTGTTTAGTTAGTCTGGCCTCCTTTGCTGAAACCTGTTTCATTTCTGTGTTTGTGACTTTCATCTTAACTCACAGTCAATATATGTGGGGGGCTGCCTTTTCCTTTGGGGAATTTCTCTGAGGCAAGGTAGGCTTTATTTTCTATCTCTAGGGCTAGTTAGCTCTTAGGCTGTGAAGAGGCATCTAGGCAGAGTTAGGTACGCTCCACGGCTATTTCTAGTGTGTGTGATAGGATTAGGGGTTGCGGTCAGCAGAGCTCCCACTTCCCAGAGCTTGTCCTGTGTTAGTTTAACCATCAGGTCGTTCCGGGTGCTCCTAACCACCAGGTCCATAACAGGCAGTGTTATATAGCTTCGCTGGATCCCGGCGGGTGAGTATATAACTATTTTTTATTTTAATTATCTTTTTTTAACACGGATATGTGCCCACACTGCTATATACTACGTGGACAGTGTTATATAGCGCATGGGCTGCGTTATATACAGCGTGGCTGCTATATACTACGTGGGCAGTGTTATATACCGCATGGGCTGCGTTACATACTGGATGGGCTGCGTTATATACCGCATGGCTGCTATATACTACGTGGGCAGTGTTATATACCGCGTGGGCAGTGTTATATACCGCGTGGGCAGTGTTATATACCTCGTGGGCAGTGTTATATACCTCGTGGCTGCTATATACTACGTGGCCTGTGTTATATACTGCGTGGGCAGTGTTATATACCGCGTGGCTGCTATATTCTACGTAGCCAGTGTTATATACTACGTGGGCAGTGTTATATAGCTTCGCTGGATCCCGGCGAGTGAGTATATAACTATTTTTTATTTTAATTATCTTTTATTAACACGGATATGTGCCCACACTGCTATATACTACGTCGACAGTGTTATATAGCGCGTGGGCTGCGTTACATACAGCATGGCTGCTATATACTGCGTGGCAAGTGTTAGATACTATGTGGGCAGTGTTATATACCACGTGGGCAGTGTTATATACCACGTGGGCAGTGTTATATATCGCGTGGCTGCTATATAGTACGTGGCCAGTGTTAGATACTATGTGGACTGTGTTATGTACTGCATGTCCTGTGCTATATACTGCATGGCCTGTGTTATATACTACGTCGCCTGGGTTATATACTGTGTGGCTGCTATATACTGCGTGGGCTATGTTAGTTACTATTTGGGCTGTGTTATATACTGCGTGGCCACTGTTATATATTGCGTGGCCTGTATTAACGCATCGGGTATTCTGCAATATGTATGTATGTATATAGCAGCCACATAGAATATAGCACAGGCCACTCGCTAATCCCGCCCCTGCACAGTAGCTCCGCCCCCACCACATCACCACACAAAATCCCGCCCCCAACCACATCACCACACACAATCCCACCCCCCCACCACATTACCACACACAATCCCGCCCCCCACCACATTCATTACCACACACAATCCGCACCACATCACCACACACAATCCCGCCCTCCCACCACATCACCACACATAATCCCGCCCCCCACCACATCACCAGACATAATCCCGCCCCCACTACATCACCACACACAATCCCGCCCCCCACCACATCACCAGACATAATCCTGCCCCCACTACATCACCACACATAATCCCGCCCCCCACCACATCACCACACACAATCCCGCCACCCAACACCAAACATAATCCCGCCCCCCATTACCACACATAATCCCGCCCCACCACATTACCACACACAATCCTGCCCCCACACCACATCACCACACATTTCCCCCACCACATCACCACACATAATCCCGCCCCCCACCTCATCACCACACATAATCCCGCCCCCCACCCCATTACCACACATAATCCCGCCCCCCACCCCATTACCACACATAATCCTGCCCCCCCACAACATCACCACACACAATCCCGCCCCCCACCACATCACCACACAATCCCGCCCCCCACTACATCATCACACATAATCCTGCCCCCAACACATCACCACACATAATCCCGCCCCCCCACAACATCACACAATCCCGCCCCTTCACCACACATAATCCCGCCCCCCCACAACATCACACAATCCCGCCCCTTCACCACACATAATCCCGCCCCCCCACCACATCACCACACATAATCCTGCCCCCACCACATCATCACACATAATCCCGCCCCCCAACACATCATCACACATAATCCCGCCTGTTATGAACAGGTAATTCAGAACCACAATGGACATTGAAGTTCAGAGCACACAAAGTGACCTGACAAATACCAAAAACAAAGGACGAGCTCTGAGACGTGGGAACTCTGCTGACCGTAATCCCTAATCCTAACAAACCACACTAGAGGCAGCCGTGGATTGCGCCTAACGCTCCCTATGCAACTCGGCACAGCCTGAGAAACTACGGTAACTAGCCCTGAAGATAGAAAAATAAGCCTACCTTGCCTCAGAGAAATTCCCCAAAGGAAAAGGCAGCCCCCCACATATAATGACTGTGAGTAAGATGAAAACACAAACACAGAGATGAAATAGATTTAGCAAAGTGAGGCCCGACTTACTGAATAGACCGAGGATAGGAAAGATAGCTTTGCGGTCAACACAAAAACCTACAAACAACCACGCATAGGTGCAAAAAGACCCTCCGCACCGACTAACGGTATGGAGGTGCTCCCTCTGCGTCTCAGAGCTTCCAGCAAGCAAGAAAAACCAATATAGCAAGCTGGACAGAAAAAATAGCAAACAAAAATAACACAAGCAAAACTTAGCTTATGCAGGATAGACAGGCCACAGGAATGATCCAGGAGGAAGCAAGACCAATACTAGAACATTGACTGGAGGCCAGGATCAAAGCACCAGGTGGAGTTAAATAGAGCAGCACCTAACGACTTAACCTCATCACCTGAGGAAGGAAACTCAGAAGCCGCAGTACCACTCTCATCCACAGGAGGGAGCTTGGCCACAGAATTCACAACACCCGCCCCCCCAGAACATCACCACACAATCCCGCCCCTTCACCACACATAATCCCGCCCCCCACCACATTACCACACATAATTCCGCCCCCACCACATCACCACACACTATTCCGCCCCCCACCACATCACCACACATAATTCCGCCCCCACCACATCACCACACATAATCCCACCCCCCACCACATCACCACACATAATCCCACCCCCCACCACATTACCACAGATAATCCCGCCCCCCCAACATTACCACACAAAATCCCGCCCTCCCGGTGTTATATACCGCGTGGGCTGCGTTATATACCGCGTGGCTGCTATATACTACGTGGCCAGTGTTAGATACTATGTGGACTGTGTTATGTACTGCGTGGCCTGTGCTATATACTGCATGGCCTGTGTTTTATATACTACGTCGCCTGTGTTATATACTACGTGGCTGCTATATACTGCGTGGGCTGTTATATACTATTTGGGCTGTGTTATATACTGCGTGGCCACTGTTATATATTGCGTGGCCTGTATTAACGCATCGGGTATTCTACAATATGTTTGTATGTATGTATATAGCAGCCACATAGTATATAGCACAGGCCACGTAGTATTTGTCTGCTATATACTGCATGGCTCCTATATACTACGTGGCCTGTGCTATATACTATGTGGCTGCTATATACATACATACATATTCTAGAATACCCGATGCGTTAGAATCGGGCCACCATCTAGTATATAGATATATATATCTATATGTATAATCCTCATAAAAAAGGTAACGAAGTCACTCACCAGTCTTCCACAAATCAGTTCTTTATTGAAACCAACTCCAGATAAAACTCATGGCTGGGGGAGAGGGAGCCGAAGCTCGTGTGAGCAGGGGAGGACGACGGCCGTTTCGCGCTGTGCCTGCGCTTCTACGGGTTATGAGGATTATACAGATAGAAGACTTGTTTTCCAGAGGAGCACCCTAAGGCCGGGGACACACACAACGTATAAAAAAACGGTCCATATTTGATGGACGAGAATCGCACAAATGTTACAAAAACAGTGATCCGTGTGCAGTGCGAGGATGCGATTTTCTCGCATCAAATGATCCGTTTGACATCCGTGTGACATCCGTATGGCATCCGTATGGCGAGATTTTCTCGCAGGCTTGCAAAATGGACATATAACGGTTTTTCCACCTGAAAAAATTTAAATCATCAACAAGAACATTATTTAATGGCCCTAAAACAGGTACCACCCACCAATCTATGCAGTAGAGTCCCTGCTTGTGTTTGTGCACTTCGGATTGATGAGCAACATGTCTGATCTACTGACTTTTAACACCACAGAGCGTGTGCTTTACAACTGGGTACTTTCCCAACGTTTTGGCCAGCCATACCCAGTTATTGTAGATCCGAGGAGGCGGAGACGGATGTGGGTACATCCACTTCTAAAGCAACGGATCAATAAGGGCCATTTCAGCCGTCTGTATGCTGCTCTGAGGACCAATCCTGACAAGTTCTTCAACTATTGTCGGATGAGGATTCAAACCTTTGATATTTTGTTGGAGATTTTGCGACCAGGGATCATGAAGAAGGACACCAGGATGCGCAAATCTATTTCAGCAGAGGAGCGCCTTATCCTTACCTTACGGTATGTATAAATACTCTGTCCAAAATAATTTAACACTTTAATGTTGTTACCCCTTTTTCCAATTGGCCAATTAAAGGGAACCTGTCACCCCGTTTTTTGAGATTGAGCTATATATACTGTTAAATAGGGCCTGCGCTGTGTGTTCCTATAGTGTATGTAGTGTACCCCGATTCCCCATGTATGCTGAGAAATAACTTACCAAAGTCGCCGTTTTCGCCTGTCAATCAGGCTGGTCAGGTCGGGAGGGCGTGGTGACATCGCTGGTTCTTCCTCAGCTTTACGTTGGTGGCGTAGTGGTGAAGACACAGCGCGCGATCTGCGCTGTCATCCCTTTCGTCGGTGGGGGCGGCCATCTTCCTGGGGCCGCGCGTGCGCAGATCGAGTGCTCTGCTGCACGGGGCTTCAGGAAAATGGCCGCGGGATGCCGCGCGTGCGCATTAGAGATCGCGGCGGCCATTTTCCCAAAGCCGAGATGCAAACTCGGCTTTGGGAAAATGGCCGCCGCGATCTCTAATGCGCACGCGCGGCATCCCGCGGCCATTTTCCTGAAGCCCCGTGCAGCAGAGCACTCGATCTGCGCACGCGCGGCCCCAGGAAGATGGCCGCCCCCACCGACGAAAGGGATGACAGCGCAGATCGCGCGCTGTGTCTTCACCACTACGCCACTACGCCACCAACGTAAAGCTGAGGAAGAACCAGCGATGTCACCACGCCCTCCCGACCTGACCAGCCTGATTGACAGGCGAAAACGGCGACTTTGGTAAGTTATTTCTCAGCATACATGGGGAATCGGGGTACACTACATACACTATAGGAACACACAGCGCAGGCCCTATTTAACAGTATTTATAGCTCAATCTCAAAAAACGGGGTGACAGGTTCCCTTTAAATGGTTATGTAACTTCCACATCATTTGACCTTCTTTTATAATATTTAATTTTGGCAAAGATCAAAGCCATCGCATGTCCTTAATGCTTGAATAATCATGCCATCTTAGTTATATATATATATATATATATATATATATTTGGCCCATATAACACTGTTTTGTGTTCATTTTATATTTTTAAATAATACTCTGTTTTCTTTTAGCTTCCTTGCCACTGGCCTATCATATGCGGCACTGCATTTAGAGTTTTTACTGGGCAAATCTACAATTTCTGGAATTGTGCGGGCTACATGCACGGAAATCTGGAGAAGGCTCCATCAAGAGGTGATGCCTGAACCCAAAATGGCAGACTGGTTACGTATTGCACAAGGATTTCAGGACACCTGCCAGTTTCCGCACTGTATTGGGGCACTTGACGGAAAGCACATCCGTGTGCGTAAGCCGCCAGGTTCAGGGACCCAATTCTATAATTATAAACAGTTTTTCTCTGTAGTACTGTTGGCCCTAGTCGACAGCAACTACAGGTTTATAATTGTAGATATTGGGGCCTATGGGAGAACTGGAGACTCTAGAGTCTTCAGTTCTTCCATTATGGGTCGGCGGCTGCGCAACAATGAATTGGATCTCCCACCCCCAAGTCACATACCAGGGGCTAATTTGGATGCGGTGCCTTACATGATGGTAGCAGATGAGGCCCTATCCACGGAGAGGCCTGGACTACCGGCGCAGAATTTTTAATTTGCGTCATTCCCGTGCCCGCCGTCTGGTAGAGTGTTCATTCGGCATTCTCAGTGCAAAATGGCGGGTACTTCAGTCTGCAATCCAACTGAGTGAAGGCAATGTCAATGGCGTGATAAAAGCATGTGTTGTTCTTCACAACTTTACAAGATATCATGATTGGCCATCATCTGCTGCACATGAAATTGATTCTGCAAATACTGTCTTGTCAACTACACGTGTTCTTCCTTCACGTCGTCAGCCCTCAGGCCTAAAAGTTCGTGATGTTTTAACCAATTTTTTTGTGTCACCAGAGGGATCGACTGTTTGGCAAGACAATGCTGTTTTGCTGTAAAGTTTAGTTATATTGTAAGTTAATAAATACCATAATTTTCCTGTTTGAATTGTGTAGTATGTTTCTCCTTCTGAAATTAGCTAAGTGTGTAAAGTTGTCACATAATGTATGTAGTTGGACCAATACATAACACTCAGATTTGTTAACCAAATTTTACTGCTCAAAGCATATATATATTTTCAAAAAACATATTCTCAGCATATGTAATTTGAGCCATATAAACCAGAGGAAACCAGACAGATGAACATGCCAAGGTCACAAATAACTTAGCCCATACAAAAGCCTAAATGACAGGCCAAAAAAAATGTCCAAACAAATTACAGGTTCTGGTAGGTTGGGGGTGGTGATGGTGATGGCGGGTGTCCTGCATGTGCGGAACTTTGCCTAGGTGGTTGACCAACCAGACTGTCAACCTGTGGTATTGCAGATATATATGGAGGGTGTTGTGGCAAGTTTCTATCCTGTGTGTATGAGGTAACACTTGATGTTGAAGGTAGAAGGGCATCAAGACCCGGGTACTGGATTGTCCCATTTGGTCAGACCCCCCAATATGACCATGTCGAGCAGACACATGTTGGGACCAGCCTCCAAACATGTCTGTTCAAGTGGTCATATTGGGCAGTTGCAGGATAATCATAAATTGGCCTGTTCTGGGGTTGTTGGGTGCTTTGGGCAGGCTGTTGTTGTGGAGCTATACATAGTTACATAGTTACATAGTTATTAAGGTTGAAGGAAGACTTTAAGTCCATCTAGTTCAACCCATAGCCTAACCTAACTTGCCCTAACATGTTGATCCAGAGGAAGGCAAAAAAAACCCATGTGGCAAAGAGTAAGCTCCACCTTGGGGAAAAAAATTCCTTCCCGACTCCACATACGGCAATCAGACTAGTTCCCTGGATCAACGCCCTATCAAGGAATCTAGTGTATATACCCTGTAACATTATACTTTTCCAGAAATGTATCCAGTCCCCTCTTAAATTTAAGTAATGAATCACTCATTACAACATCATACGGCAGAGAGTTCCATAGTCTCACTGCTCAAACGGGGGTGGTGCTGCGACTGTTTGGGTTTGGTCCTGTGGAAGGTCTTGCACCACCAGAAGGTTGGTAGCTGACATTTGCCACCGTTCGAGGTAATTAAAAACATGAGTCGGGTTGTTTGGGGGTGTGGCCGCATCTAGAACAATTTGGATACAACCTCTGGTCTGCAGCCTGAGCGAGCGTGGAATGGGCCGTAAATAGTGGGCAAGACTGCGGAAGGACGCTTCCTCCCCATTGTCATGGGCAGCCCTGGACAAATAGTCCAACACCCCTGTATCCACTTGCCTCCTGGTGCCAACGGGGTCAATCACCAACTCAGAGTCAGATGCAGTCTCCCTTTCTGTCAGATTGGACTCTGTTCTGTATTTCACAAATGAATTTAAAAAAAAAAAATTAGATACGTATTCACGTAAGATGTGTTAAATATTTTGAGACATGCATGCACTTACGGTCTGAGCTCCATCACTGGTGCAAGAAAATTAAGCCAATCAAAATAAAGATATTTTCTTTTTTTTGTTGCTGCATCACCACTCTGCCCAGAAACTTGACGTTCACGCCGGTATTGGTCCCGGCAACTCCGCCAGCGTCTAGTGACATCATTGACTGCAAAGATCACAAATTTGTTTATTAAATATCAAGCACATAACTCAAACCGTTGCAGGGTTTGCAATCACACACGGGCCCTGGAGCCTACGGGGACCTAAAATTCCTTTGGGCCTATATTAAAGGCTACTACATTTCAGCCATATTTGTGTGTCTTGGTAATGTTTTTGCATCCTCAACCAAGAGCTTGGATCATTTACTTCACTCATAAACACACCACATATGATGTGTTCATGCTTATTTTTATCAGGAACACAATATAAAACCCCATTTTTTGTTAAAGGATGGTACTTACAAATTTCTTGCTGAACCTCTTGAGGTCGCTCATCAAAATCGGGGAACATCTGGCGACAGATTGACCTCCATACTGCGTCTTTACGTGCACAGTCCGCATAATATGCGTCGCGTTAGTCCCATAATTCTGGTCTATCATGGACCAGAGCCATCAGCATCTCCACATTTATATGCCTGGCCATGCTGCTACACAGTACACTCCGTGGAGGCGTGCTTCCTGCTTTTCAATCCAGCGTGGGCCAGAAATTAGCATGCCAAAGCTTCCTGATAATGGATGATTCAATTTCCTGTCACCTGGAGAAGTCTTCCGTATTTCTCGCAATGCACACGCATGGTCCGTATGTAATCCGATTTTTTTATCGCACCCATAGACTTGCATTGGCGATTCTCGGCCGAGATACGCTGACAATCGCAGCATGCTGCGATTTCACTCGGATCCGGAATACAGCAAAAAAAAAAAAGGATGATGGGAGTTGCACCATAGATTAACATTGGGACGAGCGCAATGCGATTTTTTTAGCGCATTGCACTCGTCCGTATTACGGTCTAGTGGGACCCCGGCCTAAGTCTCATATCAGCGATATTTGGATGAGCGACATTTAGCAACATATTCTGAATATAGCCTCGTAAAAACCGCAACACGAGGGACTGTGCCGCTATTACTTTTTTTCTTTAGTGTGGCAATATATATATGAGGCATCGTGATTACTCACTAATCCCGCCCCCTGCACAGTAGCTCCGCCCCCACCACATTACCACACAATCCCGCCCCCCACCCCATTACCAAACACAATTCCGCCCCCACCGCATCACCACACACAATCCCGCCCCCCACCCCATTACCACACACAATCCCGCCTGCCCACCACATCACCACACACAATCCCGCCCGCCCACCACACCACCACACATAATCCCGCCCCCACCACATTACCACACATAATCCCGCCCCCCACAACATCACCACACATAATCCTGCCCCCCACCACATCACCACACACAATTCCGCCCCCACCACATTACCACACACAATCCCGCCCCCCACCACATCACCACACATAATCCTGCCCCCCACCACATTACCACACACAATCCGCACCACATCACCACACACAATCCGCACCACATCACCACACACAATACCGCCCGCCCACCACATCACCACACATAATCCCGCCCCCCCACCACATAACCAGACATAATCCTGCCCCTCACCACATCAGCACACATAATCCTGCCCCCCACGTCACCACACATAATCCCGCCCCCAACACATCACACAATCCCGCCCCCCAACACCACACACAGTCCCGCCCCCATTACCACACATAATCCCGCCTCCCCACCACATCACCAGACAATCCCGTCCCCACCACATTACCACACACAATCCCGCCCCCCCACCACATCACCACACATAATCTTGCCAGCCAACGCCACACATAATCCCGCCCAACAACTCACCACACAATCCCGCCCCCCAACACCACACACAATCCCGCCCCCCATTACCACACACAATCCCCCCGCCCACCACATCACCACACATAATCTTGCCAGCCAACACCACACATAATCCCGCCCAACAACTCACCACACAATCCCGCCCCCCAACACCACACACAATCCCGCCCCCCATTACCACACACAATCCTGCCCCCCACCACATCACCACACATAATCCCGCCCCCCACCACATCACCACACATAATCCCACCCCCCCACCACATTACCACACATAATCCCACCCCCCACGCCATTACCACACACAGTCCCGCCCCCCACAACATCACCACACATAATCCCACCCCCAACACACCACACACAATCCCACCCCCCAACACCACATATAATCCCACCCCCATTACCACACAATCCCGCCCCCCACCACATTACCACACATAATCCCGCCCCCACACCACATCACCACACATTTCCCCCCACCGCATCACCACACATAATCCTGCTCCCCACCGCATCACCACACATAATCCTGCCCCCCACCACATCACCACACACAATCCAGCCCCCCACCCGATTACCACACATAATCCCGCCCCCCCAAAACATCACACATAATCTTGCCTCCCAACACATCACACACAATCCCGACCCCCACCACATCACCACACATAATCCCGCCCCCCCCACCCCATTACCACACACAATCCCACACCACATCACCACACAATCCCGCCCCCCCACAACATCACCACCACACAATACCGCCCCCCCACCACATCACCACACATAATCCTGCCCCCCACCACATCATCACATAATCCCACCCCCACATCACCACACATAATCCCACCCCTTCACCACATCACCACACATAATCCTGCCCCCCACCACATCACCACACATAATCCCGCCCCCCACCCCATTACCACACACAGTCCCGCCCCTCCACCCCATTACCACACATAATCCCGTGGCCTGTATTAACGCATCGGGTATTCTACAGTATGTATGTATATAGCAGCCACATAGTATATAGCACAGGCCATGTAGTAGTATTTGCTATATACTGCATGGCTCCTATATACTACGTGGCCTGTGCTATATACTATGTGGCTGCTATATACATACATACATATTCTAGAATACCGGATGCGTTAGAATCGGGCCACCATCTAGTGTAATATATATATATATAGCATCGTGATTACTCGCTAATCCAGCCCAATGCACAGTAGCTCCGCCCCCCACATCACCACACACAATCCCTCCCCCCACCCCATTACCACACACAATCCCGCCCCCCACCCCATTACCACACACAATCCCGGCCCCAACCAATTACCACGCACAATCCCGCCCCCACCACATTACCACGCACAATCCCGCCCGCCCACCACATCACCACACAATATTTCGCCCCCACGACATCAGCACACATAATCCCACCCCCAACCACATCACCACACATAATCCTGCCCCCCACCACATCACCACACATACCACCACATCACCACACATAATTCCACCTCCCCACCACATCACACACAATCCCGCCCCACCACGCATAATCCCGCCCCCCACCCCATTACCACACACAATCCCGCCCCCACACCATTACCACACATAATCCCACCCCCCACATCACCACACACAATCCCGCCCCCCACCACATCACCACACACAATCCCGCCCCCCACCACATCACCACACACAATCCTGCCCCCCACCACATCACCACACATAATCCCGCCCCCCACCACATCACCACACATAATCCCGCCCCCACCACATCACCCCACACAATCCCGCCCCCCACCACATTACCACAGATAATCCTGCCCCCCAACATTACCACACAAAATCCCGCCCTCCCGGTGTTATATACCTCGTGGGCAGTGTTATATACCGCGTCGGCTGCGTTATATACCGCGTGGCTGCTATATACTACGTAGCCTGTGTTATATACTGCATGGCTGCTATATACTGTGTGGGCTATGTTATATACTATTTGGGCTGTGTTATATACTGCGTGGCCACTGTTATATATTGCGTGGCGTGTATTAACGCATCGGGTATTCTACAATATGTATGTATGTATATAGCAGCCACATAGTATATAGCACAGGCCGCGTAGTAGTATTTGTCTGCTATATACTGCATGGCTCCTGTATACTACGTGGCCTGTGCTATATACTATGTGGCTGCTATATACATACATACATACATACATACATATTGTAGTATACCCGATGCGTTAGAATCGGGCCACCATCTAGTATATAGATATATATATATATCTATATGTATGAGGCATCGTGATTACTCGCTAATCCTGCCCTCTGCACAGTAGCTCCGCCCCCACCCCATTACCACACACAATCCCACCCCCCACCCCATTACCACACACAATCCCGCCCCCACCACATCACCACACATAATCCCGCCCCCACCACATCACCACACATAATCCTGCCCCCACCACATCACACACAATACCACCCCCCACAACATCACTACAGAATCCCGCCCCTTCACCACATCACCACACACAATCCGCACCACATCACCACACACAATCCCATCCGCACCACATCACCACACACAATCCCACCCGCCCACCACATCACCACACATAATCCCGCCCCCCCCACCACATCACCAGACATAATCCCGCCCCCCACCACATCACCACACACAATCCCCCCCCTCACGACATCACCACACAAACCCACCCCCATCACATCACCACACATAATCCCGCCCCCACCACACATAATCCCGCCCCCCCAACACATCACCACACACAATCCCGCCCCCCACTACCACACATAATCCCGCCCCCCACAACATCACCACACAATCCCGCCCCCCCAACACATCACCACACACAATCCTGCCCCCCACCACATCACCACACATAATCCCGCCCCCCACCCCGTTACCACACACAGTCCCGCCCCTCCACCCCATTACCACACATAATCCCGTGGCCTGTATTAACGCATCGGGTATTCTACAGTATGTATGTATATAGCAGCCACATAGTATATAGCACAGGCCATATAGTAGTATTTGCTATATACTGCATGGCTCCTATATACTACGTGGCCTGTGCTATATACTATGTGGCTGCTATATACATACATACATATTCTAGAATACCGGATGCGTTAGAATCGGGCCACCATCTAGTGTAATATATATATATATAGCATCGTGATTACTCGCTAATCCAGCCCAATGCACAGTAGCTCCGCCCCCCACATCACCACACACAATCCCTCCCCCCACCCCATTACCACACACAATCCCGCCCCCCACCCCATTACCACACACAATCCCGCCCCCACCACATTACCACGCACAATCCCGCCCGCCCACCACATCACTACACAATATTTCGCCCCCCACGACATCAGCACACATAATCCCACCCCCAACCACATCACCACACATAATCCCGTCCCCCCACCACATCACCACACATAATCCCACTCCCCCACCACATCACCACACATAATCCCGCCCCCACACCATATCACCACACAATCCCGCCCCCACACCACATCACCACACACAATCCCGCCCCCCACCACCACACATAATCCCGCCCCCCACAACATCACCACACAATCCCGCCCCCCCAACACATCACCACACACAATCCTGCCCCCCACCACATCACCACACATAATCCCGCCCCCCACCCCATTACCACACACAGTCCCGCCCCTCCACCCCATTACCACACATAATCCCGTGGCCTGTATTAACGCATCGGGTATTCTACAGTATGTATGTATATAGCAGCCACATAGTATATAGCACAGGCCATGTAGTAGTATTTGCTATATACTGCATGGCTCCTATATACTACGTGGCCTGTGCTATATACTATGTGGCTGCTATATACATACATACATACATATTCTAGAATACCGGATGCGTTAGAATCGGGCCACCATCTAGTGTAATATATATATATATATATATATATATATATATAGCATCGTGATTACTCGCTAATCCAGCCCAATGCACAGTAGCTCCGCCCCCCACATCACCACACACAATCCCTCCCCCCACCCCATTACCACACACAATCCCGCCCCCCACCCCATTACCACACACAATCCCGCCCCCACCACATTACCACGCACAATCCCGCCCGCCCACCACATCACCACACAATATTTCGCCCCCCACGACATCAGCACACATAATCCCACCCCCAACCACATCACCACACATAATCCCGTCCCCCCACCACATCACCACACATAATCCCACTCCCCCACCACATCACCACACATAATCCCACCCCCACACCATACAGTTAGGGCCAGAAATATTTGGACAGTGACACAATTTTCGCGAGTTGGGCTCTGCATGCCACCACATTGGATTTGAAATGAAACCTCTACAACAGAATTCAAGTGCAGATTGTAACGTTTAATTTGAAGGGTTGAACAAAAATATCTGATAGAAAATGTAGGAATTGTACACATTTCTTTACAAACACTCCACATTTTAGGAGGTCAAAAGTAATTGGACAAATAACCATAACCCAAACAAAATATTTTTATTTTCAATATTTTGTTGCAAATCCTTTGGAGGCAATCACTGCCTTAAGTCTGGAACCCATGGACATCACCAAACGCTGGGTTTCCTCCTTCTTAATGCTTTGCCAGGCCTTTACAGCCGCAGCCTTCAGGTCTTGCTTGTTTGTGGGTCTTTCCGTCTTAAGTCTGGATTTGAGCAAGTGAAATGCATGCTCAATTGGGTTTAGATCTGGAGATTGACTTGTCCATTGCAGAATGTTCCACTTTTTGGCACTCATGAACTCCTGGGTAGCTTTGGCTGTATGCTTGGGGTCATTGTCCATCTGTACTATGAAGCGCCGTCCAATCAACTTTGCAGCATTTGGCTGAATCTGGGCTGAAAGTATATCCCGGTACACTTCAGAATTCATCCGGCTACTCTTGTCTGCTCTTATGTCATCAATAAACACAAGTGACCCAGTGCCATTGAAAGCCATGCATGCCCATGCCATCACGTTGCCTCCACCATGTTTTACAGAGGATGTGGTGTGCCTTGGATCATGTGCCGTTCCCTTTCTTCTCCAAACTTTTTTCTTCCCATCATTCTGGTACAGGTTGATCTTTGTCTCATCTGTCCATAGAATACTTTTCCAGAATTGAGCTGGCTTCTTGAGGTGTTTTTCTGCAAATTTAACTCTGGCCTGTCTATTTTTGTTATTGAAGAATCATTTGCATCTAGATGTGAACCCTTTGTATTTACTGTCATGGAGTCTTCTCTTTACTGTTGACTTAGAGACAGATACACCTACTTCACTGAGAGTGTTCTGGACTTCAGTTGATGTTGTGAACGGGTTCTTCTTCACCAAATTAAGTATGCGGCGATCAACCACCACTGTTGTCATCCGTGGACGCCCAGGCCTTTTTGAGTTCCCAAGCTCACCAGTCAATTCCTTTTTTCTCAGAATGTACCCAACTGTTGATTTTGCTACTCCAAGCATGTCTGCTATCTCTCTGATGGATTTTTTCTTTTTTTCAGCCTCAGGATGTTCTGCTTCACCTCAATTGAGAGTTCCTTTGACCGCATGTTGTCTGCTCACAGCAACAGCTTCCAAATGCAAAACCACACACCTGGAATCCACCCCTGACCTTTTAATTACTTCATTGATTACAGGTTAACGAGGGAGACGCCTTCAGAGTTAATTGCAGCCCTTAGAGTCCATTGTCCAATTACTTTTGGTCCCTTGAAAAAGAGGACGCTATGCATTACAGAGCTATGATTCCTAAACTCTTTCTCCGATTTGGATGTGGAAACTATCATATTGCAGCTGGGAGTGTGCACTTTCAGCCCATATTATATATATAATTGTATTTCTGAACATGTTTTTGTAAACAGCTAAAATAACAAAACTTGTGTCACTGTCCAAATATTTCTGGCCCTAACTGTATCACCACACAATCCCGCCCCCACACCACATCACCACACATATTTCCCCACCACCACATCACCACACACAATCCCACCCCCCACCACATTACCACAGACAATCCCGCCCCCCAACATTACCACACATAATCCCACCCCCACCACGTTACCACACGAGGCTCCATCCCCACACATTACCACACGAGGTTCCGTCCACACACATTACCACACGAGGCTTTGTCCCCACACATTACCACACGAGGCTCCGTCCCCGCACATTACCACACGTTGCTCCATCCCCGCACATTACCACACGTTGCTCCGTCCCCCCACATTACCACACGTTGCTCCATCCCCCCACATTACCACACGAAGCTCCATCCCCCCACATTACCACACGAAGCTCCGTCCCCCCAAATTACCACACGAGGCTCCGTCCCCACACATTACCACACGAGGCTCCATCCCCACACATTACCACACGAAGCTCCGTCGCTCCACATTACCACACGAGGCTCCGTCCCCACACATTACCACACGAGGCTCCATCCCCACAACCTTGACGATTGGTGGAGCAGCTTAACATACTTTTTTTTTGTAAAAAAACGTATTAACTAAATACCCTGTATTTTTTCATTTTTTGACTTGCACTTGCTTATTTACTGTGACTTTTTTACAGCAGAGTATTTTTTGACCTCTCTGTGTGCTTTTGTGTTTTCAAGTTCTTTGGTGGTGTGAACAGGTTCCTACAGACTTGTTCGCTATGCAGGTGGCCCATGTGTTTTTAGTTTTATAATTGTTCTCTTGTTTCTACAAGACTGGGGAGTTCACCACTCCTCTGTGGGTCATTTGTATTTTAGCTGTTCCATCTCGCATGTTCAACGTGGATATTTTCTCTCTGAGCCCTGTTCATACAGGTACTATACAGATGATCAGGTTTTTAAATACATCAGATAGGGATTATATACATTAGACAGGACTGCTCTATTATGGGTATACCTTGGTGATTGGTGGAGCAGCTTAACATACTTTTTTTTGCAAAAAAACGTATTAACTAAATACCCTGTATTTTTTTCATTTTTTGACTAGCACTTGCTTATTTACTGTGACTTTTTTACAACAGAGTATTTTTTGACCTCTCTGTGCGCTTTTGTGTTTTCAAGTTCTTTGGTGGTGTGAACAGGTTCCTACAGACTTGTTCGCTATGCAGGTGGCCCATGTGTTTTTGGTTATATATATATATATATATATATATATATATATTACACACGCACTAACACGCACGCACGCACGCACACACACACACACACGCGCGCGTTGGGCACAGTGTAGCAATTTTGTATGAGACTGCTTCGTCACCCTCACTTGGTACTGCTCATATCATGCTGTACATTCCTGTACCACACTTCCATGCAGGCGCTGAATTAGTGTAGCAGGAGTAACTGTCCACTACACTTTTGAGTGGGTGGCACAGATTTGTTCTCCCTTTACCCTCCCCCCTCCCCCCCCTTTCAATACCCTTGGCTAGTGAGTGCGGGCAATAGTGCCCTCTACAATATAAACAATTAAGTGTCAATTCACATGTAAAGCGCCATGGAATAAATGGCGCTATAGCAATAAATAATAATAATAATAAAATCCTCTTCTATTGTCCAACATATATGAATGCCTTACTGTGGTGGCAGTATTTCGGTTACAAACGGACACTAAGCTGAGGTGGATATAATGTGTGCTTGCTTTTGTGTATATGTATACATCTACATTATATATATATATATATATATATATATATATATATATATATATACAGACCACAAGTTTGGAGACACCTCATCAAGAGAATGCCAAGAGTGCGCAAAGCAGTCATCAAAGCAAAAGGTGGCTACTTTGAAGAACCTAGAATATAAGACACAATTTCAGTTGCTTCACACTTTTTTGCTACGTATATAATTCCATATGCTTTAATTCATCGTTTTGATGCCTTCAGTGTGAATTTACACTTTTCATAGTCATGAAAATACAGAAAAATTTTAAAGTGAGGTGTGTACAAACTTTATATATATATATATATATATATATATATATATATATAATCTCACGACAGCTGATTTAATCAGCTGTCATATGCCTTTAACAGCCATGGGTGCATAGGAACTCCGTCCACGGCTGTTATCTCCCGCTGTCAATCTCAGCGGCATTTAACAGGCACCAGACGGAGGAGTGTCATTCTGGCCCCTTTTGTCATATGAACGTGTGCTTCCCATGGGTTGTCATGACAGCTGTGCGTCTGCTGATGATCACTGTGCCTGATATTTTGATAGTCCTGTTCATTGGAGATTGTGATTTCTGCTATACAGTCGCACTGAAGCACTCCTGTGTTCAGCATAAGCGACTGGACAATCGCAGCCTCAAGTCTCCTAAGGGGACTATTAAATAAAGTAAAAAGTGGAAATTTAAGAAAAATATGAAAAGCTAAAAAAAAAAAACGTTAAAATCACCCCCATTTGTCCCATTGACAATCAATTAAAAAGAATACACATATTTGGAATCACTGTGTTCAGAAATGTCAGATTTATCAAGATATAAAGTAAATTTGATTGTTAAACAATGTAATGAGAAAAAAATTAAACCGCCAGAATGTTTTTTTTTTGCAGCTACAATATTGCAATAAAATGCAATAAGATGCGATTAAAGCATTGCATCTACCCCAAAATGGTATCAAACGTCAGCTCGGGGATCAAAAAATAAGCCATCACACAGCTGCAGATCCTGAAAAATGGAAATTCTATGGGTCTCAGAAAATGGTGACAAACGCAAAAACTTTTTTTTATACAAATTTAGAAGACAAACTTCACCATTAAAATTATAAAGTAAACTATTCAGGTTTGGTACCTACATACTCATACTAACCTGGGGAATCGTATTGCCAGGTCAGTTTAATCATATAGTCAACATGGTAAATTAAAAAAAAATGAGGAATTGCAAATTTTGCAATTTCACTGCACTTTTTTTTTTCCATTTGCCAGTACACTTTATGGTAAAATCAGTGATACCTTTCAAAATGACAACTCATCCTGGAAAAAACAAGCCCTTAGGCTACGTTCACATTCGTGTCTTTGGACGCAGCGTCGCGGACGCAACGCACGAAAGACGCATGTAAAACGCAGGCTTTTTTGACGCATGCGTTCAACTTTTTTTATATATATAGGGTCTTTTCAGTGTCTAGACACCGTCTATACAAGAACGCATGGGTCATATAACGCACAGCAACGCAAGTAGTTGCGTCTTCTGCCTTGCCAATACACTTCAATGGGGTTTTTGACGCATCGACGACGCAAGTGCGACGCATGTGTTTTTTTAAAAATTTTGGACGCAGAAAAAATGCAACATGTTGCCTTTGCCGCGCCCTGGCAGGTGCGTCGAAACGCCCATGCGTCCCCAATGTTAAAGATAGGGACGCATGACGCATGCGTTGTTTTGCGGCGACGACGCTGCGTCCAAAGACGCGAATGTGAACGTACCCTTACACGGCTATATTGACGGAAATATGTAGATTGTAAGCCCTCGCGGGCAGGGTCCTCTCTCCTCCTGTACCAGTTGTGACTTGTATTGTTCAAGATTATTGTACTTGTTTTATTTTGTATACCCCTCCTCACATGTAAAGCGCCATGGAATAAATGGCGCTATAATAATTAATAATAAAAATATAAAAAGTTACGGCTTCTGGAAGGGGAGCGTAAAATGAAAAAAAGGAAAATGGCCATGGCTTGAAAAGGGTTAAATGAACAACTACAGTGCTGTCACTCAAAAAGGTAATACTTAAGAAGACAAAAGTGATCTTTTGTCTATATCAGGAGAATATCTACTGTATATGTGCATAACTATTGGTCAACTATTAGTGTGTAGAATTATTATGCAACTAAATGAAAAATTTATTTTTCCCATCTCTTTTCTCATAATTCAATTCAAATTTTTAAAAGAGCCATAAATAACCACTATCTAAGTGTGTATTCTTTTTTTTTTTTGGCCATCCGATATGTTAGATACTACAAATGAATACTGATCAGTAAAGAAAATCCCTTATTGGCTAAAAAGAAAATCAATATTTACCAAATATTTTATACATATTTGGTATCCACATAACTGCAACAACCTTAATAATTTTGTAGCTAGATTAAAGATGATTAATAAATAAAGCTGACAAATACAGCGTGTACTCCAACATATTGTTTTGACAAAGTACAGCATGTTCTGCAACAGAAAAAGCTACATAATGTCACGTCATAGAATTTTGTACATTTTTGTACATTTTTGTCTTACCACATTTGGGCCTGAATGTGGGAAGCCAAAAAAACTTAAAATAGTTCAGTCCTAAAAAACAAAACAGACTCAGTCCTGAAGGTGTTAAAAACATTTAATGTCAACATTAATAAACTATGAAGAAAATAGTTAATTGGGAGCAGGAGGAAACAAGTTCTCATGCTGTGCGATTGGAATATGTTTTCAGATGGAATTTTTCTACTGAGACAAAACATCAAGATTCCGCTATTACAGGGATTAAGAAGAATTTGCTCTAAGTTTTAGTACATTGTAATAAATTCAAACGAGCTAGTAAATTACTCCACACTTAACCTTGAATTATTAACTTTAGTTATATCTTCTGAAGTGTCTGAACTTCAAAAACTTGATCCAGTTGGTCTTGCCCATGTAGGTAATCCTAAAAGTACTGCCCAGTCTGGATTCTGCAAGCAAATCTGCTAAAGGCGCTGCGAACAGGCACAGGGATAATGAAGTAGGTAGTCCCGTGCAGCTGACCAGTGTCACGACGGACTGTGACATAGCCTGCGATGGCTGTCCCATGATTAGCATTTTACTGAAGTTTTATTGGAGGATGGGAACATGCACGGGGATCATGAAGAAGCTGGTCGAGTGCAGCTGACCAGTGTCACGATGGACTGTGACATGGCCGGTGGTAGCTGCCCCATGATTAGCACTGCTCATGTGGTATTAGGGGAGGCTAGGAAAGTTTTATCCACAGCCTGTCAGAATGGTGGGAAGAGTGGTGAGGGAAAAGTGCTACCCACAACTTGTCTGGGTGATGGGAAAACTGTACCCATAACTCATCAGGGTGATGGGAAAGTTATGCACAACCTGACAGGATGGTGGGCAAGTGTATCCCACAGCCTGTCAGGGTGAGGGAAAAGTGTAACCCACAGCCTTTCAGGGTGATGGCAAGGTGGTACCCTCAGACTGTCAGGGTGAGGGGAACATGCTACCCACAGCCTGTGAGGGTGATGGGAAAGTGGTACCGATAGCCTGCCAGGGTGATGGGAGAGTGTTAACCACAGCCTGCCAGGGTAATGGGAAAATGGAACCCACAGCCTGTCAGGGTGATTGGAAAATGGAACCCACAGCCTGTCAAGGTGATGGGAAGGCAGTATCCACAGCCTGTCAGGATGCTGGGAAAGTGCTGTTATACAAGTCAACAAGTTTCCTTCTGGAACCTCACCATTTTGCGGCATATCAGAACCAGTTACTGACCCAAACAGGTCCCAGAGGGTTCCTGTGAAATTGGGGCCTAAGGCTAGCTTCAGATTGCGTTAGTGCAATCCGTTTAGCGCCTAGCGCTAGTGGACTGCGGTCTTGTAAAGGGGTCGCGTTAAACGTCCCCGCTCTCGCAGATCTCCGATCTGTGAGAGCGGGGAACGGACCGCGGGCGCGCCTCGGACGTTGCAAGCAGCGTCCGCGGCGCGCCACAAAACACCGGCACATCGCTAGCGCGTGCCGAAAATGGCACGCGCTAGTGATGCGTGTCCCCATTGCTGTAAATGGGCGCGCTAACGGACGCGTTGCACGGCGTTAATTTCGCCGTGCAACGCTGTCCGTTAGCGCGGTCCCATTAACGCAATGGGAACCTAGCCTTAACGTCACTTCTGGCTACCTCTAGCCAGGAGTTACAGGCTGCTCTACTTGTAGATGCCAGTATGAGACACTGAGTGACCTCACGGAGAAGCATGTCTCTGAGTCCAACAAGGATAGTGTATTGTGGGATCCTGGGAGGTTGTACCGTGAGATGGGCTTGGGAGATGATCTTTAAATCAGTCTCCCATGCCACCACTTAAAGGAGATGTCCTACCGAAAAATTGTAGAATTCATAAAGACATTTCCAAAGAGGGGACCTATCACCCTCACATTGAACATATGGGATTAATTATAACGGCGAAGTAAGAAAAAGCTGACACTTCAACCTCCATGTAAATGGGACCTCCTGCTGTGAACAAGTAATTACAAACATGGGATCTCTGAGAACTAGTCAACAAGTCTGGGATAACTATACTCAGAAGCAGAGAAGCACAGGTGCTTCCTCTGTTTAAATGAAATATCTTCCTGTATTCTCGCTGGCGCCAGTAGTGGTGATGAATATTGGGGTGTGCATCAATCCGATAGTTATGGGATATATATTTTCAGCGCCATAGCAAATGGACGAACACAACGCATTCACTTACATCACTGTAAAGCCAGCCGAATACTTCCAACTTAATATCGTACAGATGGATGATGCTATCCTTGCCATGTCTCATAGAAAAAACCTGGAGAGGTGCACATGAAGAAGGGAGAATAAAGACAATAGGAACAATCAGCATCAGAACAGGGAAGGGAAAGAGCAACAGTTCAACAGGCAGAAGAACTGACTCCAAAGAAATAGGTCACCGGAGTGAATCCCCCAACTGAGCCATGACAATTAGCACCAGCAATTCAGGTCATAATTGGCCTCTTTTGCCTCCAACATTAGTGGATTGAATTAGTGGTGAGGAGGCAAGGGTCTTATATGTCACATATCTCGTCCCACAGCAGAATGATGGTACCTCTAACACCATCAGTTTGAGTCAGTGTTTTGAATAGAATAATCTGCCTGATCACAGATGCCTAAAAGAGGTAATTTTGGACCATTTCTTAAGCTGAAAACATTAAGTGTATCAGTGCACTGTGCACTGTTTTATTAAATATGCTGTTTTATTACATTTGATGTTAGTTACTAGCAGTTTCCATCTGTTTTTTATGCGGTCAGTTTGACATTACTAGCCATAATCTCACACATAGCATCACGAGTACTTACCGTAATTAGCATGTAAATGCACATAATTTACAAATAGATATAGAACGTGGAGTGTATATATGTTCATTTTCCCTTCATTGCACCCTCCTCCCACAGGTTTATATATTCTTGGCCTACATTCACACGTCCATGTGCATGTTTTTTCCTGCGACAGTACACTGACCCATAGAATCTCATTGAGGCATACACAAGTCTGTTTTAAAAGATGGATCCGTGTGTCCAGGCGGTGAGATTCAGAGCATGCCTTATTCTCGTCCTTTTTTTGTGGATCAGAATCGGCCATTAAAGTCTATGGGTGTCCGTCAAACACAGATGAAAAACAAGAGACATCCTTTTTACTTCTGTGTTCCATCCGCATTTCACCAATCCATTGCTAAGAACCACTGGATAAATAAAAGTTCTGATAGTCTAACAGCTTCAGTTTTTACAAACAAATGAGAAAAAAATTTACTCAAAATATAGACAATACGGATGACAAGAGAGAGAAAACTGGTCTGTTTTACTGGGATGTAAAAATAGAGATGTGTGAACGTAGTCTAAGATCTACTTTAGTTCATTATGCTGTATAAAATTGTTGTTCTCGATCACGGCTGCTTGGGGATCTTATAGAGTTTCAGAAAATTTAGAGATGAATACGATGTTATAAATAGGTCCCAAACCTGCCACTTCTGGTAAGTTATATTAAGCTTTATAATGTTAGAATATCTTCTACATCGTCGGATTATCACAAATATAAGGATGATGACATAAATCGAGAAGGACATATCCAAATAGTGAGTTCTAGCCTAACATGACATCACAATATATCACAGTCATTACTTCAAAGCTGAGCTGAGAATGTGAGAAAAATCAAACCTGCCATTAACACATCAAGCCTGTAAATGTCATCTTTTGCCTCCAGCAGCCGAAAACCTAACAGACTCCGTAACACCACATAATAGCCGGAACACAGACAAAACATTCATCATGACATTTACTGGAACCATTCCATCAGCGACTAATTCTGATGGTACTTTTTTTTTTTCAGAATACAATTTGACCAGAAAGAGAACGTTCGCAGTCATCCACAACTGCTGTTGAGCACCAGGGTGGGTTTACATGGGGGGGATTTTCATTTATGATATCAGCCCACTAACCACAAAGCAACTTCTTAAAGAGAAATTGAATAATTGCCCATTATACATCTGCAAAAATGTTTGCCATGTATTTGAAATAACATAACACGTGATTACATAACTTTAACCCACCAGTGCTTTATTCTCATTCTGGGTACCGCAGATCAGGCCTTAATACTTTGAATGGAGGATAATCTGGGGTACCCAACATCAGGCATTACATGTATCGTGCTGCAGTGTTTTGGTCCAGCTGCTGCCGGGCTGATAATAGCTGAATGTTTGGATAGTCAGGTGTTGGACATCAGTCAATCTGATATTTATCACCTATCCCAAGGATAGGCCAGCAATGTCTTCTAAAGGTACCGTTACAGTAAACGATTTACCAACGATCACGACCAGCGATACGACCTGGCCGTGATCGTTGGTAAGTCGTTGTGTGGTCGCTGGAGAGCTGTCACACAGACAGCTCTCCAGCGACCAACGATGCCGAAGTCCCCGGGTAACCAGGGTAAACATCGGGTTACAAAGCGCAGGGCCGCGCTTAGTAACCCGATGTTTACCCTGGTTACCAGTGCTAATGTACAAAAAAAACCACTACATACTCACATTCCGGTGTCTGTCACGTCCCCCGTCGTCACCTTCCCGCACTGACTGTCAGCGCCGGCCGGCCGTAAAGCAGAGCACAGCGGTGACGTCATGACGTTACCGCTGTGCTCTGCTTTACGGCTGGCCGGCGCTGACACAGTCAGTGCGGGAAGCTGACGGCGCGGGACGTGACAGACACCGGAATGTGAGTATGTTGGGTTGTTTTTTTTTTACATTTACAATGGTAACCAGGGTAAATATCGGGTTACTAAGCGCGTCACACACGCCGATCCAGCGATGACAGCGGGTGATCCAGCGACGAAATAAAGTTCTGGCCTTCTAGCTCCGACCAGCGATGTCACAGCAGGATCCTGATCGCTGCTGCGTGTCAAACACGAGATCGCTATCCAGGACGCTGCAACGTCACGCATCGCTATCGTTATCGTTCAAAAGTTGCTCAGTGTGAAGGTACCTTAAGTAGCGGAAAAACCCTTTAATAGTGTTGCACAACATATGTAAAGTACGTCTACTAGTCACCAAGGCGGTCCCCTGATCCTGGACCGGTCATACTGGATCTGCTGTAATCATGCACAAAGAGCTCTCCTTGTCCTAGTCATGTAAATGCTGGGACAAGGCATCTGCTGTGCAAGTGCAAGATATCCACCAGTTGGAGAAATGTCGGCTATCCTGCTGAAAGAGGCCACTACCTCAGGACAGTACTGTGTTAAAGCGTTCTTCACTGCTGGGTGAAACCTACTCCTTAAGCTATGGGCCTAATACTTAATAAAATGGTCCTACTGCACATGGATTGGACAGAGGCAACCATAAAGATAAGAAACAGACACAGTTTTTCACACCACAGAAAGGATTTATTGAAACTACACTTACCTAAAAGAAAAGTCACGTGGAAATGTCATAAAACAAATGTGATGCAATATTTCTATGTTTCTAGAACTGCTGCCTTATATCTTTTATTCTTGACATTAAAGTAACCAAACTTTCAAGTACATTAGGATTACCATTATTTCTGGCCATTATATGACTTGTATCCTGCATTTTCACCAGTTTCATCCTTACAGCGCAGCACACAAAGTGGGATTCCTGCTCATCATTTATTATGCTAAAACATGGAGAAAAGCAGCAGCATTGAGGAAATTACACGGCATTAGTGAGCAGTGTAGATGTGAATCCAGCTGTGGGGAAGGTAAAAGACTTGTTAGAAAGCTCAGCTGCGTCTCCCTCTGCTTGTTTCCTCACTCTGCTCATTCTTAACTCTCATTATAGTATAATTGGCTGTGTCACAGAATACTACAGTGAGCTGGCAATCCGTCTTTTCTGAGCAAGACAGAGTTGAGCTCTTGGCTGATAAGTTCACAATCACAAGGCAATGTGGAAGTGTGTCATAAGTGGGGAAGAAAGCTAATTTTTCTGATCAGATATATTCCCAAGAGTTTCTTATATTTCACTGCATGATTTATGTAAATTTTCATGAAAGTAAAGTTACATTTAAATGGTGCACAGGATAGGGTATGAATGAGTGGGTGGCTTCGTATGGGTCTTTCCCTTGGACACAGCTATCTTAGCTCATTTTTTATGACACAGACGTATGTTTATATTGTTCTCTATTGCACAGATAATTTTGATGATCTTATAAAAAATGTAACCTCCACGTGGATTCCAGGACCCAATGTTTCCTGCCCAGTACACAATGCTGCCTTCACCAGGCAATTTTCTTTTATAGCTCCATGGTCCAATTCAGAGGCTCACATGGCCATTGGATATGCTTTCAGAGGTGGACAAGGATCAGCATGGGCTCTCTGACCGGTCTGTAGCAGCACAACCCCATACACAATTAAACTGTCATGCACTGTGTGTCTTGATATCTTTGTATGATAGGATCTCTTCCACTGCAGCCCAGCTATAATATCTATTGGCCTTTTCATCATAAACAGCATTCATTTTTCTAGCAGTCTGTGTTAGCTTTCTATGGGATCTGACCAAAGGCTAGGCTTCTCTCTCTTTGGGCATCACTGACCTTGGGCACCCATGCCCCAATCTTTTCAAGGTCCATTTTTGGTAGGTCCTTTCATATAAAACCTCACAAGAAGTACCATTTTGGGGATGTTCTAAATCATGTCTTAGCCATCATATTTTGGCCCATGTCAAAATGCTTAGATAATTACATGAGTTTCTTTTCATGATTGAAAGACATGAACTTCAGGAAGGACTGTTCACTTACTGCCTAATATATCTCATCCCTTTACAGGTGCCGTGTCACGAGAAGTGTTCCCTCTATGCTGAGCGAAGGAAATAGTGAAAACAGACCTATAGGCACGTTCTTATGTAGCGTAAATGCGGTTTTCTCCGTTGTGCAGAAAATCTGCTGTGTTTAATAAATTAGAAAAAAAACTAAAAGTTTAAATCACCACACGTAAAAAGTATAAAAAAAATTAAAAATTTACAGTACTAGTAAAATATAAAAATATACGTTGAACGCAGAGATGGTAAAAAAAGGACTGGAAACATGCTGTGATACTTACAAAAGGACAGGCTACTAGGTACTAACCATGGAGGGTGCCCAAACTTTTACAGCAGCCCATGTTCCTTTTTGTAATTTTTAAAATATAAAAGATAAAAATATATAAAAAATATATATTTTTGCCTACAATACAAAGTTAATGTGTCATCTTTAACTTTAGGCCTTTTAGAAATAATTTCATCTTCCGATTGCTTAACTGTTCACAATAACAGTAATTTTGGCCAGGGGTGCCCAAACTTTTCCATGCCACAGTATGTCTTAAATCAAAATACTTTAATATTTAAAGTCATTTTCAGTTTTGGAAAACCCATCCATCAGCTGTAGTTTATTTTTTAAACAGTTCTTCAGTCACCCTCCCTGGTCCAGTGCTGAGCCTCCACCATTGTGCAACACCCCAGGTGACCGGTTGCTGCAGTGATGTTGCCTTTCCTTCAGGGGAGAGTAATGTCATGCTCAGAGGCAATGGAGTTCTCTTCACCAGGTAAGGCACCCACATGCAACACATTCTGAATCCATGCCAGGAGGGGGAGCTTCCCTAGGCCCTATGTATCCTGACCTGGAGGAGCTAGTTGAGTCTGAGAGAGACACTGAAGTAGAAGGAAGTCTGGAACTGAGTGCAGACAGAGAAGTCTGGCAGCCACGAGAGAGCTGCAGCCTCTGGAAGGACAGATAAGGCTACTTTCACACTAGCGTCGTGTGACGTACGTCGCAATGCGTCGTTTTGGAGAAAAAACGCAGGATGCGTTTTTTCTCCATAGACTTGCATTAGCGACGCATTGCGACGTATGGCCATACGTCGCATCTGTTGTACGACGGATGTGTCGTGTTTTGGCGGACCGTCGGCACAAAAAACGTTGCATGTAACTTTTTTTTGTGCGTCGTGTCCGCCATTTCCGACCGTGTGTGCGTGTCCGTAACTCCGCCCCCTCCTCCCCGGACCTTACAATGGGGCAGCGGATGCGTTGTAAAACTGCATCCGCTGCCCCCGTTGTTAATTTTTTTCACAGTTTGCGTTGGTACCGACGCTAGTGTGAAAGTAGCCTAACTTGGAAGGGTTGAATGTGGAGTAGACGGAAGGGAAGGAGCACAGGAGAGGAACAGAGCTCAGAGGGGAACTGTGACAGGGTACCTTCAGAGCTGAAGCGCAGTAGCTGGGAACCGGAGGGCACAACACTACACGTTAACTGCCCGCACCACGCCTGAGACGCAGCAGCAA
The DNA here is from genome assembly GCF_032444005.1 of Ranitomeya imitator. Classification (NCBI taxonomy): domain Eukaryota; kingdom Metazoa; phylum Chordata; class Amphibia; order Anura; family Dendrobatidae; genus Ranitomeya; species Ranitomeya imitator. The sequence goes on along the minus strand of NC_091286.1, from coordinate 561,869,992 downwards.
CTAAGGAGCCCGGGGCATGTTAGAGTCCCTGTAAAATGGCTCAAGCTGCCTGTCGTGCAGGTACCTGTCCCAGGACAGGGGGAAACAGGAGGACCCTGTAAGAAGCTTCAGGCAGCAGGGACCTCACCTTTAAGGGCACTAGTTGGAAAGGCTCAAGGACCTCTATTGGAACAAGGGAACTCTCATTGCCTCTGACCCGGGCAGACCACCATCATCCGTGCCTGGTATCCTGGACTGTGGTCAGCAACCTACAGTAAACCAAGTAAAGACTTACAACTTGTCTCCTCCATTTATTTACTGGCTATACCATCCACGCCCTACACCATAGGACCCCTGGGGACCCTGCTTCACCTGTGGGAAATGTAACATCTGTCCTGCTGTAACATCCCCCAGGGGACCCCTTTAATGCAGCATCGGTCCAACTACTGACCGAACACCACAGGTGATGTCATGACAAATGTTGAACATTTTCCCCTTGAACGTTGAGGCCCAGGCCCACACACTGGGTCGCAGCCACCGTGACATCCCCCTTGCGACCGCACCCGGTACCGAGTGCCCCACTGCCCTGCTGGGTGACTCAATTGTTCCAGGTGTGTTATTTTCTGACATCATGGCTGACGGCACTGCAGAAAATAACTGAGTTAAGCAGCTCTGCCCAAGTGGACGGCACAAGCCCCTGCGGTCACTGACTGACAATAACAGACAGCAGGAGTAGTGGCGCAGATTCAGCCTGGACTCAGGGATAGTGAGTAAAGAACAGTTTGGGGTTTTAAAACAGACTGCAACAAAGAGATGGGTTTTCCCAAACTAGAAAATGTCTTTAAAATATACCAGATCCACTATTATCATACTATAATAATTATCAGATGGACTTGTTTCTCTGAGTTATGCTTTAACTATCTTCATGTAATCTTGTGTATTTAATCTACATTTCCCAATAGCAAACACAGGTGGGTATTCCTCTAATGTTATTGTGCTATTGCGTTCTACATTCCACCGAGATACACAAAGAGACTGGAATGATAGATAAATAGCTGTGTCTATAAATCATATACCCCAAGACTTGCAATGCATCAGAGCTGGATCACCATTGATAATGGCAGACAGTGTCCCACAGTGAAGTCTCTGCTCTTTGATTTACAGTCAGACTGATCGATACGGAGCAGAGGTCAATGCGTTATGACTTGATTTTTCTCCTTTAAGGCTCCAGAATGGTTGGCAGTGTTACAGGTGATGACATCATATGCAGGTGATGACATCACAATGGGCGCCTGCAGTATAAATTGAGCCTTGGACCATAGAGCCGTCTGACCAATGTGGCCATTGATTGGCTGCAGCAGTCCCACATCGACAGCAGCACAAGATGAAAGGAATATGTGCTATTTCATGTTTTTATGGTAGAGTTGGACAATGAGTCAAATAACAGGAAGGAGTGGAAAGCCCCTTCAAATATATAGTTCTATAACTGTGATGTAGAGTTCCTACAAATCGGAATTTAGCAAAAAGAATGCTGTGCCCTGGACAAGAAGCTACGTCAGTAGTCCATGGCTGCTGAGTCAGAGCACTGTGAACTCCCGCTACAGCCCCTGCTGCGCCTCTTAGAATTAGTCGCCTGCCGTGACCTCATTACGCTGTGATGGATGATTTCAAAGTGACCTACTGCGAATGTTTTTGATCAGTTTGATGTCATATATCTAATGATTATACAAGTATAAGTTAGATATTTTGGAAATAACAAAACTCAGGTTTCAAGGTGCTTGTCCACCAGCCTTTTTACATAAGAAGATCATGATAAGTCGTATAGGGCAGCGGTACTGAATTTAGTAAAAGTCCACTTCCCTGAGTCTGCGGTCAGATGAAGCTGAATGAATGAATGAGCTGAAGACAAACAGAAAATATAGTCTTCTACTGATATTCCGCAAACTCTGTAGAGCTACTTGAATCAAAATGAAAAGTGATGTCCCTTTACGTGACTGAGGTGCAATGTTATTACAAAATGTTGAGAAACAATGCTTGTTTCTTTTGAAACAAGCAACTCAGCAATTTTACCTTTTATTAAAACTCCTCTCCATTCACCAGAAGGAAGGACTCTAGTTTACAGTTTGTTGTCCAGGTTAGCAGCCACGCTGTAGTCTTACCTTGGTAAGGAGCACACGCCACTTGCAGGCTCGCTGTTATAAAACCTGATTGCGCCACACTGAAGCTGGACAGATTGCTGGATTTCGCCAGCGCCAGTCTTCCTGTGATACTCCAATGCTTCAGAGGCAAAGCTGCCCCATAAAGCAATATTAGACCAGTCTCACACATCCAGATAATTCCGGTACCGGAAAAATCGGTACCGGAATTATTCGTGTCCGTGTGCCGGTGCGTTTCTGTGGCACATCAGTGTGGCACACGTGTGCCGCCCGTGTGCCCACTAGGTACCACACGCACCGTGCAGGAGACAGAGCAAAAGTTTATCTGGTGCTGAAGCCGCGATTCATATCTTCCCTGCAGCAGCGTTTGCTGTAGAGAAGATATGAATAATCGTGTTTAAAATAAAGATCCATGTGCCCACCCCCTGTGGGCCCCCCCCTGTGCTCATTTACAGTAATGAATATGCGGCTCCACCCCTATGGGAGGTGGAGCCACATATTCATGATTGTAATGGGCGGCCCCACGTGGCCGCTCATACAGTACAAGGTGCGGCCAGGACAGGAAGCAGCGCCAGCGAGGGAGCCGGGTGAGTATTTTAATAACAGCGGGGGGGGGGGGAGAGGCGCACAGGGGGTGGGCACATGGATCTTTATTTTAAACACGATTATTCATATCTTCTCTACAGCAAACGCTGCTGCAGGGAAGATATGAATTGCGGCTTCAGCACCAGTGGGGGGGACAGCGCTTACAGTAGCGCTGTCTCCTGCACGGCACACGGACTGCACATGGACAACGTCCGTGTGCGGTACGTGTTTTACACAGACCCATTTACTTTAATGGGTCTGTGTAATCCGTGCGCTCCCACGAACACTGACATGTCTCCGTGTTTGGCACACGGAGACACGGTCCGCAAAAAATCAATGACATCTGCACAGATGCATTGATTTCACTGTGTCTACATGTGTCAGTGGCTCCGGTACGTGAGGAAACTGTCACCTCACGTACCGGAGCCACTGACGTGTGAAACCGGCCTTAGAGAGCACACAGTTCAAACCAGCAGTGAAGCCAGGACACTTGTATGAACTGAGAATCTTCTGGAACACACTACCTCATGCACCTGAAAAGTATTATTATTATTATTATTATTATTATTAGGGAGGCAAGGGAGGGGTATGCTCCTGAAGACAGAAAATTAGAACACTCCTTTAAATGGACCAAAGACCAGACGTCCCAAATGTAAGAAGACCTTAGATCAGCCCCTTAAAATTAGATTAATCTCCCCAAATTAGTCAGAACCCATATGAAATCCACAAAATAAATTTATTGCCCAGTATATATATATATATATATATATATATATATATATATATATATATATATATATATATAAATTACACAGGGCCCTGTAGGTTTGGATTACTTTTTCCCTTAACCCCTTGATGACCAGAGGTATTTTCAGTTTTGCGTTATCGTTTTTTGCTCCCCTTCTTCCCAGAGCCATAACTTTTTTTATTTTTACATCAATATGGCTATGTGAGGGCTTGATTTTTACGGGACGAGTTGTACTTTTGAACGACTCCGTTGGTTTTAACATATTGTGTACTGGAAAATGGGAAACAAATTCCAAGTGTGGTGAAACTGCAAAAAAAAAGTGCAATCCCGCAGTTGTTTTTTGTTTTGCTTTTGTTACCATGTTCACTAAATGCTAAAGCTGACCTACCATTATGATTCTCCAGGTCATTATTAGTTCATAGACACCAAACATGTCTAGTTTCTTTTTTATTCAAAGTGGTGAAAAAAAATTCCAAACTTTGTTAAAAAAAATAAAAAAATGCATCTTTTTCCGATACCCGTAGCGTCTTTATTTTTGGTGATCTCTGGTTGGGTGAGGGCTTATTTTTTTGAGCGCCGACCTGACGTTTTTAACCCCTTTACCGTCAAGGGTGGTTTGCACGTTAATGACCGGGCCAATTTTTACAATTCTGACCACTGTCCCTTTATGAGGTTATAACTCTGGAACTCTTCAACGGATCCTGATAATTCTGACATTGTTTTCTCATGACATATTGTAATTCATGATAGTGGTAAAATTTCTTTGATATTATCTGTGCTTATTTGTGAAAAAAATGGAAATCTGGCGAAAATTTTGAAAATTTTGCAATTTTCAAAATTTGAATTTTTATACACTTAAATCACAGAGATATATCACACAAAATACTTAATAATTAACATTTTCCACATGTCTACTTTACATCAGCACAATTTTGGAACCAAAATTTTTTTTTGGGGGGGGAGTTATAAGGGTTAAATTTGATTAGCAATTTCTCATTTTTGCAACACCATTTTTTTTAGGGACCACATCACATTTGAAGTCACTTTGAGGGGTCCATATGATAGAAAATACCCAAGTGTGACACCATTCTAAAAACTGCACCCCTTAAGGTGCTCAAAACCACATTCAAGAAGTTTATTAACCCTTCAGGTGTTTTACAGGAATTTTCGGAATGTTTAAAAAAAATGAACATTTAACTTTTCTTCACAAAAAATTCAGCTCCAATTTATTTTATTTTACCAAGGGTAACAGGAGAAATTAGACACCAAAAGTTGTTGCTCAATTTGTCCTGAGTACGCTGATACCCCATATGTGGGGGTAAACCATTGTTTGGGTGCATAGCAGAGCTCGGAAGGGAAGGAGCGCCGTTTGACTTTTCAATGCAAAATTGACTGGAATTGAGATAGGACGCCATGTCGCGTTTGAAGAGCCCCTGATGTGCCTAAACATTGAAGCCCCCCACAAGTGACACCATTTTGGAAAGTATACCCCCCTAGATGTGTGGTGAGCACTTTGACCGACCAAGTGCTTCACAGACGTTTATAATGTAGAGCCGTAAAAATAAAAAATCATATTTTTTAACAAAAATGAACTTTTCGCCCCCAATTTTTTATTTTCCAAAGGGTAACATAATAATTTGGACCTCAAAAGTTGTGCAATTTGTTCTGAGTACGCTGATACCCCATATGTGGGGGTAAACCACTGTTTGGGTGCATGGCAGAGCTCAGAAGGGAAGGAGCGCCGTTTAACTTTTCAATGCAAAATTGGCTGGAATTGAGATGGGACGCCATGGAGAGCCCCTGATGTGCCTAAACAGTGGAACCTCCCCAATTCAAACTGAATCCCTAACCCAAACACACCCCTAACCCTAATCACAACCATAACCCTAACCACACCCCTAACCCGAACACGCCCCTAACCTAATCCCAACCACACCCCTAAGGCCGGGATCACACATACGCGAGATACGGCCGAGTCTCGCAGGTGAAATCCCTCCTCTGGCACCGGCACTTGGGAGCGGAGCGTGCAGCTCCATGTGTTGCTGTGTGGCTGCACGCTCCGCTCCGGAGTGCCGGCACCAGAGGAAGGATTTCACATGGCCGATTCTCGCATATCTCGCGTATGTGTGATCCCGGCCTAACCCTAATCTCAACCCTAACCACACCCCTAACTCCAACACACCCCTAACCTTAATCCCAACCATAGCCCTAACCACACCCCTAACCCTGACACACCCCTAACCCTAATCCCAACCGTAAATGTAATCCAAACCCTATCCCTAACTTTAGCCCCATCCCTAACTTTAGCCCCATGCCTAATATTCTGCCACCGATATATGTGGATGATGTATCTGAGGGATGTGATCACGAATCGCTATATAAACAATGGCAGACAGCGTTACTCACTAACTGTGCTCCTAGTCCTTATCAGTTGTGCATGGTGATCCGGAAGGATGATGCAGTAATACATTCAACAGGTTTTATTTACAGTACCTTGGTGAGAGTGAGGACTGTAGGTTAGAGCTGTTACAGAATCACCAGATAGAGATAATAGAAGCTCCAGGTTAGAGGTAACAAGAGAATCCTTTCTCCAGCTCTGCAGCACATGTGAGATCCAAGATGGCACGGAGTACAAACAGGAAAAGAAGGAAAAAGATAGGAGGAGCTAAAGACAGAAAGGTGTTGTGGGAAAGTACCATAACAAATATTACAATGTGATACAGCAATGGCCAGTAGATGGCAGCAAAGTATGACAAATACAATAAATGATAGAACTGAGTATATTACCATTATATAAATGTCCATGTATGGCTGAAAGTCTATCTGAATAAACTGAACAGCACACTCCCCATCTGAAATCCTTGGATTTCACTATACCATAAGTCTCGAATTGGGAGTGTTAACCAGAAGTGCATGGAGGGATACCTCAACCTGTAAGATAAAAACAACGCATGCAATGCAACAATAACTTATTGTATAACAAGATAGACGAATGTCTATAACAAGTTCCTGAAGTAACCCAACGGATAACCCATCTTTGGATTGGAGAAGCCGCGCTAGGCCAAACTGTCTTCCTTGAAAGAGTTCCTACTGATTGGATGGATAATCAATCCTCAACCGGTATGAGTAAGATAATCTCTGATATAGGCCTAATGAAAGATTTGGGGTCACCTTGTTAGGGCTAGCGGAACGCACCAAATAATAAGACTGATAGTGTACGGTGCGTTCGTAGCCCGGGGTCCACCGTGCAGAGATGGAACCTGCTGCTGAGTAATGACGGACTATATGGCGGTACTCATAAGTATACTCGCGTGGGTTAAACTTCACCCAACGTGAAGGAAGCGATCCTGTTGCGTCACAGGATCGCGGTACCGCACATAGAAGGCGAGCAAGCAGTCAGCGAACTTAACCCCAACTAGGATTGAAGTCCGATTAGACCACTTGCTGACACAACACCGCAACAGGGTGTGTTAGGCAACTCTTATAATTAGAGCACCGAAGTGCGAACTGTGCCGTGCTGGCAGGCACCACTAAGCACCCAGACGTGGGTCAGGAAGCGCACTACTGGCGCGTGGCGCCGCACTGGCGGTCACAGCAATAGACGCTGATACATGTGTGACACGTTGAGTGACTTGTCGGGCGCTAGATAGCAGCCATACTCCATACGTGAACAGTCATACAATAGGGTAGGGGTATTTAATGAACGACTTGCACTCACAACAAACACACGTATTCAATTGTACACTAGCGCATGGCCGTGCGGTCTTGCGCAGTTTATATAATTGCAGGACAGGAAGTGGCCACAGAAACTTTGCCCTTCCAGGGCCTGCCAAGAGGACCAATGGAATGCGCTGCATAGCCAGAGCACATGACCCTCGATCTCCAACGGGAGATCTTGCTCTGGGCATGCTCAGTGTGCGCAAACAAGGACTTAGTCCCAGGGAAGTCCGCTCGCCGCTGACCAGCACTGACTTTAATGGCAGGAGCTGAAGAAGCAGCAGTAACTCTCTGTACAGAGTGAGAGCGAGCAAGACACTGGGAGCGACGTCCCTGCTGAGCAGACTCCACTGTGGCTGGAGGAGAATGGGAGACCGCAGCGGAGACGGATCGAGGTTCCCCCTGTGCAGCAGAGGAAACTCGACTCCTAACACACCTTGCTTAGTAACTGTCACTTCTACCTTGCGTACCTTGCCATCGTCACTTGGAAAGGTTTTAGATATAAGTCCCATAGGCCATGTGTTTCTTTCCTCCTTCTGGTCTTTCATGAGGATAATATCTCCTACTTGTAAATTTGGCTTTGTTTAAACGACCACCAACTCTCAATAAACAACTTTCGTCTATTACTGGGTTTAAGTTGACAATGGGGCTGTTTTTAGGAACATCTTGTTTTTTACGTATACATTCCAGTTCCTTGTGAAAAACATTCTGCTGCACATTGCGAATCACAATGAGTTCACTCAGAGCAATGTCTTCTGCAGAGAGAGGCTTATGGCAGATATGCCAACCATGACAATCAGTGTTACTGTCCTTATTGCGGTAGCATTGTACAATGTGTACTAACCTTGCAATGGCACGAACCAGCCTCGTCCATCTTGAGAAGCGATCAAAACGCCGACAGTCCAAGCCAACCTTCTCTTTGAATTTGGTGATGAAGGTGCTGACATCAGGACGGATCTCTGGGTCGACATCTGGATCCTCAAGGATGAAGCTGTCTTCAATGGCAGTCTCTTTGCACTGTTCGTGAAGGAACTCCGGTCCTGTCAACCAAGAAGAGCTTGCGAAGGCACCAATAGACACTGGTCTAGTAGCAAGGTCCGCAGTTTTACAGTCATGGCCAAAAGTATTGACACTCCTGCAATTCTGTCAGATAATACTTAGTTTCTTCCTGAAAATGATTGCAAACACAAAATTATATGGTATTATTATCTTCATTTAATTTGTCTTAAATGAAAAAACACAAAAGAGAATGAAGCAAAAAGCAAAACATTGATCATTTCACACAAAACTCCAAAAATGGGCCAGACAAAAGTATTGGCACCCTCAGCCTAATACTTGGTTGCACAACCTTTAGCCAAAATAACTGCGACCAACCGCTTCCGGTAACCATCAATGAGTTTCTTACAATGCTCTGCTGGAATTTTAGACCATTCTTCTTTGGCAAACTGCTCCAGGTCCCTGATATTTGAAGGGTGCCTTCTCCAAACTGTCATTTTTAGATCTCTCCACATTTGTTCTATGGGATTCAGGTCTGGACTCATTGCTGGCCACCTTAGAAGTCTCCAGTGCTTTCTCTCAAACCATTTTCTAGTGCTTTTTGAAGTGTGTTTTGGGTCATTGTCCTGCTGGAAGACCCATGACCTCTGAGGGAGACCCAGCTTTCTCACACTGGGCCCTACATTATGCTACAAAATTTGTTGGTAGTCTTCAGACTTCATAATGCCATGTACACGGTCAAGCAGTCTAGTGCTAGAGGCAGCAAAGCAACCCCAAAACATCAGGGGACCTCTGCCATATTTGACTGTAGGGACAGTGTTCTTTTCTTTGAATACCTCTTTTTTTTTGCTCCTGTAAACTCTATGTTGATGCCTTTGCCCAAAAAGCTCTACTTTTGTCTCATCTGACCAGAGAACATTCTTCCAAAATGTTTTAGGCTTTTTCAGGTAAGTTTTGGCAAACTCCAGCCTGGCATTTTTATGTCTCGGGGTAAGAAGTGGGGTCTTCCTGGGTCTCCTACCACACAGTCCCTTTTCATTCAGACGCCGACGGATAGTATGGGTTGACACTGTTGTACCCTCGGACAGCAGGGCAGCTTGAACTTGTTTGGATGTTAGTCGAGGTTCTTTATCCAACATCCGCACAATCTTGCGTTGAAATCTCTTGTCAATTTTTCTTTTCCGTCCACATCTAGGGAGGTTAGCCACAGTGCCATGGGCTTTAAACTTCTTGATGACTCTGCGCACGGTAGACACAGGAACATTCAGGTCTTTGGAGATGGACTTGTAGCCTTGAGATTGCTCATGCTTCCTCACAATTTGGTTTCTCAAGTCCTCAGACAGTTCTTTGGTCTTCTTTCTTTTCTCCATGCTCGATGTGTTACACACAAGGACACAGGACAGCGGTTGAGTCAACTTTAATCCATGTCAACTGGCTGCAAGTGTGATTTAGTTATTGCCAACACCTGTTAGGTGCCACAGGTAAGTTACAGTTGCTGTTAATTACACAAATTAGAGAAGCATCACATGATTTTTCGAACAGTGCCAATACTTTTGTCCACCCCCTTTTTTATGTTTGGTGTGGAATTATATCCATTTTGGCTTTAGGATAATTCTTTTTGTGTTTTTTCATTTAAGACAAATTAAATGAAGATAATAATACCAAATAATTTGTGTTTGCAATCATTTTCAGGAAGAAAATGAGTATTATCTGACAGAATTGCAGGGGTGTCAATACTTTTGGCCATAACTGTAAGATGGGATGGGACGTGCTGCCATTGCTGGGGTTTGGAGGATTTCCTGATCCTTTCCACTCGGTTACTGACAGACGTAGAAGCGTTTCGTCTGGTTGTATATGTAGCCCAGAACTACCTTACTGTCTGTGTAGAATTTTGTCCACGTGAATCCACGTGAATAGCTAGTTCACTCTGTATGAAGTCTGCAATCTCTATGGCTAGTACAGCCGCACAGAGCTCGAGTCTGGGTATGGTGTGCTCGGGTTTAGGAGCCAGTTTAGCCTTTCCAAACAGAAATCCAACATGGACTTCATTATTAGAGTCTACAACCTTCAAGTAAGCGACAGCGGCAATAGCTTCAGTGGAGGCATCAGCGAATACATGAATCTCCTTCCTTTGACTTGTAGTTAGGGATGCCGGAGTGTAACAACATGGCATGTGGATCTTATCCAAGGCGCAAAGAGATTCTCTCCATGACTTCCACATTAGTTGTTTGTCTGCAGGGAGTGGTATATCCCAGTCCTTAATGTACTCTGAGAGTTGTCTCAGCAGGAGCTTGCCTTGTATAGTCAGGGGTGCGACAAACCCAAGTGGATCATATAGACTGTTCACCACTGACAGAACCCCACGCTTAGTAAATGGTTTTTCTGCACCACTAACCTGAAAGCTGAAGGAGTGCTTTAGCAAGTTCCACCTCAGGCCTAGAATTCTCTGTACTGGTGGATTGTCTGAGCCTAGGTTCAAGTCCCTAAATTCTGCGGCATGATCATTAGGGTGAAAGGCTTTCATGGCAACAGCACTATTGGAGGCAATTTTATGCAATCTTAAATGAGCTTTAGAAAGCATACCTTGTGTCCGTTGGAGCAGATCTATGGCTTCCTCCACTGTAGGCAGGGATTTAAGACCGTCGGCCACGTAGAAGTCCTTTTCAACGAACTGTTGGGCATCCTTCCCGAACTCCGCAGCACCATCGGAGGCGGTCTTACGTAGGCCGTATGTAGCAACTGCAGGAGAAGGACTGTTTCCGAAAACGTGCACCTTCATGCGGTATTCGATCATTTCCTTGTTGGTGTCGTTGTCTCGGTGCCATAGAAAACGGAGATAATTTCTGTGATCTTGATGCACGATGAAACAATGGAACATTTGTTCGATGTCGGCGGTAATGGCGACCGGTTCCTTTCTGAATCTCATGAGCACTCCCACCAGGTTATTAGTCAGGTTCGGACCAGTGAGGAGAACGTCATTCAGAGATACGCCGTCATGTTTGGCGCTTGAATCGAACACCACCCTGATTTGTTTCGGCTTTCTTGGATGATACACTCCAAAGGAAGGTAGATACCAGCATTCTTCATCAGCTTGCGATGGTGGAGCTGGCTCTGTGTGATCATTGCGAAATATCTTGTCCACAAAAGCTATGAAATGTTCCTTCATTTCAGGCTTTTTCCTTAATGTTCTCTGCAGTGAGATGAATCTAGATAAGGCCTGTTCTCTGTTGTTAGGAAGCCTGGTCTTTGAAGGGTAAGGGAACAACCCAGCGGTCAGATTCATTTTTGAAGAATCCACTGTCCACTTATTTTAAGAAACTCCTTGTCTTCTATGGATAAGGCGACTTTGTTGTCATCTTTTGTTGTGTGAAACACTGTTCTCCCTAAGTCATCACCGTAGGGAGTGGGAATGATGTCAGGCTCCTGGATGCAATCAAAGAACCTCTCTTTCACTTCGTAGTGATGAAGGCATGGCTTAAAGTGAGTTGCGCGACCATTTTGGAGCACATACGTTTTACAGGCGTTGACTTCGGATGCCTTGTGACTCCTATCCAGACATACATCACCCACGATTACCCAGCCTAGGTCGAGTCTTTGGGCGTATGGAGCATCATCTGGGCCATTGCATTGTTGGCGTACCTTGTGGACCTTCAGAATGTCCCTTCCGAGTAGGATCAGAATATCAGCATTCATGTCCAGAGGAGGAATTTCATTAGTCAGGTGCCTCAAGTGGCGATGATGAAGTGCGGCTTCCGGAGTGGGAATCTCCTCCCTGGTATCAGGTATCTGGTCACATTCAATTAGGGTTGGCAAGGGTATATGCATGTTTCCCTTGATTGAAGAGACTATGTACCCAGAGGCTCTCCTGCCAGAAGTCTCAATACGACCAGAGCAGGTGTTGAGGGTGTATGGAGTCGTTTGTCCCTTTATGTTGAAGATCTCAAAGAATTTGGGCCTTGCTAGAGATCGGTTACTTTGCTCATCTATTATGGCATACATTTTGGAGGCCTTGTCGGGTTGTCATTCTGGATAGACTTTAATCAGACATACCTTGGCACAGCATTTAGGATCAGTCCCTTCTCCACATACCTCAGTACATGAGGAGGAAACAGCGGTTGCAGATGGGTTAGGGACCTGTGGCTCCCCGCCATGCTTTTGAGCAGGGTTAGATGCTGCAGAAGGTTGTGAGTTGTGTGGAGCTGGCGTGGGATGCATGGCTGTGGCGTGTTTATCACTGCTGCATTCAGTGCACTTAATGGCGGCCTTACAGTCCTTAGCGAGGTGGTCTGAGGAGCTGCAACACTTATAACATATCCCAAGCTCCTTGAGGGTATCTTTACGCTCCTGCAAAGTCCTTGCTCTGAATCCACGGCATTCTTTAAGTGGGTGAGGCCTTTTGTGGATAGGGCACATACGGTTACTGTCCATGACTTTAGGAGCAACATTATTTGTCTTAGTGAAGGCAGGTGTAGTAAGTGGAACGTCAGTCTTTCTCAGATACTGTGTTCCTTGAATCTCTACGTTTGGCATTGTTATCATACCTTGTAGATGATGATGATGCTGGTGGAGTAGGCTCAGTGAAGTCGAAGCTGGGATCATTCTTCTTCCGAGCTTGGTCACTGATGAACCTGGAAAAATATGAAAAGGGGGGAAAGGACACATCATGCTGCCTTTTATACCGTGAGCCGTGGTCTGCCCATTTATCCTGCATGCCGTGTGGCAACTTGGACACTATTGGATTAACGCCATGAGCAGTATCTAGGTAGCTCAGTCCTGAGAGACGTGGGTCTAATTTTGCCAATTCTATTTCCTTTAGCAGGTCGCTCAGATCTTGAAGTTTTCTATTGTCCTTGTTAGTTATCTTTGGGAAGGTTTGCAGTCTTTTAAATAAGGCACATTCTATGGCTTCTGAGCTGCCGTAGGTTTGTTCCAGTCTCTCCCAGGCTGCAATAAGACCTGCATCTGAATAGTCCACATGAACTGCCCTTATTGTCTTTATGCGCTCTGCTGATTCAGGGCCTAACCAGTTAACAAGCAAATCCAGTTGTTCCTTGCCTGTGAGATTAAGGTCTTGGATCACTGCTTGAAAGATGGATTTCCAGGCTCTATAATTCTCAGCACGATCATCAAATTTTGAGAGACTAATGTTTATTAACTCCCGGCGAATCATGTATCTGGCGAAGTCAGACATGTCCGATCTCCCGGTCATTGTTGCAGGATGAACTTGTGGTATCCGTAGGGAATGTAAGTTCTCTGGCTTATATGACTGTGACAAACCAGGATGAAATGATGCGGCATAAGGGTTAAACTGCGGTTTACTCACCCGCCCCCGGAAGAAGCATCCTTGCGAAACGGCGCTCGTCGGGCGTCGGGAGAGCGCAGCCACATGTCCCTATATGCCTGCTTGACCCCAGGGCACTTGCCTCTATCTCCTCTACGGAACTGCACAGGTAATAACACCCACTTGATTACGTCACCTATACTTTTTCAGCAACTTATACAGTGACTATATTAGGGTTTCCCTCATCAGCTTTGTGAGTAGCTTTTAACCATATAAGCACCAGCTGTTTTGGATACAGGAATACCCCTTATTAGTACACTTTTGCTTGCTTTGTTATTGAATACCTCATGTATGATATATTATGCTAAGGTGGAAACTTATGCCTGTTGGTCTAAAAGCCATATTTTGGTAGCCACACTCATGCTCCATAGACCATTAATACCCTGTATTGGAGGGGGATTCCATGCGGCACATATACAATATTACAACATTAATTACTTATTTTGCTGGCTTCTCTCTCCCCTTACCACTTGGAGGTCCCAATTTGTGTCTTTTTTATTATGTCAGATTTTTTGTCCCCCCTGTTTTTAATAATTGTATTAATAAACAGTTATTTTAACTTTATATATTGTTCATTTCACTTCTTATCCTCTGTCTGGTATACCCCTTAGAGGATTATGGTTGCTCTATAGGTTCTGCTGGCTGTTGCCTAAATTGTGAGTTAGTGCTGGAAGTTACCTTGTCAGCAGTAGGTGGCGACATTTCTTGACTTGCGGGCGCATCCGTGTTAGAAACTGGAGGTGGTGCAGGTACAGATGTTAAATGTCTTAGCACGTAGTCTGAAGTGCGATCAGCTGAGTCCTCCATTTCTTCTGGAATAAGATAGTCCGAATTATCTTCTTGTCCTAATGCTTGTTCAAGGACCTTCAGTTTAGCAAGGGCTGTTGCTTCTTCCCTTTCTGCTTGGAGTATTTTTAATTTCTTTTGAGCTTCCATCTCATTTCTTTGAGCTTCTGGATCGCCCCCAGACACAGGGCCCTGAGTTCTTGGTAACGGGCCTCTCTGGTTCGGTTCCGAGGCTGTCACGGTGGCTAGACCCGGTCCGCGACCCTGCTAAGGGGCGTCCAATAAAGGTGGTACTGTCTGTCAGGGATTTGTGACGCCACCTGTGGTGTTCGGTCAGGGTGACCGACGCTGCTGTGGGGTCCGCTGGGGTGATGGAATGGCAGCTAGATGGTATACCTTCCCACAGGTGAAGTATGTCCCCAGGGCTTCCCAGTAAGGTGGATGGTGATGGTGTGAGGTGCAGTCAATAACGAGGACACAAGGTTGCAGTCTGTTTACCTCTTTACTGAAGACTTCAGGATCCTCAACCCAGAGCACGCTTAACAGGGCTATCTGAGACCGGCCGGTCCGATGGGCACATCCAGAATTCCCTTTGCAGGTGGAAATCGTTGCCTACCAATAGCGCCTGTGTGTTGTAGTGCTACCCTGCTGAGCATTCGGAATAGTCCTCACAACTTCTGTTCTCGTTCATTCGTTCTTTCTAATTAGTTCCAGATCTTTCTAGTTCAACATCCCCCAGGTATGTTATGCCTAGGACGCACCCGTATGACGGGAAGGCCTGGAGTTCTTCCGGGACCCTAGAGACACCCCTCTCCCACAGTTGCCCCCTATGTCTTCGTAGGTGTTTAGGTGAGACAGCCAACCTATAATTAACTGTCCTGCGGAGTTTGAAGTAAAGCGTAGAGTCAGTTACTCCCTCGGTGTTCCGGCCACCGGCTACGCGCCTCAGTAGAATGTTGCCTCGGTCTCACGGCACGACTCCTACTGGCTCTCCTTTGTACTTGATCTCGTTTCTCACTGTTCCACAATATCCTTCGCTTCGCGTCTCTTTCTTAGGATACCGCCGTGGGGTGTGCAGGCGCGGTTCCGTAACATTCTATTCTGGTCGCTAGGTGCCTGCCAGGTTCCCACGCCTGACAGGGACCCCCCTGTGTCTTCTCACTGCAACACCCCCTGCCACGGGATGTTGCCTGAATCCAACCCAGTCAGCTTCTGACTAACTTCCTATCCAACCCATAGTTTTACCTGTGTGAGGAGTGGCCCAATAAATAAAGCCTTTTGCTCCCCCTAGTGGCCGGAGTGTGAAGTGTAATGTGTGCTGGTGATACCTGGTCAGTAGAATTCCTTCAGTGCCATCAGACGTACCATAACTCCCCTTAGTGGCAGAGTGTCATACTGCAACGACCAGATCTCTGGGGCGCTGCACGTCCACTTTGTTTCTTTGAGCTTCCACTTCCACTTCAGCCTCCCTTTTAGCAAAGGAGCTTTTTACTCTAGCTTCCTCTGCAGCTGCACGGCTCTCCAGTAGCTTGTCGGACAATGTTGACTTCCTGGAGTGAGATGATCTGGAAGACCGAGCTGTGATTTTGGTCGATGTTGTGCGATGTGACCTAACCTCTTGGAGGTGAGCGATGCAGAGTTCTGCTTTACCCTGGGCATCTCGTACTAATGAGGTCTTTTCTTGGAGAAGAGTTTCCCTTTCAGTTACTTCTGCTGGGGAATCTTCCATGTCACAGTTACTCAGGAATGCGATGTACTTTGCAGACAGTCTCTGGTAGCGATCATAGGCGGCAGATAAACTCTTCAATGTGGCGGTTAAACCTGCGGCGTCACTGTGATAGCATGGAAGAGCTGCTAAATAGTGATCAACTCTGCCCCATAAATGTTCTAGGTTATCATGGAACTCGTCTCTAGTAGTCTCAAAGTTCTCTCTGGCCTTTTGTGTCGGCTTGGTTACACATTTGGATCGTACGTCCTGCTCTGCAGTAAGTGTGGACTCTGCTCCTGCAGCATCTATGGTGTCGGGAACCTGATGTGCTTCACTTGCAGATGGGTCCACGGTGCCCTTTGTGGACATGTTTTAGCTAAGATGGCGGACGGTTAAGACTTGCTAGCAGACAATGCATATGCACACAGACACTGTAGACTTAGGTCTCTTGTTACTGTTCTGCCACCGATATATGTGGATGATGTATCTGAGGGATGTGATCACGAATCGCTATATAAACAATGGCGGACAGCGTTACTCACTAACTGTGCTCCTAGTCCTTATCAGCTGTGCGTGGTGATCCGGAAGGATGATGCAGTGATACATTCAACAGGTTTTATTTACAGTACCTTGGTGAGAGTGAGGACTGTAGGTTAGAGCTGTTACAGAATCACCAGATAGAGATAATAGAAGCTCCAGGTTAGAGGTAACAAGAGAATTCTTTCTCCAGCTCTGCAGCACATGTGAGATCCAAGATGGCAGGAAGTACAAATAGGAAAAGAAGGAAAAAGATAGGAGGAGCTTGTGAAGAAACCAGATTGTATCTTAATTACCCAGACAGCTACGTTTTTGGCATAAACAAAAGAACAGTTTGTTTATCTGTATATTGGCTTGTGAATTTAAGTGTTTATGTCTGGTGGGTCAAAAAGACAGACTGCCCACTGATATACTATCTAACATACTGTGTAAGTCTGTAATTGTGACTGTACATTGAGTGGGTTAAGCTTTGTTTATTGATGTGTGCTGATATGCTAATGGTGCATTGAATTCCAGAACTAGCTTGGTGACTTCTAATTAAGAGAAGGAAAGATTGTGCAAATAGATTGAATGGTCAAGTAGTACTACGTAATCTCATCACCATTGTTTGCCATATCTTGATGTTGAACTAAAGGACACTGGGTAATTATAAAAACAGCTTACATGCCTTGGGTATAAATTGACTCAGAGATCACATCCTGGGAGACTGAAGTAACACAGAGCTACAGACATTCTGCAAACCACCCCAACAGACAAGAGAACGGACTTCAGCCAATTCATCATGGCACCATCACGAGGGACACTGGTCTAGGATTCTATAGGATACAACCTAGGGGTTTTCGGCTCCGGTTGGAAGGACACAGATCTGATCCAGTGACCATCTCTGCACCATGGATATGTTTGGAGAAAGCCAGGGTTGGGACTCGCTGGTCGCCTGGTTCCATAGAGATGGTCCGATAAGACAGGTGGTGACTCTCGTGTCAACTGGCTTTGGACCTTGTATGGACTCTATGGACAGTTCTGGGTCATCTGCCTATGCTTGTCGCTGCCCCTTCTCTGTGCGTTCATCCACAGATGGAGTAGCGACCCTGGGAGCTCTGACATCATGTCCTACTGGAAACACGTGGAGACGCAGTGATATTTTATATGCGCCCATGCACCCATACAATTCCAGGCATGTTAGGAATGCTCTGTTTGCTATTGTGTGCTGTGCTTCAATAAAGTATTGCTACCCTGTTTTACCTTAACCCTGTGTTGTCTGTGTAGTGTATTGCCCACTGGGAGATAGAACGGGCGTTCAGTGGTATGAGCCGTGGTCCATGCAGTCTTGCTAAAGACAGCCGGCCAGCGGACACGAGCACCTACTGACCCCGCTTCTCCGTAACAGAGCTAAAGACAGAAAGGTGTTGTGGGAAAGTACCATAACAAATATTACAATGTGATACAGCAATGGCCAGTAGATGGCAGCAAAGTATAGCAAATACAATAAATGATAGAACTGAGTATATTACCATTACATAAATGTCCATGTATGGCTGAAAGTCTATCTGAATAAACTGAACGGCACACCTAACTTTAGCCCCAACCTTAACTTTAGCCCCAACCCTAACGGGAAAATGGAAATAAATACATTTTTTTTATTTTATTATTTTTTCCCTAACTAAGGGGGTGATGAAGGGGGGTTTGATTTACTTTTATAGCGGGTTTATTAGCGGATTTTTATGATTGACAGCTGTCACACACTAAAAGATGCTTTTTATTGCAAAAAATTGTTTTTGCGTCTCCACATTTTGAGAGCTATAATTTTTCCATATTTTGGTCCACAGAGTCATGTTTGCGGGACGAGTTGACGTTTTTATTGGTACAATTTTCGGGTACGTGACATTTTTTGATCGCTTTTTATTCCTATTTTTGTGAGGCAGAATGACCAAAAACCAGCAATTCCTGAATTTCTTTTGGGGGAGCGTTTATACCGTTCCACGTTTGGTAAAATTGATAAAGCAGTTTTATTTTTCGGGTCAGTACGATTACAGCAATACCTCATTTATATAATTTTTTTATGTTTTGGTGCTTTTATACAATAAAAACTATTTTATATAAAAAATAATTATTTTTGCATCGCTGCATTCTGAGGACTATAACTTTTTTATTTTTTCGCTGATGACGCTGTATGGCAGCTTGTTTTTTGCAGGACAAGATGACGTTTTCAGCTGTACCATGTTTTTTTATATTAATGATAATAAAGAGTTGTTTTTTGCCTCTTTTTTTTTTTTTAACGGTGTTCACTGAAGGGGTTAACTAGTGGGACAGTTTTATAGGTCGGGTCGTTACAGACGTGGCGATGCTAAATATGTTTTTTTTTTTTTTTATTTAGATAAAGAAATGTATTTATTGGAACAATATATATATATTTTTTCATTATTAAGGATTTTTTTTTTTTTACACATGTAAATATATATATTTTTTTATGTGTTTATTTTGTCCCAGGGGGTACATGACTATATAGTGTCAGATCGCTGATCTGACACTTTGCAATGCACTGTGTCAAATCAGCGATCTGACAGGCACTGCAGGAGGCTTGCCGGCGCCTGCTCTGAGCAGGCGCTTGCAAGCCACCTCCCTGCAGGACCCAGAAGGAGCCCCATGACCATTTTGGATCCGGGGCCTGCAGGGAGGAGGACAGAGGAGACGCTCGGAGCAATGCGATCACATTCCTGCGCTATGCTTCCCTATGCCGCAGGAACGCTGCGATCATGCTTGATCGCAGTGTTCCGGGGGTTAAAGTGCCAGGAGAGGTCCGTGACCGCTCCTTGGGCATAGTGCCGGATGTCAGCTGTGATTGTCAGATGACACCCGGCCGCGCTTCCCCCGAGAGCGCTTCTGATTGGTGATGACGTACTATCCGTCGGTGGTCATACGGGCCCATACCACCTCGACAGGATAGTACGTCATATGTCAGAAAGGGGTTAATGATACAATTTTGGCACAGATACGATTTTAATGCAGTGCCGCAGCTAGCACAAAAACTTCATTCTGGCATTTTTACTTTTTTTCTCGCTATGCCGTTTAGCGTTTGGGTTAATCTTTTTTTTGATAAATCGGGCGATTCTGAATGTGGTGATACCACATATGTGTATGTTTGATTTTTTTTTTTTTTATTGTTTTATTTTGCATGGGGCGAAAAGGGAGTGATTTGAACTTTTATACATTTTTATATATATATTTTTAAATACATTTTTTTCCACTTTTGGCATGCTTCAATAGTCTCCATGGGAGACTAGAAGCTGCGATAACCCGATCGGCTCTGCTACATACAGGTGATAATCAGATCGCCAGTATGTAGCAGAATACCTCACTTGCTATGAGCGCCGACCTCCGGGCGGTGCTCATAGCAATCCATCTATGACAACCATAGAGGTCTGCAGGAGACTTCTGGTTGTCATGCCAACCCATCGGTGACCCGCGATCACATGACGGGGGTCACCGGTGGGCGGATTTCCGTCGCAATTGCCGGAAGTGCGTGTTAAATGCTGCTGTCAGCGTTTGACATCTAACGGGTTAAATCGCGATCCACCTGCAGATGTTCCAGGCACATGTCAGCTGTTCAAAACAGCTAATGTGCCGGGAAAGATGTGGGCTCACCGCCAGAGCCCACATCAAAGGGAGGGTGTCCGACATTGGCGTACTAATACGCCCGATGTCGGAAAGGGGTTAATAATAAAGACCTTCACTTGAAAACTGCATTTTGCATTTACATGTGTTATCTTTGTCTGATATTTAGATTTATTACACATAAAATCCTAATTCTGGCCACTGTCAGGTACTTCCATTTCTTGATGGTGCACCTGCTGTCATTGATGTATGAGAGGAAGGACTGCGCTTACGGAGGTTCATAATACATTTAGGCTACATTCTTACATCCATGTGCGACCCTTTTTTGGAGGGTTAGCACACACTGACCCAGATTTTCATTGATCACACACATCAGTTTTAATAATGGGTCAATTTCTCTGGTCAATGAGACTCGGAGCATGTCCTATTTTCAGCAGTTTTGTGGACTCGGCCATTAAAGGGAACCTGTCACCCCCCTCAGGCGTTTGTAACTAAAAGAGCCACCTTGTGCAGCACTAATGCTGCATTCTGACAAGGTGGCTATTTTAGTTATGATGTCTGCACACGCTGATATAAATGTTTATAAAATGTGCCCCCTCATACCGTGAAACCGTCCTGGAGGCGGGTCTCTCCATCCTAATCAGACGCAGCACAGCCATCACTGCGGGCCTGTGCGCGCCGGGCGCCGCCTCCTCTTGCTGCATTATTGTCCCCAGCGCCTGCGCTGTAAGTACGAAGAGCAGCGCAACTGCGCATGCCCGAAAAAAACTTAATGCGTGGGCTGTGTTATATACTAACGTGGCTGTGTTATATACTGCGTGGCTGCTATATACTATGTTGCTGTGCAATATACTACGTGGCTGTGCTATATACTACGTGGCTGTGTTATATACTATGTGGCTGTGCTATATACTACGTGGCTGTGCTATATACTACGTGGGCTGTGTTATATACTACGTGGCTGCTATATACTACGTGTCTGTGCTATATACTACGTGGCTGTCTGTGATACATGGGCTGTGCTATATACTATGTGGCTGCTATATACATACATACATATTCTAGAATACCCAATGCGTTAGAATCGGGCCACCATCTAGTCTATATATAAATATTAAGAGTATACAAACACAAATCTGTATGTAATATTATGTTGCCTTATTTGCATCAAAATAAAATATAGTGAATATAAATTATCAAATATAGATATAAAAAAGCTATGAAAGTACAACACTACAGACAAGTAGAGACATACCATACGTGCCTATAACAATAAGAAACCATACTACCAATAACATGTGTCACAAATATCTTGGTATGTGAATACCTACCTAAATTCATATACCATTTGCCAATCCCCATATACAATGATATATATATATATATATATATATATATATATATATATATATCCCCATATATAGCTATTACTTCTAAGAAATGATTGATATATGAAAATAAGTTCTTAAAATAGAAAAAAAAAAAACGACCAATGGTGAGGGATATAACCCTAAATCCTGATTTTTTTTACATAACCCATTATAATAGTCCTGTGCATCTTAAAGTAAACTCTATATCTAGAGTTTGGTCAGCAATAATTCAACTTCGAGCTGAAATGTCCACAATAAAATAGATTTATAATTCATAGTGAGTTTCATATGGGTATAGTGGGCCTTCTTCAATAATCTTCATCTAAACACCGGAGTATCGTCCTATTCAACTAAAACGATCACGGGCATTAAATCTCTTCATATGGTCACCAAGTGTAATCTCGTTCAGCAAACGGTGAACTCTTCATCAAGGTCACATGGAAAAACATCACTGTTGTGAGTCAGAGAGAGATAATTGGTAACTCTCCAAGATCATACTAGGGAGCATTAAAAAAAATAGCACAAATTAGAACAAAAAGAACAAACATAAATATATACAAACGAAAAAGATGCCAAAAAAGAGAATAAATGCACGGGGCCAGAGTTTAAATGAAATAAGTAAAGCTAAGGGATTCGTTTAATCCATTCAGTTGTAGGGTGCGCAGAGTCCAGATCCATTTGTGCCAGGTTCCGACTAAGGTTACTCCCACGAACATTAGATTGAATATGGTCAATTCCTTTAACTCGAAGACCTGATGAATCACAAGAATGATGTTGCTTAAAGTGCTTCAGGATTATCTTCAATTGTTCCAAATCCTCTTCTTTCGCAGCTGCCACAATGTCGCGTACATGTTCCCGTACCCTGACCTTCAAGGCCCGCGTAGTAAGGCCTATATAAATGAGAGAACAGGGACAGGTTGCATGGTAGATCACTGTTTGTGTGGAACAGTTTATCGAATGTGTGATAACAAATTTCTGCCCGTCAGATGAAAGAAACACTTTTGATTTTTCTATGTTAGGGCAGGCGACACATTTGCCGCATGATGCACATCCCCAAACGTTAACTAATTTTTTACACATATTCGAAATCATATGTGGTTGATTCGTGGGTGAATAGTAGCTCCTTGCTAGATGGTCGCGCAGGTTTTCACATTGTCGGGCAGTGACAACTGGTCTCTGTGGTAAATATTGTCTGAAAGTCTTATCTGCTAGTAGGATTGGCCAATGTTTCTGCATTATCTCGTACATTTTCTGCAACTGGGAATGGTACCGTGTCACCATCCTTGAAGACTCCATTTTTGATTTTGTTGTTTTAACATATATCAATTCGTGGCGGTTAGCATTCCTTGCTCGATTGTAGGCATGTTTGATAGATCGCCTACTATAGCCACGTTCGTAAAACCTTTCCTTCATTTTATTTGCACGTTCCTCAAAATAAGAGTCCGTTGAGCATATACATCTAATTCTTAAAAATTGACCAACAGGGACAGATCTTACTACATGTGTTGGGTGGGATGATGTAGCATGCAAAATTGCATTGACAGCAGTTTCCTTTCGAAAGATGTCTGTAATAGGCCGGTATTATCTTTTTTGATCAGCACATCCAAGAATTCAATTTGACTAGTATGATACTTATAAGTCAGTCTTATATTGCAAGAATTCTTGTTCAGATTTTGAAGAAACTCCTCTAAGTCTACTGATGTACCCCGCCAGATCAAAAAAAATGTTGGCGATGTATCTGGCCCATAAAATGACCCGGTCCATCGATGAACTCTGATCTGACGAAAACAGGTCCCTCTCCCACAGCCCCAGGAACAGATTGGCATAGGAGGATGCGCACGCTGCTCCCATGGCTGTCCCCTGGAGGTGCAGGTAGAAGGACCCGTTGAAAATAAAAAAATTATGAGTGAGGAGAAAGTCCAAAAGTTGTAAAAGAAACTTCGTCTCATCTTGAGAAAGCTTAGTCATAGAGAGATAATATTATACAGCCCATAGACCATCATGATGCCGAATACTGGTGTAGAGGGACTCCACATCACATGTGACAAGGAGCATATCCTCGTCAATGTGTATGGAGTCCACTCTACACAAAAAAGTCAGAAGTATCTTGTAAAATAGATGGAATCGTCTCAACCAATGGTTTTAGAAAGGAGTCGATGTATTTGCCAACATTTTTGGTTAATCCTCCAATCCCGGAGATAATGGGCCTACCTGGAGGATTTCTGACATCTTTATGGACTTTAGGTAGTAGGTATAGTGTTGGAACAGATGGATCTTTTGTCCAGAGTAGATTACGTGTCTCTTGGGTAATAATTTCTTTGTCCAATCCCGTTTGAAGAATTTTTCCAAGATGCTCCCTGTATGAAGACATAGGATTGTAAGTGAGTTTCTAATAGCATGATGGTTCTCTCAGTTGTCAATATTTTTCGGTTTCATACATTTTGCATGGCCACACTACCACATTGCCCCCCTTGTCAGCTGGTTTGAATAGTAAATCATCTAATTTTTTCAGGTGTTTTAGACCAACACGTTCAGGTATAGTCAAATTATCATTAGCAATATTCCTAGGTATTTCCTCAAATTCTCTTGCAACTAGTTGAACAAAAATCTTGATGTTAGGACACATTGATAATGGAGGAAATTTTTTAGATTTTTGTTTCATAGATGATGGTACTATACCTAAAGGTGGCATGTTGTGTTCTTTGCTGAGTTCTTCCAGGATCTGTAGCGCCTCCGCTTTGTATCTTCATTGTGAAACCATTTTTTAAAAACTAGAGATCTTACGAAGATGTGAAGATCCTTGACGGCCGTGAATGGATCAAACCTACTACTTGGTGAAAATGTCAAGCCTTTACACAAGAGTTGCAATTCAACATCAGAAAAAGAATATTCAGATAAATTAATTACCTTTGGTCCGTTTTTTGGTTCATGTATCCCTCGTTTGGTATTGGGTAATTTATGATCTCCTTTCCTTTTACCACCGCCAAACCTGGTTTTCATCGACTTATAAGAGTACTGTGAGTTATCAGATGATTCGCCAACAGATGATGTTGATGACATGGATGCTGATCTTCTGTTTCGCGCTTTAGTGTTTCGCTGTCGCCACCTATATACCTTATTTCGCTGGTAATCCATGGTATCACGTGCGAGTTTCTTCACCTGTAATGTTTTGATCTGTGTTTCCCACTCTTTGGATTTTTTAGACAGAGATGTATTAAAGGCAGTAATTGTCTCTGGAGTAGCATCTTGTTTTAAAGAGGTATACAATTCATCAATTTCAGTCTCAATTGCAGTAATGGAATTCTTATTTAGTTCAATCAATAATTCCATGAATTGGTTTGACTCTTTACTGCAAATGTCCTTCCATCTGGATATAAACCCTTTATTATCAACTGAAAATGATGGGAAAATCTGGATCCGAAGTCCACATGGAATGTACTAATTTTTTACATAATTTTCGAAGAACACTCTGTTCCACCAGATCTTGGTCCTTTTTATGCATTAACCATTGTATTTTCAATTGTAAGGTGCTCAAACTAGGTCCTGTCCCTAGTTCTACCATGAATGTATAGATATGCTGCACTACGTATTGATGGGTTTTTTTAGGTGATAATTTTGCCAACCCTATGGTGATGCCACTTTTGTATCTTTCTGGCTCATTACAAGCACTAGTGGCTACTTTTTAATGGCTATATGAGTTTTATAAATCAATAAAGTTTTTTCTAATGTTGTTCAAAATACGTCTGTGTTTATATGTTTAACAGAAGTGTGAATGTAGCTCAATAGATAGAGACATTAGGAGAAACTCTACAATGTTTCGGATACTGATAGAATTAATTGTAAGTATATTTTTATCTCATTGCCATTTATTTATTATCACTAATGAGTCAGACAAGGCATTCCTTTCAGAGCTTCCAATATTCAATAACAACACAGAACTACAATTTGATGCCTGCAGATGCCGGTAGCATTGTGGGACATGAGGATAATGAAGAACTCCCGCTGACCCTTAATTCGTGTTTAGTTCCTCAAATCAAACAAAGAAAGACTTGAGCTTCGTGATGAAATACAATCCTGTGCTATGTCCTCTGATGAGAATTGTTGATATTGCAAATGTTTTGGGTCAACATTTACTAAATCAGAATTGCCAACCATTGTCTTTAGTAATTCGGTAAAGGAGGGCGATTTAGTGCTGAAAAGATAACGTTCTTCTACATGTTGTACTATTATATTATGTGTTGCCTATTTAGTGCAGCATAGGCTATTATTGTTGACTGATGAGGAGGCTGTGGTGAACGGCTTGTTTATGCGTGTTAAAGAAGACCTTTCACCAAATTTGTCATGTTGAACTGGACACACGATGTAATTGTGGCTGCAGAGCGAAATAGAATGTTTTTGTTTTTTTCTCAATTTTGCCTCTCCGTTACAAAGATATTAGCAATTAAAGTGTTTGGCACTTAATAAGTTACTTTTTTTAAGTCCAAGTAGGTGTTATCAGACAGTTTTCACCGGAGTTGTGTACGTCTTCTCCCTGTCTGATGCTAATCATAAGTAGGCAGCAACACTCAAAAGAAAAGGTCACGTCCCCACCATAACTTGTGTGTAACCTCAGTGTAACCTCCAGCAGGAGTCAGAGTAAGAAGAGGAGAGTGCAGCTGAGTTTAGCTGTACTACATTAAAAACCTTTCTATCAGCTCTCCTGATTACTGAGTTTGTCAGTAATCAACCTTACCTCTGCTGTGCTGAGGCAATTTTCAAATCACTCTGCAGCGAGATCGGGGCTGTCATTACATCTCTGTTCTAGACTTCTGCTGTGTGAGATATATTGATATCTATCTCTGCTCTCCCTGCAAAGCAATTACCAGTTGAGCACAACAGACATAAGTGTAATTACTGATACATCTCTTGACGGCAGTGCTGCAGAGGTGCCTGTGGTATTGTGGCACATTAAGAAGTGCTAGCCACGGGCGAGGCACTCATCTTCTGTGACGCCTTGGCGTGCCACATGAAACAGTGGGTCCTCGCTGAGCATTGATGTTGATGCTGTGAGGGCATTGCGCCCATGAAGGCCATCTGTTGCAGATGGTGTTGGCTGGCCAGGACCATAGGTTTCATAGTTCAATAAAGGAGGCTCCCATTCTAAAACACAGTCTTTACTGAATGGTAACTTGGTAAGTGTGTTTTACAAGGGATATTGGGTACAAAGTTTTAAGGACATTTCCTTCAAAGTGTAAAGCATTTTCACACACATTGTTTATTTCCTCTGTCTTCTACTCTAGGGCCGGTAAAGCACACTGATTCGCCCAATGTTATGCTCCTAAGCGGTGCACGAGGTTTGTGGAAACACTATACCACAGATCGGACACACGCTGGAGGGGCGTGACTAAACAGCTACCTAGGTGTTCGCTGAAGCCTCTAGTGGTGAGGTCAAACTTGCGCGTCAGGTAGCTGCCAGGTACCACTCCAAGGCAATGTCTGGCAGTACCTGGACAAAGCAAGATGGCCACTTAGGAAAAGTTCAGACTGGACAGCCTCTTGATACAATATTGGACAGAATGGCCCACAGAAAAGTTCACACAGGATGGCCACTGGGATTCTCCCAGTGCATACAGGGTCGCCACAGGGATAAGTTAACAGTTCTGGGCTGGGTATTCAGCCCCCAGGGTGGCAGACATCTACTTCCGATTCAACCATGGGGTACGAGCACCGCTGAGGCACTCACAGGAAACAAAGGCTAACTATGGTGGACTAGCGGGAACACTAGATACGAGCCACTAACAGACAAGGCAAGGGGGACATGGCCACATACCGCCAACCAGGGACGTGTCAGCACCCGGGCAAGTGCCGGGGCCCTGAGCAGGCGGGGGCCCACTTGCTGTCGGGGACACTGGCGTGCTATAGTGCCGGCCCCCGCGAATGGACGCCCCGCCTGCTCCGGGCCCCGGCACTTGCGATACTTACCTCTCCCGGTTCCAGTGCTGCAGCGTCTTCCTTCCTCTGACTGTGATGTTCAGGTCAGAGGGCGCGATGATGTCCCCAGTGCGCGCCCTCTGCCTGAGCAGTCGCAGCACAGAGAGCAGGAAGATGCCGATGGTGAGGAGTCCAGAGCAGAGCAGTGACAACAAGCAACGAGAGGTGAGTATTTAATTTTTTTTTTAATATTTGGAGCAATATATGGGGACCATCAGAAGGAGCCCATATATGGAGCATTATATGGGGCTAATTCTATATGGAGTATCTTATGGGGCCAATAATATAGGGAGCATCTTATGAAGCCAATTCTATAGGGAGCATTATATGGGGCCAATTTAATATGGAGCATCTTATGGGGCCAATTCAATATGGAGCAGTATATGGGGACAATTACATATGGAGCAGTATATGGGGCCAATAATATATGAAGCATCTTATGGGACTAATTATATATGGAGCATTTTATATGGCCAATTATATATGGAGCATTATATGGGGCCCATTATACATGGAGCATCTTATGGGGCCAATTATTTTTGGAGCATTATATGGGACCCATTCTGTAAGGAGTATTATATGGGGCCCATTCTGTATGGAGCATCATATGGGGCCCATTCTGTATGGAGCAATATATGGGACTCAGTATACTTTATGGGGCCAATCATATACTGTATGGAGCATTATATGAGGCCCATTCTGTAAAGAGTATTATATGGGGCCCATTCTGTATGGAGCAATATATGGGCCAATCATATACTGTATGGAGCATTATATGAGGCCCATTATATATGGAGCAATAGATGGGGCCCATCATATACTGTATGGGGAATTATATGTGGCTCACTATACTGTATGGAGCATTATATGGGGTCAATTCCGTATTATTATTATTATTAATTTATATAGCACCATTAATTCCATGGTGCTGTACATGAGAAAGGGGTTCCATATGTATGGAGCAATATATGCGGCTCATTCTGTATGGAGCACTCTGTGGTGCCCATTATACTGTATGGAGCATTATATGAGGCTCAATATTCTGTATGGAGTAAGATATTGGGTTCATTATTCTGTTTGGAGCAATATATGGGGCTCATTATTCTGTATAGAGGACTATGTGGTGCCAATTATACTGTATGGAGCACTATATGGGGCTATTATACTGTATGGGGCAATATATGGGGCTCATTATTCTGTTTGGAGCAATATATGGGGCTCATTATTCTGTATAGAGGACTATATTGTCCGGTTTCTGAGCTAATGTAGATATCACTCAAGTAATGTAAGAAGTGAAATCTTTGGCATTGTACTATACCTATATTTCTCTGCCGTATCGGTGCATTATGAATTGTGGTATGTGTTAAAGGGGCCCACAGGGACTCTTTCGCCCAGGGCCCATAAAAACCTGGAGCCGGCCCTGTGTTATGATCAGGTGACCTTGGAGCAGCATGAAAACTTTCACTGGAGTAGGTGGTAACTATACTGACCGCAAACCCTGATCTTAACACCGCAACTAGAAGTAGCCGTGGGGTGTGCCTAACAAAACCTAGACACCTCGACACAGCCAGAGGACTAAATACCCCTATAGATGGAAATAGGAATTCTACCTTGCCTCAGAGCAGAACCCCAAAGGATAGGCAGCCCCCCACAAATATTGACTGTGAGTAGTAGAGGAAAAGACACACGCAGGCAGGAAACAGGATTTAGCAAATGAGGCCACACTAGCTAAATAGGAAAAGATAGGACAGGATACTAAGCGGTCAGTATTAAAAATCCTTCCAAAAATATCCACAGCAGAAAATACAAAAACTCCACCATCTAACTAAAGATGTGGAGCGTATATCTGCAACTCCAGAGAATCCAACAAGACTGAGAAAACACTGACACAGTCTAAGCTGGACAAGAGAAAAACAAATGAATAGCACAGAATATAAGCACACTGCATGTGTGCCACAGAAAAAGAAACAGACACTTATCTTTGCTGAATTGGCAGCTAAGCAGGAGAAGCCAGAAAGTGATCCAACACTTCACAAGAAACATTGACAACTGGCAAGGACTAATGAATCCTGCACACCTAAATATCCCAGTCAGAACTGCAATCAGCAGATACACCTGGCCAGGACTGCAACTCAGAGACAACTGCATTCCCACCTACAACCACTGGAGGGAACCCAAAAGCAGACAGTACCCCCCCTTGAGGAGGGGTCACCGAACCCTCACAAGGGCCCCAGGACGATCAGGATGAGCCAGGTGAAAGGAACGGACCAAATCAACAGCATGGACATCAGAGGCAAAAACCCAAGAATTATCCTCCTGGCCATAACCCTTCCATTTGAC
Source organism: Ranitomeya imitator (assembly GCF_032444005.1). Lineage (NCBI taxonomy): Eukaryota > Metazoa > Chordata > Amphibia > Anura > Dendrobatidae > Ranitomeya > Ranitomeya imitator. The sequence continues at coordinate 561,840,147 of NC_091286.1, read as the reverse complement.
AAGGTACTGAAGCCTCCGCCTCGAAAAACGAGAATCCAAAATCTTCTCAACCACATACTCCAACTCTCCATCAACCAACACAGGGGCCGGAGGATCAACAGAGGGAACAACGGGCACCACATATTTCCGCAATAAAGATCTATGGAAGACATTATGGATAGCAAAAGAGGCTGGAAGCGCCAAACGAAAAGACACCGGATTAATAATCTCAGAAATCTTATAAGGACCAATAAACCGAGGCTTAAACTTAGGGGAAGAAACCTTCATAGGAACATGACGGGAAGACAACCAGACCAGATCCCCAACCCGAAGCCGGGAACCAACACACCGACGACGGTTAGCAAAACGTTGAGCCTCCTCCTGAGACAACACCAAATTGTCCACCACATGAGCCCAAATCTGCTGCAACCTGTCAACCACAGAATCCACACCAAGACAGTCAGAAGGCTCAACCTGCCCCGAAGAAAAACGAGGATGAAAACCAAAATTACAAAATAAAGGCGAAACCAAAGTAGCCGAACTAGCCCGATTATTAAGGGCAAACTCGGCCAATGGCAAAAAGGCCACCCAATCATCCTGATCAGCAGACACAAAGCATCTCAAATAAGTCTCAAAAGTCTGATTAGTTCGCTCGGTCTGGCCATTTGTCTGAGGATGAAATGCAGAAGAAAAAGACAAATCAATGCCCAGCCTAGCACAAAAGGCACGCCAAAACCTAGAAACAAACTGGGAACCTCTGTCGGACACAATATTCTCCGGAATACCATGCAAACGAACCACATGCTGAAAAAACAACGGAACCAAATCTGAAGAGGAAGGCAATTTAGGCAAAGGCCCCAAATGAACCATCTGAGAGAACCGGTCACAAACAACCCAGATAACAGACATCTTCTGGGAGACCGGAAGATCAGAAATAAAATCCATCGAAATATGCGTCCAGGGCCTCTCAGGGACTGGCAATGGCAAAAGCAACCCACTAGCACGGGAACAACAAGGCTTGGCCCGCGCACAAGTCCCACAGGACTGCACAAAAAAACGCACATCACGCGACAAAGAAGGCCACCAAAAGGACCTACCAACCAAGTCTCTGGTACCAAAAATGCCAGGATGACCAGCCAACACGGAACAGTGAACCTCAGAACTCACTCTACTAGTCCATCTGTCAGGAACAAACAGTTTCCCCACAGGACAGCGGTCAGGTTTGTCAGCCTGAAATTCCTGAAGAACCCGTCGTAAATCAGGGGAAATGGCAGAAAGGACCACCCCTTCTTTCAGAATACCGACCGGTTCTAAGACCTCAGGAGAATCAGGCAAAAAACTCCTAGAGAGGGCATTAGCCTTGATATTCTTAGAACCCGGAAGGTACGAGACCACGAAATCCAAACGGGAAAAAAACAAGGACCATCGAGCCTGTCTAGGATTCAGCCGTTTGGCAGACTCGAGGTAAATCAGATTCTTATGATCGGTCAAACCACAATACGGTGCTTAGCTCCCTCAAGCCAATGTCGCCACTCCTCAAACGCCCACTTCATAGCCAACAACTTCCGATTGCCGACATCATAATTGCGTTCAGCAGGCGAAAACTTACGGGAAAAGAAGGCACACGGTTTCATTAAGGAACCAACAGGATCCCTCTGAGACAAAACGGCCCCTGCCCCAATCTCAGAAGCGTCAACCTCAACCTGAAACGGAAGAGAAACATCCGGTTGGCGCAACACCGGAGCAGAAGTAAATCGACGTTTAAGCTCCTGAAAGGCAGAGACAGCCGCAGAGGACCAATTCGCCACAACAGCGCCTTTCTTCGTCAAATCGGTCAAGGGTTTAACCACGCTGGAAAAATTAGGATAAGACAGGATACTAAGCGGTCAGTATTAAAAATCCTTCCAAAAATATCCACAGCAGAAAATACAAAAACTCCACCATCTAACTAAAGATGTGGAGCGTATATCTGCAACTCCAGAGAATCCAACAAGACTGAGAAAACACTGACACAGTCTAAGCTGGACAAGAGAAAAACAAATGAATAGCACAGAATATAAGCACACTGCATGTGTGCCACAGAAAAAGAAACAAACACTTATCTTTGCTGAATTGGCAGCTAAGCAGGAGAAGCCAGAAAGTGATCCAACACTTCACAAGAAACATTGACAACTGGAAAGGACTAATGAATCCTGCACACCTAAATATCCCAGTCAGAACTGTAATCAGCAAATACACCTGGCCAGGACTGCGACTCAGAGACAACTGCATTCCCACCTACAACCACTGGAGGGAACCCAAAAGCAGAATTCACAACAGCCCTGCCACCAACCACATAACAGAACTATAGGGGTTGCTCAGGCACCTCTCAGTAGGGGAGGGTGCCTTTTATACAAGATGTCTTCCAGCTATTGGCTGGGAAACAACTTGTAGGTGAAATCACACTTTACTAAATGCTTACCATCAACTGCTGGGAGCATTTACCATGCGCGTGCTGCCTTTTTAAGAACAGAGGAGCAGTCCACCCATGCCCTAGACATGCCGCTGAGACAGAGCAGCAGGCACACAGGAGGAAAGAAACAGGAGCACGAAGAAGCTTGCGTCCCCGCATGATGACAGGCCGGGACACCATGCAGGGGCACAGGGCATAGCAATACTCCTTACTTTGTCAGAGCCTAGCTTGTCACCACAGTCCTGATCATCAAGTCTCTCTACTTGCTCTGCGGTTCCGTATCCTATTTCTTCCATTACTGGCGCCCTGGATCTACTGCTCAGGACAACTTCTAGTCCCATGAATTCAGTCCTGTTTAGGTTTGTTTCACAAGCTCAGAGATTCTTGTAACACACTGTCCTACCCAAGGACCCTTTTAAGGTTGAAGGTCACTCTCTCTCTCTCTCATCTTCAACCCTTTAAGGTTGAAGGTCACTCTGTCTCATCTTCAACCAGTTCGAGGTTACGCTACTCAATTGTCCCTTAGTCTCAATTGTTGTAGTTCATCCACAACGGCAGCACTTTTCTCATACACTTCCTACTACTATTTAAACTTGATGAAACCTACAAAAATTACCCCCCCAAACAACAAGTCATTATGAAACACAAAATGTTATTGAAACGATAGACAATTAAATATCAGAAAAATAGGTCATACAGAAAAAAGATCATAGGGTAAATATATCAATAATTGGTCCCAAATTGGTAAAAAAAATCAGTTTCAAGTTTGTATGGGTAGCTAAGTACACCTCATATGCCCATGTGGAAAAAAGGAGAAATAGTGTTAATAAATGGATCCCAAAAGGGTAACCACCCAGACATTAGTATGCCATAGCCTAAAATTAAACATTCATAGGACTAAACAAGTTATTTACATAATTCAAAGAGCAAAAAGATAAAGTGACAGTGCATGCAAAAAGGTAGTAAAAAGGTAGTAATACCTATGAAGTGCACATGGCATAAGGACTATGAATAAATCACTGCAAAGCCCTGTATCATGCAAAAAATAAATGCATGTGCTATAAAGGTGCAGTGCATTCATAAACCCAGATGTAGGTAAATACATGTCCATGTTTGTCATCCTATGAACATGATGGTATTTGGTCTTCTGCTACAATTCATTGCTTTTGGATTTGGGCATTAGCTCATTCACACTACCGTATAAATCGGATAAGTGCTATCCAGCACATGAATGACAAGTGAGAAAAAATAATACCACTTTTCTGAATGAAAATTGGACCAATTTTTTATACTGTTGTGTGACCCTAGCCTAATGGTCAGTGTCTATCAGAAAACATTTGCATGACATTGGCCTACGAGCCAGATGTCCAGCTACAGATGTTCCATTAACGACACGCCACCACTCTCAAAGGCTATCATGGTGAAGAACAAGACGGCAATGGACGCTAGCATGGATGTCCATCATCATGTAGCAATTTCAGATATCCAGTGGCATTGAGGTTTCCATTAATGAAGAATGGCCCCACTATCTTTGTACCCCATTTACCACACGATACCCATACCACCCCATATAAAGATAGTGGGGACATTCTTCATCAATGGAAACCTCAATGCCACTGGATATCTGAAATTGCTACATGATGATGTTGCCCTCTTTATGCACTGAAGATGGTACGTTCCCTGAGTTTTTCCAGTAAGATGGTGCACCACCATATTATAGGTCTCAGGTCCGAGCATTCCTATATGAACAGTTTCCTGGAAAGTGGATTGGTCGTCGTGGACCAGTTCAATGGCCACCAAGGTCTTCTGATCTTAGACTTATCTTTGGGGTCATTTGAAGGCAATTGTCTATGCTGTAAAGATACGAGATGTGCAGCATCTGAAATAATGGATACTGGTTGTCTGTGCTAGCATTTCTTCTGCAGTGTTGCTATCAGTGTGTCAAGAGTGGGAGAAGAGGGTTGCATTGACAATCAAACACAATGGGCAGCACTTTGAACACATTTTATAAGTGGTCATAAACTTGTAAATAACTCATGAAAGAATAAAGTTATGTTAAAACCAAGCACACCATTGTTTTTCTTGTGAAATTCTCAATAAGTTTGATGTGTCACATGACCCTCTTTCCATTGGAAAAAATTTTGATCCAAAATGGCCGACTTCGAAATGGCCTCCATGGTCACCATCCATCTTGAAAAGTTTTCCCCCTTCCATATACTAATGCACCACAAACAGGAAGTTGATATCAGCAACCATTCCCATTTTTTTTTAGGTGTATCCATATAAATGGCCCACCCTGCATATTCCAAGACGGGGGGTATTAGTACAGCATTGACCACATTTTTTGCTCCACTTTTTTTTTCTATTTTCCTCCTCTAAAACCTAGGGACTTAACTACAATATGAGGACCTGGATGGGGATCTGGATATGGGGACAGGACTACAATATGGGGACATATCTACAATATGAGGATCTGGATGGGGCCATAATTACAATATGGGGAAATAACTATATGTGCACACGATGCAGATTTAGTGCAGATCTGCAGCGTTTTTTTCTGCAGCAGAAACGCTACAGAACTGCACTGTGATTTACAGTACAATGTAAATCAATGTGAAAAAAAAAAGCTGTGCACATGGTGCAGAAAAATCCGCGCAGAAACGCTGCAGATTTCAAAGAAGTGCATGTCACTTCTTTTGTGCAGTTCTTTTGTGCACATAGCCTCAAACTGCAGCAAATCCGCAGCTGCGGATTCTGCCAGGAGATGCAGATTTTGTGCAGAAAATTCTGCACCTCTTTTCCTACGTGTGCACATAGCCTATGAGGACCTGGATGGGGACATACTTACAATATGAGGACCTGGATGTGAACATAACTACAATATAGGGACATACCTACAATATGAGGACCTGGATGGAGACATAACTACAGTTGTGACAGTCACAGTACATGCATGGAGAGCCTGTTTGTTGGGCTATCCATGCATGTATTGTGACTGTCACACAGCTGCGACATATGAAGCTGCGGCGCCGAACAGGTGATCATCGGGAGAGTTCCAGGTATCCAGGGTCCCGATGCAGCTTCTTCGGTAAGCGCTTTAGCTTGCCGAATAAAGAGGGAGCCAACGATGTTCACTCATCTCTAATAACGACCCAAGCTCTGAAAAAAAAAAAAAAAAAAAAAAACAAGACAAAAATGTCCAAACGGTCTATAGAAAAAAAAATGGTATAACTAAAAATGTCACTTTGTCCTTCAAAAAATGCGGCCCCCCAAATTCAATTTTTTTCTATATGCGGCCCATATACACAGCCGAGTTTCAGACTCCTGGTATAGAGTATAGGTGCAAACATCAAATTATTGGGTACTATGATTTCAATGAACATGAATGGAGTAGTACAGAAACACATTCTCCAGATTGCTGGGAGGTCCCAAAGGTCAGCCTGTTAATAGGGGAAAACTTGCAATTTCTGGAGAAAACCTTTAATTTTTCTATTGACATTGCTGTATGAGCGCTCGTTTTTTACAAAGTAAAGTATAGATAGGGTTCAGCTTGCGAGAGGGGGGCAAACACACCTTAGTAGCCCCCTATTCTAGGTAACCATGTTTGCAACTATGGTGGCACACCCTAATCATAGTGGGTAAAGGGCAACCTCAGCAGATAACCATGATGTTACTGAAACAAATAACTATGCAAAGACCAATACTGACATATTCCGCCCAACAGTAGAGTTATAGATAGGGACTGACAGGTGACATTCTTTCTGAAGAAGTTGTTCATTTTTCCTCTTTTCTTTTTGACCCTGACCAACATGACAACTTCTCCAGCCACTACTCCTCTATAGAGTTTCCAACAAAAACATATCTGACTTCTCACATTTCCAGCACTGTCCCCATCTATTCTCAACCTGCACAAACTCTGCATCCTGCTCATACCCCAATACTGAGCCACTGTTGTCATATTTGTCCCTATCACTGCTCTTTAGTTTTCACCCTCATAGGCTTCTTTCACACTTGCGGAGTTTGGCCTCCGTCGCAATGCGTCGTTTTGGGAAAAAAACGCATCCTGCAAATGCAGCGCCCCAGGGTCCTGGTCGTTGTAGTAATGTCATTCTTCCACCAGGGGAGTGGTGTTACGTCTGAAGGCAATAAAGGAGATCACCTCACCAGGTATCACAAACCACTTCACACTCCAGGCCGCCAGGGGGAGTCATGCTTCTATCTATTAGGGCACTCCTCACAACTAGGTAAAACTGGTAGTATTATGGACAGGAAGAGGGGGATAAGCTGGCTGGAGAGAGAGGGAGCCAGACGCAGATTGAGGTCTGCGGACGACGAGGGTCCACGGAGCTGCGCCTGCCCCACGTGCGGCAGCATCCTAAGAAAGAGATATCAGAAGGGAATTGTCTTGTAGTGAGTGAGAAATGAAGTCATAGCAAAGGAGAGGAAACCAGAAGCAGTTCTGCCCTGTAAAAGGCTGCCTCCTTTCTGAGGCGCCGAAGCCGGTAGCCAGAACACCGAGGGAGTAAGGATCTCTATGCTTTACTACAGAGACTGGCAGGACAGTCAATTCCACGTTGGCTGCCCGACCTTACACCCAGGAGGCACGGTGGCAACTTGTGGGGGGCCGGGGCGTGAGAGTCCCTGTAAAAAGCCTCAGGCCATCAGCCATACGGGTTTGTCCTATCCATCAGGGGGATAGAGAGAAAGAGACATTACATCTGCAATAGTTGTGAGGACCTCACCGAGAAGCTCAGCAGGGAGGGACTACAATACACAGGCGCTAGAGGAAGGCTACTAAATTCCACCTGAATAAGGGGAACTCTGGATTTGCCTTTGGACCGGCTGGACTCTGCCTGCCCTGCGATCTGGTGCCCTGGACTGGATGTTGAAGCCTTCAGTAAAGGTAAAGAGACTGCAACCTTATGTCCTCGTTATTCACTGCGCCTTACATTATCCACCACCCACCATCTACACTCTGGGAAGCCCTGGGAACATACTTCACCTGTGGGAAGGTATGCCATCTAGCTGCCATAACATCACCCCAGCGGACCCCTAAGCAGCGTCGGTCACCCTGGCCGAATACCACAGGTGGCGTCACGAACACTATTCTAATTGAAACTCTTCATTTGATTGCACGCCCCTCGAAGGGCCACGGGCCGGGTCGGGCCACCGTGACCTCCACATCAAGAACCGAAGGACCTGGTACCGAGTACACCATTGCCCTAACGTGGGGGAGCTCCACAAATGTGTCCGCAGGATACGTTTTTTCCCATAGACTTGTATTGCCGACGGATCGCGACGTATGGCCATACGTCGCGTCTGTCGTGCACTGGATGCATCGTGTTTTGGCGGACTGTCGTCACGAAAAAAAACGTTCAAGGGAACGTTTTTTCGTATGTCGCACCCTCCATTTCCTACCGCGCATGCGCGGCCGGAACTCCGCCCCCTGCTCCCCGGACTTTAGAATGAGCAGCGGATGCATTGAAAATCTGCATCCGCTGCCCGCATTGTGCCGAATTTTCACAACGTCCGTCGGTACGTCGCGCCGATGCTGAGCGACGGCCACGTACCGACGCAAGTGTGAAAGAAGCCTTAGAGGAGTGAGTTTTTCTATTTAAACAGGGAGTATGTTGTAAACTTTATCCACAATTAAGAACTCTTTTTAGTCTGAAACGCATAGTAGCTACATCATGCTTGGAGTTGTGAGTGCTACTTTTTACAATATGGAATAAAAGTTTTTGAAATATGTTAATCAAGAATTGGCTGGAAAATCTTTTTGTTACGCACTTTCTTTACTGCCCCACAAAATAATACACACCACTGTGCACCCCACGTAGTAAAATGCCCCCTTTATGCCCTGTAGATGGTAAAATTGACCCCTAGAAAATATTACTGCCCTTTGTGAGTGCGCTAAAAAGTATTAATGTCTCCTGAGGCCTCTGACCTCCTCTGAATGTCAGCTGCATCTGAAAAAAGTGAGAGCGAAACAGCTGCTGGTTGGCTGTTGGTTTCACATGGTATAGACTGAGTGCCGTCATATTGCTGGAATGGCGCCTGCTGCAGAGGTGAGAATAGATTGTATAGGGAATATAGCATTTGAAAAGGGGTTATCCGCTCAGTGAACATCCACTTTACTTGCCGCCCCCATTAACAGTTAATTTCCCTTGACTTCCCCCATATATAGTATGTCCCCAAAGTTGACCCACAATGATAAAGTTGATTCTCCCCCACATGTAGTAATAAAGCCCCTTGAATTCCCCCCTACATACATTAATGATGACTCTGGAGTCTTCCCACATATACAGTAATAATGCCCCTTGAGTCTCCCACAGAAAAATATTAATAGTACACCAGAAAATAAACAAATATATACAGTATGTATACACACAATCCCCCACTCAATATGTTTGCTCCCAAAGCCCCACACAGTAATCTGCCACAACTAGTATGACCCATAAATTTTAAACTTGCTAGCAGGGCACTCATTCCTCTTGGTATTGGATGAATTATGTGTTATGCTGTAATGTCTTTATTGTCTGCACACGTCCCCTCTGAAATGTAATGTGCTGTGGAATATGTTGGTGCTGTAGAAATAAAAATTATTATTATCCCCCACAGTAGTCCCCACACAGTAATGGGCGCACATATTGTATGATCCACACATAAAAAAACAAACATCACATATTCACCTAACCTTGCGTCCCGGTGAGTCTGCAGCCACGGTGAGTCACTGTGGGGGTGGACTAAAGTATCGACATAATAGCGCTGGGGCACATACATGACCTCAAACTTTCGCATTAATAATGATGTCACCACATTGCTTCGCCCATGCCAGGACTTTGACATCCTGTGCACCACTCGACTGTTCTTTAAACCGTAGGTCTTAAGCAATCTGCAGTCTACAGAATGGAGAGAGGTAGAACCATAAGACCATGTCTCAGCTATACCACTGGATTTATCGGTATGCTGTATACACCAATACAGTTATACGTGGTGATGGTTCCAGGTGGGCCGCTCTGTGTGCTTGGGCCCAGTGTGACCACTCCTTTTCCCCACCCCAGGGCTATGCAACATCTGCATTGTTCATTTCCTTGGTCATACTCAGTGAAAGAGACAGAAGTACGGATCCATAAAAACATTGATCGGCACTAAGATCATCTAACAGACTCAACATTGTCAACTGGGTTTCTGTTATGGCCCCTTCACATGTCCACTGGAAAAAAAAAAAATCACATACGTGCGAGACAGTCCGTTTTTACCATCAGTGTGGTTTTCTGTTGGCCGTCTGCGTGTATGTGTGTACTGTCCATGTGACACGTACCAAAATAGAATGCAGAATACAAATGACTGATTTTTATGCGTTAAAAATATGCAAAAATTTATATAGATACACTGATGAGAAAAAGGGTACCGATGTTTTGAACTTTTTACTTTCAGGCTCCATATATAACCATTCACTACTGCTTCGAACATGAGACTACTGTCATTTTATAGACAATCATCTTGGCTAGCTCATACATAAATTTGACTTGTAACTATTTAACATATGATTAGTTTTGCAGATTTATGTCATGTTACTGCACTGTTACTGTTTTGCTCCTGGTTGTGGAAAAATCTTCTTCCTGTATAATACAAATTGATCTCATATTCCCTAATAGCTCAGTGTGTTATTAGGTTGATTCCCAAGCAAAAGGTCACTGGTTTGAATTGAAAAGCAGCCATAAAGAAGATTTCCCAAGAAAAGAGAAACAGCGTCTTCCAGCTCATAGATGCCGGCCTCTTGGCCAAGAAAATTGCCAAACTGCATCATGTGAGTGCCAAGAGAGTTGGCAGAGTACTAAATGAAGTCCATTCATCCATTCAAAAGCCAAGAGGTGGACATCCAGGCAAAATATCGGAGTCAACAAGTCGGCTCATCATAAGGTCTATCCTTTCTGGCACCACAAACAGCAGTGGAGATGGCTCGTATGCTTCGTAATAGTGAGATCACAGACGCCCATGCAAGCACCATGCTTGTGGGGTCCTCCCAGGTCTCTTGTCATAGCGTTTCATTTAATGCAAATGTCAACGGATAGTTCGCACGGACACTGCTCCCCCTTGAGCCTGCAGGACAGCTTGAATATCTTTGGAAATTGATTGGCGCTGCTTATCCACCATCCAGACTATCCTGCGTTGCAACCTTTAATACATTTTCCTCTGCCATCCTCATCCAGGGAGATCAGCTACAATGCCGTGGCTTGTAAAGTTTTTGATTATGTGGTGCACCATGGACAAAGAAACATCAAGATCTGTGCAGATGGACTTGTAAACTTGAGATTGTTGATATTTTTCAACAATTTTGATTATCAACTTTCCACTTTGCCACCCCATGTGTAATGTGGCCAGCAGCTTTGGATTGCTGAATATTGTACTTGGTATTGAATTATAGAGTAGATCGCCATTGGTTGTACACCTTTTATTCCCTAAAGAGAAGAAACCTAGAGAATTCGGAGTTGATAATGTTACACAAAGAGTGTAAAAATGGCGCATACAACACTCATGAAGAAGGTGTTAATGACGGTGTGGTACTTTCCCAGGCTTCCCGTCTGCCTGGCTCTTTTCTTCTGTGCACTGTATGTAATAATAAGAGACCATGGTGTAAGCGAGACTTTGTGCCTCCGCAGATCGTGTTGAACTTGTTTGGCAGGATTGATGGAAGAGGATAAACAAGCTTGCTGAGCCTGACGCACGCTGACATCAGCGCAGTCACTAACCATGCAGCCAAATTACTTGGGCTAAAAATAAGACAATCTCAGATCACCGAGGTCTGAATCCGATTCACACAATGAGAGACCCAGGTATAAAAAAAGAAAAGATCAATGTGTTTCCTTGGGAGAAGATTTAACCCCCTCAGGCAGTGGCTGATCATTGAGTCTGTTTCTTTTAAGGGCTCATTCAGATGAACAGATTAAACATCAGATAAATCACATAGCGCTCGTTCAATTTATATGGTGGTGTCAGTGCGCCCATAAAAAGTCAATGGGTGTGTAAAAAAACGAATCACATATGGCTTACCATCTGTACGTTGTTTTTCACGGATACATTACAATAAAGCCACGTTCAGTATTTTATCTCAGTATTTGTAAGCCAAAATTAGGAGTAGGTGATAATTACAGAAGTGGTGCATATGTTTCTATTATACTTTTCCTCTAATTGTTCCACTCCTGGTTTTGACTTACAAACACTGATGTAAAATACTGACCAAATACTGCTAGTGTGAATTTGGCCTTATAAAGAAAGACAACTGAGGAAACTGTATTTGTCCTGTATTAGATATTAAAATGTTCATATAAAAAAAAAAAAAGACAAACGGATAGACAAAACGGACATAAGGCTTGCCTACCGACATAAAAATGGATATAAATAGAGATGACAATGCATTTGAAAAATAATCGAGCTGCTAACCAGTCATTAGCTCCATGAGACCTCCAAATGTGTCTACAATGGGCATCAGATCTGGACCATGGAACAATGGAGAAGGCGGCGGGTCTAATAAATCATGTCCCCTTAGCTGCAAAATATCCCCCTCACTAACCTACTAAGTGCTAAGGCCACTAAGAGACTTGGCCATTAAAAGGAACCTGTCTGCAGGATTGTGCACAGTAACCTACACACAGTGTCAGGTCAGCGCCGTTATACTGATTACAGTGATCCCTAGGTGATGAAATCTGTCTTGTGGTTATTGTTTAATCTTTATTTTCAGTTATATGTAATTCATTTGTTTGAGGTTATCCTGAAATTCATTAAAAAAAAATCCATTTGAAAATGGCGCCAGCCGTGCCTGCACAGTAGCAGCTATGTAAAATGCAAGTGACTAGCACACTCCAAAAGTGTTGTGATGCAAAGTGGGGGTTTTATTTACATACAGTATTCACAAACGTTTCGGTCCTTACTGGACCTTCATCAGTGTGCTAATATACTAGTATGCTTAGAGAAGCCCCGAGTAGCAAAGTTAGATTGCATCAATAAGAAGCCTGAAGACATATAGGTCGCGGGGGGAGGCACAAGCCGCAGAGATACAATGGTGTGTCACAAGTGACACTAACTGCTGGATGGAGCAGGAGCCACGCGGAATGTACTGCCAGTATGGGCTGCAAAATAGTGCGCATGAGGTAGAAACAAGCTACTGAGATAGGGTAGTGTGTTACGGACTGACACTATCTGCGGAATGAAGAAGGAGGCACGTGGTATGTACCGCCAGTATGGGCTGCAAAATAGTGCTCAAGAGGTAGGCACAAACTGCTGAATGAAGCAGGGGCCACACGGTATATACCGCCAGTCTGGGCTGCAAGAATAGTGCGCACTATCCGCCTCATCAGCAACAGGAAGCACGCGGTGTCCACCGCAAGTGCTTGAGCCTGCACTTGCGGTGGACACCGCGTGCTTCCTGTTGCTGATGAGGCGGATAGTGCGCACTATTCTTGCAGCCCAGACTGGCGGCAGGGCCGTATTTAGAGTTTCTGCTGCCCTAGGCACTTTTAGTGCTGCCTCCCCCTTTGGTGAGTATGACACTATCGGCAGTGACTTTGGCAAAAATCGCTGATATGAAAGTCGCCTTTTGCAGCAGATCCGACAGTTTTTCCGCATCTGCCGCGTAATGGATCACTTAGGGCAACACTGCGTTCAGCCTCATTCATTCCCTATGGGACTTACAGACATGTGCGGCACTTGCGGTTTTGCCGCCATTCGGCAAATGCGGTACTTGCAGCAATGAGAAAAAACACTACTAGCAGTGTTTTATGTATCATCGTAAGTGCAAAACCGCAATTGCCGCACATGTTCGCAAGTAGCCATCACTACCTGTCCCTGCACCTTGCTAGCTCATCCCTATCCAACCCTCTCTGACCTATAACTACACTATAAAGCTTCAGAAAAGCAATTTATTAACTGACATATTCCTATGATAATGAGGGCTCTAGGCTACGGCGTAGACTGGGACGGGCAGTGTCCGGGTCTCCATCCTCTCTGTGCACACCCTCAGTCCCTGCCTCACTGCCTGTGCACAGACCTCCCTCCACCGCACCCGGTAATCGCCGCTCGCAGTAGCATACCGGCAGAGGTGTATCTAGGGTTTCTGGCACCCGGGGAAAGAATTCATTTTGGTGCCCCCCCTCCGCCAAGGACATATGTGATTTGCACACTCAGTCATGTGCCCACGAGCTCCTCTCCCTAATGCTCTCAATGTTCAGTGAAAAACTAAGAGAAGCAGAAGAGAAGCTCGTTGTCGCAGGACCATAAGAGTATGTGTCCACGTTCAGGATTGCATCAGGATTTGGTCAGGATTTTTCATCAGTATTTGTAAGCCAAAACCAGGAGTGGAACAATTAGAGGAAAACTATAATAGAAACATATGCACCACTTCTGTATTTATCACCTACTCCTGGTTTTGGCTACAAATACTGATGTAAAATACTGACCAAATCCTGATGCAATCCTGAACGTGGACACATACCCTAAGTCTGAAAAATCGCATATGAGTGACGTGTCCATGTGACGACTACTGGAACTTGCAGAGCTGAATCCTGACATCGCAGCTTCTGAATTCTCACAACGCATGTACTGCACACTTTTAGGATTCTCCCTTGCCGGTGGACGGTCATGTCAGCACAAGTATGTGATTTGTATACTTCTGACCACATTCCGACTAGATGTGCCCGGCCTCGCTCAGTTCATTTTCATTGACGGAGGTCACGCATGTCTAGTCAGCACGTGATCGCATTAATGTAAATCCCCAGCATGAGAGAATCCTGACAGCGTGCAGTGTGCACTGTGAGAATTCAGAAGTCTGCAGTCACAAAGAATGGCTGCAGACTCATCACAAGCCTGGACATCCCCTTTAAAAGGGACTCTGTCACCTGAATTTGGAGGGAACAATTTTCAGCCATAGGGGCGGGGTTTTCGGGTGTTTGATTCACCCTTTCCTTACCCGCTGGCTGCATGCTGGCTGCAATATTGGATTGAAGCTCATTCTCTGTCCTCCATAGTACACGCCTGCGCAAGGCAAGATTGCAGATTGTGCAGGTACAGTATGTACTACGGAGGACAGAGAATGAGCTTCAATCCAATATTGCAGCCAGCATGCAGCCAGCGGGTAAGGAAAGGGTGAATCAAACACCCGAAAACCCCACCCCTATGGCTGAAAATTGTTCCCTCCAAATTCAGGTGACAGTGTCCCTTTAAATCTCCTAACATATATAAAAACATGAGAGTTAGCATCACAAATAACATTTACATCCAGGCACCTGATAGATGACGTCGCCTCTGGAGCCGTTCTCCTTTTCTTCATCTTGTCCAGATCCCATGATGAGTTTTTTCTCATCCACAGCCATCTCTGCAGACTTCCATCTTCGCCGCTCTTTTGCAGAAAGTCTCCACATGACGCCCTTAAAGATACAAGTGTCATTATAATGCTCCCAAATAAAAAATTGCCCCTCACTATATTGTCTGCACAAAGTATGACCCACACACTGTCCCTCTTATGGTACATGCTCTTCACACTGTCCTCTCCTTTCTATACCGGTCCCCTCTTCACTGTCCTCTCACACTGTGTCCCCCTTATAGGGCCCAGTATTTATACTCCATATTTATACTCCATCCTCCCACACTGCGTTCATGCCTCCCCCATCCTCCCACCCTGCGTTCATGGCTCCCCCATCCTTCTCCCCTGCAAGCATGGCTCCCCCATCCTCCCACTCTGCGTTCATGGCTCCCCATCCTTCTCCCCTGCGTTCATGGCTCCCCCATCCTTCTCCCCTGCGTTCATGGCTCCCCCATCCTCCCACTCTGCGTTCATGGCTCCCCCATCCTCCCACTCTGCGTTCATGGCTCCCCATCCTTCTCCCCTGCGTTCATGACTCCCCCATCCTTCTCCCCTGCGTTCATGGCTCCCCCATCCTCCCACCCTGCGTTCATGTCTCCCCCATCCTTCTCCCCTGCGTTCATGGCTCCCCCATCCTTCTCCCCTGCGTTCATGGCTCCCCCATCCTTCTCCCCTGCGTTCATGGCTCCCCCATCCTTCTCCCCTGCGTTCATGGCTCCTCCATCCTTCTCCCCTGCGTTCATGGCTCCCCCATCCTTCTCCCCTGCGTTCATGGCTCCCCATCCTTCTCCCCTGAGTTCATGGCTCCCCCATCCTTCTCCCCTGCGTTCATGGCTCCCCCATCCTTCTCCCCTGCGTTCATGGCTCCCCCATCCTTCTCCCCTGCGTTCATGGCTCCCCCATCCTTCTCCCCTGCGTTCATGGCTCCCCCATCCTTCTCCCCTGCGTTCATGGCTCCCCCATCCTTCTCCCCTGCGTTCATGGCTCCCCCATCCTTCTCCCCTGCGTTCATGGCTCCCCCATCCTTCTCCCCTGTATGCACGGCTCCCCATCCTTCTCCCCTGTGTGCACGGCTCCCCATCCTTCTCCCCTGTATGCACGGCTCCCCATCCTTCTCCCCTGTATGCACGGCTCCCCATCCTTCTCCCCTGTGTGCACGGCTCCCCATCCTTCTCCCCTGTATGCACGGCTCCCCATCCTTCTCCCCTGTATGCACGGCTCCCCATCCTTCTCCCCTGTATGCACGGCTCCCCATCCTTCTCCCCTGTGTGCACGGCTCCCCATCCTTCTCCCCTGTATCTATGCACGGCTCCCCATCCTTCTCCCCTGTATGCACGGCTCCCCATCCTTCTCCCCTGTATGCACGGCTCCCCATCCTTCTCCCCTGTATGCACGGCTCCCCATCCTTCTCCCCTGTGTGCACGGCACCCCACTTTTTTTCCCTGTCATACTTACCTCTCACCGGCGCGCAGCACAGAACTTCCTGGCATCTCAGCGTCTTCCTTCCTGTCTTCAGCGGTCACATGGTAGCACTAATTAAGGGTGATGAATATGCGCATATTCATCACCCTTAATGATCGGTACCATGTGACCGCTGAAGACAGGACGGCGCTGAGACGCAGTTGCAGCCACCGCTGGAGGAAGGTGAGTATTACGTCTTCAGGGAGGGAGGGAGGGGGGGCGGGAAGGAGGGAGGAGGGGGGGGCGGGAAGGGGGGCGGGAGGAGGGGGGGCGGAAACTTGACCCCGGAGTTTTATAAAAAAAAAAAAAAAAAAAAAAGAAAAAACCTAGCTCAAGGGCGCCCCCCCGCATCCCGCCGCCCTAGGCACGTGCCCTCAAGTGCCTAGTGGCAAATACGGCCCTGACTGGCGGTATATACTGTGTGGCCCCTGCTTCATTCAGCAGTTTGTGCCTACCTCTTGAGCACTATTTTGCAGCCCATACTGGCGGTACATACCACGTGCCTCCTGCTTCATTCCGCAGATAGTGTCAGTCCGTAACACACTGCCCTATCTCAGTAGCTTGTTTCTACCTCATGCGCACTATTTTGCAGCCCATACTGGCAGTACATTCCGCGTGGCTCCTGCTCCATCCAGCAGTTAGTGTCACTTGTGACACACCATTGTATCTCTGCGGCTTGTGCCTCCCCCCGCGACCTATATGTCTTCAGGCTTCTTATTGATGCAATCTAACTTTGCTACTCGGGGCTTCTCTAAGCATACTAGTATATTAGCACACTGATGAAGGTCCAGTAAGGACCGAAACGTTTGTGAATACTGTATGTAAATAAAACCCCCACTTTGCATCACAACACTTTTGGAGTGTGCTAGTCACTTGCATTTTACATAAAGGCTTGGGAACCTATGACCGTGCACCTCCTCCTTTTGGCTGTGCTGAACATTTTCTATATATGCACAGTAGCAGCTATCGGTGATCCGATAGCTGCTACTGCGAAGGAGCAGCCATTTTTTTAACATTTTTTTAAAATGAATTTCAGGATAACGTCAAACAAGTGAATTATACACACATTACATATGCGATCATCGTGCAGCGCAGGAGCCATCGCTGGTGCCTGCTTACAGAAGAAGTTTTTTTAAATATATAATATGATAGATAGATAGATAGATAGATAGATAGATAGATAGATAGATAGATAGATAGATAGATGTGCTCAAA
The DNA here is from genome assembly GCF_032444005.1 of Ranitomeya imitator. Classification (NCBI taxonomy): domain Eukaryota; kingdom Metazoa; phylum Chordata; class Amphibia; order Anura; family Dendrobatidae; genus Ranitomeya; species Ranitomeya imitator. The sequence goes on along the minus strand of NC_091286.1, from coordinate 561,822,682 downwards.
AGTTTACATACCCCGGAAGAATTGTTGCTTTCTTGGCCTTTTTTCAGAGAATATGAATAATAACACCAAAACTTTTTCTCCACTCATGGTTAGTGGTTGGGTAAAGCCATTTATTGTCAAACTAAAGGAACTGGCGACTTGACATGCAGTGAGCATACCATTAACTCATGTCAGAAAGGGGTTAATCCTTATTTTCAGTTCATGACGTACTATCCCGTCGAGGTGGGGTGGGCCCGTATGACCACCGATGGGATAGTACGTCATATGCGATCGGCCGCGCTCACCGGGGGAGCGTGGCCGATCGCGGCCGGGTGTCAGCTGACATCCGGCACTATGTGCCAGGAGCGGTCACGGACCGCTCCTGGCACATTAACCCCCAGAACACCGCGATCAAACATGATCGCAGTGTGCCGGCGGTATAGGGAAGCATCACGCAGGGAGGGGGCTCCCTGCGTGCTTCCCTGAGACCCTCGGAGCAAAGCGATGTGATCGCGTGGCTCCAAGGGTCTCCTACCTCCTTCTCCCTGCAGGCCACGGATCCAAAATGGCCGCAGGGGGCCTTTTGGGTCCTGCAGGGAGGTGGCCTACCAGCGCCTGCTCAGAGCAAGCACTGGTAAGCCTGCAGCCCTGCCTGTCAGATCGCTGATCTGACATGGTGCTCTGCAAAGTGTCAGATCAGCGATCTGACCCTATAACATGATGTCCCCCCCTGGGGCAATGTTATAGTGTAAAAAAAAAATATTCAGATGTATTAAAAAAAAAAAAAATCCTAAATAAAGAAAAAAAAAAAAAAAAAAAATTATATATATATATATATATACAGTGGGGCAAAAAAGTATTTAGTCAGTCAGCAATAGTGCAAGTTCCACCACTTAAAAAGATGAGAGGCGTCTGTAATTTACATCATAGGTAGACCTCAACTATGGGAGACAAACTGAGAAAAAAAAATCCAGAAAATCACATTGTCTGTTTTTTTAACATTTTATTTGCATATTATGGGGGAAAATAAGTATTTGGTCAGAAACAAACAATCAAGATTTCTGGCTCTCACAGACCTGTAACTTCTTCTTTAAGAGTCTCCTCTTTCCTCCACTCATTACCTGTAGTAATGGCACCTGTTTAAACTTGTTATCAGTATAAAAAGACACCTGTCCACAACCTCAAACAGTCACACTCCAAACTCCACTACGGTGAAGACCAAAAAGCTGTCAAAGGACACCAGAAACAAAATTGTAGCCCTGCACCAGGCTGGGAAGACTGAATCTGCAATAGCCAACCAGCTTGGAGTGAAGAAATCAACAGTGGGAGCAATAGTTAGAAAATGGAAGACATACAAGACCACTGATAATCTCCCTCGATCTGGGGCTCCACGCAAAATCCCACCCCGTGGGGTCAGAATGATCATAAGAACGGTGAGCAAAAATCCCAGAACCACGCGGGGGGACCTAGTGAATGAACTGCAGAGAGCTGGGACCAATGTGACAAGGCCTACCATAAGTAACACACTACGCCACCATGGACTCAGATCCTGCAGTGCCAGACGTGTCCCACTGCTTAAGCCAGTACATGTCCGGGCCCGTCTGAAGTTTGCTAGAGAGCATTTGGATGATCCAGAGGAGTTTTGGGAGAATGTCCTATGGTCTGATGAAACCAAACTGGAACTGTTTGGTAGAAACACAACTTGTCGTGTTTGGAGGAAAAAGAATACTGAGTTGCATCCATCAAACACCATACCTACTGTAAAGCATGGTGGTGGAAACATCATGCTTTGGGGCTGTTTCTCTGCAAAGGGGCCAGGACGACTGATCCGGGTACATGAAAGAATGAATGGGGCCATGTATCGTGAGATTTTGAGTGCAAACCTCCTTCCATCAGCAAGGGCATTGAAGATGAAACGTGGCTGGGTCTTTCAACATGACAATTATCCAAAGCACACCGCCAGGGCAACAAAGGAGTGGCTTCGTAAGAAGCATTTCAAGCTCCTGGAGTGGCCTAGCCAGTCTCCAGATCTCAACCCTATAGAAAACCTTTGGAGGGAGTTGAAAGTCCGTGTTGCCAAGCGAAAAGCCAAAAACATCACTGCTCTAGAGGAGATCTGCATGGAGGAATGGGCCAATATACCAACAACAGTGTGTGGCAACCTTGTGAAGACTTACAGAAAACGTTTGACCTCTGTCATTGCCAACAAAGGATATATTACAAAGTATTGAGATGAAATTTTGTTTCTGACCAAATACTTATTTTCCACCATAATATGCAAATAAAATGTTAAAAAAACAGACAATGTGATTTTCTGGATTTTTTTTTCTCAGTTTGTCTCCCATAGTTGAGGTCTACCTATGATGTAAATTACAGACGCCTCTCATCTTTTTAAGTGGTGGAACTTGCACTATTGCTGACTGACTAAATACTTTTTTGCCACACTGTATATATATATATATATATATCTACTATATAAAGCTGAATGTGTGTATGTGTGTGTGTGTATGTGTGTGTGTGTATGTCCGGGATTGGCATCTGCACCGTCGCAGCTACAGCCACAAAATTTTGCACAGCCACACGTCTGGACCCTGAGAGCGTCATAGGCTATGTTGTGAGGTGAAATTTTAACTCCGCGCTTTCCAATTCACCAAACTATTTTTCCCCTATCTACATAATGGGGAAAAGTGAAAGGAAAAGTGTTGGAGGCAAATTGACAGCTGCCAGATGTGAACAAGGGGGACTTAAAGAGTGAGAGCGATGGCGCCAAAGAGTATATACCGTACAGTTGCTAAGGTGGGACCCCGACATGGGATACTCACCACACACGGGGATATGAACACACACATAAAATGCGCCACACACTACCATGTGCTTGAACACATATACCACCCTCAGCACACATTTCACCACACATACACCAACCTCGCCACATAAAAGTCGAAACACAAAAGTCGCCGCTCAAAACTCACCACGCGCAAAACTCGCCACATGCAAAAAATAGGCTCACGCAAAACTCGCCACAAGTGCAAAACTCACCTCATGGAAAACTCGCCACACGCAAAACTTGCACATGCGGAAAAATTGCCACATGCACAAAATTTGCAATACATGCAAAAGTTGCCTCGCACAAAACTTGCACATACTCAAAAGGCACCAGACATAAAACTCACCACGCGCAAAACTTGCTGCACACAACTTGCTACACTAACCTGTCACATGCAACTCGACACACAAAAAGTTGCTACACGCATGTTGCCACACAAAACTCAACACACACAACTTGACAAACGAAACTCGCCCTAAAACACACACAAGTCTGGTATTCGCCTTCAAAAATAAAAATCTTATTAATAAGCAGACAAACTACAAGAGCAACAAATGTACCATATAGGAAATACGGCAGCTGTCAGTCACATGACCTGTCTATTATGTGTATGTGTGAGCTAATATATACTGCCAGGGGGAGGGCTTCCTGTTGGCTGGGGATTTATCAGGCTGCCAATTTAGCTTACAAATACTGAGGTACAAATACTGAGCAAATAACGTGTTAACGAGGTCTAATACAGGAGATCACACAGGTATATACTATATACAGGGGAAATGACACACAGATATATACTGTATACAGGAGAGATGACACACAGGTATATACTATATAAAGGAGGAGATGACATACAGGTACATACTATATACAGGAGGAGATGACATACAGGTATATACTATATACAGGAGGAGATGACACACAGGTATATACTATATACAGGAGCAGATTACCTACAGGTATATACTATATACAGGAGGAGATGACATACAGGTATATGCTATATATAGAAGATGACATACAGGTATATACTATATACAGGAGGAGATGACACACAGATATATACTATATACAGGGGAGATGACACACCGGTATATACTATATACAGGAGGAGATGACATACAGGTATATACTATATATAGAAGGAGATGACATACAGGTATATACTATATATAGGAGGAGATGACATACAGGTATATACTATATATAGGAGGAGTGTTATGTAGGCAATCCAGTGACACAGTGTGCCAGCAATCAGAGCACATACAGTGATTAGATAATAACCCAAAAACAATAGAACGAGCTCTGAGACGTGGAATCTCTGTAGACCGCAATACCTGAACCTATCCTAAACACAACTAAAGGCAGCTGTGGATTGCGCCTGTCACTACCTATGCAACTCGGCACAGCCTGAGGAGCGGACTAGCCTGAAGATAGAAAAACAAGCCTGACTTGCCTCAGAGAAATACCCCAAAGGAAAAGGCAGCCCCCCACATATAATGACTGTTAGCAAGATGAAAAGACAAACGTAGGGATGAAATAGATTCAGCAAAGTGAGGCCCGATATTCTAGATAGAGCGAGGATAGCAAAGAGAACTTTGCAGTCTACAAAAAACCCTAAAGCAAAAAACCACGCAAAGGGGGCAAAAAGACCCACCGTGCCGAACTAACGGCACGGCGGTGCACCCTTTGCGTCTCAGAGCTTCCAGCAAAAACGAATAGACAAGCTGGACAGAAAAAGTAGCAACATAAGCAAAGAAACACTTATCTAAGCAGAGCAGCAGGCCACAGGAAAGATCCAGAAGCTCAGGTCCAACACTGGAACATTGACAAGGAGCAAGGAAGACAGAATCAGGTGAAGTTAAATAACAAAGCAGCCAACGAGCTCACCAGAACACCTGAGGGAGGAAGCTCAGAAGCTGCAGTACCACTTGTGACCACAGGAGTGAATTCAGCCACAGAATTCACAACAGTACCCCCCCCTTGAGGAGGGGTCACCGAACCCTCACCAGAGCCCCCAGGCCAACCAGGATGAGCCACATGAAAGGCACGAACAAGATCTGGAGCATGGACATCAGAGGCAAAAACCCAGGAATTATCTTCCTGAGCATAACCCTTCCATTTAACCAGATACTGGAGTTTCCGTCTAGAAACACGAGAATCCAAAATTTTCTCCACAATATACTCCAATTCCCCCTCCACCAAAACCGGGGCAGGAGGTTCAACAGATGGAACCATAGGTGCCACGTATCTCCGCAACAACGACCTATGGAATACATTATGTATGGAAAAGGAGTCTGGGAGGGTCAGACGAAAAGACACAGGATTGAGAATCTCAGAAATCCTATACGGACCAATAAAACGAGGTTTAAATTTAGGAGAGGAAACCTTCATAGGAATATGACGAGAAGATAACCAAACCAGATCCCCAACACGAAGTCGGGGACCCACACTGCGTCTGCGATTAGCGAAAAGTTGAGCCTTCTCCTGGGACAAGGCCAAATTGTCCACTACCTGAGTCCAGATCTGCTGCAACCTGTCCACCACAGAATCCACACCAGGACAGTCCGAAGACTCAACCTGTCCTGAAGAGAAACGAGGATGGAACCCAGAATTGCAGAAAAATGGAGAGACCAAGGTAGCCGAGCTGGCCCGATTATTAAGGGCGAACTCAGCCAACGGCAAAAAGGACACCCAATCATCCTGGTCTGCAGAAACAAAACATCTCAGATATGTCTCCAAGGTCTGATTGGTTCGTTCGGTCTGGCCATTAGTCTGAGGATGGAAAGCCGAGGAAAAAGACAGGTCAATGCCCATCCTGCCACAAAAGGCTCGCCAAAACCTCGAAACAAACTGGGAACCTCTGTCAGAAACAATATTCTCAGGAATGCCATGCAAACGAACCACATGCTGGAAGAACAAAGGCACCAAATCAGAGGAGGAAGGCAATTTAACCAAGGGCACCAGATGGACCATTTTAGAAAAGCGATCACAGACCACCCAAATGACTGACATCTTTTGAGAAACGGGAAGGTCAGAAATGAAATCCATCGAAATATGTGTCCAAGGCCTCTTTGGGACCGGCAAGGGCAAAAGCAACCCACTGGCACGTGAACAGCAGGGCTTAGCCCTAGCACAAATCCCACAGGACTGCACAAAAGTACGTACATCCCGTGACAGAGATGGCCACCAGAAGGATCTAGCCACTAACTCTCTGGTACCAAATATTCCAGGATGACCAGCCAACACCGAAGAATGAAGTTCAGAGATAACTTTAGTAGTCCACCTATCAGGGACGAACAGTTTCTCCGCCGGACAACGATCAGGTTTATTCGCCTGAAATTTTTGCAACACTCGTCGCAAATCAGGGGAGATGGCAGACACAATGACTCCTTCCTTGAGGATACTCGCCGGCTCAGATGAACCCGGAGAGTCGGGCACAAAACTCCTAGACAGAGCATCCGCCTTCACATTTTTAGAGCCCGGAAGGTACGAAATCACAAAATCGAAGCGGGCAAAAAATAACGACCAACGGGCCTGTCTAGGATTCAAGCGCTTGGCAGACTCGAGATAAGTCAAGTTCTTATGATCAGTCAATACCACCACGCGATGCTTAGCTCCTTCAAGCCAATGACGCCATTCCTCGAATGCCCACTTCATGGCCAGCAACTCTCGGTTGCCCACATCATAATTACGCTCAGCAGCCGAAAACTTCCTGGAAAAGAAAGCACATGGTTTAAACACTGAGCAACCAGAACCTCTCTGTGACAAAACCGCCCCTGCTCCAATCTCAGAAGCATCAACCTCGACCTGGAACGGAAGAGAAACATCTGGTTGACACAACACAGGGGCAGAACAAAAACGATGCTTCAACTCCTGAAAAGCTTCCACAGCAGCAGAAGACCAATTAACCAAATCAGCACTCTTCTTGGTCAAATCGGTCAATGGTTTGGCAATGCTAGAAAAATTACAGATGAAGCGACTATAAAAATTAGCAAAGCCCAGGAATTTTTGCAGACTTTTCAGAGATGTCGGCTGAGTCCAATCCTGGATGGCTTGGACCTTAACCGGATCCATCTCGATAGTAGAAGGGGAAAAGATGAACCCCAAAAATGAAACTTTCTGCACACCGAAGAGACACTTTGATCCCTTCACAAACAAAGAATTAGCACGCAGGACCTGGAAAACCATTCTGACCTGCTTCACATGAGAGTCCCAATCATCTGAGAAGATCAAAATGTCATCCAAGTAAACAATCAGGAATTTATCCAGATACTCACGGAAGATGTCATGCATAAAAGACTGAAACACAGATGGAGCATTGGCAAGTCCGAACGGCATCACTAGATACTCAAAATGACCCTCGGGCGTATTAAATGCAGTTTTCCATTCATCTCCTTGCCTGATTCTCACCAGATTATACGCACCACGAAGATATATCTTAGTGAACCAACTAGCTCCCTTAATCCGAGCAAACAAGTCAGATAACAATGGCAAGGGATACTGAAATTTAACAGTGATCTTATTAAGAAGGCGGTAATCAATACATGGTCTCAGCGAACCATCCTTCTTGGCTACAAAAAAGAACCCTGTTCCCAGTGGTGATGACGATGGGCGAATATGTCCCTTCTCCAGGGATTCCTTCACATAACTGCGCATAGCGGAGTGTTCAGGCACAGATAAATTAAATAATCGACCTTTAGGGAATTTACTACCAGGAATCAAATTGATAGCACAATCACAATCCCTATGCGGAGGTAGGGCATCGGACTTGGGCTCTTCAAATACATCCTGATAATCAGACAAGAACTCTGGGACCTCAGAAGGAGTGGATGACGAAATAGACAAAAATGGAACATCACCATGTACCCCCTGACAACCCCAGCTGGATACCGACATAGAGTTCCAATCCAATACTGGATTATGGGTTTGCAGCCATGGCAACCCCAACACGACCACATCATGCAGATTATGTAGCACCAGAAAGCGAATAACTTCCTTGTGTGCAGGAGCCATGCACATGGTCAGCTGGGTCCAGTACTGAGGTTTATTCTTGGCCAAAGGTGTAGCATCAATTCCTCTCAACGGAATAGGACACCGCAAAGGCTCCAAGAAAAACCCACAACGTTTAGCATAATCCAAATCCATCAGATTCAGGGCAGCGCCTGAATCCACAAACGCCATGACAGAATACGATGACAAAGAGCATATCAAGGTAATGGACAGAAGGAATTTGGATTGTACAGTACCAATGACGGCAGACCTATCGAACCGCTTAGTGCGTTTAGGACAATCAGAAATAGCATGAGTGGAATCACCACAGTAGAAACACAGACCATTCAGACGTCTATGTTCTTGCCGTTCAACTCTGGTCATAGTCCTATCGCACTGCATAGGCTCAGGTTTAATCTTAGACAATACCGCCAAATGGTGCACAGATTTACGCTCGCGCAAGCGTCGACCGATCTGAATGGCCAAAGACATAGACTCATTCAAACCAGCAGGCATAGGAAAACCCACCATGACATCCTTAAGAGCCTCAGAGAGACCCTTTCTGAACAAAGCTGCCAGCGCAGATTCATTCCACAGAGTGAGTACAGACCACTTCCTAAATTTCTGACAATATACTTCTATATCATCCTGACCCTGGCACAAAGCCAGCAAATTTTTCTCAGCCTGATCCACTGAATTAGGCTCATCGTAAAGCAATCCGAGCGCCAGGAAAAACGCATTAACATTACTCAATGCAGGGTCTCCTGGCGCAAGAGAAAATGCCCAGTCCTGAGGGTCGCCGCGCAAAAAAGAAATAATAATCAAAACCTGTTGAATAGGATTACCAGAAAAATGAGGTTTCAAGGCCAGAAATAGCTTACAATTATTTTTGAAATTAAGAAACTTAGTTCTATCACCAAAAAACAAATCAGGAATAGGAATTCTTGGTTCTAACATAGATTTCTGATCAATAGTATCTTGAATCCTTTGTACATTTGTAACGAGATTATCCATTGAAGAGCACAGACCCTGAATATCCATGTCCACACCTGTGTCCTGAAACACCCAAATGTCTAGGGGGAAAAAAAGACTGAACACAGAGCTGAGAAAAAAAAATGATGTCAGAACTTCTTTTTTCCCTCTATTGAGAATCATTAGGTTGGCTCCTTGTACTGTTATGTAGGCAATCCAGTGACACAGTGTGCCAGCAATCAGAGCACATACAGTGATTAGATAATAACCCAAAAACAATAGAACGAGCTCTGAGACGTGGAATCTCTGTAGACCGCAATACCTGAACCTATCCTAAACACAACTAAAGGCAGCTGTGGATTGCGCCTGTCACTACCTATGCAACTCGGCACAGCCTGAGGAGCTGACTAGCCTGAAGATAGAAAAACAAGCCTGACTTGCCTCAGAGAAATACCCCAAAGGAAAAGGCAGCCCCCCACATATAATGACTGTTAGCAAGATGAAAAGACAAACGTAGGGATGAAATAGATTCAGCAAAGTGAGGCCCGATATTCTAGATAGAGCGAGGATAGCAAAGAGAACTTTGCAGTCTACAAAAAACCCTAAAGCAAAAAACCACGCAAAGGGGGCAAAAAGACCCACCGTGCCGAACTAACGGCACGGCGGTGCACCCTTTGCGTCTCAGAGCTTCCAGCAAAAACGAATAGACAAGCTGGACAGAAAAAGTAGCAACATAAGCAAAGAAACACTTATCTAAGCAGAGCAGCAGGCCACAGGAAAGATCCAGAAGCTCAGGTCCAACACTGGAACATTGACAAGGAGCAAGGAAGACAGAATCAGGTGGAGTTAAATAACAAAGCAGCCAACGAGCTCACCAGAACACCTGAGGGAGGAAGCTCAGAAGCTGCAGTACCACTTGTGACCACAGGAGTGAATTCAGCCACAGAATTCACAACAGAGGAGATGACATACCGGTATATACTATATACAGGGGAGATGACACACAGCAGGTATATACTATATACAGGGGAGATGACATACAGGTATATACTATATACAGGAGATGACACAGGTGTATACTATATATAAGGGAGATGACAAACATGTATATACTGAGGTGAAAATGAGAGGTGTGAGGTGAAAATGAAAAGGTGTGAGTGCAAAATGAGAGGAGTGAGGGAAAATAGTGTAGTGATCGGAAAATGACAGATGTGAGGTCGAAAAGACAAGTGTTAGGCGGGAATGAGAGGAGTGAGGGAGAAAATGAGAGGTGTGAGGGAGAAAATGAGAGATGTGAGGGGGAAAATTAAAGATGTGATTGGGAAAATGAGAGGCGTGATGGGAAAATAAGAGAAGTGACGTGCTATAACTAACCACAGATATTTACTATGCCCAGGCAACGCCGGGCTCTTCAGCCAGTATATATATATATATATATATATATATATATATATATATATATATATATATATATATATATATATATTGTTCCCATAAATACATTTCTTTATCTAAATAAAAAAAAACTATAAAAGTACACATATTTAGTATCGCCGCGTCCGTAATGACCCAACCTATAAAAGTGTCGCACTAGTTAACCCCTTCAGTGAACACCGTAAAAAAAAAAGTAAAAAAACAACGCTTTATCATACCGCCAAACAAAAAGTGGAATAACACACGATCAATATGGGGTCACTTGTTGGGGGGGTTCTACTGTTTAGGTACATTAAGGGCTCTGCAAACGCAATGTGACGCCTGCAGACCATTCCATTTAAGTCTGCATTCCAAACGGCGCTCCTTCCCTTCCGAGCTCTGCCATGCACCCAAACGGTGGTTCCCCCCCACATATGGGGTATCAGCGTACTCAGGACAAATTGGACAACAACATTTGCCATCCAATTTCTCCTGTTACCCTTGGGAAAATACAAAACCGGGGGCTAAAAAATAATTTTTGTGGAACAAAAAAAGAATTTTTATTTTCACGGCTCTGCGTTATAAACTGTAGTGAAACACCTGGAGGTTCAAAGTTCTCACAACACATCTAGATAAGTTCCTTAGGGGGTCTACTTTCCAAAATGGTTTCACTTGTGGGGGGTTTCAATGTTTAGGCAATTCAGGGGCTCTCCAAATGCAACATGGCGTCCCATCTCAATTCCAGTCAATTTTGCATTGAAAAGTTAAACGGCGCTCCTTCCCTTCCGAGCTCTGCCATGTGCCCAAACAGTGGTTTACCCCCACACATGGGGTATCCAGGTACTCAGGACAAATTGTACAACAATTTTTGGGGTCCATTTTCTCCTGTTACCCTTGGTAGAATAAAACAAATAGGAGCTGAAGTTAATTTTTTGTGAAAAAAAGTTAAATGTTCATTTTTTTTTAAACATTCCAAAAATTCCTGTGAAACCCCTGAGGGTTAATAAACTTCTTGAATTTGGTTTTGAGCACCTTAAGGGTATGTGCACACGTCAGGATTTCTTGCAGAAATTTTCCTGACAAAAACCGGACATTTCTGCCAGAAATCCGCATGCGTTTTTACAGCGATTTTACTGCATTTTTTACGCATTTTTTGTGCGTTTTTTCCCAAATGCATAGAATTGCGGGAAAAACGCTGTAAATCCGCAAAAATAATGAACATGCTCATTTTTTTACCGCGATGCGTTTATTTCGTGGAAAAAAACGCATCCATGTGCACAAAACATGCAGAATGCATTCTAATGATAAAATGCATAATGTATGCGTTTTTAATGAGTTTTTATAGCGTTTTTACCGCGAAAAACCGCGAAAAAACCTGAACGTGTGCACATAGCCTTAGGGGTGCAGTTTTTAGAATGGTGTCACACTTGGTTATTTTCTATCATATAGACCCCTAAAAATGACTTCAAATGAGATGTGGTCAATAAAAAAAAATGGTGTAAAAACGAGAAATTGCTGGTCAACTTTTAACCCTTGTAATTCCCTAACAAAAAAAAATTTTGGTTCCAAAATTGTGCTGATGTAAAGTAGACATGTGGGAAATTTTACTTATTAAGTATTTTGTGTGACATATCTCTGTGATTTAAGGGCATAAAAGTTCAAAGTTGGAAAATTGCGAAATTTTCTAAATTTTCGACAAATTTCAGTTTTTTTTCACAAATAAATGCAGGTAATATCACAGAAATTTTACCACTATCATCAAGATCCGTTGAAGCGTTCCAGAGTTATATCCTCATAAACGGACAATGGTCAGAATTGTAAAAATTGGCCCAGTCATTAACGTGCAAACCACCCTTGGGGGTAAAGGGGTTAAAAAACAACCACAAGACGGATTTCCTCCACCAAGGTATCATTGCAATCAGTATAACAGCGCCGACCTGACACTGTCTGTAGGTTACTGTGCACAATCCTGCTGACAGGTTCACTTTAAAGTCTATGGGTATCTGTGTAAAACGGGTGAAAGATGGAAGACAGACTTTGGATTTCAGATTTCCATCCGCGTTTCATCCATTAACTGTTCCATTGTTAAGAGTCAATGGATGAAAAGAGTTCATAGTCTACCTGTATCAGTGAAAATAAATACAGATGCAACTAGGAAATAACTAGGATGGCACCCGAGAAAACACTGGCGATTTCTCTCAGATGGTAACAGTATATGTGTGAATGCAGCCTAACAAACCTAGGGATATGCAGCCCATGGCCCCAGCCTGGACCTGAATATGTGCAGTCCCCGGTGTATCCGCACGGTGTCGCCCCAGACTGGACCTGAATATGTGCCGTCCCTGATGTATCCGCACGGTGTGGCCCCAGACTGGAGCAGAACACGTGCCTTCCCCAGTGTATTTGCACGGTGTGGCCCCAGCCTGGACCTGAGTATGTGCCATCCCCGATGTATCCGCAGTGTGGCCCCAGCCTGGACCTGAATATGTGCCATCCCCGATATATCCGCACAGTGTGGCCCCAGCCTGGACATGAATATGTGCCAGCCCCGATGTATCCGCACAGTGTGGCCCCAGCCTGGACATGAATATGTGCCAGCCCCGATGTATCCGCACAGTGTGGCCCCAGCCTGGACATGAATATGTGCCATCCCCGATGTATCCGCACAGTGTGGCCCCAGCCTGGACATGAATATGTGCCATCCCCGATGTATCCGCACAGTGTGGCCCCAGCCTGGACATGAATATGTGCCAGCCCCGATGTATCCGCACAGTGTGGCCCCAGCCTAGACATGAATATGTGCCAGCCCCGATGTATCCGCACAGTGTGGCCCCAGCCTGGACATGAATATGTGCCATCCCCGATGTATCCGCACAGTGTGGCCCCAGCCTGGACATGAATATGTGCCAGCCCCGATGTATCCGCACAGTGTGGCCCCAGCCTGGACATGAATATGTGCCAGCCCCGATGTATCCGCACAGTGTGGCCCCAGCCTGGACATGAATATGTGCCATCCCCGATGTATCCGCACAGTGTGGCCCCAGCCTGGACCTGAATATGTGCCGTCCCCGGTGTATCTGCACGGTGAGGTGCACTATTAGGCTGGAGTCACACACAATGTATAAAAAATCTATCTGATTTTGTCTGCTGAGAATCGCACAAATGTTCTCCGTATGGTGATCAGTATCTCATCCGTGTGCAATGCCAGGATGTTTTTGTTTCTCATCCGTATGGTGAGATTTTCTCACACACTTGCAAAATGAGCAAATAATGGCTGAGCCTTTCCTGTCACCTGCCCAAAGCCTGAGAATTTCTCGCAAGTCACACTGATGGTCCGTGTGCTGTGATTTTTTCTCGCACCCATAGACTTGCATTCAGGGCTGTCACTAGGAATTTCGGGGCCCCATACTGGCAAAATTTTTTGGGCCCCCTTGAGACTCCGCCCAGGCTCCACCCCAGCCCCGCCTCCACCCCTCAAACTGTCCACAGCCCCACCGCTCTCTCTTGGAAAAACTCCACTTCTCACCTATCACACATTAACAGTTCCCATCACCAGATCACACATATAACAGCAGCTTTTGTTTTGGCCAAAAGATTTTTCTAATCTGCCACCACGACACGGTAGACTCTTTTGGCAGGGCCCTACGCTACTGTACCCTATTAAAAATTTGTTAAAATATGAAATACAATTTAAGTATATTTTTATTTATTTTTCAATTTTTAAAATGACCAATAATATCACATACAAGGGACAAATACCACCACACCATAACCAGACAGCATATTACCACCACAGTAATCGAATAATACCACATACAAGGAACAAATATCTCCGCATCATGTCCAAATCACATATTACCACCACATGGTGGTCAATAAAACCACATACAGGGAACAAATGCCACCACACCATGACCAGACCACATATTACCACAGGGCCGGACTGGGACTAAAATTCAGCCCTGGCATTTGAAGTTACACAGGCCCACTTGTCACATGGTGACTGTATAATATCTTTGTACACTTGTAGGTTACAAGAAGTGAGGGGAGTGTAACACGACTATATAACAAATAATTACAGCTGTATCCAGCTTTACAGCTCAGTCCCCATAGAATGTAATGCAGCACAGCCCCATAGAATGTAATGCAGCACAGCCCCCATAGAATGTAATGCAGCACAGCCCCCATAGAATGTAATACAGCACAGCCCCCATAGAATGTAATGCAGCACAGCCCCCATAGAATGTAATGCAGCACAGCCCCCATAGAATGTAATGCAGCACAGCCCCCATAGAATGTAATGCAGCACAGCCCCCATAGAATGTAATACAGCACAGCCCCCATAGAATGTAATGCAGCACAGCCCCCATAGGATGTAATGCAGCACAGCCCCCATAGAATGTAATGCAGCACAGCCCCCATAGAATGTAATGCAGCACAGCCCCCATAGAATGTAATGCAGCACAGCCCAAATAGAATGTAATACAGCACAGCCCCCATAGAATGTAATGCAGCACAGACCCCATAGAATGTAATGCAGCACAGCCCCATAGAATGTAATGCAGCCCAGCCCCATAGAATGTAATGCAGCCCAGCCCCATAGAATGTAATGCAGCCCAGCCCCATAGAATGTAATGCAGCCCAGCCCCATAGAATGTAATGCAGCCCAGCCCCATAGAATGTAATACAGCACAGGCCTCATAGAATGTAATGCAGCACAGCCCCCATAGAATGTAATGCAGCCAGTCCCCATAGAATGTAATGCAGCCAGCCCCATAGAATGTAATGCTGCCAGCCCCTATAGAATGCAATGCTGCCAGACCCCATAGAATGTAATGCAGCCCAGCCCCCATAGAATGTAATACAGCACAGCCCCACAGAATGTAATGCAGCCAGTCCCCATAGAATGCAATGCAGCCCAGCCCCATAGAATGTAATGCAGCCCAGCCCCATAGAATGTAATGCAGCCCAGCCCCCATAGAACGTAATGCAGCACAGCCCCCATAGAATGTAATGCAGCCAGTTCCCATAGGATGTAATGCAGCACAGCCACCATACAATATAATGCAGCCAGCCCCATAGAATGTAATGCAGCACAGCCCCATAGAATGTAATACAGCACAGCCCCCATATAATGTAATACAGCACAGCCCCATAGAATGTAATGCAGCCAGTTCCCATAGGATGTAATGCAGCACAGCCACCATACAATATAATGCAGCCCAGCCCCATAGAATGTAATGCAGCCCCCCCAATAGCCCCACAATCCAGCTATCACTCATTGATATATAATAATAATAAAAAAACACTCTCCTCACCTTTCCTCTTGCCCCACGCTGCTCCAGGCTCCGGTCTCAGCAGCTGCAGTCTGCCCGCCCGGTCACACAGCAGGTGCGCGATGATATGACGTCATCGCGCACCCGCAGTGTCAGCGGCAGGCAGAGCGGGGAATGATGGGAGAGAGAGCGACAGCAGACGCTCTCTCTCCTCCATCATTGCATTCAACTGTATCGTCGTCTATGAATGCGGGGCCGGGAATGTGCCGACAGCGGGGGGAGTGTGCCAACAGCGGCACACTCGAGTGGCCCACTACTGCCACCGGCCCTTCTGGCATTTGCCAGAACTGCCCGATGGCCAGTCCGGCCCTGGTATTACCACCACAGTGACCGAATAATAGCACGTACAAGGGACAAATACCACCGCACCATGACCAGACCACATATTACCACCACATAGTGACTGAATACTGCAATACTGATCATTAATAAAAAAAAACCACAATACTAATATCACCATATGAGCCATTATGCGCAGGAGATCTGTACTTAGTATGCAGTGTCCGTGTACAGGTAACACACTGACTCACCAGTGACGTCTCTAGATGAAGTCCTTCAGCCTCGCTTTCCATCTTCATCCAGCACAGACCGCCATCACGTCTTCCAGCCAGGACTTGTCTCTGCAGGAAATAACACAGTTATCTAGAGCTCCTATTGCAGAACACATTGCTTAATTTTTTCCACAACTTCTACACTACACCAGATGAAGAAAAAAAAGGCGACATAGTATCATTTTACACAGTAACAGGACGGCCCCCCATTTAAAACAGTATCCTCAAAAAATAAAATAAATATATCACTGCAGTAATAATATCCCTTAATTAGCCCCTATGGTAATAATATCCCCCATCCTGGCCCGTGTATCTCATTCCTGGCTCCAGCCATATGTTCTCACATTCTTCCCCCATATGATCTCCCCATCTGTCCCATGATCCTGCCCTACCTGTCCCATGATCCTGACCCATCTGTCCCATGATCCTGACCCATCTGTCCAATGATCCTGCCACCCCATCTGTCTCCATCGTATCCATCCTGCCCCATCTGTCTCCATCCTGCCCCATATTCCTGCCCCATCTGTCTCCATCCTGCCCTATATTCCTGCCCCATTTGTCTCCATTCTGCCCCATGTCTCCATCCTGCCCCATATCCCTTCCCCATCTGTCTCCATCCTGCCCCATGTCTCCATCCTGCCCCATGTCTCCATCCTGCCCCATGTCTCCATCCTGCCCCATCTGTCTCCAACCTGCCCCTTAAGTCTCCATCCCGCCTGGTGTCTCCATCCCGCCCCGTGTCTCCATCCTGCCCCCTTGTCACACATTCTACCCCGTGTCACACATTCTACCCCGTGTCACACATTCTGCCCCGTGTCACACATTCTGCCCCGTGTTTGCATTCCTGCCCCGTGTCTCACATTCCTGCCCCGTGTTTTAATTCCTGCCCCATGTCTCACATTCCTGCCCAGTGTTTTCATTCCTGCCCTGTGTCTCACACTCCTACCCTGTGTCTCACATTCCTCCCCCGTGTTTTAATTCCTGCCCCGTGTCTCACATTCCTGCCCCGTGTCTCACATTCCTGCCCCCTGTGTTTTAAATCCTGCCCCCGTGTCTCCCATCCTGCCCTCTTATCTTTATCATGCCCCGGGCTTGCCGCATTCAGTAAAAAAAACAAACAAAAAAACCTTTCTCCTTACCTGGCCAGGCTCCAGCGCCGACATCCATCACAGGCATTTCAGCGTGGAGTCGCCGGCGAATGACGTCCGTGCGTGCTGACGTCGCTGCCAGCCTCCGATTGGCTGGTATCTTTAACTGTTGCCTTGCGGGCCCGGACGGGCCCGCAAGCAACAGAGGACACTGAACCTGCGTCTCAGACGCAGGTTCAGTGTACTGTCTGAAGCCTGCCGCTGGGGCCAGGGCTCGATGGGCAGATGAGATGGGGCCCGATGCGGGCCCCCTCTGCCCACCGGGCCCCATACGCCAGTCACGGCTGTAATGCCCTGATGACGGCCCTGCTTGCATTGGCGTTTCTCAGCTGAGATACGCAGTCACAGCATGCGTAATACGGACGAGAAAAAAACGCATGACAGGAGCTGCCCCATAGATTAACATTGGTCTGAGTTCTATGCGATTTTTTATCGCATAGCACTTGTCCGTTTTACAGACTAGTGTGACCCCGGCCTTAGGCTGCCGTCACACTAGCAGTATTTGGTCAGTATTTTACATCAGTATTTGTAAGCCAAAACCAGGAGTGGGTGATAAATACAGAAGTGGTGCATATGTTTCTATTATACTTTTCCTCTGATTGTTCCACTCCTGGTTTTGGCTTAGAAATACTGATGTAAAATACTGACCAAATACTGCTAGTGTGACGGCAGCCTAAGGGTAATCACTACAAAGCTACGACCTATTATCGCCATTATGCCAGGCAGCAGCGCGCTCAGCCCATCTTGCTCTTATCACGGCCTCTCATTCATTGGTATGGGACGGGTGGCATGTAATACTAGTGTGCATAGCGGGAGACACGGCATCACCCGTCCACACACAGTGACGCTCTCCACAGTGACTCTCTCCACAGACACCCGTCCACACACAGTGACCCTCTCCACAGACACCCGTCCACACACAGTGACGCTCTCCACAGACACCCGTCCACACACAGTGACGCTCTCCACAGACACCCGTCCACACAGTGACCCTCTCCACAGACACCCGTCCACACACAGTGACCCTCTCCACAGACACCCGTCCACACACAGTGACCCTCTCCACAGACACCCGTCCACACAGTGACCCTCTCCACAGACACCCGTCCACACACAGTGACGCTCTCCACAGACACCCGTCCACACAGTGACCCTCTCCACAGACACCTATCCACACACAGTGACCCTCTCCACAGACACCCGTCCACACAGTGACCCTCTCCACAGACACCCGTCCACACAGTGACCCTCTCCACAGACACCCGTCCACACAGTGACCCTCTCCACAGACACCCGTCCACACACAGTGACGCTCTCCACAGACACCCGTCCACACAGTGACCCTCTCCACAGACACCTATCCACACACAGTGACCCTCTCCACAGACACCCGTCCACACAGTGACCCTCTCCACAGACACCCGTCCACACAGTGACCCTCTCCACAGACACCCGTCCACACAGTGACCCTCTCCACAGACACCCGTCCACACACAGTGACCCTCTCCACAGACACCCGTCCACACAGTGACCCTCTCCACAGACACCTATCCACACACAGTGACCCTCTCCACAGACACCCGTCCACACACAGTGACGCTCTCCACAGACACCCGTCCACACACAGTGACGCTCTCCACAGACACCTGTCCACACACAGTGACCCTCTCCACAGACACCCGTCCACACAGTGACCCTCTCCACAGACACCCGTCCACACAGTGACCCTCTCCACAGACACCTATCCACACACAGTGACCCTCTCCACAGACACCTGTCCACACACAGTGACGCTCTCCACAGACACCCGTCCACACACAGTGACGCTCTCCACAGACACCCGTCCACACACAGTGACGCTCTCCACAGACACCCGTCCACACACAGTGACGCTCTCCACAGACACCTGCCGACACTGCTCAGCGGGATTTTAATGCCCCAGTTCTCACATTGACCCCAGGGAGCGGCCGTGCACACTCGTGCGTGGTACAAGGAAGTGGGTGTTGTTAGGCGGGGAATGAGGGCGCGGCCGGGTCACCTTGTTACTAGGAGCCGCTCACAACCCGTGTGAGGTTGCTAGGATCCCAGGAGGAGTAGGCGTGGCTTCAGTAAAGGGGTGTGACTGAGCACACGGCAGGTGTACTGAAGGGCGGGGCGTAGTACGAGTGGGCGGGGCGCCGCCGGTGAAGTGCTGGTTCCAGTCTCACCTCAGTCGTTGTCACCTGTGTCTTCCTTTTCCGCCGGAACAGAAATGGTAAGAGGGGAGATCGGGGGTGAGGCACCGGGACTGCGGGGCTGGGAGCAGAGTAAATAGCGGCGCATGGGCTGCTCTGTGACTACATGACCGGGGTCCCGCTGACAGCTCGGTGCTCTGCTGTGCTGTCTGTCACAGGTGGTGATCATGGACTGTGGGTGATCAGTGCAGGAGCTGGTCATTAACCCTGTCATCCCCACCGGCCTTTATGATCTGCGGCCGGTCCTCCCTGTGATGTCACATGAGACGTGGACAGGTGCCTGTATGTGCTGCGTCCTCCCATATACGGAGATCAGCTGCACAGGTGCCTGTATGTGCTGCGTCCTCCCATACACGGAGATCAGCTGCACAGGTGCCTGTATGTGCTGCGTCCTCCCATATACGGAGATCAGCTGCACAGGTGCCTGTATGTGCTGCGTCCTCCCATACACGGAGATCAGCTGCACAGGTGCCTGTATGTGCTGCGTCCTCCCATATACGGAGATCAGCTGCACAGGTGCCTGTATGTGCTGCGTCCTCCCATATACGGAGATCAGCTGCACAGGTGCCTGTATGTGCTGCGTCCTCCCATACACGGAGATCAGCTGCACAGGTGCCTGTATGTGCTGCGTCCTCCCATATACGGAGATCAGCTGCACAGGTGCCTGTATTTGCTGCGTCCTCCCATACACGGAGATCAGCTGCACAGGTGCCTGTATGTGCTGCGTCCTCCCATATACGGAGATCAGCTGCACAGGTGCCTGTATGTGCTGCGTCCTCCCATATACGGAGATCAGCTGCACAGGTGCCTGTATGTGCTGCGTCCTCCCATACACGGAGATCAGCTGCACAGGTGCCTGTATGTGCTGCGTCCTCCCATATACGGAGATCAGCTGCACAGGTGCCTGTATGTGCTGCGTCCTCCCATACACGGAGATCAGCTGCACAGGTGCCTGTATGTGCTGCGTCCTCCCATACACGGAGATCAGCTGCACAGGTGCCTGTATGTGCTGCGTCCTCCCATACACGGAGATCAGCTGCACAGGTGCCTGTATGTGCTGCGTCCTCCCATACACGGAGATCAGCTGCACAGGTGCCTGTATGTGCTGCGTCCTCCCATACACGGAGATCAGCTGCACAGGTGCCTGTATGTGCTGCGTCCTCCCATACACGGAGATCAGCTGCACAGGTGCCTGTATGTGCTGCGTCCTCCCATACACGGAGATCAGCTGCACAGGTGCCTGTATGTGCTGCGTCCTCCCATACACGGAGATCAGCTGCACAGGTGCCTGTATGTGCTGCGTCCTCCCATACACGGAGATCAGCTGCACAGGTGCCTGTATGTGCTGCGTCCTCCCATACACGGAGATCAGCTGCACAGGTGCCTGTATGTGCTGCGTCCTCCCATATACGGAGATCAGCTGCACAGGTGCCTGTATGTGCTGCGTCCTCCCATATACGGAGATCAGCTGCACAGGTGCCTGTATGTGCTGCGTCCTCCCATACACGGAGATCAGCTGCACAGGTGCCTGTATGTGCTGCGTCCTCCCATACACGGAGATCAGCTGCACAGGTGCCTGTATGTGCTGCGTCCTCCCATACACGGAGATCAGCTGCACAGGTGCCTGTATGTGCTGCGTCCTCCCATATACGGAGATCAGCTGCACAGGTGCCTGTATGTGCTGCGTCCTCCCATATACGGAGATCAGCTGCACAGGTGCCTGTATGTGCTGCGTCCTCCCATACACGGAGATCAGCTGCACAGGTGCCTGTATGTGCTGCGTCCTCCCATACACGGAGATCAGCTGCACAGGTGCCTGTATGTGCTGCGTCCTCCCATATACGGAGATCAGCTGCACAGGTGCCTGTATGTGCTGCGTCCTCCCATACACGGAGATCAGCTGCACAGGTGCCTGTATGTGCTGCGTCCTCCCATACACGGAGATCAGCTGCACAGGTGCCTGTATGTGCTGCGTCCTCCCATATACGGAGATCAGCTGCACAGGTGCCTGTATTTGCTGCGTCCTCCCATACACGGAGATCAGCTGCACAGGTGCCTGTATGTGCTACATCCTCCCATACACAGAATAGAATAGATAAATAGATATACATACACATAGAATACAGAGATGTATAGATGTCAGTGATATATCTATATATCTCTAATCTCTATCTATCCGGCAATTCATCGACGGTGTACTGTAAAATCACTGCAGGAGCCCACAGGATAGAAGAGATGGATTACATACAGTAAACACGAATACAATATTTAGATGTACAGATGTCAGTGACAAATATAATTAGTGCAGTGTGTGTGCAGATTACTGTACATGTATTTAATTGATAAAAGATTTGTCTGAAAAAATGCCGTGGGTTCCCTCGCAATTTTCGTAACCAGCAGAGGGAAAGCTTACGGCTGGGGGCTGATGTTTATAGCCTGGCAAGGGGGTAATACCCATGGAACTTCCCAGGCTATTAATATCAGCTCACAGCTGTATACTTAGCCTTTACTGGCTATTAAAATGGGGGACCCTAAAAAAAAAATGATGTAGGGTCCTCCTATAATTAATAACCAGCAAAGGATACGCAGCTGTAGGCTGATATTAATAGCCTAGGAAGGGGCCATGAATATTGGCCCTCCCCAGGCTAAAAACATCAGCTCTCAGTTACCCCAGAAAAGGCACACCTCTAAGATGTGCCATTTCTGGCCCTTGCCCTGTAGTGGTGGCAAGTGGGGTGATAGTTGAGGGGGGTTGATGTCACCTTTGTATTGTCAGGTGACATCAAGCCCCAAGGTTAGTAATGGAGAGGCGTCAATAAGGCGCCCCCATTACTAACTCCATAGTCACATTGCATGAAAACACAGACACCAACAAAAAAGTCCTTTTAATTGAAAGAAAGACACAGACTCCTTTAATAATGTTAATTAAACCATAATTATGACCTTGCCAAGTCCCCCGATGCCCTCGTTATCTGCAAGAGAGTTAAAAAAACAAACAGCAATATTCCTCACCTTTCCGCAGAGATACTGCTAATCCATTTGTCCGACAACGGGTCCAGCTCTGCTACATCTAGATGGTAGGATGCATGGTTGCATGATGCGACCCTACAGCCTGTCATCCAGCAGACTCTGAGCACCGTGTGCTCAGTGTCTTCCTGTGAACTCCTTATTCCCTGTCTGAGAGCACCGTGAGCGTGAGAAAGTTCTCCTTCTCGCAGTGCCGTCAGACAGGTCCTACGAGTTCACAGTCAGTGAACTCACTTCACCTTTCTGACGTCAATGCGAGTGCCGTGGGAAAATCTACACACACACACACACACACACACACACACACACACACACACACACACACACACACACACACACACACACACACACGTGTATATATATACATTTACATGGTTTCCTTTAGGTATATTGCTGTCCCTTATTACACAGTGCCCTCTCTTGTTATGTACAGCACTGTCCCTTACATATCGGATTAGATAGAGCCCCCTGTCTTTATTACATACCATCCTCTCTTATTAGCTGTATAATGCAACGACGGCAGATGGAGCATGGGAAAGCTTCTTTTCTAATGGAGGAGCTGATGGACTGGTCACTGGCTGCTTCTGGTCATTTTATATCTAAATAGAGAGGGGACTATGTAATAAAAGAGGGCGCTGTAAATAACAAGAATAAACTATGTAAGAGAAAGTGCTGTACATAACAGCAGAGGAAGCTACATAATAAGGGACGGCATCATATATAACTGGAGAGGATGCTACGTAATGAGGGACGGTGTTATACATAATAATTGAGTACACTATATACTGAGTACTGTGCTATACATGATAAGGCTACATCTGTGTGCAGTGTTGATGTGCTGCCCGCTTTTAGGGTATGTGCCCACGCTGCGGATTTTGCTGCGGATTGGCCGCTGCAGATTCACAGCAGTTTTCCATGCATTTACAGTACCATGTAAACCTATGGAAAACAAAATCCGCAGTGCACATGCTGCGGAAAAAAACACGCGGAAACGTAGTGTTGTTTACTCTGCACTATGTCAATTCTTTGTGCGGATTCCGCAGCGGTTTACACCTGCTGCACAATAGGAATCCACAGGTGTAAAACCGCAGGTGGAATCCGCACAAAAAACCGCAGTGTAGAATACCTGCGGATTTACCAAAATCAGTCGGGAAAAATCTGCAGAGTAATCTGCAGCGTGGGAACATACCCTTACAGATGCATTGAGCATGTCCCAGTCTGATCCTCAAAATCACAGTGTGTGTTAGAAAGGGCAATGATGAGGGTGGTGGGAAAGAAAAATGATGGGATGTGGGGGATTGAGATGGGAAGAAGGAGGACTTATAATTTATTGGGAATTGGGAGAGGAGGCAATAAGGTGCATGGTACCTTTTATAATGAATTGAAAGGTGGGAGAAGACGCTGTCAGGGGCTTGTAATGAATTTGGAGGTGGCGGAGGATGCTCAGTACCTGATAGCGTCATAATGGATTTGGGGGTGGTAGAAGGTGCTATCAAGTACTTATAATGAATGATGGGGGCACAGGACAGGGACTATGGCATGTGCACATGGTAAGGATTTTCAGGAGAAAATTCTGCTGCATATCCTAATGTTATGGCAGGAAGAAAGTTGCATAAAATACATTTATTTTTTTTTCCACATTTTTGCCGTGCTTTACGTATTTTCTTCATTAGTACGGGTGAAATATTCTGCAAGAATTGACATTATGCAGATTTTAATCTGCTGCAAATCTGCAAGGAAAAAAATCAGCGTGTACATGAGACTTCAGGGATCTCATTTACTTCTCCTGTACTGTAAAACTTTGCATATTTTCCATGCGCACAGAGCCGAACAGGTAATTGGGGAGGGAGAGTCACAGACTGAATAGTTTATATTATTGGGAGTCAGTGCTGCTTATCCCTTTATATTTTTAATGGTGCGTTTTAGGTGCAAAAAGGGACATTGCCGCATTTATACTGTGCGACTAAAGTTACCATGTGCCCCAAATACTCATTGGTTAGCCTCTTGCATAAGATATATTTTTATCATACTGATATATTGTTACTGTATGTTGCTATCACCAGGATACTTGTTTGTGCTCAGATTCAGTCTGCCTTCAGACAAGTGTGTGCAAAATTGTCTTTGTCATCCAGAAAAAAAACAGCTGATTTTTCATCTGTATGCTAATTGTCTGTCTGTTTTGTCCATCCGTATGGCTTATGTACGACATTAGGTTTTTACATGAACGCTTTCATAAATAACAAAAGGCAAAATGCAGTTTCCCGTTAACACACATAATGTGTCCTTAAACGCATGACATACAGATGGTGGTCTATGTGTGATCCGGTTTTTGTGCATCCACCGACTTACAATGGGCGAGTCTGACCTGAAAAACAAATCAAAGTAGTGCATGCTGCGATATTTATTTATTTTCTCCACCTGCGTATAAACTTTTATGCAAACCCATTGACTTGCATTGTTCCATGTGCTTCCCATTTAACTTACTGTCCCATTATACATACAGTCCCATTATACGCTCATCTGAAGGAACCTGTGGGCTGGGTTGAGACCACCATGAATATTAGGCCGGCGTTACACTGGCGACATAAACGGACGAGTGCAATGCGATTTTTAATCACATTGCACTCGGACCAATGTTATACTATGGGGCAGCTCCCAGCAGCCGATTTTTTTTTTTTTTTTTTTTTTTTTTGTCGGCCGTTTTACTCGGTCCGAGACAATCGCAGCATGCTCACTAAGCCTATGGGTGCGAGTGAGACAACGCACATCACTCGGACATCATCTGAGTAATGTGTGTTGAACGCTGACCCCGGCAATGGAGGAGATGGAGAAATTAGTTTCTCTGCCTCCTCCGCAGCTGTGCTCCGATCTGCTCTGTGCGAGGGGCTCGGAGCACAGACGCATGACACTCAGCTCCTTCTTGCAGCAGAGCAGGAGCCGGGGGTCATTAGCATATCGCATCCGATGCTCTCCCATCGGATGCAATACGCTAGTGTGACCCCGGCCTTATTGCCACTTCCATGTATCGTGGCGTGAGGCGGTAGTTGTGAGTGAGGTACTCGTTTCGTAAGCCCCATCACGTTGCATGAAAGTGGGGGTCCTGGCTGGGTGTGTTGGCTTATGCTGTGGGGTCGCTATGCCCTTGCAGGCCACTTGTTAGCGATGACTTGGGTTAATGAGGACCAGATATTGAACAGCTCAATGAGGGAGACCACCACAACGATTATGTACAGTAGATAGTAGGCACACATCGTTTTGAACGTTTCCTTCACTATATGGAGCATTTTCTACACACAGTTCCAATTCCTTTCTCATTACTCATTTGTTTTCTCTCCACCGTTTCACTTCCCTTTACCACAATCCAGCTCAGTACTCCAGTTCAGTTACAGAGCGTCCTCTTCTCAACCCGCGGTTCCGCGTCTTCTTTCCCTTCAATGGAACTATTCTGCCAGTATGGCAGGTCCTTAAAGGGAACCTGTCACCCCGAAAATCGCAGGTGAGGTAAGCCCACCGGCATCAGGGGCTTATCTACAGCATTCTGTAATGCTGTAGATAAGCCCCCGATGTTACCTGAAAGATGAGAAAAAGACGTTATATTATACTCACTCAGGGGCAGAGCAAAGTACGCCTGCGCCGGAGCCGTGGCTGAAGATCAGAAGAGGAAGTCTTGTAATGAAGATGGGAGGTGCCGCAGCGGACCGGAGACGCCCATCCGACCTGACCAGCAGCGGGTCCGCCCCTGGGTGAGTATAATCTAACGTCTTTTTCTCCTTTTTCAGGTAACATCAGGGGCTTATCTACAGCATTACAGAATGCTGCAGATAAGCCCCTGATGCCGGTGGGCTTACCTCATCTGCAAATTTCAGGGTGACAGGTTCCCTTTAACTTCGGCACCAATGACATCTTGGGACTCCAGCCTGGGGCACTCTTCATCTCACATAGTCTGTCCAATCTTGGCCCGTTACCTCTCTATGTTATATACTCTGGGCGGTACTGCTCCCAGGACCCATCACCGTTTGATCACTCTGTCCTCATGTTGGTTTTCCTTTTCTCTGGTTCACACTATCCACAGTCTCAGTCTATCCTCACTTCAGGACACCCACGCAGCATTTATACTGTCCAGACCTTAAGTTTACTTCAGACTCACGCTGGCCCCTATATGATATCCTGACTAGAAACTGTTTATCTCCCATTCTGGGCTGGTCCCAATCATTAATTCTAACTCTCCCTACTGTCTGGCAGGACACAGTGCCAACATTATTAAAGCACATCACCTTTCACATTACACAATACAAAAATACACTTATACTTTGAGGGAGAACTTGGGCAGAATGTCTATCTCTTTACATCTGCATCATGCCTGGGTGTAAGAGCGTTGTCATTACACGCATTGTTTTATGAATGAGAATACTACATGCTGCACAAGGGAAACCTCTTATGTGCACCTGTACACTGACTAGCATGGGTCAGCGAGTGGTCTGACCACACGCTGACTGTAAATGCGCTCATCTGAACCCGCCCTGGGCTCATACTGGCACGTAGTATTCCTGATCAATAAGGGCCTGTTATGGGCCCACACTCGGCCTCCTTGTGCCTCTGACTTTGTCAGATGACTTATTGTCCAGGCATTAGCCACACTGGCATTGTTGCTTGTGCAGACTATGGAGCCACATATGGGCACTGTATAGCCGCGCACACATAGTGCCTACACATCTATAATACAAATGTATGTGATGCATTTAATATAGGATCGTGTCCGTTATTTCCTGGGGCTCGGTGATTTCTCGTGACAGTGACAATATTTGATCACAGATTGCATTTATCAGATTATTCCTTATCTCTCGGTTCTTTTTTTTTTCTTGTATGAGAGATGGCTGCAGCTGTAATATTCAGCAAAGACGAGTGGCGCCGAGATAAACCCTTAGGAAGCGGCCTTTGTTCTGTACGTCTTCTTCTAAGCTTCTGGCTGTAGAGATGAGAACTGTCAGGAATAGCACCATGCTGGGTGATCTATTATATCAGATCGGCAGGCGTCATGTAAGCAAATTCACAGGTATCCTAGTGTTGTCTGTTAGGCGGGGTATGAATCATTGCCACCTCATTGACGATCACCTAGTCGTTACTGTGGGGTGCATTTGCATTCAGAGATGATATTAATAATACTTATTCGTGCATTGCCAGCACTTTCCACTGCGTTTTACAATGAGGCAAAAAAAGTCAGTTCCCTGATTTATAAGAGCTGACAATCTAAATGAATGAAACCAGTGATACAATTGGTACATGGTGCTTTTTTATTTTATTTTTATTTTTTTTTAAGGATCATTCCTTTATCCTGTCATATGTAAAGCTTTTAGCCCTTGACAGCCCATCGTCTAAAGGTACCGTTACACTTAACGATTTACCAACGATCACGACCAGCGATACGACCTGGCCATGATTGTTGGTAAGTCGTTGTGTGGTCGCTGGAGAGCTGTCACGCAGGGCCGCGCTTAGTAACCCGATGTTTACCCTGGTTACCATTGTAAATGTAAAAAAAAAACAGTACATACTTACGTTCCGGTGTCTGTCACATCCCCCGGCGTCAGCTTCTTGCACTTACTGTCAGCGCCGGACGGCCGTAAAGCAGAGCACAGCGGTGACGTCACCGCTGTGCTTTACGGCCGTCCGGCGCTGACAGTCAGTGCAAGAAGCTGACGCCGGGGGACGTGACAGACACTGGAATGTAAGTATGTACTGTTTTTTTTTTTTTTGTTACATTTACAATGGTAACCTTTTTTTACATTTACAATGGTAACCAGGGTAAACATCGGGTTACTAAGCGCGGCCCTGCGCTCAGTAACCCGATATTTACCCTGGTTACCAGTGAACACATTGCTGGAACGGCGTCACACACGCCGATTCAGCGATGACAGCGGGTGATCAGCGACCAAAAAAAAAGGTCCTGATCATTCCCAGCGACCAACGATCTCCCAGCAGGGGCCTGATCGTTGGTCGCTGTCACACAGAACGATTTCGTTAACGATCTCGTTGCTACGTCACAAAAAGCAACGATATCGTTAAAGAAATCGTTATGTGTGATGGTACCTTTAGACTCTGTTCACACTGTCTATCTGTCCCGTTTCAGGAACAGACAAGTGAAATAAGCAATCGATTACTTCAGTTATGTAAATGAAAGCAGAGGGGCACTATGGATTGTTGTAGGGTCCGTTTTCTGGAACTTAAAAAATGTCCTCTGCTCTAAAAATAGTACATAGACTCCATATTAATCAATAATATAGAAAATGTTCAGCACAGCCGAAGGGAGGAGGTGCACGGTCATAGGTTCCCAAGCCTCAATGTGTAAATAACAAGTGACTGGCACACTCCGGACGTGTTGTGATGCAAAATAGGGGGTTTATTATACATACAGTAAACACAAACGTTTCGGTCGTAACTGGACCTTCATCATTGTGCTAGATTACTAGTATGTTGGAGGAGCCCCACAAGTTAGAACTAAGATGCATCGGAAGCCTGAAGCTATATAGAATTCAGGTCGTAGAAGCAGTACATAGACGCAGGGGAGTATGTCCCAGGTGGTGCTATCAGCCTGATGAATGGAGGGAGCACGCAGTGTCCACTGCAAGTGCAGCCTGCACTTGCAGTGGACACTGCGTGCTCCCTCCATTCATCAGGCTGATAGCACCACCTGGGACATACTCCCCTGCGTCTATGTACTGCTTCTACGACCTGAATTCTATATAGCTTCAGGCTTCCGATGCATCTTAGTTCTAACTTGTGGGGCTCCTCCAACATACTAGTAATCTAGCACACTGATGAAGGTCCAGTTACGACCGAAACGTTTGTGTTTACTGTATGTATAATAAACCCCCTATTTTGCATCACAACACGTCCGGAGTGTGCCAGTCACTTGTTATTTTCCATATTAATCAATGGCGCCCTTTCTTCTTCCATTTGCTTGATGTAATAGATCACTTATTGCTTACACCAGTCAATTCCTAAAACAGAAAAGACAAAAGAATGTGTGAACGGAGCCTGAGCCGACACTGATACAAGGGGGGTGTAGCAGGCTGAGCGCAGAATGGAATGGAGGGGTCTCAGACCAAATTAACGTTGTCGATGGGTAATAACTGTGGTTATGTTACATATATTCCCTTCAACAAATAATTTTTTTTAAGGCGAGCTTATAATTCTGAATGTTAGGAGCAAGCCTTATATTCCAGGAGAGTAAAGCCTAGGGAATGAGAGCAGCATGAGAGAAGGCCTGCAGACGGGAGGATGAAAGATGCAGAAGTGAGCGAAGAGCTCATCTGAGTTGTAAGATGGAAAAGAGAGCGGAGATATGAATGATGGAGAGCAGCAGCTTAGTATAAGCCCAGGGCCATGCAGGGCCATTTTTCGTGCGACAGCAATTCTCAGACAAGTCCGACAACAAAAATTAATTATGCAACCATTTTCAAGCTTTGGTTTCAATGGAAAAAAATAGGCAAATCATCGACTGGGGAACCCCATGTAGGAACCCCAATAGAATGAAAGGCCCAGACCCATCACATTATACTCGCCCCATTCAGGAGACTAAATGGACCGCAGGTCAAAAGTACCTTCACACTGAGCAACTTTAGAACGCTAACGATAGCAATCCGTGACGTTGCAGCGTCCTGGATAGCGATATCGTTGTGTTTGACACGCAGCAGCGATCAGGATCCTGCTGTGACATCGCTGGTCGGAGCTAGAAGGCCAGAACTTTATTTTGTCGCTGGATCTCCCGCTGACATCGCTGAATCGGCGTGTGTGACGCTGATCCAGCGATGTGTTCACTTGTAACCAGGGTAAACATCGGGTTACTAAGCGCAGGGCCGCGCTTAGTAACCCGATATTTACCCTGGTTACCATTGTAAATGTAAAAAAAAAAAACACTACATACTTAACCCCTTTACCCCCAAGGGTGGTTTGCACGTTAATGACCGGGCCAATTTTTACAATTCTGACCACTGTCCCTTTATGAGGTTATAACTCTGGAACGCTTCAACGGATCCCACTGATTCTGACATTGTTTTCTCGTGACATATTGTACTTCATGACAATGGTAAAAATTCTTTGATAGTACCTGCGTTTATTTGTGAAAAAAACGGAAATTTGGCGAAAATTATGAAAATTTCGCAATTTTCCAACTTTGAATTTTTATGCAATTAAATCACAGAGATATGTCACACAAAATACTTAATAAGTAACATTTCCCACATGTCTACTTTACATCAGCACAATTTTGGAACCAAAATTTTTTTTTGTTAGGGAGTTATAAGGGTTAAAAGATGACCAGCAATTTCTCATTTCTACAACACCATTTTTTTTTTAGGGACCACATCTCATTTGAAGTCATTTTCAGGGGTCTATATGATAGAAAATACCCAAGTGTGACACCATTCTAAAAACTACATCCCTCAAGGTGCTCAAAACCATATTCAAGAAGTTTATTAACCCTTCTGGTGCTTCACAGGAATTTTTTGAATGTTTAAATAAAAATGAACATTTAACTTTTTTTCACGAAAAATTTAATTCAGCTCCAATTTGTTTTATTTTACCAAGGGTAACAGGAGAAAATGGACTCCAAACATTGTTGTACAATTTGTCCTGAGTACGCCAATACCCCACATGTGGGGGTAAACCACTGTTTGGGCGCATGGCAGAGCTCGGAAGCGAAGGAGCGCCATTTGACTTTTCAATGCAAAATTGACTGGAATTGAGATGGGACGCCATGTTTCGTTATGAGAGCCCCTGATGTGCCTAAACATTGAAACCCCCCACAAGTGACACCATTTTGGAAAGTAGACCCCCTAAGGAACTAATCTAGATGTGTTGTGAGAACTTTGAACCCCCAAGTGTTTCACTACAGTTTATAACGCAGAGCCGTGAAAATAAAAAATCTTTTTTTTCCCACAAAAATTATTTTTTAGCCCCCAGTTTTGTATTTTCCCAAGTGTAACAGGAGAAATTGGACCCCAAAAGTTGTTGTCCTATTTGTCCTGAGTACGCTGATACCCCATATGTTGGGGTAAACCCCTGTTTGGGCACACGGGAGAGCTCGGAAGGGAAGAAGCACTGTTTTACTTTTTCAACGCAGAATTGGCTGGAATTGAGATCGGACGCCATGTCGCGTTTGGAGAGCCCCTGATGTGCCTGAACAGTGGAAACCCCCCAAATTATAACTGAAACCCTAATCCAAACACACCCCTAACCCTAATCCCAACAGTAACCCTAACCACACCTCTAACCCTGACACACCCCTAACCCTAATCCCAGCCCTATTCCCAACTGTAAATGTAATCTAAACCCTAACTGTAACTTTAGCCCCAACCCAAACTGTAGCCCTAGCCCTAACCCTAGCCCTAGCCCTAACCCTAACCCTAGCCCTAACCCTAATGGGAAAATGGAAATAAATACATTTTTTTTAATTTTTCCCTAACTAAGGGGGTGATGAAGGGGGGTTTGATTTACTTTTATAGCAGGTTTTTTAGCGGATTTTTATGATTGGCAGCCGTCACACACTGAAAGATGCTTTTTATTGCAAAAAAATATTTTTTGCGTTACCACATTTTGAGAGCTATAATTTTTCCATATTTTGGTCCACAGAGTCATGTGAGGTCTTGTTTTTTGCGGGACGAGTTGACGTTTTTATTGGTAACATTTTCGGGCACGTGACATTTTTTTGATCGCTTTTTATTCCGATTTTTGTGAGGCAGAATGACCAAAAACCAGCTATTCATGAATTTCTTTTGGGGGAGGCGTTTATACCGTTCCGCGTTTGGTAAAATTGATAAAGCAGTTTTATTCTTCGGGTCAGTACGATTACAGCGACACCTCATTTATATCATTTTTTTTGTGTTTTGGCGCTTTTATACGATAAAAACTATTTTATTTGTTTTGTTTTTTTTATTTAGATAAAGAAATGTATTTATGGGAACAATATTTTTTATTTTTTTTCATTATTTTGGAATATTTTTTTTAATTTTTTTTTTTACACATTTGAAATTTTTTTTTTACTTTGTCCCAGGGGGGGACATCACAGATCGGTGATCTGACAGTTTGCACAGCACTCTGTCAGATCACCGATCTGAGAGCAGTGCAGGCTGCTTCACAGTGCCTGCTCTGAGCAGGCTCTGGGAAGCCACCTCCCTCCCTGCAGGACCCGGATCCGCGGCCATCTTGGATCCGGGGCTCGAGCAGGCAGGGAGGGAGGTAAGACCCTCGCAGCAACGCGATCACATCGCGTTGCTGCGGGGGGCTCAGGGAAGCCCGCAGGGAGCCCCCTCCCTGCGCAGTGCTTCCCTGTACCGCCGGCACATCGCGATCATCTTTGATCGTGGTGTGCCAGGGGTTAATGTGCCGGGGGTGGTCCGTGACCGTTCCT
The DNA here is from genome assembly GCF_032444005.1 of Ranitomeya imitator. Taxonomy (NCBI): domain Eukaryota; kingdom Metazoa; phylum Chordata; class Amphibia; order Anura; family Dendrobatidae; genus Ranitomeya; species Ranitomeya imitator. Next base: position 561,789,801 of record NC_091286.1, on the reverse strand, counting down.
GGCACATAGTGCCGGATGTCAGCTGCGATACGCGCTGGACGTACTATCCCGTCCATGGTCATGGGGGCCCACCCCACCTCGACGGGATAGTACGTCCGATGTCAGAAAGGGGTTAAATTCCGGTGTCTGTCGCGTCCCCCGGTGTCAGCTTCCCTGCATGACTGTAATCGGCGGCCCTACGTGACCGCTCATACAGTAGAACGTGCGGCCAGGACAGGAAGCAGCGCCAGCCAGCGAGGGAGCCGTGTGAGTATTTTAAGAACAGCGGACAGGCGCACAGGGGGTGGGAGGGGGGTGGGGACATGGACCTTTATTTTAAACACGAGAAACAAACAAAAATAAGGATTTATCATATCTTCTTTACAGCAAACGCTGCTGCAGAGAAGATATGAATCGCAGCTTCAGCACCAGATGCAGGGGACAGCGCTAAACTTTAGCGCTGTCTCCTGCACGGTGCGTGTAGTACCCAGTGGGCACACGGGCGGCACACGTGTGCCGCTCGTGTGCCACACTGATGTGCACAGAAACACACGGGCACACGGACACGGATAATTCCGGTACCGATTTTTCCGGTACCGGAATTATCTGGATGTGTGGGACTGCCCTTAGAGAAGTAATGAGGACTGGGCAACTGGGACTGGGGGACTGCGACTGCCATCAACTTTCAGAAACTGTCTCTATCCACCAGGCAGAAAGGCAGTATTTCTGTGGCCTACAGATTGGAGATGGTGGAGTTCAAGCTCTTAGCTTTGGCATGTGTAGTAAGAAATATTTGTTTTACGTGACATCAACTGCGGGACCGAAGGCTGGCTACTTTGCTGAAAGAGGGTGGGGTACGGTGAACAGGACAAACTGCTGGACGACTGAGAGTGAGGTGTAGGCAGAGATGTTATGGTGGATTGAGAAAAATGTGGTGTGCTCGGTGAAACAAAAACAGCTGGCATCTCCACTTCTGTAACAGCTGACGGGCTCTCACTTATCCCAACTGTAGAGGTAAACAAATGGAGGTTCTGCAGCCAGAGACCTGTGTGAGAGAACACTTGCCATGGTGATGGAAGAGGCAGCAGATGCGGTTGATGGGATGTTCGGTGGTTGGTGAGGCCCGCTATTCCACATTTTAGCGCAGTGCGATTTCCCAGACTAAGGCATGTTGATCATGCATGTGCCGGTTCATGCATGTAGTAATTAAATTATTGCAATTTTTGCCTCAGAGTTGTTTTTTGCAAAGTTGGAAGATATTGTGAGTTGTCAGCCTTTGCGGTCTCCAAAAATGCCCAGGCTAGGCAACCCTTGATGCCCCTGTGAACTGAAGACTTGTGACCGATGCTAGCCATAGTTGTGGCTAAGGATGCAGTGCCTATCGTGGTTGTATCACTCCATGTCTGTGCAGCAAGCCGAAGCATAACCTCCTTGTCTTCCTCCTCCAACTCCTCTGCTGAGCTACTCAGCTACATGCTAGATTAACACCAAGTGGGATCTACAACCTCCTCATCATCCTCTGTTCTCCCACTCCTCAACCTGAAAGTCACCCTCCTCCTCTTCCTGCCCTGACAGCACTCCACAGTCTGCATGCACCTCAGGTATCTGAGTCTCATAAGGATCACCTCCACCCCCAGAAGTTAACATCTGGTGGTGAGGGTTTGGATTGTGCACGGACTCTACTTCGTCCGGCCCCGGATCCAACAGGAAAAAAATTGGGGCATCGGTGCAGATGCTTTCCTCCTCTGGATTCTGTGAATCTTTGAAGCAGAGCACTCTAATGCCCATGGAATAGAATGTGTGAACAGCTCTGCACACTCGCCCATCTGTGGTTCCCTGCCGCCAGTTGGGCGGTTGGAAAGTTGTGACACTGGGGAAACAAGGGTAATTGGGGTGCCACCTCTAACGATTGTACTGTTTGTGATGTTGAGGAGGAGAGGTAACTTGATGCAGCTCTTGCCATCCAGTGGAGCACATGCTTTTTCTGATCTTCATCTACAAGGCGTACCACTGTGCAGCTGCCAAAGAAAGGGAGTCGAGTAGCTCATCCTGTAACAAATGTTGTCAGTTGTCTTTGGATAGGATGAGCAGGGCTGCCATTAGGAATTTTGGGGCCCCATACTGGCAAAATTTTCGGGGCCCCCTTGAACCACCCTCCACCCCTTGAACTGTCCACAGCCCCACTGCTCTCGCTTGAAGTCATCAAGTCCTGGCACTGCTGCCGCAAGCCGCAAACTCCGGTCCAGAGTGCCGGCGGCAGTGCCTGGACTTGAGTTTCTCGCATTGAATTCGCAAGTGTGACCCCGACCTAACAGTTCCCATCACCAGATCACACATATAGCCTGCAGCTTTTGTGTATATATAAAATATATACACACACACACACACACACACACTATATATATATATATATATATATATATATATATATATATATATATATATATATATATATATATATATATATATATATATATATATAATTTTATTTTTTCAATTTTTAAAATGACCGATAATATCACATACAAGGGACAAATACCACCGCACTATGACCAGAGGCCATATTACCACCACATAGTGACCTATAATACCACATACAAGGAACAATTACCACCCCACCATATCCAGACCATCTGTCCCATGATCCTGCCCCATCGTATCCATCCTGTCCCATGATTCTGTACCATCTGTCTCCATCCTGCCCCATGATCCTGCCCCATCTGTCTCCATCCTGCTCCATATGATCCTGCCCCCTGTGTCTCCATTCTTGCCCCCCTGTGTCTCCATTCTTGCCCCCCTGTGTCTCCATTCTTGCCCCCCTGTGTCTCCATTCTTGCCCCCCTGTGTCTCCCATCCTGCCCCCCCATACCGCTTTCAATAAAAATAAAAAAAAAAACCTTTGTCCTTACCTTGCCGTTCTCCTGCGGCGAAGTTCTGTCCTCGCAGTTCCAGTGTGCACTCACCGGCGAATGACAATGACGTCATATGCCGGCGACATGCGTGCTGACGTCAGCTGCCAGCCTCTGATTGGCTGGCAGCTTTTAACTATTGTCGTGCGGGCCCGGTGCCCGCACGTCTATAGAGTTTAACTGAACCTGCGTCTCGGACACAAGTTCAGTTACTGAAGCGTCAGGGCCCTGCCGCTGGGGCCCCATACGCCAGTCAGGGCAGTAATGTCCTGATGGCGGCCCTGAGGATGAGATGGTATTTGTTCAGTACAGCAAGACCACCAAAGCCTAATCTGTTCTTTGCAGATGTTCTCTGCTCTAGCTCATTGCGCGGAACGTTAGAAGGGGACTAACTGTATAATGTCCAATTGCCTTAGGGCATATTGTCAACGAAGGCCAGACTTTCAAACCATGCAGATTTGCTCATTTGTTTGCACCAAAGTATGCCAAATTTGGTCTGGGTGCATAGTTTCACATCAAATTTTAGACCTATTTAGCATGTGTTTTGGATGCTTTTTTCTATCACTTATCAAGCAGATATGGTTTATGGGAGGAGAGTGTGGCTTTAAAGGGGTATTCACATCTCCAAGATCTTATCCTAGTATGTAGTAAGTTTAATATTAGCAAACCCTTCCAGTTAGTTAATGAGAAGAACTATGCTATATTTCTATGTCACTTAGGCACTTCTGGGCGTTGCAGTAGCTTAGGTATCCATGGTTATGACCACTCATAGTGACAGTTAGTTGTTAGTGGCAGGGCTGTAGTGTCGGTAAGGCCCCTTTCACACATCAGTTTTTTTGCTATCAGTCCCAATCCGTCGAATTTTAAAAAAAAAATTAATCCGGCGCCTGATGCCACCGAATCCGTTTTTTTTTCTCATCGACTTGTATTAGTGATGGATTGCGATAGATGGCCTCACGTTTCATCCGTCGTTCACCAGATTCGTCGATAATTGTCCGGCAGCCGGAGACGATGGACAAAGTAACTATATTTTTTTGTGTATGTCAAAATCGGACAGCGACGGATCCATTGTTGTCCGTCGTTTGCCCGAATGAAAGCCTCCGTCAAATGGCGGAATCCGGTGACTGATTCATTTTTATTTATTTTTTTTTTAACTAAGCATGCTCCGATTTATTTAGGATCCAATTAGCCGGCCCCCAAAGTTTTCCGCTTTCGTACGAACATAGTTAAAAAAAAAAAAAAAAAACTTCTCAGCTCCATATATAAAGTAGAATACACCCCATGTGTCATTCTCAGTGCAGTGATTGGGTGGATCAAAAAACAGCGCAGACGCATGATACGCTGTCTTTCTCGTTCCTTTTCAAGAACGATCGCTTCGAAACGATTCGCCTCAAAAGTAAAATCCACATAGCTCTTCACAATGTTCGCAATCACACCTTCCATTTTTGCCACTTGCTCTACAACCTGTCAAGATGAGGTGTAGAAACACTGTATATATAGATATAGGTTTTCAGTAGCCAATAATATTTGGGAGCCTCCCATTAGGTGTTTTTAAATAAAACGGATCTGTTGTAAAACTGATGACAAAACGGAAGAAACGGATGAAAAATCTGATGCGATGGATCCATCGAGCCAATGGATTGTGACTAAGGCCTCTTTTCCACTTAAGAGAAAAACGGACGAGTGCAATCCGATAAAAAAATCGGATTGCACTCGGACCAATGTTATTCAATAGGTGACATTCCAATTGCAATTTTTTTTTTTTTTCTCAGCTGAAATCGGACTGAGAAAAAAAATCGCAGCACGCTGCGAGACTCGCCAATGCAAGTCAATGGGTGCGAGAAAAACGCATGGAATACGGACCATCTGTTTTCCATCTGTTTCTTACAGATACCTTACCATTCTGTGGCATAGAACACTGTAAATAGTCCTGTAAATGACTATAAAAATAGTCGCAGAGAAAAAAAACGGATTGCATACGGATGTCATACGGATGTAAAACGGATGGTGCGATTAAAAAATTGCATTGAACTCGCATGACAAACGCATACTTTTCATCCTTTTTTTTCGGTCCAGATTACGAACCGTTTTTTTCCCTCTCAAGTGGAAAAGAGGCCTAACTGCAAGAAACTGATGTGTGAAAGGGGCCTAAGCCAAGCCTCCGACTCCTCAATTTCCCTGACTACCACTCCTTATCAATGGGGCCCCTCTGTTGCATAACTGATAATGCAATGGATCATTTATTCTGTTTGTCTACTCCTAAAATGGACGGACGTGTAAAGAGAGACCCTAAGATGTGGAACTGATCCAATAATAGGATTTGAAGCAACCTGGGGATTTCCAGGTCATTTCTCTTGCGAATCAGCCAATATACACACATCAGTAATTTTCTCACAGAACTAAAATTGGTTATGATGAATAAATCATGTATATTCTTTTTTTTTTTTATCACATCAGTCATTTTCTCACAGAACTAGAATTGGTTATGATGAATAAATCATGTATATTCTTTTTTTTTTTTTCCAAAATCTAATTTTTAGAAAACATTGATGCATTTACACCCACAGTGTGCTCTGTGCCTGCTTGTTCCCTCATCGCTGGCACATTGTAGGCGTGGGGGGCGCACAGCGATCCTGGCTTTAGAATAGCACTTTCTTAATGTTTATTAATGGAATTGGCTGAGATGACAGTAGAGCGGGACATGTGATATTGCCCCTTCTCTCCCCACAAATATAACATGGCGGAATTACTGTTTATGTCATTCTGTAATATGGATGTCATGGTTTTTTTTTATCCTCCAAGGTTAGAGCATTATCTGTACCTGAAAGCGTTTTTATTGGAAATGATCACAAGCTCTTGGCTGTGCATACGTGTATGCAAAAAAAAAAAGCATTAGACAAGTGGCACGCTTCTGTCCACACATTGCATTGTAAAGTTCAGTCATCAGGGACATTTGCCAATCAGTGCTCGGGCATGAGTTTTCTCTATGGCTGTAGATGTGCTCCGGGCACCCATTTCCCATTGTGTATACTGTCTGTGGCACCTTTTACTTTCATCTATGGCGACACGGCAATAAATGATGGCTGATATTAAAATTGCAGTATTGTATTACAACATGGTAATGGGAGGTGGAGCCGCATATTCATGACTGTAATGAGCGGTACCATGTGACCGCTCAATACAGGAAGAAGATGCAGCGCCGGGGAAGCCAGGGACTGCAGGGACCGCGCCGGGAGCAGGTAAGTATAACTACACAGCCCCCGCTCCTCCTCCCCTGCCGACCCCCCGGGTATGACTCGAGTATAAGCCGAGAGGGGTACTTTCAGCCCCAAAAAATGGGCTGAAAAGCTCGGCTTATACTCGAGTATATACGGTGTGTGTATATGTGTATATATATATATATATATATATATATATATATATATATATATATATATATATATATATATATATATTAGATGGTGGCCCGATTCTAACGCATCGGGTATTCTAGAATATGCATGTCCACGTAGTATATTGCCCAGCCACGTAGTATATTGCCCAGCCACGTAGTATATTGCCCAGCCAATAGGTTGATGTCAGTTAACATTACACAGCTGACATTAACCCCTTTAAATATTACCCCACTTGCCACCGCACCTGAGCAAGTGGAAGAGCAAGGCTAATTGCCGGAATTGGCACATCTAATGGATGCACCATTTCTGGGGAGGCTGAGGGCTGATTTTTTTTATTTTTATTTATTTTTTTAGTCTGGGAGGGGGCCTATAACTATTGCCCCTTACTAGGCTATTAATATCAGCCCCCAGCTCTCTGTTTAGCCTTTGCTGGTTATTGATTTTATAGGGGGGACCCCACATATTTTTTTGGGGGGAGGGGGAAAGCTGTAACCAGTACAGGCTAAGCAAACAGTTGTGAGCTGATATTAATACTCTGGGAACCTTTAGGGCTATTGGCCTGTTCCCATAATATTAATATTACCCCCCAGCCATCGGGTTTCCCTCAGTTATTTTTTTATTTTTTGGTGGGGGGTGGGAAACATATTGATTGAGAAGAGGTCATCCCAGTAGTGGATAACCCCTTTAAATTAATACTATAGTTGGCAATTCTCCCAAAATGCACAGAGGACTCCCAGTAAAAGGGGAGATCTCGGGGCCTAGGGCAGCACTAACTATAAATACAGCCCTGGGTGTAGATCAAGGAAGTTGTCAGGATAAATATCTCAACGCAATATGCCTTGAAAATAGAAAGTACCGAACAAAACAAATGGAAAAACAATGGGTGGAAACAGGAGTCAATATTTGTGATAGAATTATGAGAAATGACCTGAATGAAATGGGATTTTACCTATAGAAAAGCCAAACTGAAACGCACTAACACGTAATAAGCTAGAGGACAATACAAGATGACACTCATTACCTAAAAAGTCTGTGCACAGGTTTTCTTAGAGATTTTGGACACTTTTCTCCTTTCTAGAATATGTTATAGATTTAGTGATGATTAAAGGGGATCTGTCACCAAGTATTTGCTGCCCCATCTGTGTGCAGCTTAATGTATGGGCAGAGACCCTGATTCCAACAATGCGCCACTTTATTTGCTAGTTGCAGTTATTTTTATATAATCTCCTCTGTTTTATCTGCTGCAGATCTAGCAGTGCTCTAAATGTTTAGCTGTGTATAGCCCCGCCCACACCACTGATTGGCTGCTTTCTGCCCTTGTACAATATACACGGAAAGCTGCCTATCGGTGGGGGCGGAGTTATGTAGAGCTCATTAATATGGAGCACTACATGGCAGCAGGTTTACGATTCCTCCAAATGATCTTCTGCAGATAAATCAGTAATTTTATAAAAACTACATCAAGCAGCTCAATAAGTGACACCGCTGGAATCAGGGTCTTTGCCCCTACATCCTGCTTCTCTCTGATTACATAGCAAAAACCTGCTCACATATTCCCTTTAAGTCCTCTTTTCAGGATGATGGTGAATTTCAAGCAAAGAGTGGTTTTAAAGCTTTTTCTTGAGAAAAGGAAACTTAAGAACACTTGACCACATGAGCAGCAAATGGTCCATGTCAAAGCGTCAACATGCAAAGCTTAGCTCTGCACTTGGAGTTAGAAGCAGGTTAATGTGGAGTGGATGAAAGCCCAAGGAAGAATAACAAAGTACTAAATTGGATTTTTTTTGCTAATGATGTCCTCGTTTTCTTCTTCTTGCTCTGGAAAAGCATACGCCGTTAATGCACATTAATTTACTTTAATTTGGGAGAGGTATGTTTCATGAAGCCGGAGTGCACATGAATAAACCCACAGCTCTTGTATTTTTGGCAGCACGTGCGTGATATTTTTTTTATAAAAATCCGATGCCGGCGATATAAGAGGCAGCAAAAATGCTCCGTGTTTTAGCATTGTGGGAACCTTAACCCCTTATCGATATCCATCGCACATATATGGAGCAAGTCGGTAGCGGGGGTGTGAATTGGGCTCGCAGGATGAACTCGCCCCAGACCCGGCAGGTGGAGCTGGGCGTCAAAAGGAGTCCGTTATTTTTACCATAAGCAGCAATTTTGTGGTATTGCAGCTTGCAGCAAAAGTGATCAGACGATCGCAGCTTCAAGACCCCTAAAGCTGTGTTCACACATTGCGTTTCTGGTTTTTTTTCTGAAGGCGGCAAAACCTGCTTTCTTGGTAGTAAGGAAGCTGCTTATAAACGGCATGTTTTGCTGCGTTTTAAATGTCTCTTGTACATGCTGATTAAGTTTAGAGCAGCAAAAAAAATGATTCAACTTAGGTTTTTACACCAAAAATGCAGCAAAACCTGATATCTGCGTTTTTTGCTGCGTTCTTGCACTTGCCCATTGCTTTCTATGGGTGACAAACCACTGAAAGAAGTGACATGCTACAGTTTGCAAAAACGCAGCAGTTTTCCCAGTCAGGCAAAAAAACAATTTGTGCAGATGAGATTCTTGAAATCTCATAGCCTTTGCTAGTACTGTAAAACGCAGCTCAAAATTTGCATCCAAAAGCAGAAAAACGCAACGTGTGAACGTGGCCATAAAGGGGCTAACCAGCACAGTGAAAAGGTGGCGGGACTCAAAATGACCTTGGATTTTGTTCACATGTCTCATACAGATTTTGGAGACGGGTAAAGGTATAAGGGTATGTGCCCACGCTGCAGATTTTCCTGCGGATTTTTCACTGCGGATTTTCTTGCGGTTTGTTCTGCGGATTCTTCTGCGGGTTTTCACCAGCACTTTCCTATTGGTGCTGGTTCAAACCCGCTGCCGAATCCGCACAAACAATTGACATGCTGCGGAAGATAATCCGCAGCGTTTCCGCGCGGCTTTTTCCGCAGCATGTGCACAGCGTTTTTTTTTTTTTCCACATAGGTTTACATTGTACTGTAAGGCTACGTTCACATTAGCGTTGCGCGCCGGTGCGTCGGCGACGCAACGCGCGACGCACCAAAAACGCGCGCAAAAACGCTGCGTTTTGCGACGCGTGCGTCGTTTTTTGACGAAAATCGGACGCACGAAAAATGCAACTTGTTGCATTTTCGTGCGTCCGACGCTAGCGTCGAAAACGACGCACATGTCGAAAAACGCTAACAAAAAAACGCACGCTTCCCCTATGTTAAACATAGGGGCGCGTCGCCGCTGCGTCGCCGACGCAACAGCGACACACATTAGCGTAACGCTAATGTGAACGTAGCCTAAACTTTGGGAAAACTGCTGCGGATCCTCAGCAGCCAAATCCGCTGCGGATCCGCAGCAAAATCCGCAGCGCGTGCACACAGCCTAAGGCCGGTTTCACACGTCCACGGAATTATCCGTGTCTGTGTGCCCCTACGTTTCTGTGGCACATCAGTGCCGCACACGTGTGCCGCCCGTGTGCCCACTGGGAACCACACGTACCAGCATCTGGTGCTGAAGCCGCGATTCATATCTTCCCTGCAGCAGCGTTTGCTGCAGAGAAGATATGAATAATAGATCTTTATTTTAAACACTGTGCCCATCCTGTGCGCCCCCCCCCCCCCCCCCCGCTGTTCTGAAAATACTCACCAAGCTCCTTCGTTGGCTGTCGCTGCTTCCTGTTCTGGCCGCATCTCCTGTATGCGGTCACGTGGGGCCGCCGATTGCAGTAATGAATATGCAGCTCCACCCCTATGGGTGGCACATAGATCTTTATTTTAAACACTATTATTCATATCTTCTCTGCAGCAAACGCTGCTGCAGGGAAGATATGCTTTGCGGCTTCAGCACCAGTGGGGGGGACAGCGCTTACTGTAGCGCTGTCTCCTGCACGGCACACGGACTGCACACGAACAACGTCCGTGTGCGGTACGTGTTTTACACGGACCCATTGACTTTAATGGGTCCGTGTAATACGTGCGCTCCCACGAACACTGACATGTCTCCGTGTTTGGCACACGGAGACACGGTCCGCAAAAAATCAATGACATCTGCACAGATGCATTGATTTTTATGTGTCTACGTGTGTCAGTGTCTCCAGTACGTGAGGAAACTGTCACGTCACGTCCTGGAGCCACTGACGTGTGAAACCGGCCTAAGGGAGCACTTGTTCTGTCATTTCCCTTTGTGCATTATTATTAGAATTTCTATTTCTACACTTGACCGTTCTCCTTTTGTAACACACATCACCAACGGCAAATCTGTGTTTAGGTGTGTTTGTGTTTAAATACAAGCGATATTATCATGTTAGTACATGAAACATGTTGTTGGAAGCTTCCTACTTCTGCTTTTCCTTAAGGTACCGTCACACTAGACGATATCGCTAGCGATCCGTGACGTTGCAGCGTCCTCGCTAGCGATATCGTCCAGTGTGACAGGCAGCAGCGATCAGGCCCCTGCTGTGCTGTCGCTGGTCGGGGAAGAAAGTCCAGAACTTTATTTCGTCGCTGGACTCCCCGCAGACATCGCTGAATCGGTGTGTGTGACACCGATTCAGCGATGTCTTCACTGGTAACCAGGGTAAACATCGGGTAACTAAGCGCAGGGCCGCGCTTAGTAACCCGATGTTTACCCTGGTTACCATCGTAAAAAAACAAACAGTACATACTTACATTCAGCTGTCTGTCCCTTGCCGTCTATTTCCTGCACTGACTGCTGGCCGCAAAGTGAAAGTGAAAGCACAGCACAGCGGTGAGTCACACAGCGGTGACTCACCGCTGTGGCTGTGCTCTGCTTTCACTTTGCGGCCAGCAGTCAGTAGTGCAGCAAACAGACGGCAAGGGACAGACAGCTGAATGTAAGTATGTACTGTTTGTTTTTTTACGATGGTAACCAGGGTAAACATCGGGTTACTAAGCGCGGCCCTGCGCTTAGTTACCCGATGTTTACCCTGGTTACCGGGGACCTTGGATCGTTGGTCGCTGGAGGGCTGTCTGTGTGACAGCTCTCCAGCGACCAAACAGCGACGCTGCAGCGATCCGGATCGTTGTCGGTATCGCTGCAGCGTCGCTAAGTGTGACGGTACCTTTAAACGCTTAGGAGACGATCGTCCACTTGTAAAACTGTTCTATTTGTGTTTGTTTAAAAGGGAGAATTTCCACCGGAATGAACTCGCGACAAGGTCACTCTGAGCTACTCTTGTTCCTGAGCCGTGTACTTTCTATCAGTGACCTATTTTCAGGAACGTTGGATAGAATATTGGGAAATTGTGTGGCCTTCAATTCTTTTAAGGGGGCTGTCCCACAAACAAAATTCCTTTTTAATCAGTAAATCTTTGAATGATAATAACGTCCACAATTGGATGTGCTTAAAAAAAAAAATGTTCCTGTGCGGAGATAATCTTATAACTGTGCCCCTGCTGTGTACTGTGTAATGGCCGTGTCTGACTGTACAAGGACATGGTCTGATCATACCGCATCTCCTGGGCAGGGGAGGACACAAAAGAGTATACTGACAGGACAGAATGGGATCACAGCTGATTCTTTCTGTGAGGTAAAACATTGTTTAAAAACAGGTAAAGTCTAAAATCACTGCACTCATAACAGGAAATATTTTGCTTAAAGTGAATATGTTTATAGGTGATAAGCGACAGGTAATTTAAGTGAATATGTTTATTTATATGTGATAAGCGACAGGTAATTTGACGTTTCGACCACGCTGTGGCCTTGATCACAATGTCGCTGAAAAGAATGAATTGAAAAAATATATTATGTACAATATATACAGTGGGACATATAATTACAAAGCATGTATTACATATTTACAAAGAGGATGAACACATGTCAAGAGGAATTACATAATGAATAAGTGTATTAGGTAATAGGCTACATATGAATACAAAAACTTATATTGTTGGTATAGGGAGCATCAAGAGGAGGCTAGGCACGAGAGGGATTGAAAAAACTCATACATGGTATGGTTGTATAGCATGATGAGATGGAAAGGACAAAAAATGATGAATAAACAGACATACCGTTGTAATGTTACTTCAGCAAGTCGTACTTGTACATCCCCTTTGGGAAAAGGTATATGTGATGGGTATGTCCTGTTTGTCATGTCGGACGCTATTCACACTAGGGCGTCCGACAGACAGCGGTAATTCTGCATTCGTCCACTATGCGCTCAGTGGCGCCGGCTAGATTTTATCTAGGTTGTTCGGGGTTAATCTAGCTGGTACTCGGATTGGAGGTTGGGTCACGCCCACGGCCTTTATATAGTTCTTCTGAACTTTGGGCGTCGCCGATTATAGCTTGTGTCTTGTACCTGGTGATCTCAGTTCGGAGTGGTGGTCTTGGAGTGGAAATATCATATCTAGTGGTGTATGATCCTTTGTCATATTTCTCCTTCCTATGTTTGTGTTTTGTTTTGCCCTGTGCCCATTAGAGTGTTTTCCTGAGTGTGTTTGCGGCGTGGTGCGTTTTTGGTTTTCCCTGTCTGTGCTTTCTGTAGGGGTTGGTGTGAGGAATTAACACTGGGTGGAGGGTGGAGGTTTCAGAATAGTACTGAAACAGGAGTCAGGATCAGGCCTGGCGGCCCAGACAAGCACACCAGTGTAATCTCTGGGAGAGGGACAGACAGGGTTTCCCTAGTCTGAGGGATATCGCAGGGGCCCGGGTTATTAGCTTTAGCCTACCTAGGCTCCCCGTGACACTGTTAGGAATAATAAAGCATTATGATCCCCCATGGTAAATGTTGTCTTTAATAGTACGTAGAGTGGTATGGTGGGCTAGGTGGAAAGGTGTGTACACAGTGTAGTACTAAAGGTAGAGCAGTAAAATTATGATATAGTGACCGTGCAACTTGCAGAGGCAAAGATAAAAAAATGGGTGGAATGAAGTTTACCACACTGGATCAAATATGCACTGGATTCTCAGGATTGATCATTGGTAATATGGCTGCAAAAAGGGGAAACAAGTTGCTTATGTAGTAGTATGGATGATGTTCTATAAAGATATCCATATTGTAGATAGGTAAAGAAATATATATTTACCACTTTAAGTGGGAGTAGTGCTGGGGCCGCAATGTGGTCAATGATACTTGCACATACAGCTGTGGGATAAAAGGTTATACTGATAAATAAGGCGGTAAAATATATGGCGGTACTTATCTGAGTTGAAGCTGAGCTTACATCCTACGATATCAGAAGGTAGGCGGAGGTACGAGTCGACGTTGGTGGTAAGGTGGGAGAGCTGGCAAAACTATGCCTAAGCGGGGAGAAGCTGGTGAGGCTCTGACACCGCTGCTGTATAAAGCGCCAAACGGTCAGATGACCGGAAGTGACGGACACCGCCGGCGCATGCACAGTAGGAAAATTTGCCTGTCGCTTGTCTATAAATAAACATACACTGTGTGCAGAATTATTAGGCAAGTTGTATTTTAGAGGATTATTTTTATTATTGATCAACAACTATGTTCTCAATCAACCCAAAAGACTCGTAAATATCAAAGCCTAATATTTTTGGAAGTTGGAGTGGGTTATTTTTAGATTTGGCTATCTTAAGAGGATATCTGTTTGTGCAGGTAACTATTACTGTGCAGAATTATTAGGCAACTTAATGAAAACCAATATAACTGCACAAAGTTTAGAAATAAACATTTCTGACATGCAAAAACCAAACCCCAAAATATTAGTGACCAATATAGCCACCTTTCTTTATGATGACACTCAGCAGCCTTCCATCCATAGATTCTGACAGTTGCTTGATCTGTCTACGATCAACATTACGTGCAGCAGCCACCACAGCCTCCCAGACACTGTTCTGAGAGGTGGACTGTTTTCCCCCCCTGTAGATCTCACATTTTATGAGGGACCACAGGTTCTCTATGGGATTCAGATCAGGTGAACAAGGGGGCCATGTCATTATTTTTTCTTCTTTGAGGTCTTTACTGGCCAGCCACGCTGTGGAGTAGTTGGAGGCATGTGATGGAGCATTGTCCTGCATGAAAATCATGTTTTTATTGAACGATACCGACTTCTTCCTGTACCACTGCTTGAAGTTGTCTTCCAGAAACTGGCAGTAGGTCTGGGAGTTGAGCTTCACTCTATCCTCAACCCGAAAAGGTCCCACAAGTTCATCTTTGTTGATCCCAGCCCATACCAGTACCCAACCTCCACCTTGCAGGCGTCTGAGTCAGAGTGGAGCTCTCTGCCCTTTACTGATCCAGCCATGTGGCCCATCAAGAGTCACTCATTTCATCAGTCCATAAAACCTTTGAAAAGTCAGTCTGAAGATATTACTTTGCCCAGTCTTGACATTTAATCTTATGTTTCTTGTTCAAAGGTGGTCGTTTTTCAGCCTTCCTTACCTTGGCCATGTCCCTGAGTATCGCACACCTTGTGCTTTTTGTTACTCCAGTAATGTTGCAGCTCTGAAATGTGGCAAAACTGGTGGCAAATGGCATCTTGGCAGCTTCACGCTTGATTTTCCTCAATTCATGGGCAGTTATTTTGTGCCTTTTTGCCCAAAACGCTTCTTGCGACCCTGTTGACTATTTGCCATGAAATGCTTGATTGTTTGATGATCACGCTTCAAAAGTTTGGCAATTTCAAGACTGCTGCATCCCTCTGCAAGACATCTCACAATTTTGGACTTTTGAGAGCCCGTCAAATCTCTCTTCTGACCCATTTTGCCAAAGGAAAGGAAGTTGCTTAATAATTAAGCACACCTTATATAGGGTTTTGATGTCATTAGACAACACCCCTCCTCATTACAGAGATGCACATCACCTGATTTACTTAATTGGTAGTTGGCTCTCAAGCCTTAACAGCTTGGAGTAGGACAACATGTATAAAAAGTATCATGTGATCAAAATACAACTTATTACTAACACAATCAGGAAGCACCAAAGTATAGTGTATCTGAGAGCGAAAACATTCTGCTCTCCCCAAACACCAGCACGGTGTCCTATCACTGGGACCACTCCAGACAAATATGAGCACAGAAAAATAGAGTAATAAAGTCCACAAAAACATAATTATAGTAAAAATGTCAATCTTATTTTTATTAAAGACAAAAAATCACAACAATACGTATACATAAACAGTCAAATGTTCCAAAATGTGCTGTATGCACCATGCAAACTCAGGAGGAACAATAAGAAAGAGACATGACGGAAAAAAGTGAGAAGGGAAGGGGAACAAACGCTCCCTATGTATCGTTAAATAGCTCTAGTGCACTGGTGCACATATGCAATAAAGGGTCCCACAGGTATCCCATATGCATGCATAGCAAGATGTCACTAGTAGCACATAACAGGCTTACCCATCTTACGTGTCTGGAAGCGCACCCCCTCCTTCTCACAGCCCCCGAACGCACGTTTCGCCAAATGGCTTTTTCAACAAAATCCAACTTGCCTAATAATTCTGCACGCAGTGTTTTCACTTGAAGCAAATATTTCCTGTTGTGAGTGCAGTGATTTTAGACTTTACCTATCGATGGGATTATTGATTCCGTTCACCGGCACCTTAACACTTAGCAAACTCTAGTCGTGTGCTAGCCATTTATTCTTTCTATTGTTTAAAAACAGGCAGGGAAATGCTTTACCTCCCAAAACGAATCAGCTGCGACCCCGTGCTGTAATTTATGTATTCTCTTATGCTTCCTCCCCTGGCCCAGAGGATTATTTCAGCAAAGGAACTTTTTTTTTTAATTACATCCAATTGTGGAACTTATTTTTATTACTAGAGCTATTGAATAAAATGTACTTTGTGCTTGGGAAAACCCCTTTAACCTGTATTGTCCCTAAATGCTATTAACCTGACATCTGAATAAGACTTTTTATGCTTCGGATGGGTCATCAATATCTCATCATGAAGGTATGACACCTTGTGTCCACACGATCACCTGTTATCTCCAGCAGTGGCCGGATGTACACAGTGTACGGATACAAACTGCTGAGCTCTGATATTGCTTAGTGGCGACAAGTACTGCAGATCTGCTCTTATTCAAGGAATGGGAAACCTAAATATAGGCCTCAGTATCCTATAGATGAAACCCACATTAAAGGGAACCTGTCGTATAAAAAACGCTGTTAATCTCCCGGTTAATAGCGTCACTAACCTGCCCAGCGCCCGCACTTAGCCGAATGCTGCGGGGAGAAAATTACGGTAACTTTATTCCCTGTTTTTGTCATGGCGCTGGTTCAGTCATTGCTCTGTGTATACAGAGTGGCAGCTGTAACCGTGCTTCCGGCCCTGACGGACAGCCGGCCCAATGCAGAGCCAGTGTTAGTGAGAGTCGGGAGCAAGGATACAGCTGCTGCTCTGTATACTCAAAGCGGTGACTGAACCGGAGCTGCTCACCGGGGCTGAAACCGGAACGCTGCCGGGGGTAATAAAGTTCATTTTCTCTCCACAGCGTTCTGCTATGGTGCTGGAGAGGTTAAAAAACCTGTATATGCAAATTAGTGGTGTTTTTTCTGGTAACAGGTTCCCTTTTAAAGCACTCACTTTGCTGGTCACTGAATTCCTTTATTTCTCACTCAAATTGCTTTTATTTTCCACAGGTATAATTGTGTTTTTCAATAAGCAGATACTAGACAAGTTGTATATGTAATTCATATTAGTCTTGCTAACTTCACCTTTCATCATTTCCTTGTATGCCGCACCTTAGGCCGGGGTCACAACTTGTGAGTGCAGTGTGAGAAACTCGCGCGAGTCTCTCACATCAATACCCAGCACTGCCGCCGGCACTCGGGACCGGAGCATTCAGCTACATAGATATACATGCAGCCGCACACTCTGATTCCGAGTGCCGGCGGCAGTGCCGGGTATTGAGGCGAGAGACTCGCGCGAGTTTCTCACATTGCACTCACAAGTGTGACCCCGGCCTTAGACTTGCATAGTAACATGGTTATTAAGGTTGAAGGAAGACTTTAAGTCCATCTAGTTCAACCCATAGCCTAACCTAACATGCCCTAACATGTTGATCCAGGGGAAGGCAAAAAAAACCCATGTGGCAAAGAGTAAGCTCCACCTTGGGGAAAAAAATTCCTTTCCGACTCCACATACGGCAATCAGACTAGTTCCCTGGATCAACGCTCTATCAAGGAATCTAGTGTATATACCTGTTGTGAATTCTGTTGTCAAGCTCCCTCCTGTGGTCATGAATGGTACTTCGGCCGGTTCTGTCCATGGGCTTCCTCTGTTGGTTGTGAGTGGGGCTGCGGCTTCTGAGTTTCCTTCCACAGGTGACGAGGTTAATTCGTTAGCTGGCTGCGTTATTTAACTCCACTTAGATCATTGCTCCATGCCACCTGTCAATGTTCCAGTATTGGTCTAGTTCACTCCTGGATCGTTCTTGTGACCTGTCTTCCCAGCAGATGCTAAGTTCCTGCTTGTTTTTCTTTAGTTTGCTATTTTTCTGTCCAGCTTGCTATTTTGATTTTTGTCTTGCTTGCTGGAAGCTCTGGGACGCAGAGGGAGCGCCTCCGCACCGTGAGTCGGTGCGGAGGGTCTTTTGCGCCCTCTGCGTGGTCTTTTTGTAGTTTTTTGTGCTGACCGCAAAGTTACCTTTCCTATCCTCAGTCTGTTCAGTAAGTCGGCCTCACTTTGCTAAATCTATTTCATCTCTGTGTTTGTAATTTTCATCTTTTCTCACAGTCATTATATGTGGGGGGCTGCCTTTTCCTTTGGGGAATTTCTCTGAGGCAAGGTAGGCTTATTTTTCTATCTTCAGGGCTAGCTAGTTCCTTAGGCTGTGTCGAGTTGCATAGGGAGCGTTAGGAGCAATCCACGGCTATTTCTAGTGTGTGTGATAGGATTAGGGATTGCGGTCAGCAGAGTTCCCACGTCTCAGAGCTCGTCCTATATTATTTGTAACTATCGGGTCATTCCGTGTGCTCTTAACCACCAGGTCCATTATTGTCCTTACCACCAGGTCATAACATATACCCTGTAACATTATACTTTTCCAGAAAGGTATTCAGTCCCCTCTTAAATTTTAGTAATGAATCACTCATTACAACATCATACGGCAGAGAGTTCCATAGTCTCACTGCTCTTACAGTAAAGAATCCGCGTCTGTTATTATGCTTAAACCTTCTTTCCTCCAGACGTAGAGGATGCCCCCTTGTCCCTGTTTCAGGTCTATGATTAAAAAGATCATCAGAAAGGTCTTTGTTTTGTCCCCTCATATATTTATACATTAAAATAAGATCACCCCTTAGTCTTCGTTTTTCCAAACTAAATAGCCCCAAGTGTAATAACCTATCTTGGTATTGCAGTCATCTAATAACCTTGGTCGCTCTTCTCTGCGCCCGCTCTAGTTCAGCTATGTCTTTCTTATACACCGGAGACCAGAACTGTGCACAGTATTCTAAGTGTGGTCGAACTAGTGACTTGTATAGAGGTAAAATTATGTTCTCCTCATGAGCATCTATGCCTCTTTTAATGCATCCCATTATTTTATTTGCCTTTGTAGCAGCTGCCTGACACTGGCCACTGAATATGAGTTTGTCATCCACCCATACACCCAAGTCTTTTTCATTGATGGTTTTGCCCAGAGTTTTAGAATTAAGCACATAATTATACATCTTATTACTTCTACCCAAGTGCATGACCTTACATTTATCCCCATTAAAGCTCATTTGCCATTTATCAGCCCAAGCTTCTAGTTTACATAAATCATCCTGTAATATAAAATTGTCCTCCTCTGTATTGATTACCCTGCAGAGTTTAGTGTCATCTGCAAATATTGAAATTCTACTCTGAATGCCCCCTGCAAGGTCATTAATAAATATGTTAAAAAGAAGAGGGCCCAATACTGACCCCTGTGGTACCCCACTGCTAACCACTACCCAGGCCGAGTGTGCTCCATTAATAACCACCCTTTGTTTCCTATTCCTGAGCCAGCTCTCAACCCACTTGCACATATTTTCCCCTATCCCCATTATTCTCATTTTATGTATCAACCTTTTGTGTGGCACCATATCAAAAGCTTTTGAAAAGTCCATATACACTACATCCACTGGGTTCCCTTGGTTCAGTCCGGAACTTACCTCTTCATAGAAGCTGATCAGAATAGTCTGACATGAACGGTACCTAGTAAACCCATGCTGATACTGGGTCATGAGGTTATTCCTCTTCAGATACTCCAGCATAGCATCCCTTAGAATGCCCTCCAGGATTTTACACACAGTAGAGGTTAAGCTTACTGGCCTATAATTTCCGAGTTCAGTTTTTGTCCCCTTTTTGAATATTGGCACCACATTTGCTATACGCCAGTCCTGTGGTACAGACCCTGTTATTATGGAGTCTTTAAAGATTAAAAATAATGGTCTATCAATGACTGTACTTAATTCCTGCAGTACTTGAGGGTGTATCCCATCCGGGCCCGGAGATTTGTCAATTTTAATGATTTTTAGACGCCGCCGCACGTCCTGCTGGGTTAAGCAGGTGACATTTAATTGGGAATTTTTATCACTAGTCATTTTGTTTGCCATGGGATTTTCTTGTGTAAATACTGATGAAAAAAAGTCATTTAGCATATTGGCTTTTTCCTCGTCCTCATCCACCATTTCACCCAGACTATTTTTAAGGGGGCCAACACTACCATTTTTTAGTTTCTTACTATTTATGTAGTTAAAGAATATTTTAGGATTATTTTTACTCTCTCTGGCAATGAGTCTCTCTGTCTCAATCTTTGCTGCCTTGATTTGCTTTTTACAGAATTTATTTAATTTTTTTTATTTATTTAATGCCTCCTCACTACCTACTTCCTTTAATTCTCTAAATGCTTTCTTTTTGTCACTTATTGCGCCCCTTACAGCTCTATTTAGCCATATTGGTTTCCTCCTATTTCTAGTATGTTTATTCCCATACGGTATATACTGTGCACAGGTCCTATCCAAGACACTAATAAATGTCTCCCATTTACTTTGTGTATTTTTGTGTCTCAGGATATCGTCCCAGTTAATTGCACCAAGATCCTCTATCATCCGTTGGAAATTTGCTCTCCTGAAGTTTAGTGTCCTTGTAACCCCTCTATTACACATCTTTTTAAAGGATACATGAAAACTTATTATTTTGTGATCCCTATTTCCCAAGTGACCCCCAACCCTTATATTTGCTATGTGGTCTGGCCTGTTGGTTAATATTAGGTCTAGCAGTGCCCCCCTTCTTGTTGGGTCCTGAACCAGTTGTGAAAGGTAATTGTCTCTCAGAGTTGTCAAAAACCGATTACCTTTGCTGGAACTGCAGGTTTCTGTTCCTCAATCTATTTCAGGGTAGTTGAAGTCCCCCATAATAATGACTTCTCCTTGAGTCGCAGCTTCATCTATTTGCTTTACGAGGATATTCTCAATTGCTTCCATTATTTTTGGAGATTTATAACAAACCCCTATCAATAATTTATTATTTTTTCCCCCTCCCCTTATCTCCACCCACAGGGATTCTACATTTTCATTAAATTCACCTATATTATCACGCAGGATGGGTTTTAAGGACGATTTTACATAGACACACCCCACCCCCTCGCTTATCTGTACGGTCATTTCTGAACAGGCTATAGCCCTGCAAGTTAACAGCCCGGTCATGGCTCTCATCCAGCCATGTCTCAGATATCCCCACCATGTCATAATTATGCTCCAACAACATTAGTTCTAATTCGTCCATTTTGTTGGCAAGGCTTCTGGCATTAGTATACATGCACATGATGTTCTTCTCTGTACCTCTATTCTGTCTTAAATTATTAACTGTTCTAACCCCACCCCCCATCCCACTGCCACCCCCATCTTCCTTATTTGTGCCCAGGTCTCTATCTGCACTATCTTCCCCTCCTATAAATTGAATACCCTCCCACCAATTCCTAGTTTAACCCCTTTCTGCCATCAGACGTACTATTGCGTCCATGGGGGGTGGGCCCTACTTCCCAAGGACGCAATAGTACGTCATATGCGATCGGCAGCGCTCACGGGGGGAGCGGCGCCGATCGCGGCCGGGTGTCAGCTGCCTATCGCAGCTGACATCCGGCACTATGTGCCAGGAGCGGTCACGGACCGCCCCCGGCACATTAACCCCCGGCACACCGCGATCAAAGATGATCGCGATGTGCCGGCGGTGCAGGGAAGCACCGCGCAGGGAGGGGGCTCCCTGCGGGCTTCCCTGAGACCCCCGCAGCAACGCGATGTAATCGCGTTGCTGCGAGGGTCTTGCCGCCCTCCCTCCCTGCTCCAGGTCCCGGATCCAAGATGGCCGCGGATCCGGGTCCTGCAGGTAGGGAGGTGGCTTCACAGAGCCTGCTCAGAGCAGGCACTGTGAAGCCTGCACTGCTGCATGTCAGATCAGTGATCTGACAGAGTGCTGTGCAAACTGTCAGATCACTGATCTGTGATGTCCCCCCCTGGGACAAAGTAAAAAAGTAAAAAAAAAAATTTCCAAATGTGTAAAAAAAATTAAAAAAAAATATTCCTAAATAATGAAAAAAAAAAAAAAATATTCCCATAAATACATTTCTTCATCTAAATAAAAAAAAAACCAAACAATAAAAGTACACATATTTAGTATCGCCGCGTCCGTATCGACTCGCCCTATAAAACTGGCACACTAGTTAACCCCTTCAGTAAACACCGTAAGGAAAAAAAAAAAAAAAACGAGGCAAAAAACGACGCTTTATTATCATACAGCCGAACAAAAAGTGGAATAACACGTGATCAAAAAGACAGATATAAATAACCATGGTACCGCTGAAAGCGTCATCTTGTCCCGCAAAAAACGAGCCACCATACAGCATCATCAGCAAAAAAATGAAAAAGTTATAGTCCTGAGAATAAAGCGATGCCAAAATAATTATTTTTTCTATAAAATAGTTTTTATCGTATAAAAGCGCCAAAACATAAAAAAATGATATAAATGAGATGTCGCTGTAATCGTACTGACCCGAAGAATAAAACTGCTTTATCAATTTTACCAAACGCGGAACGGTATAAACGCCTCCCCCAAAAGAAATTCATGAATAGCTGGTTTTTGGTCATTCTGTCTCACAAAAATCGGAATAAAAAGCGATCAAAAAATGTCACGTGCCCGAAAATGTTACCAATAAAAACGTCAACTCGTCGCGCAAAAAACAAGACCTCACATGACTGTGTGGACCAAAATATGGAAAAATTATAGCTCTCAAAATGTGGTAACGCAAAAAATATTTTTTGCAATAAAAAGCGTCTTTCAGTGTGTGACGGCTGCCAATCATAAAAATCCGCTAAAAAACCCGCTATAAAAGTAAATCAAACCCCCCTTCATCACCCCCTTAGTTAGGGAAAAATAAAAAAATGTATTTATTTCCATTTTCCCGTTAGGGCTAGGGTTAGGGCTAGGGTTAGGGCTAGGGTTAGGGCTAGGGTTAGGGCTAGGGTTAGGGTTAGGGCTAGGGTTAGGGTTAGGGCTAGGGTTAGGGCTAGGGTTAGGGCTAGGGTTAGGGCTGGGGCTAGGGTTAGGGTTGGGGCTAGGGTTAGGGCTAGGGTTAGGGCTACAGTTAGGGTTGGGGCTAAAGTTACAGTTAGGGTTTAGATTACATTTACAGTTGGGAATAGGGTTGGGATTAGGGTTAGGGGTGTGTCAGGGTTAGAGGTGTGGTTAGGGTTACCGTTGGAATTAGGGTTAGGGGAGTGTTTGGATTAGGGTTTCAGTTATAATTGGGGGGTTTCCACTGTTTAGGCACATCAGGGGCTCTCCAAAAGCGACATGGTGTCCGATCTCAATTACAGCCAATTCTGCGTTGAAAAAGTAAAACAGTGCTTCTTTCCTTCCGAGCTCACCCGTGTGCCCAAACAGGGGTTTACCCCAACATATGGGGTATCAGCGTACTCAGGACAAATAGGACAACAACTGTTGGGGTCCAATTTCTCCTGTTACCCTTGGGAAAATACAAAACTGGGGGCTAAAAAATAATTTTTGTGGGAAAAAAAAGATTTTTTATTTTTACGGCTCTGCGTTATAAACTGTAGTGAAACACTTGGGGTTCAAAGTTCTCACAACACATCTAGATAAGTTCCCGGGGGGGTCTAGTTTCCAATATGGGGTCACTTGTGGGGGGTTTCTACTGTTTAGGTACATTAGGGGCTCTGCAAACGCAATGTGACGCCTGCAGACCATTCCATCTAAGTCTGCATTCAAATGGCACTCCTTCCCTTCCGAGCCCTCCCATGCGCCCAAACAGTGGTTTCCCCCCACATATGGGGTATCAGCGCACTCAGGACAAATTGGACAACACATTTTTGGGTCCAATTTCTCCTGTTACCCTCGGGAAAATACAAAACTGGGGGCTAAAAAATAATTTTTGTGGGAAAAAATTTTTGTTTTATTTTTACGGCTCTCCATTATAAACCTCTGTGAAGCCCTTGGTGGGTCAAAGCGCTCAACACACATCTAGATAAGTTCCTTAGGGGGTCTACTTTCCAAAATGGTGTCACTTGTGAGTGGTTTCTACTATTTAGGTACATTAGGGGCTCTGCAAACGCAACATGGCGTCTCATCTCAATTCCTGTCAATTTTGCATTGAAAAGTCAAACGGCGCTCCTTCCTTTCCGAGCTCTCCCATCCGCCCAAACAGTGGTTTACCCCCACATATGGGGTATCAGCGCACTCAGGACAAATTGTACAACAACTATTGGGGTCCAATTTCTTCTCTTACCCTTGGAAAAATAAAAAATTGGGGGCGAAAAGATAATTTTTGTGAAAAAATATGATTTTTTATTTTTACGGTTCTACATTATAAACTTCTGTGAAGCACTTGGTGGGTGAAAGAGCTCACCACACCTCTAGATAAGTTCCTTAGGGGGTCTACTTTCCAAAATGGTGTCACTTGTGGGGGGTTTCAATGTTTAGGCACATCAGGGGCTCTCCAAACGAAACATGGCGTCCCATCTCAATTCCAGTCAATTTTGCATTGAAAAGTCAAATGGCGCTCCTTCGCTTCCGAGCTGTGCCATGCGCCCAAACAGTGGTTTACCCCCACATGTGGGGTATTGGCGTACTCAGGACAAATTGTACAACAATGATTGCGGTCCATTTTCTCCTGTTACCCTTGGTAAAATAAAACAAATTGGAGCTGAATTAAATTTTTTGTGAAAAAAAGTTAAATGTTCATTTTTATTTAAACATTCAAAAAATTCCTGTGAAGCACCAGAAGGGTTAATAAACTTCTTGAATGTGGTTTTAAGCACCTTGAGGGGTGTAGTTTTTAGAATGGTGTCACACTTGGGTATTTTCTATCATATAGACCCCTCAAAATGACTTCAAATGAGATGTGGTCCCTAAAAAAAAATGGTGTTGTAGAAATGAGAAATTGCTGGTCAACTTTTCACCCTTATAACTCCCTAACAAAAAAACATTTTGGTTCCAAAATTGTGCTGATGTAAAGTAGACATGTGGGAAATGTTACTTATTAAGTATTTTGTGTGACATATCTCTGTGATTTAATTGCATAAAAATTCAAAGTTGGAAAATTGCGAAATTTTCATAATTTTCGCCAAATTTCCATTTTTTTCACAAATAAACGCAGGTACTATCAAAGAATTTTTACCATTGTCATGAAGTACAATATGTCACGAGAAAACAATGTCAGATTCACTGGGATCCGTTGAAGCGTTCCAGAGTTATAACCTCATAAAGGGACAGTGGTCAGAATTGTAAAAATTGGCCCGGTCATTAACGTGCAAACCACCCTTGGGGGTAAAGGGGTTAAACACTCCTCCAACCTTCTAGCCATTTTCTCCCTCAACACAATCTCCCGTTGCCTCTCTGGCGTGGCACGTGGTACAGGCAGTATTTTGGAAAATACCACTTTGGAGGTCCTTGCTTTCAGCTTGCAGCCTAATTCCATGAAATCATCTTTAAGGACCTTCCACCTACCTCTAACTTTGTCATTTGTGCCAATGTGCACCATGACCGCTGGGTCCTCACCAGCCCCTCCCAGTAATCTGTCCACCCGATCAGCGATGTGTCGGACTCGAGCGCCTGATAGGCAGCACACCGTTCGACGATCCCTGTCTTTGTGACAGATTGCCCTATCTGTTCCCCTAATAATTAAGTCCCCCACTACCAGCACCTGTCTGGCCTGCCCTGCTCTCCTATTTCCCTCCTTACTGGAGCAGTCACTCCTCCGGCTTTCAGAGGACATGCCTGGCTGCAGCAGTGCTACCCCTGTACTGGCACCCCCCTCATCTGCCAACTTAGCAAACTTATTGGGGTGTTCCAGATCAGGACTAGCCTCCCTGGCACTCTTCCCTCTACCCCGCTTCCTAACTGTCACCCAGCTTGCTACTTCATCGTCCTACAGCTCCATCCTACCATCCCCCCCCCCTCATCTATCCCATTGAGCGTCTGCTCCGTGAGCAGAAGACTCCTCTCCATATTGTCAATGCATCTCAGTGTTGCCAGCTGCACATTTAGATTCAGAATCTGGGTTTCCAAATGCACAACGTGCTCACATCTCGCACAGCAGTATGCACTCTCGATCGGCTGCTCAAGGATTGCATACGTGTGGCACTTTTTTTTGTCTTTGGCCAATGTAACCTTTTTTGGTTTGTTTTTTTTTCTTGTCTTTATGGACATTTCCTGGGATACATGTTACGGTTAGGATCACACCTTTATTAGGGATTCCACTTTATGGATATGTCGGACACAAACTGTCACTGGTATCCCATAATGACCATATTGGATTTTTGTTAGTTTTTTTTGTTGTCATTTTAGCAGGAAAAAAAATAACATCTTTGTGCTTCTCTTTCACTTTCAGTTAAATTGACAGAAACTCTTACTGGAAGTTCAATCCCTGATGCGACCATATCCCAACTAACCATTACACACAGAGCCGTATACTATTTCCCTTTTTTTTAATTTTTCATCTCATATTTGTGTTAGGACTCCGGACTAAATAAAAATATTTGTTGGAATAAAACTACTCCGCTGCAAAATTTGACAAGAAGGGTTGGTTTCATTGCACCAGAAGGGAAATGTTATCCATGTGCAGAATTTTGACTTTTCATTAATGAGTTACGAGAAGAAATGTAGGAAGTGTAGCTATAAAATAAATGATGTCAGCGCTGGGGAGCTCCTGGGCGCCCAGTAAAATGACTGTACAGATAATCTAAGGATGAAAGTCTCTAGATTATGGGGGAACTGTGTGTTCTTGCTGTGGCTTATAATGTCTTGTTTGGATGGGAGGTTTCTAGTGTGCTGTAATGATATATTATATGATAATGGGTTTCTACCTCACCCCATGCTTGTGTAATAATAGCTTTATTATTGTGGGTAGGGTTCATTGTAAAGCTAAAGACTTCGAGTAACAATGGATTAAGTAAACAAGTATTAGCAATGCTTGCCCTAATTATCAATCTATTTCATATACCAAAGCGTAAACCAAAAACGTGCTTTTTCCCATGGAAATATTGATTTGCTTTTACTTTCCTCAGCTCCACATGTGTTAGAATTTTGAGGATTGTAGATTTGGGCAAAAATCTAAACTAATTCCCACTGCATAGCTGGAGGCCAAGAAAAGCCGCTTCTCTGTGGTGAGACGCGTGATGTTAGCCGATACTTATCATGTTGCTACTCGCCATGTGTTGGTTTGGATCACAGTTGACTTGTTGTGGTGGTAAGTTTTATAAAGAACTCGTAGCAGTAAGTTCTGAACACCAGTGTAGATTACTCTGCATGTCCCCTCAAAGTGTGAAATTAATCTCCGCTCACATAACATTTACAGTACTATATACATATACATCACATAGGAGACCCTGAGACTGTAGTATACATAGTAACATAGGTTGAAAAAATACCTAGATTCATAAAGTTCAACCTTTTTTTTTTTTCACCAATTTTACAGTTTGTCACTAAATTATCTATAACCAACAATGTTGTGTACTGTGTTTTCCCATTCAGATATCTTATGCAGATCGTTTTGTAATATTGTACGATCAAGGTCTGTTTTTAAAGGGAACCTGTCACCTCCCAAAATCGATGGTGAGGTAAGCTCACCGCCATCAGTGGCTTATCTACAGCATTCTGTAATAGATAAGCCGCCGATGTTACCTGAAAGAGGAGAAAAAGAGGTTACACTATACTCACCCAGGGACGGTCCCGCTGCGGTCTGGTCAAATGGGTGTCTCAGGTCCGCTCCGGCGCCTTCTAATCTTCATCAGATGACGTCCTCTTCTGGTCTTCATGGTGCGGCTCCGGCGCAGGCGTACTTTGTCCTGTTGAGGGCTGAGCAAAGTACTGCAGTACACAGGCGCCGGGCCTCTCTGACCTTTCCGGCACCTGCTCACTGCAGTACTTTGCTCTGCCCTCAACAGGACAGACAAAGTACGCCTGCGCCGGAGCCACGGCGTGAAGACCAGAAGAGGATGTCATGGAATGAAGATAGGAGGCGTCGGAACGGACCTGAGACACCCATTTGACCAGACCGCAGCAGGACCGCCCCTGGGTGAGTATAATCTAACGTCTTTTTCTCCTCTTTCAGGTAACATCGGAGGCTTATCTACAGCATTACAGAATGCTGTAGATAAGCCCCTGAAGCTGGTGGGGTGACAGGTTCCCTTTACCTTCATGATCCCAGCTTTTTTCGGTTTTGCATTTTCGTTTTTCGCTCCCCTCCTTCCCAGAGCCATAACTTTTTTTATTTTTCCGTCAATATGGCTATGTGAGGGCTTATTTTTTGTGGGACAAGTTATACTTTTGAACAACATCATTGGTTTTAGGATGCTGTGCATTAGAAGACGGGAAAAAAATTCAAAGTGCGGTGAAATTGCAAAAAAAAGTGCAATCCCACACTTGTTTTTTGTTTTGGCTTTTTTTGCTAGGTTCACTAAATGCTAAAACTGACCTGCTATTATGATTCTCCAGGTCAGTACGAGTTCATAGACACCAAACATGTCTAGGTTCTTTTTTATCTAAGTGGTAAAAAAAAATTCCAAACTTTGCTAAAAAAAAAAAATTGCACAATTTTCCAATATCCATAGCATCTCCATTTTTCGTGATCTCGGGTTGGGTGAGAGCTTTTTTTTTTTGCGTGCCAAGCTGACGTTTTTAATGATACCATATTGGTGCAGATACGTTCTTTTGATCACCCGTTATTGCATTTTAATGCAATGTCGTGACAACCAAAAAAAGTAATTCTGGTGTTTCAAATTTTTTTTCTTCTCGCTACGCCGTCTAGCTATCAGGTTAATCCTTATCACTGATACATCGGGCGATTCCAAATGTGTAGGTTTGATTTTTTTTTTTTTTTTTTTTTTTTTTTTATTTTGAATGGGGCGAAAAGGGGGGTGATTTAAATATAAATAAAAATAAATATATATATATATATATATATATATATATATATATATATATATATATATATATATATATATATATATATATATATTTAGATGGTGGCCCGATTCTAACACATCGGGTATTCTAGAATATGCTTGTCCACGTAGTATATTGCTTTGCCACGACCAGTCAGCGACTTGGATTCCATGACAGACAGAGGCCGCGACCAACGAATATCTGTGACAGACAGAAAGACGGAAGTGACCCTTAGACAATTATATAGTAGATATATGTATGTATATGTGTTTTTTTCATTTTTTTCAAAACACTTTTTTTTAAAAAACTTTTGCCATGCTTCAATAGCCTCCACGGGAGGCTAGAAGCTGGCATAGCCTGATTGGCTCTGCTACATAGGAGCGATGCTGAGACCACTCATATATAGTAGATTTACTGCATTGCTATGAGCGCCGACCACGGGGTGGTGCTCACAGCAATTTGGCATCAACAACCATAGAGGTCTTCAATAGATTTCTGGTTGTCATGCCAACGCATCGATGACCAGATCACGTGACGGGGTCAGCAATGCGCTCATTTCCAGCCCGATGGCCGGAAGCGCTAGTTAAATGCCGCTGCCAGCGGCATTTAACCAGTTAATACTATCCTGTCCAAGGTCAGAAAGGGGTTAATATCCTGCATAGTTTGGTGTCGTCAACAAAGTCCGATACTTTACTCTCAATCTCATCCACACGATCATTACATAGGAGACACTGGTACTGCAGCATAAACATAGGAGACACTGAGACTACTGTATATGTGGCACCCCGGGAGTTCGGGTACCACAGTGGTATTGCCTTCCTCTCAGGGAGGGTGATGCCATACCTGGAAACGAGGAGGATTCCTTTGACAGGTAAACTGTACATGCAACACTTTCTGACTCCAGGCCAGAAGGGTGAGCTCTAAACCCGGTTTCGAGGGAGCTTCCTTAGATAATATACATTCTGGTCTGGAGGAGGAGTTAGTTAGTCTGGTGCAGACAAGGAACAGGGAAGGAGCACAGGAGAAGTCAGGAGCTACAGTAGAGCTGCGAAAGAAAGCTAAAGCGCAGAAAGCGGGCATCGGGAGCCCAAGGCTGTGTGGAACTACAAGTCCCACTGCAGAACCGGGGGCAGGAAACTGAAAGTGACTTGTCCACATTACACCTGATGTACAGCAACATCCAGAACCTGGAGTCCCCGTGCATAGAGACCCCAAGGAAACAGCTTGAGTTGCCTACCTTGCAGGTACTGTCCCAGGACAGGAGACAAAGAGAGGACCTTGTCAGGAAGCCGCAGGCAGCAAGGGATTAACATTCAGCGCATAGTGGAAGGCTCCCAATCTGACCTGACAAAGGGGTCAGATGACCTGACAAAGGGGGTTCAATTCGTTTCCATACTGACAGGACTCCACCGTCACCTGTTGCCGGTACCCTGGACTGAGACTGTTCATCTTCAGTAAGCTAGGTAAAGAGAATGCAACTCTGTGTCCTCTGATTATTCTGGCACCACACCATCCTTGCCAAACACATCGGGAGCCCTGGGGACCCTGCTTCACCTGTGGGAAGCGATACCATCTTTGTTGCAGTACTATCACCCCCAGAGGACCCCTTTAAGCAGCGTCGGTCACCCCTGATCAAGTACCACAGGTGGCGTCACAAACATTTCCCATTTCTACAAACTTTATTCAAATCCCTTTAAAGACCGTCCCTTTTACTTGGGTACCCAGGGCCCCGGACCGGGTCGTTGCCACTGTGACCACCCCATTAATAACGAGCGGACCCTGTACCGATTACCGCACAGCCCTGGCGGGTGTTTCATATACATCACATAAGAGACACTGGGGCAGGAGCATGTACATCACATAAGAGACGCTGGGGCTGGAGTAAATATATCATAGGAAACATTAGAGATGGAGAATAAACCTCATAGTAGACACTGAGGCTGGAGCATGTGCACCGCATAGCAGATGCTGAGGCTGGAGCATGTGGACCCACGTAGCAGACGCTGGGGAGGGAGCATGTGCACCCACGTAGCAGACGCTGGGGCGGGAGCATGTGCACCCACGTAGCAGACGCTGTGGCGGGGAGCATGTGCACCCACGTAGCAGACGCTGGGGCGGGAGCATGTGCACCCACGTAGCAGACGCTGGGATGGGAGCATGTGCACCAACGTAGCAGACGCTGGGATGGGAGCATGTGCACCCACGTAGCAGACGCTGGGGCGGGAGCATGTGCACCCACGTAGCAGACGCTGGGGCGGGAGCATGTGCACCCACGTAGCAGACGCTGGGATGGGAGCATGTGCACCCACGTAGCAGACGCTGGGGCGGGAGCATGTGCACCCACGTAGCAGACGCTGGGGCGGGAGCATGTGCACCCACGTAGCAGACGCTGGGGCGGGAGCATGTGCACCCACGTAGCAGACGCTGGGGCGGGAGCATGTGCACCCACGTAGCAGACGCTGGGGCGGGAGCATGTGCACCCACGTAGCAGACGCTGGGGCGGGAGCATGTGCACCCACGTAGCAGACGCTGGGGCGGGAGCATGTGCACCCACGTAGCAGACGCTGGGGCGGGAGCATGTGTACCCACGTAGCAGACGCTGGGGCGGGAGCATGTGCACCCACGTAGCAGACGCTGGGGCGGGAGCATGTGCACCCACGTAGCAGACGCTGGGGCGGGAGCATGTGCACCCACGTAGCAGACGCTGGGGCGGGAGCATGTGCACCCACGTAGCAGACGCTGGGGCGGGAGCATGTGCACCCACGTAGCAGACGCTGGGGCGGGAGCATGTGCACCCACGTAGCAGACGCTGGGGCGGGAGCATGTGCACCCACGTAGCAGACGCTGGGGCGGGAACATGTGCACCCAGTAATGAGCAGAGTGTGCACATTCTCACAGTGCAATCAAACTTATCACCGCTGCAACCTGTGAACTAAGGCCTTTTTCACACTTCCGTTTTTTGCAATCAGTTGGTTTGGGCAAAAAACGGATCCTGCAAATGTGCTCGCAGGATGCGTTTTTTGCCCATAGACTTGTATTTGCGACGGATTGCCACACGTAGCGTCCGTCGTGCGATGGATCCGTCGTGTTTTGGCGGACCGTCGTCACGAAAAAAGTTAAATGTAACTTTTTTTGTGCGTCGCGTCCACCACTTTTGACCGCGCATGTGCGGCCGAAACTCCGCCCCCTCCTCCCCAGACTGCAGATTGGGCAGTGGATGCGTCGGCCCAATGCATAGCGACGGACCCGTACCGATGCAAGTGTGAAAGATGCCTAAGAGGGGATTTCCGGCTCCAGCACTGCCTGCTCTCTTCTGCTACTACTGTCTTTATTCACAACCTGCAGCGGTGATACAACTACAGCACATATGACTGCTGCAGCCAATCACTAGGCTCGAGAGTGATGCCAAGGTAGTAGTGATGACACTAATACAGCCTGTCAACAAAGATGAGAACCGCATGACATAGGGTATACGTGAGTTCCGTGACCTGGAAAAATTACCCCAACCCCCTTAAACAGGCCTCTTAACAATCTAAAGAATAAACTTCTAACGTACTCAAAACCGCAGACGGAGACATATGTTGGATTTAATTGGCCACAGCAGCCATTTTATTAAATAAAAGATAACAGAACTTTTATGACAACCCAGAATAGGAGGGGCGGTCCTCGAAGCCCCAAAGTTATAAAACTCAGTATCCCAAAAACTCCACAATGTTCAGCCCAGGATGAGTCTTACCCCCAGCCGTAAAGCACCAGCTCAGGGATAGATAACAACCAATCCTGGTCCACTGAACCCACCCCCATGCCAGGGGCCCATAAATCCACCTCACACGGGATAACCGTACCGCGCCTTGTTAAATTCTCTCATGGGGTGTCCAGGACCTCTCAAGATCCCCACCCCATTGAACCACGATTTACCATTTCCACCGACTTCGAGGACCTCCACCCCCGCCAACTGCCGTGACAATACCCTGACCGCATTCACATAACAAAATAAATACATTTAGACGCCTCTTAAAACAATACTCCAAAAGCCCACATATGCCGACTTCACCCCCCCCATTACCCTAACCAAAAAAGGGAGGGTGGGCGGGAGATTCCTCACTTGTCACGCAGGCACCTAAAATGGATGCCTGCGTGAGGAGCGTGCCCCTTTTTATGTGCCCCCTCCCCGCAGTCCCCTAGTTCCACCCCTTATTTTAAAAAAATGCCCCTAAAGCCACCCCTTGAGTTCCCAGTTAACCCCTTACAACCGTATCCCTTCTAACTGCTCCAGCTCCCCAGGTCCCACGTAACCCCGTCATGGCGGCCTCCCCTTACGTGCCGTGGACCCCCAGTACGGCCTTTCTGCAGTGGGGCGACACTGAAGCTGGGGAGGGTGAGTAACAGCTGAGTTTAATATTTTCAAACAGAGCGAGCTCATTGTCATTCGTTATTTGATGCCTGAAAACCCCTTTAAGGTTGGGTATGTTTCTCTTCTCATTGCTCTGGCCTGTCTTACAGATTCGATTCCTCCTTCTGTTCAGCCGGCAAGGGAAGTTGAGACTGCAGAAATGGTATGTAACCCTGACCGAGAAAGAGAAACGCAAGATAACACGGGAGCTGATGCACATAATTCTGACCCGGAGCCCTAAGACCAGCAGCTTTGTGGACTGGAAGGATTTAAAACTTGTATACAAGAGGTATATTGTCCATATACTCC
The DNA here is from genome assembly GCF_032444005.1 of Ranitomeya imitator. Lineage (NCBI taxonomy): Eukaryota > Metazoa > Chordata > Amphibia > Anura > Dendrobatidae > Ranitomeya > Ranitomeya imitator. Next base: position 561,756,462 of record NC_091286.1, on the reverse strand, counting down.
CATTCTTCTACCTGTCTGCCCCCATTACGCCAGCATCTCTGATGCAGCATCGGCACTAGGCACTGCTGGCACGGCGTGGGTGCAGCTGCTGGTTGGCCCATCACAGAGGAGCATTGCTACCACTCCCAGGCCAGTTACATCCTTGGGTCCTGTTGTAGCAATATATTCGGACTCTGTCAGATCACGGGATCACCAGTGAGGCCAAATGGTGGGACATGGCCCTTTCAGTCCCGAGAGCTCGGATAAAAGAAACTTGTACCATTGTGAGCATAAACATTTCTGTTTATTAGCCATGTGAGCACGATTTATATATCATTTACAGACACATGTAGTTCCCATTGGAAATATCCATCGGCTGCCCTCTTCTCACAACATGGTGTGACATTGTTAGATATCTTTCTCTGTATACTACCAATAAAATAGTTTTTCAAAACATTGCATATGAGATAGAAAAATATATTTTGCAACATCTCAGGTATTTTACACCAGAAAATTGTTGAAAAAGCCTTTGTGAATTGGTTCCTAAGTCTGCAGTATCGCATGTGCTAATGAGGACTAGTCCAGCAGGGCATCTCTTCCCCAGATTAGTCCTGCCTCGGATCTTCTATTTTCCCTCTTCCTGGGCACGATTGACAGCCTGCATACAATACAAAATAAAGTTGTACAAATCGTGTGTTTTTTTTATTAATTGATATGTTCTAAACCTAGAACACAAACTAGTAAAAAATAAGGGAAAGGCAAAAGGGTGTGGGGAGTGGGAAGGAATAAAAAGGGGGAGGGGGATGGACGCACAAACTATAAAGGGGATTAAATGTAGTATATCAATACTGCGTAAAGATGTATGTATATACATTGTATTTATATATACGGTAACTGCAAATATATAAATAATTACATAAATCCAAATTAATACAAATGACTAAATGGGCAAAACATTAATAACAAAATATTGCACCACACAAACAATAAATAATAAGTTGGTGATAAAATGAACTGATTAATGGGACATAAGATGTCCATAAAATGTTTAAATTATTTTAGAATAAATATTGCACAGTTTGAAAATGTATGACACTCATGGAAATAGATGAAAATGAGATAAAGCCAGTCAGAAACTGCCGATGTAACCACTATACTGACCATCAAAAGGACACCACGGCCCCCACACACCACTGCAACACGCGTTTCGCTACCGCTTCGCCAGAGAGTCCCCGACTGCCGGTCTTACTTTGTTAACCTGCAAGTGATCAGCTGTTACCAGCGGGACAAGTCAGAACTGCTGTTAGTGAAGAGGTCTGCATGGTCGTTCATATACACTAGAATTGACATGTTTTTTTCTGTTAGGCTACGTTCACATTCGCGTCTTTCGACTCAGCGTCGACGACGCATATCAACGCATGCGTCGTGCGCCCCTATCTTTAACATTGGGGACGCATGGACATGCGTTTGTATGCGTTGTCATGCGTTCTCCGACGCATGTGTCGTTTTGCTGCACCTGGAGGGGCGCGGTCGACACTACATGTTGCGTTTTTGTAGCGGCGAAATTTAAAAAAAAAAACGCATGCGTCGGCCTTGCGTCGTCAATGCGTTTAATTTCCCATAGAAACCAATTGACGACGCAGATGACGCAAGTGCGTACGTTGCAGCGCGTTGTGCGACGCATGCGTCGTTTAATAAAATAACAAGATAAAGTGTCTAGACTGTGTCTAGACAATGACAAAACAACCTAGATATAAAATATAGGTTGATGCATTGTTTGTCAGTTGGCTGCAGCATTGGACACACACCAGACAAGCTCTCTTCAAGTTATGTAAGTATAGAATGGATTCTGCACATTTTCTTTGTGTTTTATTTTTAAAAATTTTTTATTGCAAGTTGTGGATGTTGTACTGTACTTTATTCTGGCTATACTGTTGTTGTTTAATGGAAATATGGAAATTGGTGTTTTTTTATTCTGGTTGTGATGTATTTCTGCCGTTATATGATGGCGTTTCATTGTCTCCGGCCTTGTTAGGTTTTTTTGTAATTTACGGTGTTCTATCCAGGATTGACTTTTCTTTTCCCTTCTTTTTTTTTTTTTGTTTTTGTTTTTTTTCTATGAGTTTGTGGTGTTTAAAATTTTTTCGGGGTTGTTATGTATTGCATGCGGTTGTTCCAGTTTTTTTTTTTTTTATTGGAAATGTTTTTTTTCTTATCAGGCTCTGATGTGTCTGGGCTTCTATGTAACCGTTATCTTGGCTTTCTTGTTTTTTAAGAAGAATGGAAAATATGGTGGTTTATTCTGGATAGCCTTGTCTTGTGCCATTTTTGTTATAAAAAGAATTATGTGTCTTTTTTTGATTTGCACATAGGGGCTGTAGTTTATTTTTTTTGTTATCTTTTCTGGGACTGTTGTATTCTGTTTTTGCTATACTCTGCCATTGTGTCGTCTTTGCTATTGATTTTTTTTAAATGTATGGCGGTGTTGTTTGCTCAGCGCTTGTTCAGTTGGCATTGTACTAAGAGTGCACTGTGCGTTGTGGTCGTAATGTTTATGTATGGATTTTTTATATTTTCAGCTATGTGGCTGAGTATTATGCATTCTGTTAATGTAATAATTTTTTAACTGTTTCCTTGCAGAATTTATCTTGTACACCATGACCAGCGACTCAAACCACACAACACCGCAGGGGAGTTCGGTGAGTACATGATCCACTGTTGGTTACTATTCGTTGTATTTGTACACATGTCATTACATTTTTTGTAAACTGTTTTCCAGGCTTCTTCAAATGAGGAGGAAGAGAACCAGCAGGAGCAGCAACCTCGGGGCCAAGCTGTGGTGGCAAGCCGGCGAGTAAGTATTTCTTCAAGGAATGTTTTTAATGTTTAAACCCTTTTTTTTTTTTTTTTTGGTGGTGGTGGGGGGGTTATTTAGCTTGCAAACATTAATGTTTTCCAATTTTTATAGGTTCCATGACGGGACCAACAGGAGTCCATAGACATCGATATGATGGTCGCCTGTATCCAGGAGCGAGGCCCGTTGTGGGACAGCCGTGACCCCCGGCACGCGGACCAGGTTGTTTTGAGGCGCCTGTGGAATGAGGTGGCAAAATCGCTGTGGGATGGCTTTGACAGCGCTTCACCCACGGACAAAGGAAAATTTGGTAAGTATTGCTGAAACGCCACTATGACCCATCAGGCCAGGATATCACAACCGTATGCGATGTGATCAACTCCTGCAAGTTTGTTGTATCGCACACAGTTGTTTTATCATTTGAAAAGGTACAATCTCTAATTTTTTTTGTTGTTGTTGCTTTTTAACAGTCCAAAAATTGAAGACAAGATGGCATTCCATGAAGGACCGTTTCAATAAATTCCTGCGGAAGGAGGAGGAACAGGCTCGAAGTGGTGCTGCTGCGGCAAGGACATCAACGTATAAGTACGCACGACTTCTACAGTTCATGAGACCGATCCTTGGCTGCCGAGAGTAAGTATTTAGTTCCTATTCCACCACATCGTGTATTGTACAACATGCATGTTCACGTAGTATATTGCCCAGCCATTTAGTATATTGCCCAGTGACGTAGTCTACATTCCAGAGACACATAGTATATTGCCCAGCCACGTCCAATATTTCATAGTGGTGTAGTCTATTGACCGTTACGTCATGGCAGGTCAGACGATAAGTGTAAACCATGACGGCCGTCACAAACGTCAACGGAGGGTGAGTATACCCTGGTTAGTTTTAAACTCTAAATTTTTACATTTTTTTAATACTGATGCGGTATAGGCCGCGTCAATATTAAAACGTGGGTGACATCAAGGTAAACAGCGGCAACGGATTGCACCCGCGGTGAGGGGAGTATGCGGGCGACAGGCATTCACTGCGTGGAGTAAGGAGCGGTCATTTTATTCAGGACTGAGCCCATCGCTTATTGGTCGCGTCAGCCATGACAGCCAGCTGGACAGAACAATCAGCGATTAACGGGTACTGAAGGACAGACAGACTGACAGACGGAACTGACCCTTTACAATTATGTTAGATTATTTTATAGTGTTGTGTGATGCAATGTTAACTTTTTAGTACACAGGAGGTGGCGAATGTAAAATGTAAGATTTTGTATACTAATGTTTTGCTTATGTTTTCACAGAACACACAGCAGCACCCTCGAGCCTGTTCGTCCATCTGGAGCGGTCCTTCATGAATCGCCATCAGACCCGTCACAGCCATCCCACAGCGTGAGCAGGCTTGCACCAGGATCTGGAGAACCGGCAGCCGGTACATCTGGTCTTCGCCTGGCCGAGGCCTCTGGCGCTCCTTCTTTCGGGTATTCCCAACAGCGTCAGCGGGCCTGGGACAGGCCGCTAATGCCCGAATATTTCCATTTGGGCACGGTTTTCCAAAATTGTTTCAAGGTGCTGGGAGATAGGATGGACACTGCTCTGTCCACTATCGACCGGCGCCTTGAATCAATGGAATCCAAGCTCATGAAGCCGGCGAAACATTTTTTTAGTACAATTGCGAAGGGCATGGTGGAACACCTTACGCCGGAACTCCAGATTTCGGTGATGCAGGCCTGCAACAACGCCTATGTGAGTGCTCTGCAGCAGGCTAGGATAATGCAGTCAGCGGCTACAATGCCAGTAGTTCCAACGCTGGCAAGCATGACTCCTAGTCCTGCTGCAGAGCAACTCTACCGAGGTCCGGGTGCTGAGGGACGCCGCCACCGACACCATCGCACCGAGCCGCTGAGGCCTGCTCCTGCCAGGCCCTCAAGTTCACAAAGACAGCCTGCGGAGGAACAACAAGATGGACACCGAAAAAAAAGGAAAACCCGGACAGCTACGGCGGCTCAGGCAGCTCCTGCAACCACACCGAGCTCTCGGCCGGGTTCAAGCCTGAGCTGGAGTAGCCGGAGCCTGTCAACAGGAACTCGTACACTTGTTGTGCCTCCTCCCCCCTCTCATGAGTTGGCAATGTCACCACCGAGGGCCACACCACCGACGGCCACAGGGTGGTCGGAGATACCTTCAAGCATCCTAGATTATGCTTCCACCTCCCCCTACTCCACCCCCTCCCCAACATACTCCCAAACCGGTGGATATGAGTCGCCCTTAATTGCCGACGTGGATACCCCTTAATCTTTCCCTTTTTTTTCTTGTGTCCCCCAATAAAAAAGTTTGTTTACAAACTCAATTTATTTTTATTGTTGTTGCCAGCAACTCACACCGTGCGCCGTGTACACATATCTAATGTTTTTCACACCTCATATCTGCAATGTCAGACACTATTTTATAAATTTTTTTATTTTCTTTTTTTGTGTGTCTCTCATTGTACTATGAGGTGTTAAACACAAAGAGAGGAAATATTACAATTTTTAGGCTTCCGTCACACTCGCAGTATTTGGTCAGTATTTTACTTCTGTATTTTTAAGCCAAAACCAGGATTGGAACAAATAGAGGAAAAGTGTAATAGAAACATATGCACCACTTCTGCATTTATCACCCACTCCTGGTTTTGTCTTACAAATACTGATGTAAAATTAAGGAACAAATACTGCTAGTGTGACGGCAGCCTAAACATACTTGAAGGTAATGGGTCAGGTGAGGTGGTAGCAATGGTCACGTGGCCAAGTGTCGCCACTATTTGACTCAGGATGTTGTCAATCATCCAGAGTTCAATAGTGTTAACTCACTAGAGTTGAGCAAACATGATCAGCTCCCTCCTTGGCAAGCTAACATTTGCCGACTACTAGCATATGGAAGCCGGCTTCCTAGAGTGGGGATTTTTTTCCTCCACCGCAGCCGCATGTTCCGAGGCTGAGTGACATGCAGAACACATGCACAACCCAAGCCTAATTTGTAGGCCTCGCCATGCATGTGTAATGCCTGTCACACAGCCGCGGCACATGCAGCTGCGGCGGCTGAAAAATGCTTCAACCAGCGCACTACATGAAGCCGCGTTCCATATGCAACTAGTCTGCAAGCTTCATAACTTGACAAGGAGGGAGCCGATCATGTTCGCTCAACTATGCAACACACGGATGTGAACATAAGTGGGGTGGTTAGGCAGAGTGTTTTTGGGAAATGGTGATCACCTGACTACATTTTTTTAGTGGTACACACAGTTGGTATTAAAATGGACAAAGGAATATTTTTTTTACAAAATTTTATTGACCACAACTTTTGGTTAAAAAAGGGGAACCGTTTTTATAAAGGAAAGGCACATTCACGTACATTTGTTCAAAAAACAACACAGTAGATATTCTAGGTACTGTGACAAAACACTCTGGGATCGCCTTTGCTGGGGTCAAAGGTCATGTGGTTTGTGCATTGAATCTGAGGCGTACAGCAGGTTTCTGAGCAGGCTGACCTCAGGTCAGATTTATTAACGTGAAAGCAACATGAACAAAACATAAAAATAAATCCTAGCCTGTCCGGCACTAACTAAACAAATAAGTAGCTATCTCAACAACTGGGGGGGCTTCTCCCACCCAGCTAACATCACAAAATTCTTGAGCAGAGCTCTTCACTCACGTTTGTCTCACACAGGCAGGCAATCTGTGTGCCCCAGGCAGACGCTGAAAACCCCCAGCTGGTCATCTTTTATTCCTGCAATCATTAACCCATTAGCACCCTGAAGATACTGAGTGGCCTAATTCACATAGGACAAACACCTGGGCGAGATATACCTGCCTCCAACTACCACACCAGCATGAGTCTTACAGTACCTTAGAAAATTAGAAGAACATTACATTAGCCACCCAACTGGTTACATTTTATGGACCCAATTGTGTTACAATCTTATGTCAGTATTTTATTTGACTTTAATCACAATAAATGTATGGTAAACTAAAAGCCAGATAAAGTTGAACTGAAACATAAACACTACACCATTTGATCTTGCCATGACACACGACCAACATCAGAAACAAAATAGGAAGCAAATCGGTCCCTCATCTGCCCAATTTCAACACTTGTCCTCAGAGGATGATCATGGTAGTCGGGCAAAGGGTTTGGTATGGGTTCATCTAGTTCCACATTCAGTCTCTCTTTAGCAATAACATAATTGTGTAGAACCACACAAGCCTTCACCACCTCAATTTTCAGATTGATGGCGGATCCTAAAATACGCCATTTGGACACCAGGATCCCAAAGGCGCACTCCACTGTTCTTCTGGCCCTGGACAGTCTGTAATTAAATACACTTTTGGTGTGGTCCAAGCCACGACTGGAGTAGGGTTTCAGTAGGTTGGCACACATTTGAAATGCCTCATCCCCAACCACAACAAATGGCATCGCCGGGCCTTCGGTGTTGGGAAGAGGTCGTGGCTGGGGGAAATTAAAATTGTTCCCATATAATCTTCTGCCCATATCAGACTCTTTAAATGTCCGCGAGTCATTGGTCCGGCCGAAAGCTCCAATGTCCACGGCGAGAAACCTGCAGTCCGCACCTGCAATTGCTATGAGCACGGTGGAAAAGTATTTTTTTATAATTAAAAAACAGAGATCCACTTCTTGCAGGCTTTGTAATCCGAAAGTGTGGAAACTCCAATCCTGAATTGGAAATGCAGGGATCTCAAGGTCTCTCCGGTAGCCAGAAAACTGGCAAGAAGATAAATAAATAAATTTAATTAAAGTACATTGTAATAAAAAAAAATTAAAAAACATACCAACCCCAAAAATATTTTTTTTAAAAAGGCCAGAACATATGACAGTCGTTCAAATACAACTACATTATGTACCGTAGAGTCACCAGCAGCCGTTCCTCTGCGGAAATTGATCTCCGGAGCTGTGTGTCCTGCCTGGTATTGGCTCCTTCCACACGACGCAGAAGATAGCGGAAGCTGTCTTAAGACATCCGGGTATATTCAAAATATTTTTCCTGGTTCTCATTTAGCTCGCCAAACAAACAATGGTAGGCTCCACGGCTCTCCTGGACTTCCACGATAGGGTGTAGCCAAAAGCGCCGATGACTCCTCCGTTTTTCTCTTTTCCTTTGTTCATGAAAGGCAATAGCATAAGCAATAGCCAAGGCAAAATCCAACTCCCTATTCATGTAGATACTCTCCATAGGACGCGCCATCATGATGCTGGAAACAAGCAAAATCTGAGGAATTCATCTATGCCAGGGTATATATACCCAATTACACTACACCGGGCCTCTTCTAGCCATTGGTGATCCTTATCTAGTGTCTAGACAGTAAATTGTGGCTTTCTTTTGTGCAATTGTGTAAAAAATGACATCACTTTAGGTAAACGCATGCGTCAGAAAATGCTGCGTTTTTTGCAAAAACGCAAATATTACAAAAAAAAACGAAGCGTTTTCCGACGCATGCGTTGAACGCGTGCGGCTACAAAACCTGCATTGGACATGTGTTTTACTTGCGTCGTGCGTTGCGTTGACGACGCTCCGTCGAAAGACGCGAATGTGAACGTAGCCTTACTGGCCCCATTGGGGCTCACAATGTAGATTCCCGATCTGTATGTCTTTGGAGTGTGGGAGAGAACCCGGAGAAAATCCACACAAACATGGGGAGAACATACAAACTCCATACAGATGTTGCCCTTGAACCAAAGAACCCAGGACTAGAAAGCAACCGTGCTAACCACTGAGCCGCAGTGCTAACCACTGAGCCACCGGGTGGCCCTAACAACAGAACACTCCTAAGGGATCATTGAGATTTTTAGATGATTGAGAACTTCAGCCATTTAATAAAACAGCGGGCAGCACCAAATACATGTTATATATATCTCCTAGTAATAAAAATAGCAGAAATTGCCCTAATGGCCCCAGTAAGAGCCAGACTTTCCGAGATCCCAAACCCGCCCGTAGTTACTCTGGCTCTTTCCACTAATCCAACACTGCTGCATACTTTAAGCTGTTACAAAATAGTAATAATGTTACCAATCGGTAACAGCTTAAAGAGAATTTGTGATCAGGTTTTTATATACGGTAATCTGAGGACAGCAATGCTATAGGGGCAGACTCTGATTTCTGATGTGTCACTTACTAGGCTGTGTGTTTGTAGTTTCAGTTGAATCAGTGTTTTATCAGCAGGAGATTATCATTGCCTGACTAGCTGTTTTGTGCCATGTAGTCTTCCTGCTCTGTGTAATCCTGCCCCACTAATTGGCAGCTTTCTGCCTTTGCACAGTGTTCACAGAAAGCTGCCAATCAGTGGCGTGGGCGGGGTTATCCAGAGCTCAGTATTCTGAGCACTGGCAGATTTGCAGCAGATAAAAGAGGAATTTATTATCAAAATGACAGCAAGCAGCCAAATAAGTGACACATCATTGGAATCTAGGTCTCTGCCTCTACATCCTCCTACTGCTCTCAGGTAACAAGACAAGCACTTGCTGAAAGTATGAAGGAGTGCTGGGTTGGCTAAAAAAGTAATATCTCGTGTTTTCACTACAAAAGAGGCTGTGGGATCTCGATCTGCATGCTGGGATCTCGCAACCTAAAAATTCAGACCCGACTTTACTGGAAAGCTGTGCCCTTTCGTTGGTTATTAATGACCCTTTTGATGTGTTTTGTTACTGGATTATATTTAGAGAACTCCCAAATCTTGGATTCCTCACTCTTTTATTAAAAAAAAAGGTCAGCCCAGATCTGTGATTCCTGATTGCTACCTACACTGCTTTATTAATAAGTAGCAATTATCCCAATTATTTTTGGCCTTTTGTCTTCTGACTTTTCAGGTATGCCAGCCTGTACTTCTGCTGTGCCATAGAAGATCAAGATAATGAGCTGCTGACGTTGGAGATCGTTCATAGGCTTGTGGAGCTGCTCGATAAATACTTTGGAAATGTAAGTTTTTCACCATCTTTTCATCTGTTATTGAAACAATAAAATGGCCACATGTTGGTTTGACCACTAAAAACATAGAGAACACAACATCCCGTGCAAGTGCTTCCATGTATTTGTGAGGGAAGGATAAGGCAGTTGTACTGGCCACCAGCATCTGCAACAGTGTGCCCTGGCCTTCCATTACATAAACACGCTGCCTATCATTCGGCATACCTGCATCGCCTTTCGCTGCTCCATCAGGGTCCTCCGTACGTTTCTGGAGGACTTTGGGATCCACTTTAGAAATAACAGAGTCACAGTCCAACTTTAAACGTGGCAACTTTACTGAGACTTGTACACAGCATATTCATATTCAATCCAGCATGATCATCATCAGGATTCACAACATACAGCTTCTCTTCTGTCCCCTGCCTCCTCTCTCTGTCACTAAGCTCGCTTCCGGGATGGGCTGTACCTTCCGTATTCTCAGCATCTACTCTGTGCAGGCTTAATCCATTAGAGCCCCATGACCGCTTCACCCCAGTCCTGAGGGCATCCGCCCACGTGATAAGCTGCTACATCCTGGGTGACCTGCTCGTACTGCTTAGTCTTCGGATGGCAGCTGCAGACCCACTTATTCTGCACTTCCCACCCTGCTGCACTGCTGTAGATCCCTCTGTAACAATCCTGGTTACGGATATTATATGCTGGGCCTTTGGCTTGAGCTAAACATTGCGTGACACGATGTTGCCCAGCAGGGGTGGATTAAGGGTAGCCAGGGCCCCGGGCTGTTCACACACTGTGGGCCCCCCGGTCATGTGACGGGGGTCATGAGACGGGGGTCATGAGACGGGGGTCATGATATACCCGAACCAGATTATTCCAGAAAAATGGCCGGGCCCTACTCTACTGTAACCTATTAAATATTTGTTAAAATCTGCAATACAATTTAGGTATATCTTGACCAATAATATCACATACAAGGAACAAATACCACCGCACCATGACCAGACCACAAATTACAACCACAGTGATCGAATAATATCACATACAAGGAACAAATACCACCGCACCATGTCAAGACCACATATTACCACTTGGTGACCAAATAGCACATACAAGGGACAAATACCACAACACCATTTCCAGACCACATATTACCACCACATAGTGACTGAATACTACAATACTGATCAGTAATGAAAAAAAAACAAAAAACACAATACTATCACCATAAGTGCCAGTATTCACAGGAGATCTGTAATTAATATGCAGTGTCTGTGTAGAGGTAATACAGAGATCACTGGTGGTATTATACACAGGAGCTCTGTATATAATGTATAGGTAATACAGTGATCACTGGTGACATTGTACACAGGACCTTTGTATATAGTATACAGTGTATAGTGTCAGTGTATAGGTAACACTGACTCACCAGTGACATCTCTAGGTGAAGTCCTTCATCTTTCATCCAGCACAGACCGCCATAATTTCTTCCAGCCAGGACTCGTTTCTGCAGGAAATAACACAGTTATCTCGAGCTCCGCTTGCAGAACACATTACTTAATTTTTCACAACTTCTACATTACACCACATGAAGATAAAAAGGCGATATAGTGTCACTCTGCACAGTAACAGGATCGCCCCCCCATTTAGAACAGTATACTCAAAAAATAAAATAAATACATCACTGCAGTAATAATATCCCTTAATTAGCCCCTATGGTAATAATATTCCCCACCCTGGCCCCGTTTATCTCATTCCTGGCTCCAGCCATATGTTCTCCCATCCTGCACTCATGAGTATCCATTCTACACCATATGATCTCCCCATCCTGCCCCATCTGTCTCCATCGTATCCATCCTGCCCCATGATCCAATCCTGCCCCATGTCTCCAATCATGCCCCGTGTCTCCATTCTGCCCATGCCTCCAGTCCTGCCCCCAGTGTGTCCAGCATATTACCCCCAGTGTCTCCAGCAATCTGCCCCAGTATGTCCAGCATATTGCCCCAGACAGTGTGTCCAGCAATCTGCCCCAGTGTGTCCAGCATATTACCACCAGTGTGTCCAGCAATCTGGCCCAGTGTCTCCAGCATTGCCCCAGAGTGTCCAGCAATCATCTGCCCCAGTGTCTCCTGCATTGCCCTTGTGTGTCCAGCAATCATCTGCCCCAGTGTCTCCAGCAATCTGCCCCACTGTCTCAAGCAATCTGCCCCACTGTCTCCAGCATTGCCCCCCAGTGTGTCCTCCAGCAATCTGCCCCACTGTCTCCAGCATTGCCCCACTGTCTCCAGCATTGCCCCACTGTCTCCAGCATTGCCCCCAGTGTGTCCTCCAATCTGCCCCAGTGTCACCAGCATTGCCCCCCAGTGTGTCCTCCAATCTGCCCCACTGTCTCCAGCATTGCCCTTAATGTGTCCTTCAATCTGCCCCAGTGTCTCCAGCATTGCCCTTAGTGTGTCCTCCAATCTGCCCCAGTGTCTCCAGCATTGCCCCCAGTGTGTCCTCCAATCTGCCCCACTGTCTCCAGCATTGCCCCCAGTGTGTCCTCCAATCTGCCCCAGTGTCTCCAGCATTGCCCTTAGTGTGTCCTCCAATCTGCCCCACTGTCTCCAGCATTGCCCCCAGTGTGTCCTCCAATCTGCCCCACTGTCTCCAGCATTGCCCCCAGTGTGTCCTCCAATCTGCCCCAGTGTCTCCAGCATTGCCCTTAGTGTGTCCTCCAATCTGTCCCACTGTCTCCAGCATTGCCCCCAGTGTGTCCTCCAATCTGCCCCAGTGTCTCCAGCATTGCCCTTAGTGTGTCCTCCAATCTGCCCCACTGTCTCCAGCATTGCCCCGCAGTGTGTCCTCCAGCATTGCCCCCCAGTGTGTCCTCCAGCATTGCCCCCCAGTGTCTCCAGCATTGCCCTTAGTGTGTCCTCCAATCTGCCCCAGTGTCTCCAGCATTGCCCCCAGTGTGTCCTCCAATCTGCCCCACTGTCTCCAGCATTGCCCCCAGTGTGTCCTCCAATCTGCCCCAGTGTCTCCAGCATTGCCCTTAGTGTGTCCTCCAATCTGCCCCACTGTCTCCAGCATTGCCCCCAGTGTGTCCTCCAATCTGCCCCACTGTCTCCAGCATTGCCCCCAGTGTGTCCTCCAATCTGCCCCAGTGTCTCCAGCATTGCCCTTAGTGTGTCCTCCAATCTGTCCCACTGTCTCCAGCATTGCCCCCAGTGTGTCCTCCAATCTGCCCCAGTGTCTCCAGCATTGCCCTTATTGTGTCCTCCAATCTGCCCCACTGTCTCCAGCATTGCCCCCCAGTGTGTCCTCCAGCATTGCCCCCCAGTGTGTCCTCCAGCATTGCCCCCCAGTGTCTCCAGCATTGCCCTTAGTGTGTCCTCCAATCTGCCCCAGTGTCTCCAGTATTGCCCCCCAGTGTGTCCTCCAATCTGCCCCAGTGTCTCCAGCATTGCCCCCCCAGTGTGTCCTCCAATCTGCCCCAGTGTGTCCTCCAGCATTGCCCACCAGTGTGTCCTCCAGCATTGCCCCCTAGTGTCTTCCAGCATTGCCCCCTAGTGTCCTCCAGCATTGCCCCCTAGTGTGTCCTCCAGCATTGCCCCCCAGTGTGTCCTCCAGAATTGCCCCCCAGTGTGTCCTCCAGCATTGCCCCCCAGTGTGTCCTCCAGCATTGCCCCCCAGTGTGTCCTCCAATCTGCCCCACTGTCTCCAGCATTGCCCCCCATTGTGTCCTCCAAGCTGCCTCAGTGTCTCCAGCATTGCCCCCCAGTGTGTCCTCCAGCATTGCCCCCCAGTGTGTCCACCAATAGCTGATAACTCTCAGTCTCCTCACCTGTCCGCGCTCCAGGCGGCGAGCTCCCTGCAGCAGCGCACACTCGCCGGCGACTGACAATGACTTCAGACGCCGGCGACGTGTGCGCTGCAGCCGACTTCAGCTGCCAGCCTCCAATTGGCTGGCGGCTGTCGTTGTTAACTATTGACGTGCGGGCGCGTGCCCGCACGTCAATAGGAAACTGCCGCAGCGCCGGAAAGGGCCCGGTGAGCAGATGAGAAGGGGCCCGATGCGGGCCCCCTCTCTCTGCCCACCAGGTCCGGGGGCACATAAACGCCGCCCGGCGGGCAGTCACAGACCATTAGCGGAAGGTTAATCTGTGCGGTAGCCCAGGGCCCCCCCAGACCACTGGGCCCTGGGCTACCGCCCATATTGACCCTCTGATAATCCGCCCCTGTTGCCCAGGGCTAGCCAGCCCTCCTGAGCTGATGGGCGCCCTTGCCCCGACTAATTCCTATCAGGAAGTCCCTCCTATGTGAACCGTAGCTATTTACTATGTCCCATCTAGTGGCCAATCTGAGGTAATACACCCCTTAAGCATTATACCCCTATCTAGTGGCTGACCCGGAGTAACTCACTTTCCCTACCAGGGGTGAACCTAGCCTCTCTGCTGCCTGAGGCGAACGGAAAAATGGCGCCCCCCCCCTTCCCCACACACACACAGTGTCCCTGCTATACTTGACCCCGGAGTTTTATAATAAAAAAAAAACCTAGCAGCGCAAATCCAGTTACCGTATATACTCGAGTATAAGCCGCCCCCCCCCTAATTTTGCTACAAAAAACTGGGAAAATTTAATGACTCGAGTATAAGCCTAGGGTGGGAAATGCAGCAGCTACCAGTAAATTTGAAAAGCAAAAATAGATACCAATAAAAGTAAAATTAATTGAGACATCAGCAGGTTAAGTGTTGTTGAATATCCATATTGAATCAGGAGCCCCATATAAAGCTCCATAAAGTTTGACAGGCCCCATTAGATGCTCCATATTAAAATATGCCCCATATAATCCTGAATAAAGGGTAATAAGGGCCTCATAAGATGCTCCATAGAGATATTTGCCCTATATAGTGCTGCACAAGCATTATGGCCCCATAAGATGCTCCGTATATAGTCACTTGCCCCATATAGTGCTGCACAAGTGTTATGGCCCCATAAGATGCTCCGTACAGCCACTTGCCCCATATAGTGCTGCACAAGTGTTATGGCCCCATAAGATGCTCCGTACAGCCACTTGCCCCATATGCTTTTGCTGCGATAAAAAAAATGAAATCACATACTCACCTCTCTTCGCTCAGGACTCCGGCACTGGCAATATTTACCTGCTCCTCGTGCGGCTCTGTCTTCGGCACTACGTTCAGCAGAGGGCGCGCACTGACTACGTCACCGGGTCCTCTGACCTGAGCGTCACTGCTAGAGGACGCTGAAGACAGAGCCGCACTGGAACGAGGAGGGGTAAATATCGCGCACACATGCATATACCGTACATACACACACATACCGTACATACATATACTGTACATGCACACAGATACACATACCGTCATACATACATGCATATACCGTACATACACATAGATACACATACTCGTACCGTACATACATATACAGTTATATACGCAAAGTATACACATACCGTACACACAGACATACACATATACTGTACATACATGCACATAAACATACATACCATATATACATACAAATATATCGCACATACAGATACACACATATTATACACACAGACATACACATATACTGTACATGCATACACAGATACATACAGAAGCATACACATAGATACACACATACTGTACATACACAGATGCACACACACATACATACATATACAAGCATATACATACACACATACTAATCTTGTATAGGTGATCAGAGGAGCCTTGGAGGAGGTCAGTTCAGCTGGAGAGGGCTGCAGAACTCACTGGGGGATGGTGCACAGAGCAGACTGATAACAGCCCCCTGGTGCTGCTGTGCTGTCCCGTGCAGTGAGCTCCTCCCCCATCTCTTCACAGTGAGGACGGAGATGCTGCAGCCTGCTGGGGACAGAACAGTGGAGGAAGAAGACACTGTAAAGGTACCGTCACACATAACGATATCGTTAACGATATCGTTGCTTTTTGTGACGTAGCAACGATATCGTTAAGGAAATCGTTATGTGTGACAGCGACCAACGATCAGGCCCCTGCTGGGAGATCGTTGGTTGCTGAACAAAGTCCAGCACTTTATTTCGTCGCTGGATCGGCGTGTGTGACACCGATCCAGCGATGTCTTCACTGGTAACCAGGGTAAACATCGGGTTACTAAGCACAGGGCCGCGCTTAGTAACCCGATGTTTACCCTGGTTACCAGCGTAAACGTAAAAAAACCAAACACTACATACTTACATTCCGGTGCCTGTCCACCGGCGCTCTGCTTCTCTGCACTGGCTGTGAGTGCCGGCCAGCCGGAAAGCACAGCGGTGACGTCACCGCTCTGCTTTCCGGCTGACCGGCGCTGACAGTACAGAGGAAAGCACAGCGCCGGGGGACAGACACGTAAGGTAAGTATGTAGTGTTTGGTTTTTTTACGTTTACGCTGGTAACCAGGGTAAACATCGGGTTACTAAGCTCGGCCCTGTGCTTAGTAACCAGATGTTTACCCTGGTTACCCGGGGACCTCGGGATCGTTGGTCGCTGGAGAGCTGTCTGTGTGACAGCTCTCCAGCAACCAAACAGCGACGCTGCAGCGATCGACATCGTTGTCGGTATCGCTGCAGCGTCGCTTAGTGTGACGGTACCCCAAGTCCTGCTCTTCCTCCACTGCTGTCCCTGTGTGCTGTGCGGCGGGGCCCCTGACTGTACTGTAAGGGAGGGAGTACTCACCAGTCACCAGGGGTGCGCCATGCAGGAGGACAGAGAGACAGCAGCCAGTGAGCGCTCTCCTCAGTCTGGTGAGGAAAGCGTTCATTGGCCAGCATCTCTCCCTGCATGACACGCCCCCCTTTTGAACTCCTGCACTTCCCGCGCCGCTCTCTCCCCAGCTGAGGGTGTTGGCAGGATTACAGGAACGAGTGACAGGGGCCCGATCCTACATGATAGGGGGCCTGCCTGCAGGGGCCACCCTCCACCTCTCAGCCCCAGAGCAGTGGCATTGGCGGTATGTCCACTCCTGGCTGGGGGCCTCTAGGGGCCGGGTACTACAGAATCTGCCGCCCCCTCTCTTCTCCCGCCTGAGCCAAAAAGCTCAAATCGCCTAATGGGAGCAGCGACACTGTTCCCTACTAACCAGTGAATGTAAATACACAGCAGTAATGCACATATAAACAACATCATGAGAATGAGGGGTGTGTGCATGATCCCAGCACATCCCTTACATATTGTAGGAATGGCTCTTGTAGTCAGTGTCTTGGCATCTATATCGGAGCATGCATACAACCCAATAATTGCATCATTGAATGGATGAATGTCTTACCATTTTCACTGTGATATAGACTATGCTTATTTACAGGCTTTGGACCCTTTGGTTTGTTTCAGTGCTGTCCCTGCTTTTAATTCTCCCATACGTCTTGGTCCCACATGAATCTGTTCATAAACTATTTAAAGTGTAAAATATAAGGGGTAGCGTCTCTTCTTATGGAGAGTAAAGAAGCTGCGGAGACACCATCACGTGTTTCTCGACGCAAGCAG
Organism: Ranitomeya imitator; assembly: GCF_032444005.1. Classification (NCBI taxonomy): domain Eukaryota; kingdom Metazoa; phylum Chordata; class Amphibia; order Anura; family Dendrobatidae; genus Ranitomeya; species Ranitomeya imitator. Next base: position 561,739,176 of record NC_091286.1, on the reverse strand, counting down.
TGAATAGCCAGGCCTTTCCCCGGGAAGGAACAACCACGGGAAGGGCAGCATCCTATGAAGGAAAGCCACCTATGCCAAGCATGGTATCCATCCACAGACAGCTGTTTCGGGGTTTTTGCCCCTCATCAGTGTGGAGTAGGAATCTGGCTATTAGGAGCAGTGCCTAGTAAAAAGACTATAAAGGCACAGATGATTGGCCTCGGGGAGACCAAAACATCCAACACTGCGGAGACACCATCACGTGTTTCTCAACGCAGTGATTCCAGAACACTGCCCCCATCCCTTATGGGAAATATGCAAATGCAAGTAAAGAAGCTGCGGAGACACCATCACGTGTTTCTCGACGCAAGCAGTGAATAGCCAGGCCTTTCCCCGGGAAGGAACAACCACGGGAAGGGCAGCATCCTATGAAGGAAAGCCACCTATGCCAAGCATGGTATCCATCCACAGACAGCTGTTTCGGGGTTTTTGCCCCTCATCAGTGTGGAGTAGGAATCTGGCTATTAGGAGCAGTGCCTAGTAAAAAGACTATAAAGGCACAGATGATTGGCCTCGGGGAGACCAAAACATCCAACACTGCGGAGACACCATCACGTGTTTCTCAACGCAGTGATTCCAGAACACTGCCCCCATCCCTTATGGGAAATATGCAAATGCAAGTAAAGAAGCTGCGGAGACACCATCACGTGTTTCTCGACGCAAGCAGTGAATAGCCAGGCCTTTCCCCGGGAAGGAACAACCACGGGAAGGGCAGCATCCTATGAAGGAAAGCCACCTATGCCAAGCATGGTATCCATCCACAGACAGCTGTTTCGGGGTTTTTGCCCCTCATCAGTGTGGAGTAGGAATCTGGCTATTAGGAGCAGTGCCTAGTAAAAAGACTATAAAGGCACAGATGATTGGCCTCGGGGAGACCAAAACATCCAACACTGCGGAGACACCACCACGTGTTTCTCAACGCAGTGATTCCAGAACACTGCCCCCATCCCTTATGGGAAATATGCAAATGCAAGTAAAGAAGCTGCGGAGACACCATCACGTGTTTCTCGACGCAAGCAGTGAATAGCCAGGCCTTTCCCCGGGAAGGAACAACCACGGGAAGGGCAGCATCCTATGAAGGAAAGCCACCTATGCCAAGCATGGTATCCATCCACAGACAGCTGTTTCGGAAACAGGGATGGGGGCAGTGTTCTGGAATCACTGCGTTGAGAAACACGTGATGGTGTCTCCGCAGTGTTGGATGTTTTGGTCTCCCCGAGGCCAATCATCTGTGCCTTTATAGTCTTCTTATGGAGAGTGACATGCCAGTGTAAGGAGGCTTATAAGCCATGCAATGCTCTTCTGGGAAATTAAATATGCAAATTGTGTCTTCAGAGCGGAAGACAACTTGAACTCTAGTGCCACCTATTGGAAGTAGCAATCCTAATAGTCAATGTTGATCCTTTCTTGAGCCTTGCCACATGACTTAGGATACAAGTCAGTTTGCAGACACGTGTTTCGGGAGATCTTACCCCAATTGGAATTTTAGTTTTCTCTATTTTTCAGTACATTACATGATGGTGCATTTATTTTCTTTTTTGTCAGTAGGAGTAGTGACCAAACAAACACAGTTCTAATGATTTTATTCTTTGTTGTTATGACAGTTATCATATAGGTTAATTATTCTATTTTGATAGACCAGACTTTTATAGACATGTCTATGCCAAATATTATTTTTTAAATTTCTAATGTGGTAGAAATAAGAAAAAAAAATATTTTGGTATAGACATGTCTGTAAAAATGTGTACATATTGTAGTAGGTCGACTCACTCGGCTTCTTAAAGTGCTGGACACAGGTACAGTTTCTGTTTAACTTTCTGGCTGGTTTTGCAGTCCTCATAAACCAGTTCACCGGAAAATGTAAATGGAGCCTTTGTCCGGCACAAGGTATAACATAAAGTAACAAGCCCATGCAATAGTGCTGGTTAGCCTGACTGGTTTAGAGTCCAGCTTCTTAGTTCTTTTAGCAAAGGCACACGATCCAGGAGATCTGCAACCTCCACACACACAGGTCAGTCTGAGACAAACAGATCTCAATTTACAAAGTGAACCCCATCCAGGGGTGGAGATATGGTGAGCAGCAGTCTCTCCCAACTCATCAGCTGCTCACAATCAATCTGTCATGGTCGATTAACCCCTCTCAGCACTTAGGCTATGTGCACACGTTGCAGATTTGGGTGCAGAATTTTCTGCACAAAATCTGCACCTCCTGGCAGAAAACGCAGCTGCAGTTTTGGAGACTTGTCCTGCAGATTTAATGCGCTTTTGATGCGTTTTTAATGCGTTTTTTTCAGTGCAGTTTTGGTGCGTTTTTTAATGTGGATTTTGTGCGGTTTTTTTATGCGTTTTTCATGTGGATTTTCCAGCGTTTTTGTCAAGCTACATAAAGAGACAAACTTAAAAAAAAACAAAAAACACAAAAATGGTGATGTCATTTCCTAGTCCAACGTCTTCTGAATCTCCATTTTGGAAAGCCATAAGCACATTTTCTGAAAGCCATCACCATGAGTGCTAACCGTTTAAATGTACAACGGAGCGAAAAACGTAGCCCACCCCATGGAGAAGAGCGTGTGTAAAGTAATCTACGGATACGCAGGCCACAACGCCTCCAAATATTTGGGGTATTGCTTGATTATCTGAATCAGCAAAGATTGCAGGTAAGCTACGCTATGTGTAAAATAATATTACATGTCTCTTTTTTTTATTTATGTGCTGTGCAGTAACCCATAATTTTCTTAGTCGCAGACCAGAAGGAGAACCCGAAAAATGTGGCTCCACCCAATAGTTGCAGAAAGGACTGAAAAGGGTCATTTTCGTGTTCTATACCAAGATTTGAGGAGGTAAGTTTTTCTTATGTGAAATGTTTTCCTGTAAACTTATCCATGTATGACCGAATCTTCCTCCTTTTTTTCCAGTTATCCGGATAAATTTGTGTCATTGCGAGCTGAACTGACGCACAACGACACAGTGATGAGGAAGTCCATCTCTGCTGAGGAAAGGCTTCTCGTCACCTTGCGGTAAGTATTTTTTTTGTTTTGTATGTCAGAAGTCCTCTTTGGCACGTCAATGTCTCCGGTACGTGTGGTGACAGTTTTCCCATGTCTTGGAGACACTGACACACGACCATTGAAATCTTTGGGTCTATGCACATGTCAGCTTGGTTTTATGGAAATTAGTTTTTTTTTTTGTTTTTTTTTTTCCATTTTTCGGCCGCATGGTACACTGAGTGCAGGAGTTCATGTAACCAGATGCCGCTGCAGTATTTTGGCTCCTCTCTGTTGCGGTATACCTGTGACATCCATACTGCATATGAGGCCGGGATTACACACACACGTGAGATACGGCCGGGTCTCTCATGGTAATCCCCGGCCCTGCCACCTGCACTCCTGAGCGGAGCGTGTGGCTCCATGTATTGCTATGCAGCCGCACACTCCGCTCTGGAGTGCAGGCGCCAGGGTCGGGGATTACCATGCCAGACTTGGACTTCTCGCGTGTTTGTGATCCCGGCCTAAGGAAAACTGTGGGAGCCATGATACTTTATATAGGAATCTGTTGGGCCATTATATTATATAAACGGAGATGTAGAGGCCTCATACTGCATAGTGGGAGCTTAGAGGACATCATACATTATATAGATGGCTGTGGGGACTACATAATTCATAATTTTAGGGTGACCTTACTAACCATCTTTTCTTTTCCTTGCAGAGGTCTGGCCACAGGAGAGAGCTATACATCCCTACACCTCCAGTTTAGAGTTGGTAAATCTACCATCTCTTAAATTGTGCGGTGCACTTGTGCCGTCATCTGGCAGAAGTTGCAGCCCATCGTGATGCCTTCCCCGACCGAGGAGACTTGGCTGCAGGTTGCAGCAGGCTTTAATTCTGTGGCCAATTTCCCAAACTACATAGGTGCAGTCGATGGTAAACATGTTAGGGTTCAGCAGCCACCACGATCAGGATCACGCTTCTTTAATTATAAGAAGTATTTTTCTGTGGTCCTGATGGCGGTGGCTGATGCCCATTACAAATTTGTTGCCATTGACATTGGTGCCTATGGTAGTACTGGGGATTCTCGGGTGTTGCGAATGTCACAAATTGGGATGCAAATTCTTCAAGATGGCAGAACGCTCCCAGCCCCAAGACCTTTGCCGGGTTCCACACATTCAGTACCCTTTGTGATAGTATCGGATGAGGCCTTTGCTTTAACGACCAACCTGCTGCGCCCATACCCACGAAGGGGACTGGATGCCCGACGGAGGATTTTTAACCATTGGGATCATGAGTAGTACGTGGAGGATCTTTCACACACCCATCCAGCTGGATACTGACACCGTTGACGCTGTGATGAAGATTTGCTGTGTACTCCACAACTATGCTGCTGACTACAGCACTGACGTAGATGTGGAGTACCAGCAGCCTGTATTAAATCCAGTGGTCAAGGTGGATCTAGGAAGACCATCCAGCTCCGGTGCGTGTGTGAGAGAAACCTTCACTGACTAAGAGTCCAGAAGGTGCCGTGCACTGGCAATACTCCCGTGTCAGTGATGTACAGCCGGACCAGCAGAGGAGTGAAGAAAACTAAACCGAAGACCAAGAAAAATCATTCCCCTTTTTTTACAAAAAAAATTGTATTATATTTTCATTGATTAAAAAATATTACTAATCTGATTTTTTTTTTTTTTTTTTTTAATTTTTAGTTTTCTCTTTAGTATAATTATGAGTGATGGGAAAGAGACCATCACATTATTGTCTCTTTTCCATCACTGGTTGTGTGACTTATGTTATATAATGCTGAGGGCCAATAGTCGTGTGTGTGCGGTGCCGTGAACGAAGGGTAACCATAGTAGCTTCATCGGGGCCCAGTCAGGAGTTGTAGGCCTAGGAAGATATTTTTATCTCGTATCTTCTATAGGTCCCCCAATCCTTTTATTTTTACAAAAATCCAGCAAATTTTATGGAGTTGATTAATTGATAAAAAATTTGGGGGTTAATACAAACCATGTCATATACCCCTTATATTATAGTTGATTCAATACGCCAGTAAATATTGAAAATATAAATTTATTTAAAACATTTAAATACTGTAGGAACAACGCAAAAATTGCTTTGTTTTTAGCAAAAATTACATACAATTTATTTCTCATTAAATTTTAACTGTAAAGAAATCACAATTTTAGGAAAATAGGTGATTTTTTTTATATTGCTTGCAAAAAAAAAAAACCTGGGTGTTGGTATACACAACCAGTGTGACAAACTGTATAAAATTGAACTGCATTATAATTGTCACACTTTGAATTCATTTAAACTAGTGTAGTTCGGCCCAAAACCAAATTGTGAGTTGTTATCTGTATAATAATAATGGCTGGTAGGCCGGTGATAGTATTGCTCATGCTGCAGTGGTGGTGTCGGTGGTTTTGGCCTCGCACTCTGTGTGACCCCCATGACAATGTCCGCTAGGGGGGCAATTGGTCCCGGTTCCTCAAAGGCATCTAAGAGAGCATGCGCAGAGGTCATAAATTTGCTCTGTCTATCCGGTGGCAATAACCGTGCCTTGCTCGCTGTACTTGAGCCAAATAGATCCATGTAATCCTCTTTTGCTAATTTGTTAAGAAGATCTATTGTATCGTTTACCTTTTTTATTGTTTGATCTTCTTTTCTTTTGTTTTTTTTTTTTTTTTTTTTTTTGGGGGGGGGCACAGTTATTGCTACCGGATTGACAGAGGTTTGTTGGTTTTGTGTGGCATCATTTTGGTCCGCAGAAGCCGTCCCAGATTATGTTGAACTGGAACCTAATGCAGCAGATGTTCCTGCTACAACAGGGATAGAGGCTGCTGCAGCACATGGAGATCCATCATCTGCCGACTCCGAAGTTCCTGAAGTTTCTTGGGAGGCGTCCTCTCCTGGCTCAGGAGCCGAAATGTTCCCTTCAGTGCTGTGAAAACAAAGACAAGGAATTTTTTTAGTTTCATACAAAACCTTTTCTTCATCATTACTGAATTCACTTTATCTCTAAAAAAATTACATCCTCAAAGTCCTGCTGTGAGCAAGAAAGTCAAATCTTCATACAGACTGAAGTTCCCTTTGGCCGGGGAAGACCCGCTCCTCTTCGAAAGGTTGCTATGTGTTTTTTTTTTTTTTAAACCAATCTCGAACCGACCTCCACCGTTGTTTGACATTATCTAAAATAATAAAATATGATCATTCCATTCCATTACAAAAAAGAATGTTAGGAAAGGCCGTAAAAAACTAATTACTAATTTTCTGCTGCAGGGCACAGTTGTATCCATCATAATCTGGATAAAGGTCCCGGAAAATCCTGGTCCAGCAGTTATCACGGGAATAGTTATCTTTGTAGGCCTCATCGGCCGGGTCCCATATGGCGGGCATGTTATTATCTATATTCTGTATTCAAATATAATAAGAAAACATGCTCATATAGAATAGTGACATTCATAAAATGTATTAATTATAAAAAACAAATAGAAAATCTAGACACACCTATATATTTGATACATACTGTATTTTCCGGCGTATAAGATGACTTTTTAACCCCTGAAAATCGTCTCAAATGTCGGGGGTCGTCTTATACGCAGGGAGCGATCCTCTATGGTTCCCAGGGTCTAGAGGAGAGGAGACTCTCCTTCAGGCCCTGGGATCCATATTCATGTAAAAAAAAAAAAAAAAAAAAAGAATAAAAATAAAAGATATGGATATACTCACCCTCCGACGGCCCCTGGCTGTCAGCGGTGCAAGCGGCGGCCTCCGTTCCTAAGAATGCATTGAGCGTAGCACCTCATCAAAGGTCCTTGTCTCAATGCATCCTGAGGAACAGAGGCCGTCGCTTGCACCGCTGAGAGCCAGGGGCCGTCAGAGGGTGAGTATATCCCATATTTTTTATTTCTATTCTTTTTTTTTTTTTACATGAATATGGATCCCAGGGCCTGAAGGAGTCTCCTCTCCTCCAGACCCTGGGAACCATATGCACCGCAAACGCCGTATTAGATGACTGGGCATATAAGATGACTGGGCGTATAAGATGACCCCCATCTTATACGGCGAGTATATTCCAAACTCCATATTTTATATGGAAAAGTTGGGGGTCGTCTTATACATCAGAAAATACGATATATATATACACATATGTATACCCATAGAGAGAGCCTAGGCCTGATATTAACACAAACATTTAGCATCGTTTAGATTTGCACAATCCAGTTTTTTGTCATAGACTAGTATTAGCAACGGATTGTGAGGGATGACCATCCGTTTCATCCGTTGTGCGCAGGATCCGGCATAAAATCGGTGTCCATCAGGCGGAGGCAACGCAGATAGAAACGATAGAAAGAGGCCTAACATGGCCCTTGGCGGGGACGACACATGCGAGAAACACAAACAAGTCATGTATGTTAATACCCGGCCTTGGCTAATGCACTTCTTCAGAGCGTAGTGTGCAGCTCCATGTATTGCCCTGCGGCAGCGGGCTACAATCATGACTAACGGCGGCAATGGCAGGTATTAACAAGCAATAATTGGATGTGTTTATCACATGTGTGATCCCTGACTAGTCCCTCTCTTTCCACTGCCTAGTAGCAGTGTGAAATGTTGTAATAATTATTGCTATTGTAAGGTGACCTTAATCCCGGTTAATAATGGAGAGGCGTCAATAAGACGCCTATCCATTATTAATCCTAGTAAAGTGTAAAAAAAAAGACACTAGAAAAAATTCTTTTAATGAAATAATGACACTTTTTGACAATTCCTTTATTCTACGCTCAATACTCCTGAAGACACTCGTCCTGCAAAAAAACAAAACAAACCAAATTCATACTCCCTGTCCACAGAAATCCCATAATGAGTGTCCTACGACAATCTGCCATGGAGAACAGCCACATCAGGAGATGTGACTGCTCTCCACGGCTTCCAAAACACACTGATAGAAGCTAAAGCTCCTGCAGTGTGACTGTGCATGCTCGGGAGTTTACCGGAGTTCAATGAACTCCGGGACTCTCTCTTTACGACACTGCTGCGTGAGAAAATTTCTCAGCAGGTCAAGTGCCATAAAGTGAGCTCCCGGCGTTCATTGAACTCCAGGAAATGACTGGGCAGCTCCGATACACTGCAGGAGTGATTAACTCTTGCAGTGTATTACCGGAGGACGTCGTGGGACATTGTATTATTGGATTACGTCGGATTTTTTTTTTTGCCGGGATTATCAAGGGAGGTGGAGTTTGGGGACGTATGTGGTGAGTATGTAACTACATGTGCTATGGTGTATGTAATGTATGTTTTGTGTTTTTAACCCATTGTAGTCAGTCGCCTGACAATTGGACAACTCTCCCATCATCAGATTTCGATGAGAGAAGTAGTCCCATCCGACGAATGACTACAATGAGTCACTACTGATGGACTGACACAGACAGACACACAGACACAAAAACAACATACATACCATTTCCACCATACGCCTCACATCGATCCCCATCCGACGGTACGACTCCATTTTCTCGACACTCCGCCCACAGACTTCCTCCACACTTATGACATCACTTCGTTCTGCAGCATTTTTGCCACCCAAAACTGCACCAAATCTGCAGCTAATCCGCAGATGGTTTTTATATCTGTGGTTGAACTGCGGATTTGACCCACACAATATATATTTGTTTTTTTTTTATTAAATGTTTTTGTATATTTTAGTCCACTTAACCCCGTAACGGCCGCCGATACGCCTTTAACGGTGGCAGTTAAGGAAACTTATTCCCCAGCGCCGCTTTTTAACGGAGCTGAGAAATAAGGTTATAGCGCTCCCCAGTGTCGGAAATTTTCCAGGGTCTTGGCTACTGAGGGTAGCCGAGACCCCAGAGAACATGATTCGGGTCGGTTTTTACCGACCCCAGTGTTGCGATCACTGTTATTCACTGAAAAAAAGTCTGATTTCCCATTTAATTTCTCTCTCCTCTGATATGATCTAGCACATCAAAGGAGAGAGAAATGGGGTCCCCTAAGACCGCCCCACTCCCCCGTACCTTTAGTGTCCCTTGCCCCTGCTGTATGCCTTGGTCTTGGCCCCCACCTGTCGACCTCTTCTTTCGGGAAGATCATGGCGGGCGCATACGCACTGCTCCCGCCGAGATCTGCTGACCGGCACCTGGCAACAATAGGAAATTTTTCTTATTGGTTCATTTTGATTACTGTGATAGGGTCTATTCCAATGATCAATATAAAATATTAAATCAAACCCCCCTTTATCACCCCCTTAGTTAAGTAAAAATAATAATAAAACAAAAAAGTATTTATTTCCATTTTTCCGTTAGGATTGGAGCTAAGGTTGTGGTTTTGGTTATGTTTGGGATTACAGTTAGGGTTGGGATTAGGGTTAGGGATTTGTTTGGGTATGGGTACCATCTCACAGTGTTACTTTTGTCGCTACGACGGTACGATCCGTGACGTTCCAGCGATATCCATACGATATCGCTGTGTCTGACACGCAGCAGCCATCAGGGACCCTGCAGAGAATCGTACGTCGTAGCAGATCGTTTGGAACTTTCTATCGTCGCTGGATCTCCCGCTGTCATCGCTGGATCGGTGTGTGTGACACCGATCCAGCGATGCGTTCGCTTGTAACCAGGATAAACATCGGCTTACTAAGCGCAGGGCCGCGCTTAGTAACCCGATGTTTATCCTGGTTACCATCGTAAATGTAAAAAAAAAAAAAACAGTACATACTTACATTCCGGTGTCCGTCAGGTCCCTTGCCGTCTGCTTTCCCGCACTGACTGACTGCCGGCCGTAAAGTGAAAGCAGAGCAGAGCGGTGACGTCACCGCTGTGCTGTGCTTTCACTTTACGGCCGGCAGTCAGTCAGTGCAGGAAGCAGACGGCAAGGGACAGACACCGGAATGTAAGTATGTAGTGTTTGTTTTTTTTTACGCTGGTAACCAGGGTAAACATCGGGTTACTAAGCGCGGCCCTGCGCTTAGTAACCCGATGTTTACCCTGGTTACCCGGGGACCTCGGCATCGTTGGTCGCTGGAGAGCTGTCTGTGTGATAGCTCTCCAGCGACCACACAACGACTTACCAACGATCACGGCCAGGTCGTATCGCTGGTCGTGATCGTTGGTAAATCGTATAGTGTAACGGTACCCTTAGGGTTGGAGTTATAATTGGGGGGTTTCCACTGTTTAGGTACATCACGGGGTCTCCAAACGCGACATAGCAAACACCATTGATTCTAGCCAATTTTGCATTCAAAAAGTCAAACTTACATAAATCATCCGAATATAAACTAGCACTGCTTAATTCCTGTTCTGATAAATTAAAAAAAAAAAAAGGAATAGATGGTCATAATTATTTCCTTAAATGTTATTACAATTATTTTTATTTGTAATTTTTTGAAAAGTTGCTTTATGGTTGGAAATTTTTAGATTTAAAGTAATCTAAAGTTTCCTCTATTTCTTTTTTCCCTTTTCCCCCCCCCTCCTCTTTTGTTTTTCCCTTCCCAATTAATTCTTTCCTAATTTTCCCTGTATGTTATATTGAAAATGCTAATAAAACTCTATGAAAAAGAATGAAAAAAAAAATAAAGTCAAACTGTGCTCCCTCTCTTCTGAGCCCTGCCATTTGCCCAAACAGTGGCTTTCCCCCACATACGGGGCGTTGGCGTACTCAGGAGAAACTGCATAACATGTTTTGTGGTCCATTTTCTCCTGATACCCTTGTGAAAATAAAAAAAATTGGTTCTAAAGTAAATGATTTGTGACAAAAAGTAAAATGTTCAGTTTTTCCTTCCACATTGCTTTAGCTCTCGTGAAGTATCTGAAGGGTTAATAAACTTCTTGATTGCGGTTTTGTTCACCTTGAGGAGTGCAGTTTTTAGAATGATGTTACTTTTGGGTATTTTCTGTTATTTTGACCCCCCCCCCTTCCCAAACTCACTTCAAATGTGAGGTGGTCCCTAAAAAACGGATTTTGTAAATTTTGTTGGGGAAAAATGGGAAATCGCTGGTCAACTTTTAACCCTTATTAACATCCGAACAAAAAAAAAAAAAGTCTCCAAAATTGTGCTGATGTAAAGTTGACAAGTGGGAAATGTTATCTATTAACTATTTTGTGGGACATAACTCAAAAACTCAAAAACTTTTGTGGGACATAACTCAAAATTTAAAGTATGAAAATTGCTAAATTTTTAACATTTTTGCCAAATTTACATTTTTTTTTAATAAACGCAAGTTATATTGAAGAAATTTTACCACTAACATGAAATACAATATGTCTCGAAAAAACAGTCTCAGAATCAGCGGGATCCGTTGAAGCGTTCCAGAGCTATAACCTCATAAAGTGACAGTGGTCTGAATTGTAAAAATTAGCCCGGTCATTAAGTACCAAATTGTCTCTGTCACTAAGGCTAGGTTCACATTGCGTCAAGTACATGGCGTCAAACGGATGCGTTAAACGCATGTACAGAAACGGAGCAAAAATATGTGAAATTCGTCGTCACGGTAACGCTAGCGTTAACGCATGTGATCGCGTTTTTTCATTTTGATGTCCGTTTACGAAGTATCCGTTTGTCTGCGTTTGTCACTGTCAATAAAGTTGTTCTTTTTTTTTTGTTGGTAAATATTGGATAGAATATTTCTATTTTATATTTACCACTGGCAGTTGTGGCGACGACAGACGGCTAGGGACCTTTTTTCTTTTTTTGTCCTCCTTGTGCCACAACCTATTGTGTATGTAAAATGTAAAAAAAAATATTTTAACATTAAATAATGTTAACATTCATTCTACGGCAAAACACTCTGTCACGTGCAGGAGACTTTGTGTGAGTGGGATATTTTAATGGCCGAAGTCACATTTCCTGTCACATGACCACATGTGACCACCTTCAAAAGCTATTAAAACGTGTGGTTCTATTTGGAAATTTTTCATGATTTGCGTCTGACTGCGTTTGCCATAGCCTTCTATGGCAGAATGAACGCTTCCGTTAGTAGTGCGTTAGCTTGGCCGGACCCGAAAACGCTGCAAGCCGCGTTGAAGGTCCGTCAGAAAAAAAACGTTATGTGACAAACGCATACCAATTTAGGGATGCGTCACGATGCGTCAGACAATGCAAGTCTATGGGCGCGTTAGTATGTGCGTTACATTGCGTTTTTACTACTTAAAAACGAGTCCGTTAGACGGACACACCTAGCGCAATGTGAACCCAGCCTAAGTGGTTAAGTAAGCACTTCCCGGTATTTTTTGTACTAAATGTGTCTATATGTTCATGTAATGTAGTGTGAGTGCATTAACGTACTCGCCTACCGCTGCTCTCTCTGGTGTCCCACACCATTGTTCTCCACTTCTCAGTGACGTCACTTCTCTGCAAACTCTTGGGGTCACACTGAGCTCTGCGTGACCTGGAAGTGGCTTTTACAATGTAAGTCTATAGAGCGTCAGAACGTAGCCCCATAGGCTTACAGTGTAAAATAGACTCCCAGCTCACGCATTTCGCATGGAGTGAGGTGGCTAAACACATTTGGGATGTCCTCATTAAGAAGCAGAGGAGCAGAATGGCGCTTGACACCGGAGAGAGCGGCGGGAGTTCAGTATATTAATAGACCCACAATACATGCACATATATAATTAAAAAATATATATATGTCAGAGCGTCTTTAAGGAATCTGAACCTGCGATTATCCAATCGCTTTATACTACAATACCTCAGTGTCGCAATATATCATGAAAGTTTAAGTCTCCTTTTGAAGCTCAAGTTGTGGTTCAACTTCATAAGAGTACGAAGATGGCAGCAACGGGGTCCTTCAGTCGATCCCTGGCTACCATGGTAACTAGTGATGAGCGAGTGTACTCGTTGCTCTGGTTTTCCAAAGCACGCTCGTGTGGTCTCCAAGTATTTATGACTACTCGGAGATTAAGTTTTCCTCGCAGCAGCTGGATGATTTGCGACTGTTAGACAGTTTGATTACATGTGGGGATTCCCTAGCAACTAGGCAACCCCCACATGTACTCAGGCTGGCTAGTAGCTGTAAATCATTCAGCTGAGGTGATGAAAACGAAATCTCCGTACACTAACAAATACTTGGAGGTCACCCGAGCGTGCTCGGAAAAACCCGAGCAACGAGTACACTTGCTCCTCACTAATGGTAACCCATCAGTGCTCTGAAGGCAATGTTGTGGAGGGGAAAATGAGCTCCAGCATGCATGGCATAGAGTTTACAATCTCTAACAGCTGGGTTTTAAAGGGGTTATCCAAGACTTTTAATATCTTTGTGTATAGCGCTAAGAATGAATGGGCAGATAGTAACTAACTGCCTGATTTGCACTGGGACGGTCTCTACCGGCGACTCCCTTGCTTCATTTCATCTCTTGTCAACAAGGGCAGCACCTTCTCTTCTGTTCTGCTCTGTTGACGGGATGTCATTGCACTGTAATGCTGATTGACAGCTGGCTCCTCGAAGTTGGGCAGTAGTGAGCCAGCTGTCAATAAGCATGACACTGGGGCAGAGACACCCCTATCAACAGACCAGAATGGCAGAGAAGGTGCTACTTTGCCAAAGAGATGTTAGCGGAAATCGCGGAATCACTTGTAGCCGCGGTCCATGACCGCTCTGAGCCGGCAGAGATTAGCACCAAGTAAGACAGGCACATAATTAGCAACTACATGCCTGATGGTTACATACTGTAGGTTGATAAAGACCTAGGTCCATCAAGTTGAACCTTTATCCACCAATTGTACACTTTGTCACTAATTTAACTATAATCCACAATGTTATGTGTATCGAGAAAATCATCCAGCCCTTTTTAAAAAGCTGTTAGTGTCTGCCATTACTACCTCCTGTGGTTGGGCATTGCACAGTCTGACTGCTCTAACGAGCCCTTTCCTATTTAGCTGCTGGAAGTGCCTTTCTCCCACCCATAATGAGTGCCACCTTGTCTTGCGTATGGTCCTGGGAAGGAATAAGATATGAGCCAGTCCTTTGTACTGAACACACATATATTTATACATGTAAATGGGATCTCCTCTGAGGCGTTGTTTTTTCTAAACTAGACAAACCCAACTTTTCCAACACCTCATCATATGAGAGTCCTTCATAGAATCATAGAAAGGTAGAGTTGGAAGGGACGTCCTGGGTCATCTGATCCAATTCACTGCTCAATGCAGGATTCACTAAAGCATCTCAGACAAGTTGTCTGTCCAGTCTCTGTTTGAAGACTTCCAATGAAGGAGAACTCGCCACCTCTCGTGGCAGCCTGCTCCACTCATTGATCACCCTCAGTGTCAAAAAGTTTTTTCCATCATCTGTATCTTCTCCCTTTTAGTTTCATTCCATTGCTTATCGTATTTCCTTGTGCAAATGAGAATAAGGATGATCCCACTATGTGACAGCCCTTGAGATATTTGTAGACAGCTGGAAATTATAGGCCAGTAAGTCTAACCTCTATTGTTGGTAAAATATTTGAAGGGTTTCTGAGGGATGTTATTCTGGATTATCTCAATGAGAATAACTGTTTAACTCCATATCAGCATGGGTTTATGAGAAATCGCTCCTGTCAAACCAATCTAATCAGTTTTTATGAAGAGGTAAGCTATAGACTGGACCACGGTGAGTCATTGGACGTGGTATATCTCGATTTTTCCAAAGCGTTTGATACCGTGCCGCACAAGAGGTTGGTACACAAAATGAGAATGCTTGGTCTGGGGGAAAATGTGTGTAAATGGGTTAGTAACTGGCTTAGTGATAGAAAGCAGAGGGTGGTTATAAATGGTATAGTCTCTAACTGGGTCGCTGTGACCAGTGGGGTACCGCAGGGGTCAGTATTGAGACCTGTTCTCTTCAACATATTCATTAATGATCTGGTAGAAGGTTTACACAGTAAAATATCGATATTTGCAGATGATACAAAACTATGTAAAGCAGTTAATACAAGAGAAGATAGTATTCTGCTACAGATGGATCTGGATAAGTTGGAAACTTGGGCTGAAAGGTGGCAGATGAGGTTTAACAATGATAAATGTAAGGTTATACACATGGGAAGAGGGAATCAATATCACCATTACACACTGAACGGGAAACCACTGGGTAAATCTGACAGGGAGAAGGACTTGGGGATCCTAGTTAATGATAAACTTACCTGGAGCAGCCAGTGCCAGGCAGCAGCTGCCAAGGCAAACAGGATCATGGGGTGCATTAAAAGAGGTCTGGATACACATGATGAGAGCATTATACTGCCTCTGTACAAATCCCTAGTTAGACCGCACATGGAGTACTGTGTCCAGTTTTGGGCACCGGTGCTCAGGAAGGATATAATGGAACTAGAGAGAGTACAAAGGAGGGCAACAAAATTAATAAAGGGGATGGGAGAACTACAATACCCAGATAGATTAGCGAAATTAGGATTATTTAGTCTAGAAAAAAGACGACTGAGGGGCGATCTAATAACCATGTATAAGTATATAAGGGGACAATACAAATATCTCGCTGAGGATCTGTTTATACCAAGGAAGGTGACGGGCACAAGGGGGCATTCTTTGCGTCTGGAGGAGAGAAGGTTTTTCCACCAACATAGAAGAGGATTCTTTACTGTTAGGGCAGTGAGAATCTGGAATTGCTTGCCTGAGGAGGTGGTGATGGCGAACTCAGTCGAGGGGTTCAAGAGAGGCCTGGATGTCTTCCTGGAGCAGAACAATATTGTATCATACAATTATTAGGTTCTGTAGAAGGACGTAGATCTGGGGATTTATTATGATGGAATATAGGCTGAACTGGATGGACAAATGTCTTTTTTCGGCCTTACTAACTATGTTACTATGTTACTATGTAAATGGAACCTGTCATCCCCAAAATCGATGGTGAGGTAAGCTCACCGTCATCAGGGGCTTATCTACAGCATTCTGTAATGCTGTAGATAAGCCACCGATGTTACCTGAAAGAGGAGAAAAAGAGGTTAGATTATACTCACCCAGGGGCGGTCCTGCTCCGATGGGTGTCTCAGGTCTGGAACAGCGCCTCCCATCTTCATTCCATGACGTCCTCTTCTGGTCTTCACGCCGCGGCTCCGGCGCAGGCGTACTTTGTCTACCCTGTTGAGGGCAGAGCAAAGTACTGCAGTGCACAGGCACCGGAAAGGTCAGAGAGGCCCGGCGCCTGCGCACTGCAGTACTTTGCTCTGCCCTCAACAGGGCAGACAAAGTACGCCTGCGCAGCATGAAGACCAGAAGATGACGTCATGGAATGAAGATGGGAGGCGCCGGAGCGGACCTGAGACACCCATTTGACCGGACCACAGCGGGACCGCCCCTGGGTGAGTGTAATCTAACCTCTTTTTCTCCTCTTTCAGGTTACATCGGGGGCTTATCTACAGCATTACAGAATGCTGTAGATAAGCCTCTGATGACGGTGAGCTTACTTCACCATCGATTTTGGGGGTGACAGGTTCCCTTTAAGTCTCCTCTTAGCCTTCTGATTTGCAAGCTAAACATTCAAAGATCCTTTAACCGTTCATCTTAGGACATACTTTGCAGTCCGCTCACCATCCTGGTCGCTCTTCTCTGAACTTGCTCCAGTTTTTCAATGTCGTTTTTTAAATGTGCTGCCCAGAACTGGACACAGTATTCGAGTTCCATCCCTTGTAATAATCTAGTTGCTTCCTTTGAACTGACTCTAAATTCGGAATACCGTATTTCCTGGCTTATAAGATGACTTCTTGACCCCTAAAAATTGTCCCAAAAGTCGGGGGTCGTCTTATACGCTGGGTACAGCTTGTGCAGGGAGCGATCCTGCATGTCGGCGTGTGGTTTCCAGGGTCTGGAGGAGAGGAGACTCTCC
Organism: Ranitomeya imitator; assembly: GCF_032444005.1. Lineage (NCBI taxonomy): Eukaryota > Metazoa > Chordata > Amphibia > Anura > Dendrobatidae > Ranitomeya > Ranitomeya imitator. The sequence goes on along the minus strand of NC_091286.1, from coordinate 561,722,318 downwards.
TTCAGACCCTGGGATCCATATTCATGTAAAAAATAAAGAATAAAAATAAAAAACATGGATATACTCACCCTCGGACGGGCCCTGGCTCACAGCGCTGCTAGCGTCTGCCTCTGTTCCTTAGGAATGCAGTGAGTGAAGGACCTTCGATGATGTCGCGGTCAGGTGACCGGTCACCTGACCGCTCATGTGACCGCGACGTCATTGAAGGTCCTTCACTCACTGCATTCCTAAGGAACAGAGGCAGACGCTAGCAGCGCTGTGAGCCAGGGCCCGTCTGAGGGTGAGTATATCCATGTTTTTTATTTTTATTCTTTATTTTTTACATGAATATGGATCCCAGGGCTTGAAGGAGAGTCTCCTCTCCTCCAGACCCTGGGAACCACACGCCGTATAAGATGACTGGGTGTATAAGATGACCCCCGTCTTATATGGCGGGCATATCCCAAATTCCATATTTTATATGGAAAAGTTGGGGGTCGTCTTATACGCCCAGTCGTCTTATACGGCAGAAAATACGGTACCATTTTTTAAAATGTGGAGACCAAAACTGGATCCCATATTCTAGATGTGGCATCACCAGTGATTTATAAAGGGCTAACAATATGTCGGGATTGCGGGATTTCATCTCTTTTTATACATCCTACAATCTTGTTTGCTTTTGCGACTGCAGCTTGACATTGAGTACTACTGCTCAGCTTACTTGTAATCAGAAAGAATACCCAAGTCCTTATTCTGTTTTGTACTCCTGAGTATACTCTCATTTAATGTATATGCAGCAATAGGATTACTTCGTCCTAGGTGCATTACTCTACATTTTGCAAATGAGATTTAATGTAGATAAATGTTTGCCCATTCAGACATCCTATCCAGATCGGCGCTGAGCCCACATCTTTGCTGGCACATGTGAGCTGTTCTGAACAGCTGACATGTGCCTCTAACAGCAGCAGCATTTAACACGCTTTTCCGGCAAGCACGATGGAAATCCCACCCATCTGCACCCGTGTCACATGACCGCTGATCGCCAATGGGTTGGCATGAAAACCAGAGGGCTCCAGCAGACCTCTATGGTTGTCACTGCTGGATTTTCTATGAGCGCCGCCTGGTGGTCGGCACTCAGAGCAAGTGAGCAATTCGGCTACATACAGGCAATGTGATCATCCCCTGTATGTAGCAGAGCAGGTTATGGCAGCTTCCAGTCTCCCATGGAGACTATTCAAGCATGGCAAAAGGAAAAAAAAAAAGTGTTTAAAAATATTAAAAAAAATTATAAAAGTTCAAATCACCTCTCTCTCTCTCTCTCTCTCTCTCTCTCTCTCTCTCTCTCTCTCTCTCTCTCTCTCTCATTTATATATATATATACATATATATATAATTAGAATATGCATGCCCACGTAGTATATTGCCCAGTCACGTAGTATATTGCCCAGCCACGTAGTATATTGCCCAGTCACGTAGTATACTGCCCAGCCACGTAGTATATTGCCCAGTCACGTAGTATATTGCCCAGCCACATAGTATTACGTGGCTCCTAGAACTTCCTTTTTTGCATTATTACCCCCCATACAGGACTATGGTCCAATTTGCAAAATGTGGGAACTGCCCTAAAAGTGACTTCTCCTCCAGGGACCAAGTGAGGGACCACACCCTGTGCATCCCTGCAATCCGCCCTGTGAGCTCCCAGTGCAGACTACACGCGGTACCGCATGCGATTATACCTAGCCCCCCTCCTGCTCATCACTAACCACAAGCAGTCAGTGAGCGTACAGAGGCCGCGGCGCAGCACTCACCGCCTGGGCCGGATAGTAGCCTCCTCCTGGAAATGCCATAGCTGCAGGCTGGAGAGAGAGATGAGGACTGGGTGCACTGCAGCTTCCGGTCCCAGGGTTGGTATGAGCGCAGGACCTGTGATGACGTTGCGGTCACATGACCGTGACGTCATGGCAGGTCCTTCTCGCATAGCATGCTTAGCACCGGAACCTGTCGCTTGCACTGCCGAGAACAGTGCCACGTCGGAGGGTGAGAATAACGTTTTTTTTTTATTATTATTATTTGTAACATTAGCTCTTTTTAGTATTGATGCTGCATACGCATCATCAATAGTAAAGAGTTGGTCACACAGGGGTAATAGCTGGGTAACCGGAGTGCGTTACATCGCGCTCCGGTAACGCTGGCATTAACCCTGTGTGAGGGCTGACTGCATGACTGAAGGGGAGTATGGAGCGGGCACTGACTGCGGGGAGGAAAGAGCGGCCATGTTGCCGTCGGACTGTGGCCGTCGCTGATTGGTCGTGGCAATGGTTGTGGGCGTTTTGCCACGACCAATCAGCGACTTGGATTCCATGACAGACAGAGGCAGCGACCAATGAATATCCGTGACAGACAGACAGAAGCGACCCTTAGACAATTATATAGTAGATAGTATATAGCATACAATTTATATGTTATTCGTTATGTAAAATAGGGGGCAGTTCACTGCGGGATTGGTGACCTGTCATAAGCCATACTGGTGAATACCTAATCAGAGCACCACATGAAGACCTCCCACAGGCCGCCCCTCAGCACGAGCATATCACTAACTGAAAACTGGAAATATTAAATAGCAACCACAAGACATATTTCATCAACCAAGGAATTATTTTAATCAGTATAACGGCACCGACCTAACACTGTCTGTAGATTACTCAGCACAATTCTGCTGACAGGTTCCCTTTAACAATTACAGCCAGATTGCAAAATGATCGATATAACAGTCACAGCTCGAACAGTAAAAATGCAAACGCACATTAATAAATTAGTTCGTTTAAGTAACATTTGTGTAACTACTGTATGTTTTGATCTGCTTTCCTAGGTCTGTGAGCTGGACATCATTTTTAACTTTGAGAAGGCATACTTCATACTGGATGAGTTTCTCATGGGAGGTGAAATTCAGGAGACCTCCAAAGAGTCTGTAGTGAGGGCCATTGAGGATTCGGATATGTTACAAGAGGTAATTTCCTTTTGCGCCTACTTGAAGCACAACCTGTGCACTCTGTAATGTTAAGAAAGCTATGGAGAAAAAAATGCTTACTTAAAAAAAACATGCCAACCATCTGGTACTGTTGTGGCCAGGACTGTAATCTTTCCTATGTAATCCCATCTTGGTGGATATTTTGGGATTGGGCATCACACACTCGGGTTAATCTGGTTTCACCTTCATTAATTTCTATAGCCTTTAGTAAAGAAGGGAAAGGGAGGACACGATGGAAAACCTTCAATATCTTACAGGTTTAAATAAGGTTCAAAGTGTTTCAGTAAGAGACTTAACACCAGAACAAGGAGGCACAAGATGAAATCCGTTCAGTGGAGGATGAGAAGAAATGTCAGAAAATAATGAACAAGTACAAATAAAAGAAGAAATAGTTTAAGGGCAGACTAGATAGATCATATATTGTATTTGCTGGCAATTTTCTATGTTTCTGTTGCCATTATGAAGGGGTTATTCCCAACATTGAAAATTCTCACCTATTCATTGGAGTTTGAGGGAAATGGCTCCCTCTGAAAGCCCATCAGTCCCCCACAGCATGATTGTGGGATGCCGATGGGTTACTATGGCAACCACAAGCATAACCATGGCATCTGGGTCTGCCACTCAACCAAAACCTGTTAGTCCCTGCAGGATTTGGGGTCTAATAGGCTGCATGTTACTGTTACACTGACAGACTGAGCTAATGCGCTCCACCACTTATGTATTACTAATACCATACAGGTGGAAACGTTGCTGCTGTCGTCATATACAGGAATAAAGGTATATATGAAGCTTCCTAAGGAGCATGGGCTTCAGTTGGTTAGAAGTGCTATAAGCTGTCATTATTAATCGAACCCATAAAAACAATGCCAGAATTGCTGTTTTTTGTTCATCCCTCCCTAAGAACAAAGGAAAAGGTGACCATTAAGTCATATGATCCTGAAAAAGGAACTAGTAAAAACTGAAGTTCAGCGTATAAATAGAAAAGCACTCGCAAAGCTCTGTCTACAGAAAAATAAGAAACCTGTGAGTGTTCTGAGAGTATGGTAACCAAATGAAAAGATTTGGGGGCTGATTCTTGATCAGCATTGAGGACGCCAGTCTTCGTGATGGGCGTGTTGGAGTAAATGAGCATAATTCATTAAGAGGCACTTGCCACTTAAAGGGATATTTCCATCTCCAAGATCCTATCCCTATATGTAGTAGGTGTAATAATAATATTAGCAAATACCTCCAATTAGAAAGGTACCGTATTTTTCGCTTTATAAGACACACCTGATTATAAGACGCACCCCCAAATTTGGTGAAGAAAAAGAGAAAAAAATATTTTTTTCTGTTAGATGGGGGTCTGTCTTATAATTCCAGTGTCCGTCTTACAAATCATATGTCCCTCATCCTGGTACCTATATAACCCCCATCCTTGTGCTGGCACATGCCCCCCTGTGCTGCTGGCAGTCACATGCCCCCCTGGTCACTATATGCCCCCCTGTGCTGCTGGCAGACACATGCCCCCCTGGGTCACTATATGCCCCCCTGTGCTGCTGGCAGGCACTTGCCCCCGGGTCACTATATGCCCCCTTGTGCTGGCAGGCACATGCCCCCCTGGTCACAATATGTCCCCTTGTGCTGCTGGCAGGGACATGCCCCCCTGGTTCACTATATGCCCCCCGGTGCTGCTGGCAGGCACATGCCCTCTTGGGTCACTATACCCCTCTGTGCTAGCAGGCACATGCCCCCCCAGTCATAATATGCCCCCCTGTGCTGGCAGGGACATGCCCCCCTGTGCTGCTGGCAGGTACATTCCCCCCCGGTCACAATATGCCCCCTGTACAGCTGACAATGCCCCCCCCCCTGTGCTGCTAGAAGACAGATGCCCCCCCCCCCCTGTTCTGGCAGACACATGCCCCCCCTGTGCTGTTGACATACACAGGCCCCCCCGTGCTGCTGGTAGACACATGCCCCCCCCCCCCCCCGTGATGATGCTGGTAGACACATGTCCCCCCCCCCCCCCGTGATGATGCTGGTAGACACATGTCCCCCCCCCCCCCCCGTGATGATGCTGGCAGACACATGCCCCCCCTGTACTGCTTGCAGACTCATGCCCCCCGGTGCTGCTGGCAGACATGTCCCCCCCGTGCTACTGGCAGTCACATGCCCCCCCCCCCCCTGTGCTGCTTGCAGACCCATCCCCCCCTGTACTGCTTGCAGACACATGATAAAATAACAAACACTTATTCACCTTCAGATGATGGCTCTGTGCTCACTGCTCCTCGGTTGCTTCCTGTTTCCCAGGCATCGGATCATGTGACCTGGGCACACAGTGATGTCATCACTGTGCTGTGCCGATCACATGATCAGATGTCCGCACAGACACAGGAAGCAACCGAGGAGCTGTGAGCAGGAGCCATCATCAGAAGGTGAGTTAAATGTTTGTTATTTTATCATGTCTGCCAGCAGCAGAGGTGGGGTGGGGGGCATGTGTCTGACAGTAGCACAGGGGGGCATATAAGAGTGACAGGGGGGGGGCATATCCATGATGGGAAGGAGGGGAGATGCAGGCACAGGTAATATTCGCTGCTCCCCTGTGAATCAACTCCTGCAGCTTCAGCACCGAGGTGATGGACAGCAGGTGCAGTGAATATTACATGAGGCTAATGAGCGGGAGCACAGGATCTCCTGCTGTCTCTGCAGCCCTCAGCCAGCCCACTCCAGCCCCCTGACACCTCCCCAGAGCTGCTCCCCCTCCTCTACAGCACAGCACACAGATTCGGATTATAAGACGCACCCCCCACTTTCCCCGAAAATTTGGGGGAACAAAAGTGCGTCTTATAATCCCAAAAATATGGTAGTATAGTTTTTCTGACTCACTATGTCTCTTTCCTCATGTGCAGGCATTGCAGGACCTTAGGGATCCATGGTTACGACCACTGATATAGTGAGTATTAGCTAGTTGCTAGTGGTCGTAACCATGGATATCTAAGGTCCTGCAATGCCTGCACATGTGGAAAGAGACATAGGGAATCAGAAAAACTATACTACATTTCTAATTGGAGGTATTTGCTAAAATTATTATTATTATTATTATTAATGTTGGGATAGGATCTTGGAAATGGGATTACCCCTTTTAATGATTAGGAAAATTTGACAGCTGGAATTAGGTACTCCATAACTTTTCATTGCTTTAGTCGGGCAGGCTTTGCCATGACCCGTCCCCCACCTTGGCTGTTACTCCAGTTCACCGGTGAGTCTTTGCCAATACTCCCAGTGTGTGGCCTTTGCTGCGGCACCGATGTCACGTTGAGCGTACAGTGGCCAGTCAGTAAGCTCAGAGCTTCATCCAGTTTAGACACTGCTCCCCCTTTTAGAGTTGCAATACCAGACACTTGTAGCATTGGCAGAGACTCGCTGGTGGACCCAGGGAAGAGTACAGCTCTTTCTTTATAATAACCAACAGTCTGGGACACTCATTTTCTGAAAGGGAACAACCCCTTTCAATTTTGATGACCTATCCGTAGTGTAGGTCATCAAGATGAGATAGGTTGGTGTCCGACACTCAATGAAAGCCAGATGTAAGAGATGAACCAAGTGGAACACTGCAGCTCTGTATATAGCTTTAGCAGCTGCTGCTGAGTACTGCAGGTTATCTCTCTTTATAATAATAATCTTTATTTTTATTTTTATATAGCGCCAACATATTCCGCAGCGCTTTACAGTTTGCACACATTATCATCACTGTCCCCGGTGGGGCTCACAATCTAAATTCCCTATCAGTATGTCTTTGGAATGTGGGAGGAAACGGGAGAACCTCGAGGAAACCCACGCAAACATGGGGAGAAAATACAAACTCCTTGCAGATGTTGTCCTTGGTGGGATTTGAACCCAGGACTCCAGCTCTGCAAGGCTGCTGTGCTAATCACTGAGCCACCGTGCTGGCACCATTCAGTTAAGAATGGTGCCAGGTTTCAGTCCTCCACCTATCTCAAAATGATGACCTATCCTTTGGCAAGTCATCAATATATTAGTCCCGTGACAACACCTTTAACCCCTTTACCCCCAAGGGTGGTTTGCACGTTAATGACCAGGCCAATTTTTACAATTCTGACCACTGTCCCTTTATGAGGTTATAACTCCGAAACGCTTCAACGGATCCTGGTGATTCTGACATTGTTTTCTCGTGACATATTGTACTTCATGATAGTGGTAAAATTTCTTTGATAGTACCTGCGTTTATTTGTGAAAAAAACGGAAATTTGGCGAAAATTTTGAAAATTTCGCAATTTTCAAACTTTGAATTTTTATGCAATTAAATCACAGAGATATGTCACACAAAATACTTAATAAGTAACATTTCCCACATGTCTCCTTTACATCAGCATAATTTTGGAACCAATTTTTTTTTTTGTTAGGGAGTTATAAGGGTTAAAAGTTGACCAGCAATTTCTCATTTTTACAACACCATTTTTTTTTAGGGACCACGTCTCATTTGAAGTCATTTTGAGGGGTCTATATGATAGAAAATGCCCAAGTGTGACACCATTCTAAAAACTGCACCCCTCAAGGTGCTCAAAACCACATTCAAGAAGTTTATTAACCCTTCAGGTGTTTAATAGGAATTTTTGGAATGTTTAAATAAAAATGAACATTTAACTTTTTTACACAAAAAATTTACTTCAGCTCCAATTTGTTTTATTTTACCAAGGGTAACAGGAGAAATTGGACCCAAAAAGTTGTTGTCCAATTTGTCCTGAGTACGCTGATACCCCATATGTGGCAGTAAACCACTGTTTGGGCGCATGGGAGAGCTCGGAAGGGAAGGAGCGCAGTTTGACTTTTCAATGCAAAATTGACAGAAATTGAGATGGGACGCCATGTTGCGTTTGGAGAGCCACTGATGTGCCTAAACATTGAAACCCCCCACAAGTGACACCATTTTGGAAAGTAGACCCCCTAAGGAACTTATCTAGAGGTGTGGTGAGCACTTTGACCCACCAAGTGCTTCACAGAAGTTTATAATGCAGAACCGTAAAAATAAAAAATCATATTTTTTCACAAAAATTATATTTTTGCCCCCAATTTTTTATTTTTCCAAGGGTAAGAGAAGAAATTGGACCTCAAAAGTTGTTGTCCAATTTGTCCTGAGTACGCTGATACCCCATATGTGGCAGTAAACCACTGTTTGGGCGCATGGGAGAGCTCGGAAGGGAAGGAGCGCAGTTTGACTTTTCAATGCAAAATTGACAGAAATTGAGATGGGACGCCATGTTGCGTTTGGAGAGCCACTGATGTGCCTAAACATTGAAACCCCCCACAAGTGACACCATTTTGGAAAGTAGACCCCCTAAGGAACTTATCTAGAGGTGTGGTGAGCACTTTGACCCACCAAGTGCTTCACAGAAGTTTATAATGCAGAACCGTAAAAATAAAAAATCATATTTTTTCACAAAAATTATATTTTTGCCCCCAATTTTTTATTTTTCCAAGGGTAAGAGAAGAAATTGGACCTCAAAAGTTGTTGTCCAATTTGTCCCGAGTACGCTGATACCCCATATGTGGCAGTAAACCACTGTTTGGGTGCATGGGAGAGCTCGGAAGGGAAGGAGCGCCGTTTGACTTTTCAATGCAAAATTGACAGGAATTGAGATGGAACGCCATGTTGCGTTTGGAGAGCCACTGATGTGCCTAAACATTGAAACCCCCCACAAGTGACACCATTTTGGAAAGTAGACCCCCTAAGGAACTTATCTGGATGTGTGGTGAGCACTTTGACCCACCAAGGGCTTCACAGAAGTTTATAATGCAGAGCCATAAAAATAAAACAAAATTTTTTCCCCACAAAAATTATTTTTTAGCCCCCAGTTTTGTATTTTCCCTAGGGTAACAGGAGAAATTGGACCCCAAAAGTTGTTGTCCAATTTGTCCTGAGTACGCTGATACCCCATATGTGGGGGGGAACCACCGTTTGGGCGCATGGGAGGGTTCGGAAGGGAAGGAGCGCCATTTGGAATGCAGACTTAGATGGAATGGTCTGCAGGCGTCACATTGCGTTTGCAGAGCCCCTAATGTACCTAAACAGTAGAAACCCCCCACAAGTGACACCATTTTGGAAAGTAGACCCCCTAAGGAACTCATCTTGATGTGTTGTGAGAGCTTTGAACCCCCAAGTATTTCACTACAGTTTATAACGCAGAGCCATGCAAATGAAAAATATTTTTTTTTCCACAAAAATTATATTTTAGCCCCCAGTTTTGTATTTTTCCAAGGTTAGCAGGAGAAATTGGACCCTAAATGTTGTTGTCCAATTTGTCCTGAGTACGCTGATACCCGATATGTGGGGGGGGACCACCGTTTGGGCGCATGGGAGGGCTCGGAAGGGAAGGAGCATCATTTGGAATGCAGACTTAGATGGATTGGTCTGCAGGCGTCACATTGCGTTTGCAGAGCCCCTAATGTACCTAAACAGTAGAAACCCCCCACAAGTGACCCCATATTGGAAACTAGACCCCTCAATGAACTTATCTAGATGTGTTGTGAGAACTTTGAACCCCCAAGTTTTTCACTACAGTTTATAACGCAGAGCCGTGAAAATAAAAAATCTTTTTGTTTTCCCACAAAAATTATTTTTTAGCCCCCAGTTTTGTATTTTCCCAAGGGTAACAGGAGAAATTGGTCCACAAAAGTTGTTGTCCAATTTGTCCTGAGTACGCTGATACCCCATATGTTGGGGTAAACCCCTGTTTGGGCACATTGGAGAGCTCGGAAGGGAAGGAGCACTGTTTTACTTTTTCAACGCAGAATTGGCTGGAATTGAGATCGGACGCCATGTCGTGTTTGGAGAGCCCCTGATGTGCCGAAACAGTGGAAACCCCCCAATTATAACTGAAACCCTAATCTAAACACACCCCTAACCCTAATTCCAACGGTAACCCTAACCACACCTCTAACCCTGACACACCCCTAACCCTAATCCCAACCCTATTCCCAACTGTAAATGTAATCTAAACCCTAACCCTAACTTTAGCCCCAACCCTAACTGTAGCCCCAACCCTAACCCTAACCCTAGCCCTAACCCTAGCCCTAACCCTAGCCCTAGCCCTAACCCTAGCCCTAACCCTAGCCCTAACCCTAGCCCTAACCCTAGCCCTAACCCTAGCCCTAACCCTAGCCCTAACCCTAGCCCTAACCCTAGCCCTAGCCCTAACCCTAGCCCTAACGGGAAAATGGAAATAAATACATTTTTTTTTATTTTTCCCTAACTAAGGGGGTGATGAAGGGGGGTTTGATTTACTTTTATAGCGAGTTTTTTAGCGGATTTTTATGATTGGCAGCCGTCACACACTGAAAGACCCTTTTTATTGCAAAAAATATTTTTTGCAATACCACATTTTGAGAGCTATAATTTTTCCATATTTTGGTCCACAGAGTCATGTGAGGTCTTGTTTTTTGCGGGACGAGTTGACGTTTTTATTGAAAACATTTTTGGGCACGTGACTTTTTTTTATCGCTTTTTATTCCGATTTTTGTGAGGAAGAATGACCAAAAGCCAGCTATTCATGAATTTCTATTGGGGGAGGCGTTTATACCGTTCCGCGTTTGGTAAAATTGATAAATCAGTTTTATTCTTCGGGTCAGTACGATTACAGCGATACCTCATTTATATCATTTTTTTATGGTTTGGTGCTTTTATACGATAAAAACTATTTTACAGAAAAAATAATTATTTTTGCATCGCTTTATTCTCAGGACTATAACTTTTTTATTTTTTTGCTGATGATGCTGTATGGCGGCTCTTTTTTTGCGGGACAATATGACGCTTTCAGCGGTACCATGGTTATTTATATCTGTCCTTTTGATCGCGTGTTATTCCACTTTTTGTTCGGCGGTATGATAATAAAGCGTTGTTTTTTGCCTCGTTTTTTTTTTTTTTTTTCTTACGGTGTTTACTGAAGGGGTTAACTAGTGGGACAGTTTTATAGGTCGGGTCGTTACGGACGCGGCGATACTAAATATGTGTACTTTTATTGTTTTTTTTTTTTTTATTTAGATGAAGAAATGTATTTATGGTAATAATATATATTTTTTTTTTTTCATTATTTTGGAATATTTTTTTTAATTTTTTTTACACATTTGGAAAATTTTTTTTTAACTTTTTTACTTTGTCCCAGGGGGGGACATCACAGATCAGTGATCTGACAGTTTGCACAGCACTCTGTCAGATCACTGATCTGACATGCAGCGCTGCAGCCTTCACAGTGCCTGCTCTGAGCAGGCTCTGTGAAGCCACCTCCCTCCCTGCAGGACCCGGATCCGCGGCCATCTTGGATCCGGGGCTCGAGCAGGGAGGGAGGTGAGGAGACCCTCGCAGCAACGCGATCACATCGCGTTGCTGCGGGGGGCTCAGGGAAGCCCGCAGGGAGCCCCCTCCCTGCGCGGTGCTTCCCTTCACCGCCGGCACATCGCGATCATCTTTGATCGCGGTGTGCCAGGGGTTAATGTGCCGGGGGCGGTCCGTGACCGCTCCTGGCACATAGTGCCGGATGTCAGCTGCGATAAGCAGCTGACACCCGGCCGCGATCGGCCGCGCTCCCCCCGTGAGCGCGGCCGATCGGCTATGACGTACTATCCCGTCCAGGGTCAGATAAGCCCAGGGCACCTCGACGGGATAGTACGTCTAAGGTCACAGAGGGGTTAAGGAGTAAAAGGCATAGGACCGCGCAATCAAGAAGAATTCTTACATTTATGCTTATTTTTTCTTTGTATAGGATTTTTTGCGTTTACTGATGTTCAGTTGTGAGTGAGTAGGTGTTTCCTGTACAGCAGAGGTGTCAAATTGCATTCCTTGAGGGCTGCAAACAGGTCATGTTTTCAGGATTTCCTTGTACTGCACAGATGATAATTTAATCACCAACTCATTTGTGTAGGTGATTAAATTATCACCTGTGCAGTACAAGGAAATCCTGAAAACATGACCTGTTTGCAGCCCTCGAGGAATGCAGTTTGACACCCCTGCTGTACAGGACCCTCCTCCAGTAGCGGGAGCAGTTCTGGAGGACCTGGACAGCCCATTCATTTAATTACATTCATTTCTCCTGCGGAGACGCTGCAGGGAATTGAACACTTGCTAAGGAGATGCCTTATTATCAAGTTATAGTCTGGGGACAAAAGTGTCAAAAGCAGCCCCTTTTATGCTGTAGAACCCCCAATGGCGGACTTACTCGGGCAATATTTCATATTTTGTTTGTATTTTTTTTTTTTTAGACAATGGAAGAATATATGAACAAACCAACATTTTAAAGAGAGCCGCACCAAGATCCGTCTATCGGACCAGAAGTAGACTCTTTATTGCCATTTTTGATTGGGAGGAAGACATGGCAACTGCACTAAGGATCAGAGGGCACCGCTGGGCGGTCCTTCGGCCATCCTACCACAGGGCAGCATGAAATCCAGTGGGACATGATTACCAAGACTACCTTATTCAACCCTTTGCAGCTGTATGGACCTAGACATATATGAAGTGAATACATGTTTGCAAAGAGAACCTTGCTTTTTAAAGGAGAAAAAAAAAATATTTTTTTATGTATGTTTTGACTTCTGCCAGAATGACTGCCGGAAAATGCCAACCAAAGCAAGGACTTTTTATATCTTAATATATCTTCGTAAGTTTGGTGTAAACGGGCTAATCGGGCTTCATTTATTAAAGCTATCTAGCAGAAAAGCTGGCCATGTGACCCATAGCAACCAATCACAGTACAGCTTTCTTTTTTCGCAGCAGGTTAAATATTGAAAGCTGAGCTCTGATTGGTTGCCATGAAGAACAAGGCCAATAACTCTACGATCTAGTTTCAATAAATGATTCCCAGCGCTTTTTTTCTTGGTGTAGAATGATCTAACAAATATTTAATGTAAATCCAGAACATTACGCAAAATATTCTAAATAAATGGAAAAGGTTATCATTTAATCAAGGCATTTCGCAACATTAGATTTATTAAGTTTTTTTTTATGGGTTCTTATGAGCACAATGTTAAATACCATCTGTCTGTCACTTGCCAGTGGAATTAGCATCCATTTGTCAAAATTTAGATCAGCAAAGTCAGTACATTTTAGCCCTACTCCTGTTACTACTACCCAAAACCCACTTGGGAACGCCCACTTTCAATAAAAACCTCCATTTTTAACTTAGAAGATTGTCCCATCATGTATGATGAAGTCTGATATTTTTACTGTTTAACTACTGATTTTTCTGTAAAAGTCATGCTAGATATCAGATTGGATTGCCGATGGGCTGATATCCATGATAACCTAGATATGTAGATAGTGGAGATGATCGAATCGGTTCACTGGACCCTGCTCCAGCAGCCATCTCAATATACCGCCTCTTACCTGCCAGCATTCATGGATCCTCTTATGGTTAGCCGACCTGGTGCAGCATCATCTTTGTGATGTGATGCGCAGATGACATGGGGGCAGGCTGGCTAATCAACAGAGGAGCCGAGGATCATCATTATAGCGTGATGCGCAGATGACATGGCGCTAGGCTGGCTAATCAACAGAGGAGCCGGGGATCATCATTATGGCATGATGCGCAGATGACATGGCACCAGGCTGGCTAATCAGTAGAAGAGCCGGGGATCATCATTATGGCGTGATGCGGAGATGACATGGCGCTAGGCTGGCTAATCAACAGAGGAGCCAGGGATCATCATTATGGTGTGATGCGCAGATGACATGGCGCTAGGCTGGCTAATCAACAGAGGAGCCAGGATCATCATTATGGTGTGATGCGTAGATGACATGGCGCTAGGCTGGCTAATCAACAGAGGAGCCGGGGATCATCATTATGGTGTGATGCGCAGATGACATGGCGCTAGGCTGGCTAATCAACAGAGGAGCCAGGATCATCATTATGGTGTGATGCGTAGATGACATGGCGCTAGGCTGGCTAATCAACAGAGGAGCCGGGGATCATCATTATGGTGTGATGCGCAGATGACATGGCGCTAGGCTGGCTAATCAACAGAGGAGCCAGGATTATCATTATGGCGTGATGCACAGATGACATGGCGCCAGAATGGCTAATCAATAGAGGAGCCAGGGATCATCATTGCGGCATGATGCGCAGATGACATGGCACCAGGCTGGCTAATCAACAGAGGAGGCGGGGATTATCATTGTGGCGTGATGTGCAGATGACATGGTGCCAGGCTGGCTAATCAACAGAGCAGTCGGGGATCATCATTGTGGCGTGATGTGCAGATGACATAGGGCCAGGCTGGCTAATCAACAGAGGAGCCGGGGATTATCATTGTGGCGTGATGTGCAGATGACATAGGGCCAGGCTGGTTAATCAACAGAGGAGCCGGGGATTATCATTGTGGCGTGATGCGCAGATGACTGGTACCAGGCTGGCTAATCAACAGAGGAGGCGGGGATTATCATTGTGGCGTGATGTGCAGATGACATGGTGCCAGGCTGGCTAATCAACAGAGCAGTCGGGGATCATCATTGTGGCGTGATGTGCAGATGACATAGGGCCAGGCTGGCTAATCAACAGAGGAGCCGGGGATTATCATTGTGGCGTGATGTGCAGATGACATAGGGCCAGGCTGGTTAATCAACAGAGGAGCCGGGGATTATCATTGTGGCGTGATGCGCAGATGACTGGTACCAGGCTGGCTAATCAACAGAGGATACATTTCAAAAACCTGACCGGCACATCCAAACATAGACTCAGTGTGAACAGGTGCTGAACCTAGAGTCGCCAACTCGTATATAGTTAAGTAAATAAGGCAGCACACTGCAGCGCTAGAACATGCAAACTTGAAAAACGAAATTTGAACTGCATTACTGCACTAGAAATATGAAAAATGAGAGCCTTTAGCGCATAAAAATGGCCAATTTTATGTGTACCTGGTAGCCCCTTTACGGCATCTCTCTTATACCAGGTCCTAAACTTGCCTTACCTCGCTGAGAATAAACGTCTCCATCTGAATGGGTACATGTGAAAACCTCTTACTAGACTAAAATTCTCTCTCTGTGGAGGGGTATTGGACCTGCTGTAATTAAAACACCTGAAGCTAGGAGGCGCAGTGCACGATCAGAAGGCTAGAGAATACATTTCCAAAACCTGACCGGCACATCCAAACATAGACTCAGTGTGAACAGGTGCTGAACCTAGAGTCGCCAACTCGTATATAGTTAAGTAAATAAGGCAGCACACTGCAGCGCTAGAACATGCAAACTTGAAAAACGAAATTTGAACTGCATTACTGCACTAGAAATATGAAAAAGAGGTTTTCACATGTACCCATTCAGATGGAGACGTTTATTCTCAGTGAGGTAAGGCAAGTTTAGGACCTGGTATAAGAGAGATGCCGTAACGGGGCTACCAGGTACACATAAAATTGGCCATTTTTATGCGCTAAAGGCTCTCATTTTTCATATTTCTAGTGCAGTAATGCAGTTCAAATTTCGTTTTTCAAGTTTGCATGTTCTAGCACTGTAGTGTGCTGCCTTATTTACTTAACTTATTTACTTAACTAATCAACAGAGGAGCCAGAAATCCTCATTCTGGTGTGATGCGCAGATGACATGGCACCAGGCTGGCTAATCAACAGAGGAGCCGGGGATGCTGGCAGGTGGGAGGTGCATGCTGCAATTGTCACCGACCCTCGGCCAACTCTAGGCTCACTCTCACCCATATAAGCCCATGGGTGCGAGTGAGACAGCGCACATCACTCGGATATCATCCGACTGATGTGCGTTATACGCTGACCCCGGCAATGGAGGAGATGGAGAAATTAGTTTCTCCGCCTCCTCTGCAGCTGTGCTCTGATCCTCCCTGTGCGAGCGAATCGGAACACAGACACATGACACTCAGCTCCTTCTTGCAGCAGAGCAGGAACTGAGAGTCATTAGCATATCGCATCCGATGATCTCGCATCGGATGCAATACGCTAGTGTGACCCCGGCCTAATAGTGTTATTAACTTGACTGGCACCCGCACTTATCCAAATGCTGTGGAGAGAAAATGAACTTTTTCCCCTCAGCGTTCAGGTTTCAGACACAAAGGTGGCTGATACCAAAATGCTGCCAAGGGGAATAAAGTTAATTTTCACCCCACAGCTTTTGCGAAGTTCGCACTGGGCTGTTTAATAATGCTATTACCAGCAGATAAACCCCATATCTGCAGGTTAATGGCGTTTTTTCTGTATATAGGTTCCCTTTTAAGTAATACTAGCTCATGACTAATACTTAACCCAACTTGATAGAACAAAAGCCATATTAGAATCAGACCAACCCACCAGGATCCTTTTTGGCCCAAGCTATGACACAATAATGGGCCCAAATACAGCAGGACCTAATGCTGCAGTACAGAGGATCTTCCCTATGTTTGTTTTTTTATGAATTTTTCATGGTTAATGGCAACACATAATTCAGTATTGTTGATGTTTTATGAAAAGAATGCTGCTCTTTCTCTTTATCTGTGTTCTGTGAACGTCTTATATCTTGATTTTCTTGAAGGTCATCTATGATCTATCCACTAGTTAGATTAAATGAGAAAAATTAATTATTTATCTTTTTGAGTCCAACTGATAACCTTAGATGTCTTGTTTTTTGTTATTCTTTTTGACCAAATATATACAACCGTAATGTACCACATAGACAAAAACAAAACGGTATTGCAAAATAGTGTTCACTTTTGATACAAATTTTCTATGAGCTTTTTATTTTTATTGTAATTGTATGCTGGACAACAACTACTTGCACAGATTCAGATAATGTTTGTAAAATCTTATGTTTTTTATTCACAAGGCACATTGCTAGTATGTGTTTGGACCAGGCGTCTAGACATAGACTGTTGAGTTTGCTTCAGGGGATCCGTGGCCAGTGTGGACATCGCTGACCCTACTTGGACTGTCAATGTCAGAATCGTGGATTTGGCCTTAATGTTTAGGGTAATGCTCCACGTAGAAGCTATGGATTTGCCAACGTGTTACCAGTTATGTGGTTTGTGGCATTTATTTCATTAGTTTATCTGGCATATTTTCCATAGGTTTCTCTGTAGGGCTTGAAAAATGTCAAACCAAACACATGTACAAAATAAGAAAACTAAAAAAATAAGAAAACTTGTAAAAAAAGAAAAGCCCTATATTTTTGCTTAAAGAGGGTCTTTCACTAGATTTTTCAATTTAAGCTGATAACCTCCATCAATTTGCCACTGCTCTGATTCTGGAAAAGTTTTTCTTTTTCTTCTGTGCCCCTACATTCCAAAGTTATGCCCTCTGGTAACAATGGTGCAAAATTTCCCTTGAACCAACCGGACTTTTATTACGGAACTTCTCTATGGGAATGCTTTTGATTGGCCAACATCAGAGGAGATAAAGGAAACGCCCCCAGAAAAATTGTGTAGTATATGCCTTGTGTGGTTGAAGGGAAAATTAGCATCTTTATTACCTGGTGACATACCGTATATACTCTAGTATAAGCCGAGGCACCTAATTTTGCAATGGAAAACTGGGTAAGCTTCTTGACTCGAGTATAAGCCAGGTATGCATTGTCCTCTCATCCCTGTCCTGATGTGTGTGGCTCCCCCTGTTGTATGCATGGCTCTTCTGGTCTCCTAGTTGTATGCATGGCTCGCCGTCCTCTTCCTTGTATGCATGGTTCGGCATCCTCTCCCTTGTATGCATGGCTCGACATCCTCCCCCTTCCTCCCCCTTGTATGCTTGGCTCTGGGTCCTCCCTCTTCTATGCATGGCTCGGTGTCCTCCCTCTTGTATGCATGGCTCGGCATCCTTCCCCCCCCCCCCCGTCCTCCCTCTTGTATGCATGGCTCGGTGTCCTTCCCCTTCCTTCCCCATCTCCGTTGTCCTGGTGCTGGCAGCTCTTCCTGTCCTCAGCGGTCACGTGGTACTGCTCATTGAGGAGGGTGAGTATGATGTCACAACCGCCTGCTCCGCCGCTCCCCCTCCCCCGCTGGCTTTCTGGACAATGACTCGTGTATAAGTTGAGGGGAGCGTTTTCAACACAAAAAAGTGCTGAAAATCTCAGCTTATAGACGAGTATATATGGTAACTATGGAAGAGGGGCACAGAAGAAAGAGGAAAAACTGTTCTAGAATGAGTGGAGCAGCACCAACTGGAGGGGGTACTCAGTTTAATTTACAAAAATCCATTGCAGGGTTCACTTTAAAAATGTGTGAGACTGGAAACATTTGCATTTTTTTAATTTATATTTTTGAAGACAAAGGTGGGAGTAAATACAAGAAAGTTATATATTGAAAATTATACTGACAAGACAGATGCCTCTCGCTTTTGTATCCATGCCGTGTTTGGATCAAAACGTGTAATTCCAACCATAGAGTTAACACTTTTAAGAAAGTAATTTTTAATTATGTGTATCACACATTCACTGACAGCACTAAGATATCAGTGAATACTGCTCACGCCATAATCTCTGCAGGTGTTGACAACCCCAGGCATATGCACCATTTGGAGCGATTTGCATAATATCATTAGTCTGGCACGCATCACGCTGCTGATGTAAGCGCAGAATTGGTGGAAAGTTAATTCACTTATTGAGCTAGAAACATATGGAAGCCAGTCCAATGTGCAGAATCCAATCCTCACTAATCATTCCCTGCACAGACACTTAAGACAGCAAATAACGATATGTAAGAGCAGGCGGACTGCTGCGGATACTGAAAAGGATCACCACGGAACGCATGGAAGATTCGGTGCTTGGATACCTGTTGCTTAGCAATATTATCAAGGCCTTAACTCATTAGGGTGGAGCGGTGGAACAGACTCTTTTTTTGCTTCTACGTAATAGGAAATATTAGAAGTTAATGCGCATCGGAAATTATCAGTGTAGATACAGTTATGAATTATTGCTGCAATTCTAGTGGGAAGGGATACAATGTAATATAGTTATTGAATAATTGAAGGGACACAACATATATTTCTTGGGAACTTTTGCAATTTGAGGCAGGAAATGTATTGTCAAATACGGCATTCTGATTGCAACTCGTGTAACTAAATCAGAAGTGGATCATACAGGGAGCAGAATAAATATAAAGACCTGATGATCACTCCTGTCCAGTATAAGGACTCTGCCAAAAAAGCTAATAATATTCTTCTAGACACCTGTGCATGTGACATAGAGAGTGGGGACCTAAGGTTCACACCGCGTGCTGCTCAAGGTATAGCAGCATAAATTCCTTTAAAGAAGCACTCTTCCTCCTCCCATCAACATTTTTACCCTCTTTTAACATATTGCAATTATCATATAGCACTGAGTACTTACAAGTGCTCATTTTGCCTTTCTACTCAGATATAATTCTTCTGTTTTCCATTAGATTTATGACATCCCGTATTTAAAAACTGACTGGCTGAATCCTTCTATGCACTAAGTAGAAACAGGAGATCTATTTTTCCTGTATGACTCATAAGTCACTGCAAATGTTCCATGTAGAAAAGCCGCGGAGACACCATCACGTGTTTCTCAACGCAAGCAATAAATAGCCAGGTCTTTCACCAGGAAGGGCAGCATCCAAAAGGAAAGCCACCTATGGCAAAACATGGTATCTATCCACAGACAGCTGTTTCGGGGTATTTGCCCCTCATCAGTGTGGAGTAGGAAACTGGCTATTAGGAGCAGTGCCTAGTGAAAAGACTATAAATATAAGGATGAATGACCTCGGGGAGATCAAAACATCCAACACTGCGGAGACACCATCACGTGTTTCTCAACACAGTGATCCAGAACACTGCCCCCATCCCTTATGGGAAATATGCAACTGCATGTAGAAAAGCTGCGGAGACACCATCACGTGTTTCTCAACGCAAGTAATAAATAGCCAGGTCTTTCACCGGGAAGGAACAACCACAGCTGTCTGTGGATGGATACCATGTTTTGGCATAGGTGGTTTTCCTTTTGGATGCTGCCCTTCCCGTGGTTGTTCCTTCCCGGTGAAAGACCTGGCTATTTATTGCTTGTGTTGAGAAACACGTGATGGTGTCTCCGCGGTTTTTCTACATGCATTTGCATAAATCCCATAAGGGATGGGGGCAGTGTTCTGGATCACTGCGTTGAGAAACACGTGATGGTGTCTCCGCGGTGTTGGATGTTTTGATCTCCCCGAGGTCATTCATCCTTATGTTTATACTGCAACTGTTCCAGGCAGGGTGAAGAGCGGAGCAGCTGGGTCAGGAGCTGAAGAGGGGGATGATTTTTGCTGGGACAAGAGACTTCCTGTTTATACATAGAGCAGAGAAAATTAGCTGGGTAGAAAGGCAAAATGAGCAATTGTAAGTACACTGTGCTGTATGATATGAAGACTGCAATATATTGAGAGGGTAAAAAATTTAAAATTTAATAGGAGGGCTTCTTTAAATTTCCTGCATGGTTTGTCTCACAATTTCTTTTGGTAAAGTGATCTGCAGATTGTCTTTTTATTTAAAATGATTTGTCTCACCCCTAAATAATCACTCCAAAGCATAGGTTACTAGTTGTCCCCCTTCTTGCTTACTTGCTGTTAAATATAATCCATTTCCAGCAGCAGAGAATCAGAGATGGATTACAGGAAATGAGGGAAATTCTTTCTCGCTGCTCCTTCTCCCCTGTCTTTCAAGCTGCATACAGGTAAAAGCGGAGAGGTAGACTTGTAGTCAGGGCAGACAAGGCGTTTAACAAATGCAATAAGAATGCATGTTGGGAAGTACAGAAAAGAAAGTTCCAGCGCC
Organism: Ranitomeya imitator; assembly: GCF_032444005.1. Taxonomy (NCBI): domain Eukaryota; kingdom Metazoa; phylum Chordata; class Amphibia; order Anura; family Dendrobatidae; genus Ranitomeya; species Ranitomeya imitator. Next base: position 561,701,572 of record NC_091286.1, on the reverse strand, counting down.
TATAATGCAGACCATAAGGAACCGCCAAGTGAAAGCGAGAGGATAAAACTTGTGAATTTGGACACTTTCTTGATATACTAAAGAGTATGTGATCCAAAAGCAATTTTAACTCCTACTGTAGAATCGTAGAATGTTAGAGTTGGGAGGGACCTCCAGGGTCATCATGACCAACCCCCTGCTCAATTCAGGATTCACTAAACCATCCCAGATGTCTTTCCAGCCTTGGTTTGAAGACTTCCATTGAAGGAGAACTCTCCACCTCTTGTAACTCATTACTTTCTATGTTCCCAAAGTAAGACAGACACTAATAACAGCGCGATAGTGTTTCCTAGCTATGTGCATTCACCCTGCAGCTGTAGCGGTTATAGCTTTAAGTGGTGAAATGGTTAACAGGAATGGTTGAAAAATCTTTTAGATACAGTGTCATGTGACAGTTTGGGCACCCCTGGTAAAAATTACTGTTAGGCTGTGTGCACACGTTCAGGATTTTTCGCGTTTTTTTTTTCACTATAAAAATGCTTAGAAAACGCATACATATGCATCCCATAATTTATAATGCTTTTTGCAATTTTTTGTGCATATGTTGCGTTTTCTTCCGCGAAAAAAATGCAGCATGTTCATTAATTTTGCAGATTTTTTGTGGATTTCCCACTATATTATTGCATCCCAGAACCTCCGGGAAAAGAACGCAAAAAATCCACAAAAAAACGCGAAAAAAACACGAGAAAAACGCATGTGGATTTCTTGCAGAAAATGTCCGGTTTCGTTCAGGAAATTTCTGCAAGAAATCCTGACGTGTGCACATAGCATTATAGTGAACAGTTAAGCAAGTTGAAGATTAAATGCTCTGTAAAAGGGCTCAAGTTAAAGATGATACAATTCCTTTGTATTAAAGGCAAAAAAAATGCATTGTAATTTTTCAAATGTAAAAAAATGACAAAAATGGGCCAATGCAAAAGTTTTGGCACCTTTGGATATTTGTGTGCTGAGACAACTTTTACCAAGGTTTCAGACCTTAATTAGCCTGTTAGGGTTATGGCATGGTCACATTCATCGTTAGGAAATCCAAGTAGTGCAAATTTCCCAGCTTTATAAAAAAACAGCCTCCTCTAACCTTGTGCCAAAAAAACGCAGCAATGGGTTCTTCTAAGCAGCTGCCTAGCACTCTGAAAATGGAAATGGTGGAGGCCCACAAAGTAAGAGGAGGCTATAAGAAGATAGCAAAGTGTATTCAAGTTGCCCTTTCCTCAGTTAGAAATGAAGAAATGGCAGTTACCAGGAACAGTGGGGGTCAAGATAAGGTCTGGAAGACCCAGCAGTGAGAGCTACTCGTCAAATTGCTAGAAAGGCAAATCAGCACCCCTACTTTACGGCAAAAGACTTTCAGAAAGATTTGGCAGACTCTGGATTTGTGGTACATTGTTCTACTGGTCAGACACACCTGCACAAATATGGCCTTCATGGAAGTGTCATCAGAAGAAAACCTCTCCTACGTCCTCACCATAAAATTAAGCGTCAGAAGTATGCAAAAGAACATCTAAACAAGCCTGATGCATTTTGGAAACAAGTCGTGTACACAAATGAGGTTAAAATAGAAATATTTGGCCACAATGATCAAAGGTATATGTGGAGAATAAAAGGGTACAGAATTTCAGGAAAAGAACATCTCGCCAATCATTAAACATGGGGGAGGATCAATCGTGCTTTGCGGTTGTGTTACAGCCAATGCCACAGGGAACATTTCGTGGGTAGAGGGAAAAATGGATTCAGTGAAATTTCAACAAATTCTTGATGCAAACATAACACCATCAGTAAAAAAGCTGAAGTTGAAAAGAGGATGGCTTCTACAAATGTATAATGATCCTGAACAAACATCAAAATCCATAGTGGACGACCTCAAAAGGCAGAAGCTGTAGGTTTTACAATGGCCCTCATAGCCCCCCGATCTGAACATTATTGAAAATCTGTGTTTAGACCTCAAAATAGCAGTGCATGCAAGACGGCCCATGAATCTCACAGAACTGGAAGACTTTTCAAAGGAAGAATGGATAAGAATCCCTAAAACAAAAATTGAATGAGTTTTGGCTGGCTAGAAAATGTGTTTACAAGCTGTGATACTTGCAAAAGGGACTAACAATTCAGGGTGCTCACATTTTTGCATCAGCTTATTTTCCTTTTTATAATTTTTGTGCGTGTATGAAAATATATATATATATAGAGAGAGAGAGAGAGATTACACAAATTACAAAAAGGAAAATGGGCCAATGCAAAAGATTTGTGCCAAAATTATATTTTGTTTTGTAAAATACAAAGGAAATGTGTCGTCTTTAACTTTAGGTCTTTTAGAGATCATTTAATATTCAATTTGTTTAACTGTTAACAGTAACCAAAATTTTGACCATGGGTGCCCAAACTTTTACATGCCACTGTATACTGTATAACAACCCAGTGATCGGATCATTGCCATGGGTCCAGGGGGTTATTATTAATGTAGGAGTGAATAATAGTATATAGTAGTAATATGAGTTGTATTAAAGGTCGTTGTCTCACAAACAAACGTTAATTTAACTCATTAGATCTTGGAATGAAAATTAAGTTCCACAATAGGAAGTGATTTAAAAACATTTTCCTGTGCTGAGATAATCTTATAACTGTGCCCTGCTGTGTACTGTGCAATGGCCGTGTCTGACCCTGCAGGTACATGGTTTGCTCATACCACAGCTCCTGGGCAGGGGAGGAAGCAAAAGAGTATACAGATAGAACAGCATGGGAGCACAGACTATTCTTTTTGTGAGGCAAAACATTTCCCGACCTGTTTCTCACCAATGTTTTACCTTACAGAATCAGCTGTGATCCTGTGCTGTCCTGTCTATATATTCTCTTTTGCTTCCGCCCTGCCCAGGAGCTGTGGTTTGATCACCAATATCTAGCGCCTCTTAGTGAAACAGGAGCATCTGACTCCAACACGTCCTCTCCGCAAGACCCAAGACCGGTGTTGATCGTTATTTGTCATTGGTAAGGGAATAACGCAGAACAGTTCCTGTTCTCCTCCATGAAGCAGAGCAAGGAAGTAAAACTTTTCATACTGCTTCCAGACGTTAAACCTGGATCATAAATTTTGCAGCTTGAATAATACAATTCGGATAATTTTATCATTTGAAAGCTAAGACTTGGGGTTTATTAAGATGCTAAGAAATACTCTAGCCCTTTCACTGTAACTGCCATTTATATTCATGATGTACTGTAATCTAATGTTGGCAGTGAGATGGTTTAAATGCCTTTATATGTAGTTGGATATGATTTTTTTAGTTCTTGTTCCTACAGTTAATTAGATATTTTCTTAGTTTTTTTTTTGCATGAACATTGCTTTACTACAGTGGGGAAGCATAAAGGCCACAGCTTATATGTTACCAGCAGAAATAGAATTCTAGAATTGATTGAGTCAGATGTATGTGTGACTGTGACAGTACCAATGCTTGTCAAGAGTGACCTTGGAAGGTTTATGCAGGTTTAGTGTTACCATGGTGTTTCTTTATCTGCCCGCAATATGGAAGGCACGTGGTTGTCATGAATAGAATAAACTACTAGCAGACAAAGGTGGGCGCTGCACTACAAGTTGTACATGTATTGTTTCAGGCAGTATTCCTGATCTCTGAGCTACAGTTTTGATCTTAACCCTGCATGTTGTAGTGCTATTGCCGGTGGCCATGCATGGTGTTCCTTTCTCCCTCCGTGCAGGAACGCCACCTTACTCACTGCCCCGTGGTCCTCAGCCTGCTCCTGCCTCCTGTCCAGGCCCGGATTTAGGGGTGGGCCCAAGGGGCCCGTGCCCTGGGCCACCCACCAAGCAGGGGCCTCACACCATTATAGGGATAAATATCTCAAAACATGTAAAATACACGTCTCTTTGCTGTGAACCATTTCTAATGATAAGGAACATTTAAGAAAAGAGAAACTATTGAAAGTGTAGGGACTTGGCTACGGTCCTACATCTCAGTGGCTGGCGCAGAGCGGCAGAGTCATGGCACCTGACCTGCGTCAGCATCCACTGACCTGGCTAGCCAGACTTCCTTAGTACCCTCCCTGTACCTAATGCTTAGCTTATGGCATGCGGCAGCCTGATGCGATCCCAACAGAAGCTTCTAGGCGCTACCTATTCAGCTATATGATCGCTCCCTTGGATTAGATCAGATGAGTGTTCAGCTACCTTTGAGGAAGGAGGCAGAGCCACGATGTCGGCGCGAGAAGGGGATTCTCCACCGCGGAGCGCGGCAGCAGAGCAACAGCCTCTGATATATACAGCCCGGCAGCAGCCCCTCATATATATACAGCCCAACAGCAGCTTCTAATATATACAGCCCAGCAGAAGCCTCTCATACATATACAGCCCAACAGCAGCTTCTAATATACACAGTTCAGCAGCAGCCCCTCATATATATACAGCCCAGCAGCAGCTTCTAATATATACAGCCCAGCAGCAGCCCCTCATATATATACAGCCCAACAGCAGCTTCTAATATATACAGCCCAGCAGCAGCCCCTCATACATATACAGCCCAACAGCAGCTTCTAATATATACAGCCCAGCAGCAGCCCCTCATATATATACAGCCCAACAGCAGCTTCTAATATATACAGCCCAGCAGAAGCCTCTCATACATATACAGCCCAACAGCAGCTTCTAATATACACAGTTCAGCAGCAGCCCCTCATATATATACAGCCCAGCAGCAGCTTCTAATATATACAGCCCAGCAGCAGCCCCTCATATATATACAGCCCAACAGCAGCTTCTAATATATACAGCCCAGCAGCAGCCCCTCATACATATACAGCCCAACAGCAGCTTCTAATATATACAGCCCAGCAGCAGCCCCTCATATATATACAGCCCAACAGCAGCTTCTAATATATACAGCCCAGCAGCAGCCCATCATATATATATATATACAGCCCAGCAGCAGCCCCTCATATACAGGGGTTAGACCAAATAATGGAAACACCTGGAAACATCAACAGAAGTTAGTTTAATATGGTGTAGGTTCACCTTCTGCGGTGATTACAGCCTCAATTCTCCGAGGTATGGATTCATACAAGGTGTGAATTGTTTCCAAAGGAATTTTAGCCCATTCTGTAGTTAAAACACCCTCCAGTTCTTTGAGCGACGATGGCGGCGGAAATCGACGTCTAACTTGAATTTCTAAAATCGACCATACAGTTAGGGCCAGAAATATTTGGACAGTGACACAAGTTTTGTTATTTTAGCTGTTTACAAAAACATGTTCAGAAATAAAATTATATATGTAATATGGGCTGAAAGTGCACACTCCCAGCTGCAATATGATAGTTTCCACATCCAAATCGGAGAAAGGGTTTAGGAATCATAGCTCTGTAATGCATAGCGTCCTCTTTTTCAAGGGACCAAAAGTAATTGGACAATGGACTCTAAGGGCTGCAATTAACTCTGAAGGTGTCTCCCTCGTTAACCTGTAATCAATGAAGTAGTTAAAAGGTCAGGGGTGGATTCCAGGTGTGTGGTTTTGCATTTGGAAGCTGTTGCTGTGAGCAGACAACATGCGGTCAAAGGAACTCTCAATTGAGGTGAAGCAGAACATCCTGAGGCTGAAAAAAAAGAAAAAATCCATCAGAGAGATAGCAGACATGCTTGGAGTAGCAAAATCAACAGTTGGGTACATTCTGAGAAAAAAGGAATTGACTGGTGAGCTTGGGAACTCAAAAAGGCCTGGGCGTCCACGGATGACAACAGTGGTGGATGATCGCCGCATACTTAATTTGGTGAAGAAGAACCCGTTCACAACATCAACTGAAGTCCAGAACACTCTCAGTGAAGTAGGTGTATCTGTCTCTAAGTCAACAGTAAAGAGAAAACTCCATGACAGTAAATACAAAGGGTTCACATCTAGATGCAAACCATTCATCAATACCAAAAATAGACAGGCCAGAGTTAAATTTGCAGAAAAACACCTCAAGAAGCCAGCTCAGTTCTGGAAAAGTATTCTATGGACAGATGAGCCAAAGATCAATCTGTACCAGAATGATGGGAAGAAAAAAGTTTGGAGAAGAAAGGGAACGGCACATGATCCAAGGCACACCACATCCTCTGTAAAACATGGTGGAGGCAACGTGATGGCATGGGCATGCATGGCTTTCAATGGCACTGGGTCACTTGTGTTTATTGATGACATAAGAGCAGACAAGAGTAGCCGGATGAATTCTGAAGTGTACCGGGATATACTTTCAGCCCAGATTCAGCCAAATGCTGCAAAGTTGATTGGACGGCGCTTCATAGTACAGATGGACAATGACCCCAAACATACAGCCAAAGCTACCCAGGAGTTCATGAGTGCAAAAAAGTGGAACATTCTGCAATGGCCAAGTCAATCTCCAGATCTAAACCCAATTGAGCATGCATTTCACTTGCTCAAATCCAGACTTAAGACGGAAAGACCCACAAACAAGCAAGACCTGAAGGCTGCGGCTGTAAAGGCCTGGCAAAGCATTAAGAAGGAGGAAACCCAGCGTTTGGTGATGTCCATGGGTTCCAGACTTAAGGCAGTGATTGCCTCCAAAGGATTTGCAACAAAATATTGAAAATAAAAATATTTTGTTTGGGTTATGTTTATTTGTCCAATTACTTTTGACCTCCTAAAATGTGGAGTGTTTGTAAAGAAATGTGTACAATTCCTACATTTTCTATCAGATATTTTTGTTCAACCCTTCAAATTAAAAGTTACAATCTGCACTTGAATTCTGTTGTAGAGGTTTCATTTCAAATCCAATGTGGTGGCATGCAGAGCCCAACTCGCGAAAATTGTGTCACTGTCCAAATATTTCTGGCCCTAACTGTATATGCTCAATAATGAGGTCTGGGGATTGTCGGGGCCAGGTGAGATGCTCAACTTCATTAGAATGTTCCTCGTGCCATGCTTTAACGATTCTAGCTGTATGAATTGGTGCATTATCATCCTGAAAGATGGCGTTCCCCTCCGGGAAACAGTGCTTGAACCATTGGATGCACTTGGTCGCCCAAAATACCTAAATAATCTCAGCTGTTAATTCTTCCATGAAGGGATATCATTGGCCCGGCGGATCTCCATGAAATAGCACCCCAGATCATCACAGAACCTCCGCCATGTTTTACGGTTGTGAGAAGGCAGTCTGGATGGAATGCTTCTTTCGGCTGTCTCCAAAAGTACACTCGGCCGGAGGTCGGAAATAGGGTAAACGATGATTCATCTGAGAATATCACATGTTTCCACTGCTCGCGGGACCAATTCTGGAGGTTTCTACACCACTCTAAACGCTTGGAAACATTTGTTATTGAGAGCAGCGGTTTTCTAATTGCAGCTCTTCTGTGGAATCCAGGTTTGGGCAGCTCCTGACGAACAGTTTTCATGGAAACTGGGTTCTGTAGGTGTTCATTGAGCTCAGCAGTGAATTTCGAGCCGAGGTCTTGCGATCATCTCTCACAATTCGCTTTAGAGTCAGACTGTCTCTCTCAGTCAACTTTGACTTTCGGCTGGACCTGTGCTTTGCTGCGGATGTTTTTCCTTCTCTTTCAAACGCAGTCATTACTTTGGAGACAGTACCTCTTGACACGCAAAGCATTCGGGCACTTTCTGTTACACTAGCGCCTGCCATACGAGCACCAACAATTTGGCCTCTTTGAAAATCCGAGAGGTCTGCCATTGGTATCAGGTTCTCATTAATGTTCTTACATTTCTGCAAAAACAAACAGTTAATTTACATACGCATCACATAACACGAATAATCAACTACAAAACATTACCATATGTCACAGTTTGCATGTTTATAACATGTTCGAAGATTATGATACCAAAACGTTAGGTGTTTCCATTATTTGGTCCAACCCCTGTATATATACAGCCCAGCAGAAGTCCCTCATATATATACAGCCCAGCAGAAGCTCCTTATATATACAGCCCAGCAGAAGACTCTCATACATATGCAGCCCAGCAGAAGCCTATGACACACATACAGCCCAGCAGAAGCCTCTGGCATATAGAGCCCAGCAGAAGACTCTCATATATATGCAGCCCAGCAGAAGCCTCTCATACATATACAGCCCAGCAGAAGCTTCTGACAAATAGAGCTCAGCAGAAGCCCCTCATATATATATATACAGCTCAGCAGAAGCCTCTCATACATATACAGCCCAGCAGAAACTTCTGACATATAGAGCTCAGCAGTGGCCCCTTATATATATACAGCCCAGCAGAAGCCTCTCATACATATATAGTCCAGCAGAAGACCCTCATATATATACAGCCCAGCAGAAGCCCCTCATATATATACAGCCCAGCAGAAGCCTCTCATACATATACAGCCCAGCAGAAGCCCCATATGTATGTATATATATATACAGCCCAGCAGAAGCCCCTCATATATATACAGCCCAGCAGAAGACCCTCATATATACAGCCCAGCAGAAGCCTCTCATACATATACAGCCCAGCAGAAGCCCCATATGTATGTGTGTATATATATATATATATAGCCCAGCAGAAGCCCCTCATATATATACAGCCCAGCAGAAGCCCCTCATATATATATAGCCCAGCAGAAGCCTCTCATACATATACAGCCCAGCAGAAGCCCCATATGTATGTATATATATATATATATATATATGTATATATATATACAGCCCAGCAGAAGCCCCTCATATATATACAGCCCAGCAGAAGACCCTCATATATATACAGCCCAGCAGAAGCCATATATATATACAGTGGGGCAAAAAAGTATTTAGTCAGTCAGCAATAGTGCAAGTTCCACCACTTAAAAAGATGAGAGGCGTTTGTAATTTACATCATAGGTAGACCTCAACTATGGGAGACAAACTGAGAAAAAAAATCCAGAAAATCACATTGTCTGTTTTTTTTAACATTTTATTTGCATATTATGGTGGAAAATAAGTATTTGGTCAGAAACAAAATTTCATCTCAATACTTTGTAAAATATCCTTTGTTGGCAATGACAGAGGTCAAATGTTTTCTGTAAGTCTTCACAAGGTTGCCACACACTGTTGTTGGTATGTTGGCCCATTCCTCCATGCAGATCTCCCCTAGAGCAGTGATGTTTTTGGCTTTTCGCTTGGCAACACGGACTTTCAACTCCCTCCAAAGGTTTTCTATAGGGTTGACATCTGGAGACTGGCTAGGCCACTCCAGGACCTTGAAATGCTTCTTACGAAGCCACTCCTTCGTTGCCCTGGCGGTGTGCTTTGGATCATTGTCATGTTGAAAGACCCAGCCACGTTTCATCTTCAATGCCCTTGCTGATGAAAGGAGGTTTGCACTCAAAATCTCATGATAAATGGCCCCATTCATTCTTTCATGTACCCGGATCAGTCGTCCTGGCCCCTTTGCAGAGAAACAGCCCCAAAGCATGATGTTTCCACCACTATGCTTCACAGTAGGTATGGTGTTTGATGGATGCAACTCAGTATTCTTTTTCCTCCAAACACGACAAGTTGTGTTTCTACCAAACAGTTCCAGTTTGGTTTCATCAGACCATAGGACATTCTCCCAAAACTCCTCTGGATCATCCAAATGCTCTCTAGCAAACTTCAGACGGGCCTGGACATGTACTGGCTTAAGCAGTGGGACACGTCTGGCACTGCAGGATCTGAGTCCATGGTGACATAGTGTGTTACTTATGGTAGGCCTTGTTACATTGGTCCCAGCTATCTGCAGTTCATTCACTAGGTCCCCCCGCGTGGTTCTGGGATTTTTGCTCACCGTTCTTGTGATCATTCTGACCCCACGGGGTGGGATTTTGCGTGGAGCCCCAGATCGAGGGATATTATCAGTGGTCTTGTATGTCTTCCATTTTCTAATTATTGCTCCCACTGTTGATTTCTTCACTCCAAGCTGGTTGGCTATTGCAGATTCAGTCTTCCCAGCCTTGTGCAGGGCTACAATTTTGTTTCTGGTGTCCTTTGACAGCTCTTTGGTCTTCACCATAGTGGAGTTTGGAGTCAGACTGTTTGAGGGTGTGCACAGGTGTCTTTTTATACTGATAACAAGATTAAACAGGTGCCATTACTACAGGTAATGAGTGGAGGAAAGAGGAGACTCTTAAAGAAGAAGTTACAGGTCTGTGAGAGCCAGAAATCTTGATTGTTTGTTTCTGACCAAATACTTATTTTCCACCATAATATGCAAAAAAAATGATAAAAAAACAGACAATGTGATTTTCTGGATTTTTTTTTCTCAGTTTGTCTCCCATAGTTGAGGTCTACCTATGATGTAAATTACAGACGCCTCTCATCTTTTTAAGTGGTGGAACTTGCACTATTGCTGACTGACTAAATACTTTTTTGCCCCACTGTATATATATATATATAGCCCAGCAGAAGCCTCTCATACATATGCAGCCCAACAGAAGCCTCTCATACATATACAGCCCAGCAGAAGCCTCTCATACATATACAGCCCAGCAGAAGCCCCTCATACATATACAGCCCAGCAGATGCCTCTCATACATATACAGCCCAGCAGAAGCATCTGACATATAGAGCCCAGCAGCAGTCTTTGATATAGACAGCCCAAACTTCTACAATATACATAGATGCATATGTACATATTTTAATCTTTAACACCCTTTCAGGACTTCAAGGGTGGACAGGGTCAGATATACTGCGTGAATTGGACTTTAGTGACCTCATTAGTGATTTTGCAGAACGAAAATCAAGGAAAGTGCCCGGATTGTAAAAAAAGAATGATTTTACTTGAATTACTCTGCGTAAATGATTTTTGTAAATAAACTTGCGGTAGTTTCATTTTGTGTTTTTGCATTACATATTGCAGCACCTTGAAAAATGGGCCTCCCTCCAAAATGAGCCCCGGGCCACCCACCTCTTAAATCCGGCCCTGCTACTGTCACTTCCTGTTGTGCACGGTGCACTATATTCCAGCAGTGTGCCCAGTGTGCGTTGCATGTGCTCGCCTATTCTTAAAGGGACAGAACGCACACTTGGTAAAATGCCCCCAGTTGTCAGCTTTGAGGCATTTGGGTAATGTGAACATCTGCAAGGTGTCTCCCAGCCAATATTTGGGATGCATCTTGTATAAAAGGCACCCTCCCCAGTTGGGAGGTGTCTCAGCAACCACTATAGTTTAGATTTCGGCGACCCCAAGCAAGCACCCTCCAGTAAGCCTCTCTCCCTCCCCCTTCCAAACCCCCATCTAATAATAACGAGACAACATAAGTAATTGATGGGTGAGGTCGGTCACAGCTTTAATTTCATTTATAGAAAATATATAACAATAAAAGGAAGCACGTTAAACTTCACAACAGACCAGTAGCCAAATGCCCTGCAACATCTACAGGCAAGTCATCCTACTTAGCCTCAACATTCCGGTGTTTCCTTCGTTGAAAACAGCCGCTGTGACTTTTATTCTGTAACTAAACAAGTAATAAATTACCCTTCAAGGGCAGGGAGGGCGGGACGAGCACCTCTGGGACCCAAAGGGGAAGAGGAGGATCTATGCTGCTGCTGCTATTTAATACCAGGTAAAGGAAGGAGGGGTGGTGAAAATAGCCCGAAAGGCTCCCATAGGCCAATCCTAAAAGCGGGCCAGACCACTAACTCCTAACAGAAAGGGGAGGGAGAGAGAGGGGAAGAACCAATGGCACATTCCTTAAACAGTGCCGTGACATCCAGTGTTAGGGTTGTACAACTGTATGTTGCCAGTTCCTCTGTCTGTCAGAACACCGCCAATGTAGTGTCTGTACCCTGAGACCGCATTTACGGTACCTGAACTGTTTCCTAAGACCAGTGTGTCAGCACAGTCTGATCCTGTCCCTGTGGCTATCCTGCCGGCATAGTCTGAACCTGTCCCTGTGGCTATCCTGTTGGCACAGTCTGATCCTGTCCCTGTGGCTATCCTGTCTGCATAGTCTGAACCTGTCCCTGTGGCCGTCCCATCTGCTATCCAGAGACTAAACAATCTGAACCTGTCCCAAGTGGCTGTCATGCCTGCACAATGTGACTTAATCGAAGGTGACCATCTTGTTTTCACAGTCTGAACTTGCCCCAGTGGATGTCCTGCTCTGTCCAGAAGTCTGGTTAAACAGCTCAGACCTGTGGTGTCAGCTGCTACTGCCGATCGTTGCTCTGAACTGGTACCTGGCTGCTACCTTCCTCTAGCCTGACCTCATTACTCGAGGCTCCAGTAAACCCCAAAAGAGGTTGTGGCTAAGAAAAATCAAGCACAGAGGTACTTATTTTGGGGGCATTTGGGAGGTGTTCTTGCATGCTCCTGTGAGCAAAGTTGAAATGTCTTGAATTTAGTGTAAATGCTGGTAAGTATGACAGTGCAAACAAATCCAGGTAGGAAAAAAACTGAAAGCTGCCACTACATGTTCTCTGTTGAGATAACAACAAAATGACTTATCATACTGAATTTTATAGCATCTTTTTACATTGACAGGCTTCATTCAAATTTCCATATACCTGAATAAACAAATTTATTTCCATGAGTGTTTTGGATCATATTTTCCTCAGTGTTTGGCTATTGTGGCAGTTTTTACCATCGGTGTTTCATCAATAATTTTCTTGTATGCAAAGAAAATTAGGAAGCTTCTTCTGCCTATAGGTGTATGTGTACACGATGTTGTACCCTCTGAAATTTTCCAGACAAAGATGCTTCTGGGCATGCCGTTGACTTTTCCTGAATCATCACTTAGATCAGTGTTTCTCAACTCCAGTCCTCAAGACCCACCAACAGGTCAAGTTTTTGGGATATTCTTAGTATCACAGAGCTGATAATTGCATCACCTGCTCAAACATTAATTTAATCACCTAGGCAATGCTAAGGAAATCCTGAAAACATGACCTGTTGGTGGGTCTTGAGGACTGGAGTTGAGAAACACTGATTTAGTGCGATGCCTCAGGGAGGCGAGTACTTAAGTGGACCCTCTTGACCAAGGAAAAGACCTACCCTTGGGTGAGCTGACCTAATGGAGACTGACCCCTATATTGGTATTATCAGGGGCAAGCCCAAAGGTCTCTTGGACCACAGTAGCCGATACCAAGAGGGACGGCTCAGGTAGCAAATGGGGAGCGATACAGAGAGGGACTGTGGGAGGATGGTGGACACAAGCATGCAGGAGCCAGGGGTACGGATCCAGGGAGGATGGACGGACCCAGGGCGAACACTGTATGAGGAAGACAGGACAGGATGCCAGGAGAGCTGAAGATGGAGGCAACTGCGCAGAAAGTTAGAGGGAAGAGGTATATGCTGCCAGAGCGGCGCATGGGAGTACGGGATGCTGGCAGAGCAGTGCAACAGGGCACGGGTGTATGTGACTCCACACGGTTCTGGTTGTCACAGTGGCATATTGCTTTCCTCACGCGGAGAGTGATGTCACGCTTGGAAGCGATGAATGATAACTCTCACCAGGTAACACAAACATGCAACAGTGAACATGCCACTCCAGGCCACAAGGGGGAGCTTTTGATTCTATTTCTAGGTGACTCCCCTGCATATAGACATATATTGTGGTTTGGAGGGAAGGAGAGTCAGATAGTGCCGGAGAGCAGACTGGAGCAGTCTGATGCAGGAAGAACGTATGAGGAGCCGTGCAGCCACGAGAAAGTGCTGCAGCTCCTGGACAGAGATAATACCGAAAGCCAAACAGATTGTAGTGAGCGTGTGGGAGAGTGAAGCACAGGAGAGTGATACCAGTGGAGCAGAGCAGTGAATTAGCTACCTCCCTGGCTGGCGCAGATTACCGGTAGCCGAAACACCGAGGTTGTGATGGGTCTCTAAGACTGACAGCAGAACCCGGCAGGACAGCTGGATTACACATCACCTGTCCGCCCTAATACCTAGGAGGCACAGTGACACATAGAGCCCAGGTCATGAGAGAGATCCTGTAAAAAGGCTCGAGTCACCTGCCATACGGGTTTATGTCCTACCTTTATGGAGGACAGAAAGAACTGTGAGGACCTTATCAGAAGCCATAGGCAGTTAGGCTAGGTTCCCATTGCGTTAATGGGAACGCGCTAACGGACAGCATTGCATGGCGAAATTAACGCCGTGCAACGTGTCCGTTAGCGCGCCCATTCACGGCAATGGGAACGCGCAGCACTAGCGCGTGCCATGCTTGCAGCGTCCGAGGCGCGCCCGAGGTCCGTTCCCTGCTCTCGCAGATCGGGGATCTGCGAGAGCGGGGACGTTACCGCGACCCCGGAACGCGGCCCCGGTAAAAACATTGCGTTAGCGCAATCTGCTAGTGCTAAAAGGATTTCACTAACGCAATGTGACCCTAGCCTAAGGGACTACAACACCACCGAGCTGTGAGGAAGGCTTTTAACTCCACCTGGTAAAGGGGACTCTTGATTCGCTTCCAAGCCGGCCGGACCCTGCCTGTCCTGTGATCTGGTGCCCTGGACTGTGGCTGCCTGAAGTCTTCATTAAACCAGGTAAAGAGACTGCAAACCTGTGTCCTTGTTCTTTACTGCACCATTCACCATCTTCCATCAACACACCTGGAGCCCTGGGGATATACTTCACCTGTGTGAAGTTAAAGCATCTAGGAGCCATAACATCACCCCAGAGGACCCCTTAAAAGCAGTGTCGGCCCCACTGACCGAATACTACAGGTGGCGTCATGAACATAGATTTTATTTCATTTCCCTTTTACATGGGCACCCAGGGCCACGGACCAGGTCACCACCGTGACATCCCCTTATGAACACCGGACCCAGTACCGGGTACCCCACGGTCCTGGCTGGCGTTCCAAGTATGGGGTGCTGGCAGTGCAGCTCATAAGGGCACAGACACATGGGTGCTAGCAGTGCAGCGCACAAGGGCACGGGCGTACAGGGTGCTGGCAGTGCAGCGCACAAGCAAGGGCACGGGCGTGCAGGAGTGCAAGCGCACGAAGGAACTGGCGCCGGCCTGAGTCACTAAGCGGAAAGCTTTACGATAACCAGGCACCTCCGCCTAGGGGAGATAGCCTAAAATACCCTATGCCTTACCCGGATAGGTTGCTGAGAATTTACAAGTCAGGGCATCTGGGGGCATAAAAAGCTGGAGAGATGCATGGCTGCCCTCTAAGGATCCCAGGGCGCATGCGCAGATGCTGGGAAGTCCTGGCAGAGCATGTGACCGGAAGTCGGGGAGGAGCACGGCGGGGGTTAAGCAAGGAAAGCGCGCCGGGACCGGTCCATAGCAGAAGGAGAGCAGGCAGCAGTGGATCGGGTAGAGGGCCGACGGGCGGCTGCAGGCACAGCAGCGATAACATTTAGACTTTGGAAACCTAAAGCAGTTAAAATCAGCTCAAAAAGACTGAACATATGGACAGAAAGTTGGCTGACATTGTAGTGCATATGTTAATTATTTGTAACCTTTTTTAAGCATTTTATCAGGCAGATTTCAGAGCGGACCCCCTGAAAAAAAACATGTCATATGCACATACCCTTACAATGTTAACAATGGATAACGTGTGAATTGCATAAACAAATTTTTATACCCCAATTCATCAAGACTGTCATATTGTATGCTACTCTTGATGAAGTGTATGCTTTAGTAAGATTGCCAAATTTATAAAGAAATGTGCACTTCTTAATGAATTTGACACATCTTTTAGCATCACTGCAAAAAAAAAAGTACATCTGTCAGGGACTGCCTTAAATTCCTATCGTAATCTACGCCACTTTTGAACATAAAACAAGCCTAACTGTCTTCATAGTACATTATGTTCCCTATGTAAAAATTTTAGGAAACATACTGCATATCCACATTATGTAGATTTGGTACCCAATTCATCTGAATGGAGCTTGTAGAAACCAAAGCATTTGATGCAAAAATACCTCATTTGGATTTATCTTTAGTTTCAAGAATTTCTGCAAGGAATCTACCACAGTTAAATATACCCGTCCACATTTTCTAATATTTTCTGTTCTGGTCTTGCAGTTAGAATCCATACGTTACATTCAGGCCCTCTCTGTTTTATTTCAGAGAACTGTTGGTCTCCAGCATGACTACAGGAAGCCTGTTATTTTGGAAGTCATTCTTGGATTCTTGGTTCAAATAAGCCATTATCTTCCGTCCTCCTTCCAAAACCCGGCTCCAATACTAGACACAGCTCCAAAACTCCAATATTGCACAGTACAGCATACACCTACACAGCATCTTTCACTTGCAAGGGTAGAGCTTATATCTGCCCATGACGACTCCTGGAGTCTGTACTAATACTATTAAATAATATTAGACCTAAACAGCTAGCTTGTTGGCGGTGTATCAGCATACAGAACTGTGAATTAATGGTCAATTTGGGTTATTCCCCCAAATAATCAAGTTATCTTCTATCTAAACCCCTTTGTGATCCTGATATGGGGGCTAGAGACACCCAAGCATATGGCTTTGCAACCCCAGGCTATAGTCTTTGTGACTGTTGAGTAGGAGACTTGGTTATTTCCGGTCAAGTGCAAAGACAACGATTGGAGGTCAAGCATGCACACCTCTTCTGAATTTGGGACAGAGCTGCAAAACACCGATATTGGGGCTCATGAGCCCCAATCTCAGGAAAGTAGGAGATCCAAGTGGTCAGACCTCCAGCAGTCAGCAAGCTATCCCCTATCTTTTTGTGATTTTTTTTGGAATAACCCTTCAAGTCTAAGCGCTGGCATGCTTAGACAGAAAAGGATCCCTGTACAAGAACAATATATGGGCTTTTTCCAGTCCAAAACATCATCATAATGCACAATTCCACCTGTTTAGAAGTGGAAATGGTGATATAATATGTCCATTTCTGAGTTTAAGGTATCATTTCGTGTAATTGTATTCTGCATAACATCTGCTACAATAGCCAAATGCAATTATTTGTTCCAAATATCCAGCAAATTCTGTAGTGAAAACTTCCACGATGTGTAAAAAGGATCTAATACGACAAGACCAAATATTCCTTAGATGCTAATATACTGCAATTTATTTACTTGTACTGAGCTAAGTGCTAATAATGTTCCAATCTTGGTTATTAGGGGTAGTAATATTAATGTACTGATAGTTGGATCAGATTCAGCGCCATGTTCTAGCTAATGTTCTGACTATGTTAAAAAAGTCAGTGAATAACATACATTTGCTAACCAAGTAAAATTTGGGGGTAGATGGAAGAACATGACTTTAGGATTAAACTAAGCATTACGTAGGTGATTAGAGAGGACCTTGTTTGTATTCTGTAATCATACAAACACATTGGGCTCAGTAGGAGCTAAAGACACAACATTGTGGAATAATTTTAATTTTACTAAAACAAATTGAATTGTTACAAAGTTGGATACAAATTGTATGCAAAGAAGCAGTGGTGGTGAAGTGTGGACAATCTTGATTGCGATTTTGGAGACTATCTTTATGATCAAACTGTAGGAGGAAGATCCTCCGCAATTAATTCAAAAGTGGGTGGTCATCGGGATCAAAACTGTACAATCTGACCAATCCATGTGACAAAACTGATTATCTGAAGTGATGGAATATATAGATCATTTAACATTTTACAGAAGATCAGCTTATAAAAAATAAGCAATGAGGGCATCAGATACACTAAGGTAATTCAACCATGCTTGGCCTGTTTCTGCTACAGATTGACGCGTACCTGCTACCTAATCCAATGTTACCGAGGTAAAAGGTGATCAATGTGGTAATGTATGCAAAATCAGAGTAAAGGATGTATGGAACACGTGGAGGGGATCAATTAGCATTCATTTACCACTACTGATTACTGTAAAGGGTTTATGAGATTAGATAACAAAAGTAAATTTGGATATTTATCGTCGCAAAATTTGGTGCAAGGAGTATTTTCACAAAAGTATTTATTCTTTTTTGTGCCAGCCCCTACGCTTATCTAAAAAGAAGGCAGAGTTTAGAAAAGGGGGCAAGGCCAGCAACGCACAGCAATTTTACAGAAAAAATTGACAGAAAATTGTTGTACATTGTAGCCTATGGCATAGATTTGGGCCCAGAGTCATCGAAGCTTTTATGCCTGAAAACTTGGAAAAGTCACAACATTTTGTGCCCTTTTTAAAACCTTTCTGGCAATTTTTACCCAGATGGGGTAAGACGGTGGCATCACACCACTCCTTGTTTAATTCATGACGAGCTGTGGTGTACCTTATGCCAGAAACCTTACTAGCAAAGGCAGCCCAAAGATTTATGTGCCACTTAACTAATTTTTTTGGTTTTGCTTTAGTTTTTTTTGTACTTTGTACATATAGGAGTTGTATTGCCCCCTTTTGGGCTATAGATTTTGTCTATATAGCTTTCCGCGGGCAGGTACAAAACAGTCATTTCTGGGACATGCTCTGCCCCTATTTTGAGGTCAGCTGATACATAGTGAGGTGAGGTGAACTACAAGAGTTAGGGTACATCCTGATTGGGGTACACCTTGTTGTGGTGGGATGGTGCTTATGCTTTTTGATCAAAATAATGTCAGCTATGTCCCCTATGTTATTTACATGCTCTATTGCTATGTATGTATTTACTTACTGCAGGGTATTTGCTCATCTTGCTTTTATCCTTGGCTCTGCCTGCTAAATGGCCGCAGTGCGAATGTGCACCTGCACATTGCACTTATACCAACATGTGTTCCGGCTCCTTTCCTTGGTTTCACATAACAAACATGCTCTACTTTACTCTCGAGGGGGCGTAGAGTTCAAGACTGATGTATGAAACACTCTTGATAAATTTCCACCATAGTGTGTGCTTACCTTTACACTACCAGACACAGGAACACTGTTGTACATGAGCTGTTTCTATTAAAGCTCTTCTTTATTACATGGGTTGTAAAGACTGAAAACATTTGGGCAAAGGCAGGTAATGGTGTAAAATAATAATATTCAACACTTTTTGACATGCTAAACTGGCTACCTTATGATAGTGACTGAAGAGCTGAATACATTGTAGTTTTTACTTTTTTTAGATTTTTCCTGTCTTGCAGAGCTATTGAGTTCTAAACGTTGGAGGTGTTTATTTTTTACCTTGCATGATATGGTCCAATCAAAAGAAGGCAGCATCATACAGGGGGAAAAAGCAACACCCCCAGAGAGGGTCAGAACCATCTTTTTCAGTATAATGTGGTAAGACCTGATGGATCTAACTAAATCACACAGAGATCTCCTCACTCTCTGTACTTTCAAGAAAGGAGGAAAGCTGCAATGTAATGCAACACCCTGGATCTATCCCAGTTATCAGGAAATAATAATCTAATACCTGAGATAGATTCAGAGCATTGTAAGTGACAAACAATATGTGAAGGGATAAGTCCAACTCCATTACATAGAAACCAGCAAAAAGGACTAAAATTTAACTTTTAATTCATAGGTTTATAAAGGTCTAAAGGAGACCTAACAAGAGATAAACTTGATGCTATAAAAACAAATGTAACAAGTTCCACTCATCAATCACAGGGCGAGATATATAGTGAATTCAGTTATCTCATTGCCAGTCAGATGCGTAATACTCATTAAGGAAAGAGAGGAAAGGAGTGGGTGTATGTGATTGTCATCAAGAGGTAAGTGAATGCTCCTTTACGTGCCACTAGCACCGGAGCTAATGCTAACCCTTCTAGACATACACCCCAATTAGGATCAGGCCGATTTGAAACTCAGTAGTAACCCAATTAGAAAATAGTAAATGGGGGATATGGTTAAACAAACATTGTTTTAATTCATATGAATTAAATAAATCCATAATGTGTCTCCAATGGGAGAATAAATCAAATTGATCTCACCTATAGAAGATGGTCGATCACTGCGACAAAAAAACACCAGGGTATACTTAAGTACCGTAATCCATGTAGGATCAGTCATCGGCTTTCAATTTTCACCCTCAGTCACAGGCTTGTAGTAATCACCGGACGCGTTTCTACCCACTAGGGCTCATTGGGCTCTTGAAAACTTGTTATTTGCAAATAGCCAGGTAAGATAAGGTTCTGCCGCGGTCTGCGGTTAATGGGACAATGTGGACCGAAAATTGAATGGAATAGTGAAGGAATCTCTGTGTGATAAAGTTAGACAGTCGCATCAGATCACAGGAATAAAAAGTCAGTTCTGACCTTCTATGTGGGCATTTGATTTTTTTTTTGCCCCCCCCCTACACCTGCATGATGCCGCCTTCTTATGTTTGGGCCATGTCATACAAAGGAGAAGGAAAACACCCCAGAAAAGATTCTCTGCTAATATCCCTTTGGTTAAATAGGAAATTAGCTTATAACTCACACTTAAAGGTGTTGTCTGGTCTAAATCGATAAGTCTGCACTCACACAGAGTGACTGCAGACTTATGAATCCCCCCAGCGCCTGCACTGTGTGCGGCAGGGATTCGCTGGTTTCTGAGCTACGACCAAAGGGTATGTATGCATTATACAAACTCCTGGTCAGCGCCCATCTAGTGAGCATGGCCTCGCTCCATACCCTTGTATGTGAAAGGTCCTCTTTTAGCTCCTGCCATTGCTACAGCACTGATGCTCCCTGTCAGTCTTTGTTTACATGGCTTCATTGGTGATGTCACCACCGAGAGCACGACACCGATGCAGCCAATCACTGACCTCAGTAGCCTCATGCCATCTACCTCGGAATCACTGATGAGGCCAGTAATTAGCTGCAGAGGTCACATGTTGTAGATGGGAAATCATCACTTCGACTACTCCTTCAACCCCTTAATGACCTCCGATACGCCTTTTAACGGCGGCAGCTAAGGGTACTTATTCCAGGCTCTCAGATACCGGGTCTAGCTGAGACCACTGAGAACATGATCAGGGCCGATTTAAAATCCATTTCTCTCTCCTCTGATATGATTTAACATATCAGAGAAGAGAGAAATGGGGTTGTGTCGCTCGAGCCCCCATGGTACCTTAGGTGCCGAATCCGTTATCCCCCGACCCCACTCCTTCTGCAGAAAGAAAATGGCGTACGCATGCGTAGTGCTCCCGCCAAGATCTGCCTCCCTGCGCCCGGCAACCGCTGGGAATTTTCTCATTGGCTGCGGGCTTTTGATTACTGTGGTAGATACTATCACAGTGATCAAAAGCCCCCAATATTTGTCAATATGGAAGCACTTGAGCTGTGCATCTCTCTTCTCTCCTTGTAGTTGTTCTGGGAGAGAAGAGATACACTATGTGCAAGTGCTGCCCTGTCAGAGAAGAAAAAGGGAAAAATAAATCACATTTCTACCTCCTTGTCTGTGAATTCCCTAAACTAAATTGATCACCCCCTTCTGCGCCATGCCCCTTGTCAGATTAATTTTTTTTTTATATATAATTTTTTTTCTTCACTTTTTTGCAGATAGGGTTAGGATTTTTTCAAAAGTAAAAAAAAAATATTAGTGTTAGATTATTTTTAGGGCCATTAGTTGTAGATTAGGGTTAGTTTTTCTGTTAGGCAGGCGAATAAAGCAATGATGCAGCGCCCCAGAGTCCTGGCCGTTGCAGTAGTGTCATTCTTCCACCAGGGGGAGTGATATTACGTCTGAAGGCAATGAAGGAGATCTTCTGTCCAGGTATCACAACCACATAACACACTTCACACTCCAGCCCACAAGGGGGAGCTAAGCTTCTATCTATTAGGGCACTCCTCACATATAGGTAAAACTGGTGGTCAAGACAGAGAGTTAGACAGTCAGAACCCGACGGAGTTTGTCAGAAGATGGTTGGAATGGGTTCCAGCCAGCTCCAGACTGCGGTCTGCAGAGGACGAGGGTACACGGAGCTCCACCTGCCCCACGTGCGGCAGCATCCAAAGAAAGAGACATTGAAAGGAATTGTGTTACAGTGAGTGAGAAACGAAGTCATAGCAAAAGGAGAGGAATATCAGAGGGAGACCAGCCAGGACCAGGCTGCCTCCTTCTGAAGCGCAGTAGCCGGTAGCCAGAACACCGAGGGAGTAAGGATCTCTATGCTTTACTTCAGAGACTGGCAGGACAGTTGATTCCACGTTGGCTGCCTGACCATATACCCAGGAGGCACAGTGGCAACTTGTGGGGGCCGGTGCGTCTCTAGGGTCCTTATAAAAAGCCTCAGGCCACCAGTCATACGGGTTTTGTCCTATCCTAACCATCAGGGGGACAGAGAGGAAGAGACATTACATTTACAATAGTTGTGAGGACCTTACCGAGTTGCTCAGCAGGGAGGTACTACAACACCCAGGCGCTAGAGGAAGGCTATTGAGAGATATACTATGTGCAAGTGCTGCCCTGTCAGAGAAGAAAAAGGGAAAAATAAATCACATTTCTACCTCCTTGTCTGTGAATTCCCTAAACTAAATTGATCACCCCCTTCTATGCAATCCCCCTTGTCAGATTAATTTTTTTTATAATTTTTTTTCTTCACTTTTTTGCATATAGGTTTAGGGTTTTTTCAAAAGTAAAAAAAAAATATTAGTGTTAGATTATTTTTAGGGCCATTAGTTGTAGATTAGGCAAATAACCAAGAAAAGAAGAAAAAAGTGTAACGCACAATCAGCTTATAGAAACACCCCTTACTTGTCCATGAATTGCGGACTGGACGGCGTTACAAAGCCACAACGAAATACGGGTGCTCACAGGAAAAAGACAAAACTGGCAACTGTGGAAACTGGTAGAAAAAATGAGCACTCACCATTCGTACAAAATTATCCTCTCTTTATTAAGGCTTCAGTATAAAATAGCAGGATATGGCCGGGAGAACCTGTGGATCCTAGTGACGACGGCCGTTTCGCTCTCCTGAGCTTCTACGGGAAGACCCGTAGAAGCTCAGGAGAGCGAAACGGCCGTCGTCACTAGGATCCACAGGTTCTCCCGGCCATATCCTGCTATTTTATACTGAAGCCTTAATAAAGAGAGGATAATTTTGTATGAATGGTGAGTGCTCATTTTTTCTACCAGTTTCCACAGTTGTAGATTAGGGTTAGTTTTTCTGTTAGGTAGACGAATAAAGCAATGATGCAGCGCCCCAGAGTCCTGGTCGTTGCAGTAGTGTCATTCTTCCACCAGGGGGAGTGATATTATGTCTGAAGGCAATGAAGGAGATCTTCTGTCCAGGTATCACAACCACATAACACACTTCACACTCCGGTCCGCCAGGGGGAGCTAAGCTTCTATCTATTAGGGCACTCCTCACATATAGGTAAAACTGGTGGTCAGGACAGAGAGTTAGACAGTCAGAACCTGATGGAGTTTGTCAGAAGCTGGTTGGAGTGGGCTCCAGCCAGCTCAAGACTGCGGTCTGCGGAGGACGAGGGTACACGGAGCTGCACCTGCCCCACGTGCGGCAGCATCCAAAGAAAGAGACATTGAAAGGAATTGTGTTGCAGTGAGTGAGAAATGAAGTCATAGCAAAAGGAGAAGAATATCAGAGGGAGACCAGCCAGGACCAGGCTGCCTCCTTCTGAAGCGCAATAGCCGGTAGCCAGAACACCGAGGGAGTAAGGATCTCTATGCTTTACTTCAGAGACTGGCAGGACAGTTGATTCCTCATTGGCTGCCCGACCATATACCCAGGAGGCGCGGTGGCAACTTGTGGGGGTGGGGGCATCACTAGGGTCCCCATAAAAAGCCTCAGGCCACCAGTCATACGGGTTTTGTCCTATCCTAACCATCAGGGGGACAGAGAGGAAGAGACATTACATTTACAATAGTTGTGAGGATCTAAGAGGGTGGTGCTGTTATGGACAGTAAGGAACACGTTGTCACTTTAAGAGGCTGCACCCCCTTGTCTGGCGTGATGGAATGTTCTGCTTCTCCCTTGCAATAATTGTTGTAATGAGCTAGTCTGTGCAGAGTGCAGGTGTGGAGCTGGAGCAGCGTGTGTGAGCTGAGGCTGCTGCAGAGGACTTTTTGTGCTGATAGCTGAAAGAGAGTAGAACTGTGTCCTGATATAGCTGTAAGAGAGCCACGAAGATACAGAGAGAGGGATTTACAGTTTCCAGGAGCATCCCTAGGATCCAGAAGCAAGGAGAAGACCACATTTCACAGAGCTGACAGAAAGCCGTGCACACCACCGTATTAGACTGCTGGGGGCCCCCTGGACTGGACCTGATTCTCCAACATCACCGTGCGTCTGTTCCTGTTTGGTGCACCTGTTAGGGCCTAGTGTAGGCTTCAATAGTCAGTACACGGGAGCTGTGTGGCCTGCTTAGTAAAGGCTAGGGAGGGTATACGTAGAGTAGCATCATCACTTGTTTGTTGTTTACATTTGCTTGTTAGACATATTTTGAGTCTGAAATAGCTGGAGCACCTTGCTATTTTACGGAAAAGATAAAGTTTATTACTCTTGTAAATTGTCTGTTGTCATTGTATACCCCTGTTGGCATCTTCCTCATTCCCTTCCTTCCTTGCCTTCCAATAAATCTACCCTTTGTTGTTTGCACCTCACCTTGTGTACAGTAGTCTTCCTGCAAGGTGGTGGTCCCCCGGCCATCGCTTCAAGGACCTTACCGAGTTGCTCAGCAGGGAGGTACTACAACACCCAGGCGCTAGAGGAAGGCTATTGAATTCCACCTGGATAAGGGGACTCTGGATCTGTCTTCAGACCGGCCAGACTCTGCCTACCCTGTGGTCTGTACCCTGGACTGTGGATGCTGAAGCCTTCAGTAAAGGTAAAGAGACTGCAACCTTGTGTCCTCGTTATTCACTGCGCCTTACATCATCCACCATTCACCATCTACACCTCTGGGAAGCCCTGGGGACATACTTCACCTGTGGGAAGGTATGCCATCTAGCTGCCACAACATCACCCCAGCGGACCCCTAAGCAGCGTCAGTCACCCTGACCGAATACCACAGGTGGCGTCACGAACATTATCCCTTTAAAGACCTTTCCCCAATTTACAACGGACGCCCCCCTAGGGCCACGGACCGGGTCAGCCACCATGATATCCCCGGCGAGAACCGAAGGGCCCGGCTCCAAGTACCCCATTGCCCTACACGGGGGGGGTGTGGGGAGGGGGGTTTGGCGATCCAATGACCCGCAGAACATTCAGCGTGGAAAACGCGTGCAGCTTGCTGTGCTCTGGCAGTGAAACTGAATGTGAACTGAATGTGCCTCTGAAGTAGAGCAATTTTCAGAGAGTGAAGATTACTCTTCCTTCATGGGATCCCACAGCCCAATGGTAGCAGAGTCAGTCATCACTGCTGAAGCTTCAGAGGCAGGACCAAGTACCTCAGTCCCCTCACCGATGTGGTATCATAACAGATCATTTTCCCCTCAAATTCTCCCTTTTTTAGCAGGCCCTGGAATAAAATTAGATGTCACCAATTTTACCCCCTTTTATTTGTTTTCCAAATTTTTGTTACACCAGAAGTCCTACAATTGATTGCCCACCAAACCAATTTATATGCCCCACAATGTCTCCCAAAAACCCACTGCCTTTATTCTGACTCTTCAAGGCAATATGAGTCTCTATATCCTTAGCCATCAATCCCTTAGGTAACTATGATTGTGGTACTCACATGCCAGGCGTCCTCAGATAGTGCCAACTCAGCTAGCAGTGACTTGTAATAAGAGTCCAGGAGAAACAGAGTTGATATTCTCTGAAATCTTGTATTACAGCAAATGATAATGAAAAAGAACGGAGGAGCAAGGGCTAACATCATCAACTACAGAAGAGACAAAGGGACAGACTTCAGAGAGCAGAGCTTCTCCTTAGCAGCAGCAGAATTAAATGCATAAGACAGAAAATAGACAAGTTGTTCCCATTCATGGGACACAACAGCCTTTCATTCCCGTTCCTGAATCCCCACAAATGTCCCCGAAAAAAAAAAAAATTGGAGGACCTTACCCATACCATGGAATTGATAAAATAGAAAGAAATTGGTAAAAAGTAAAAAAAAACTCAATCCGATCTTACTGCGCAGCAAAATCTGTCCACAGTACCCCTGTGTTTGTAAGTATCATGTCCTGAGCCTGTCTTGAAGCCCTAATGAGATTCCTCCACTTTAGTGATAATTCCCAAGCCCCCAAATACTGACCCAAACTATGATTGGCTAAACAAACTGAGACCCCTAAGTTCCCTTCCACAACATCCATTTCTAAATTTCTATACAAGGAGCAAAATGTGTCATTTGAGTCCTTGATCAGTTACAAGGGCTGTCTGTCATTCCACCAATTCATCCCCTCCAAGACAGCCAAATACTCCGTCAAACTGTGCAAAATGTACGAGAGCACATCAGGGCCCACATCCACTTTCCTTATATTTGCACAACAAATTTTGGGGTCCAATATCTCTTGTTACCCTTGTGAAAATAAAAAAAAATTGGGGTCTGAAGTAAAATTTTTGTGAAAAAAGTTAAATGTTAATTTTTTCCCTTCCACGTTGCTTCTTGAATGTGGTTTTGCGCACCTTGAGGGGTGCCGTTTTCAGAATGGTGTCAGTTTTGGGTATTTTCTGTCATATAGGCCCCTCAAAATCACTTCAAACGTAATGTGAGCCTTAAAAAAAAAATGGCTTTGTGCTCATATAAGTAGATATGCATGAAATGTTATTTATTAACTATTTTGTGTGATATAACTCCCTTATTTAAGGGCATAAGAAAGCAAAGATTTAAAATTGCAAAATTTTCAAAATATTTGCCAAACTTTTCCACAAACAAACGTAAGTCATATCGAAGAAATTTTACCACTAACATGAAATACAAAGTCGCAAATAAAACAGTCTCAGAATCAGTGAGATCTGTTTAAGTGTTTCAGAGTTATTTCCACATAAAGTGAATTAAGTGTTATTAAGGGGTTGAACTGTAAGGCTGCCGTCACACTAGCAGTATTTGTTCAGTATTTTACATCAGTATTTGTAAGCCAAAACCAGGAGTGGAACAAATAGAGGAAAAGTATAATAGAAACATATGCACCACTTCTGTATATATCACCCACTCCTGGTTTTGGCTTACAGATGCTGAGGTAAAATACTGACCAAATACTGCTAGTGTGACGGCAGCCTTATATACAGTTGTGTGCAGTTTTTTAGCGACAGTATTGAGAAGTGTTGTATTTTTGTTTTTTTATTCATATATTTTTAATTTGCATGTTTTTCAGGTACGGTATATTTGAAACCCTTGCAAAACTGCTTGAAAATAATTCCTTACCTAAAGCATGCTCCATTTTGAAATAAATGAAAAAAGCAAAAAAAAAAAAAAAAAAAAAAAAAAAAATCACCAAAAGAAAAGAAAAATGGTCACAAACAAAAATGCATTTTATGTATCACCTATTGTTTCAGCATCTAGCAGCAGCTTCCCCTCCCCTGAAAAAGGAAAAATTTAATAAATAAAATAAGAGGAAATGTTGTATAACCTGTTGCCTTTTTTTTCACTTGATATTCTCTGAGACACATCTGTACCAGGAAACCATGACATAATAGATGTTCCTTTTGCTATCATCTTTGTCACCAGGCGCTCAATATGTCCCTCGGATCTGGTAGCCATAGCAACGAGATATGATAGTGGCGAAACCTTCTTCATCTGGTTGTGTTTAATACGTGTGTAAACAAGCAGACTCTGGAGCAACGTTGATCTGCAGGCTCCAAATGTGGAAGCAAACAAAGAAACTCCCTAAAGATGTTCATTGTGATGGAAGCGTCGGGCTCACATTTTATTATTTTAAAGAAGAAACCATAGCGAAGCTCTATTGACCTGTAATCTGCACCTTCCTTCCACTGAGAAGCGATGTGTGAGGAGCAGATTTATTCCCTTCTACCTTTCAGACCGTTCTCCAAACCTGTACAAAGAACTCACCAGCATCAGAATCATCATCATCATCACCAGCATCAGCATCATCACTCACCAGGGGATGACGCAAATCGAACTGTAAAAGTGAACTGTGCTGAAGATATTATTTTTAGTGATAAAGGTGACGTCACTCTGCTCAAAAATAAATTTTGCTTAATAACTTTTTATTTATTGAGAATTTCACTCCTATCATGCATCAGGTGCACATGCTCATCCCGTACTCTTCTCCCCTGAATAGTAATGCACTTTATAGGGCACATTCACACATCAGACTTTTTGCTGAGTTGTGGAGCGGAAAATCTTCAAAATCCTTATCGTAAACACAACACTGCTCAAAAACTCAGCGAAAAGACTCAAGGCCCAATACATCAAAGTGTTTACATCAGAAAGCTGGTGCTATTTTTGATGTTTTCAAAACCACTCATGGCCATCTCTGCCAAAGTGGGCAGGTCATGGGCAAGACAAGGTTGTGGCGCACTTTACCCCAGAAATCTTACTCCAGTCAGAGTAAGTTTAGGCACATGGAGGTGCCCGCTGCTTTTAAAATGCACTTGATTCATTAAGTGGCACGCCAGTTGCTTCTTACTTCACTCTCCTTCATTGAGATTGGCATGTACACCACTAATCTTAATGAATAGAGCCCACAGTTTCCACATATCCTTTGAACAAGGCTGGCATTGAAGGAGAAAAAGGTCGCAATTGCCCAGGACCCCCACTCCACCAGGGGCCCCCAGCCAGTGGGGAGCCCTTAATAGCGTCAGACCATGAGATCGCTATGGGGCCGATTAGGTGGGGGGCAGTGCTAATGCCGGCTCGGGGCATCCCCCTCCCAACATCACACATTCAACAGTATTGGCATCCAGGATGCCGATATGGTTGAAAGCAATGATGGAGGAGGGAAGCCGTCCGCTCCCTCCCCAATCATCATTCACCCTCCATCTGACGTCACAGCCAGTGGGTGTAATGATGTCACTTCATCGCATTACACTGTGCCAGGCAGTGGAGCTGCTGAGGAGACACGCTGCGGATACTGTAGCAGCAGGGGTAAGGGGAGCAGAGTTATTTTTTTAATTCAGTGAGTACTTTATGGTGGTCGTATTACTGTATGGAGGACTATGTGGGGAGCATTATACTACAGGGTGGGCCATTTATATGGATACACCAAAATAAAATGGGAATGATTGGTGATATCAACTTCCTGTTTGTGGCACATTAGTATATGGGAGGGGGAAAACTTTTCAAGATGGGTGGTGGCCATGGTGGCCATTTTGAAGTTGGCCATTTTGGATCCAACTTTATAAATGGCCCACCCAGGTGTATCCATATAAATTGCCCACCCTGTATATGTACAATATGTATTACTATGGGGGGCTGTATTATACTGTATGGAGGACTATGGGGAGTGCATTATACTATATGGAAGAATATGGAGGGTGAATAACAATATATTGAGGATTATGACGTGCATTATACTATATGGAGGACTATGCTAGCTGTATTATACTATATGGCGGACTATGGGGGAGTACATTATACTGTATGGCGGACTATGGGGTTTGCATTATAAACTGCTAAAAAATACAGGAACCTCTTAAACAACACAATGTCATTCCAAGTGAATCACACTTCTGTGAAATCAACCTGTCCCATTCACTGATTGTGAATCTATTTCTCCTGCTGTTGTACAAATGTAACATGTGGAAATGATAGGCAATTAGCAAGACAAGAGAGGCCTGGATGTCTTCCTGGAGCAGAACAATATTGTATCATACAATTAGGTTCTGTAGAAGGAAGTAGATCTGGGGATTTATTATGATGGAATATAGGCTGAACTGGATGGACAAATGTCTTTTTTCGGCCTTACTAACTATGTTACTATGTTACTATGTTACTATGTATAAAGGGATTCACAGACCACAGACCATTTCTCTACTCTCATCCTTTTTGGCTTATGTTTTGGTCACTTTTGCATTTTGCCATTACTCTCACCCCTAGAGGTACCTTAGCATGAGCCTGTGTCTACAATCCACAGAAGTGGAAAGAAAAAAATCTTAAAGACATCTTGGTACACAGCCACTATGAGCCACCAACGGCAAGAAGCAGCACTTGGTTAGATACTCAGGGGTTTCTATCCGTGCGGACATGGTAAGAGGTGCGACAAGATGACTAAAAGTAAAGTTTTTTCTAATGCAATGGGAAACCACATTTTTTCCCATTGGGCACTTTATAACATGTTCAACTAAAGGGGTGATCTACTGTGCACAATGCCCTTGTAGTAAACTCTACATTGGACTAACAACACGGGAACTCTGTGTCCGCACGAGAGAACATGTGAGGGATATAGCGAAAGGAAAGACCACTGAAGACCCCTCATGTATAAAAACCATACCCAGACACTTTTTCTAATATCATAATAGTGACTCCAGTCTTCTCAAGGTGAAGGGCATTGATGTGATCTAGATGAGTACTAGGGGAGGCAATCTTGCAAAAAATTTAGTGAAATTAGAAAGTATATGGATTTCCAGGTTTGGGACTGTAGCCCCCAATGGGCTCAATTAAAATTTTGGTTTCAGTACATTTCTTTAATTGATATCATTCTTTATTAGTTTTTAGGGGATTAGGGTTATTTCACAGGGTTGTTTTTTTTAATAGCGACATATATTTACAATTTTATTTTATTTCATTGTTTTTAGCTATCTTGAGATCTCTGTGTTCACTGGACCATTTTTTTCTCCCTTGATAGCCATTGATATATATTCTGGAGCGGTTGATATGATCGTCTTCATTGGACTTGGACAAGAATGATAGGATTGTTGATTCTTACTCCTACAAGCCCTATTCATCTTGGTTTGCGTGTATATTTCAGTAATGATTTGCAATTATTCAGTGACAGAATACAATGAATTATAATATACAGTTAAATTAATATAATCCTTGTATTGATTAATGTATTTATTTATATAAAAGTTATTGGGGTTTATTCACTTATTTCTCACATGTATTTTGTATAGTCACGTTTAATGTTTTTTGCTTAATATATTGATTTAAATATATAGTATGGTTATATCTATATTTAGTATAACTGTATTAATCGTATACACTTATCACAATATGATATTTAGTAACATAAATTTATTGCACAATAGTTTTCAATCATTGTTTATTTGCACATAAACACATAGCACTTTAGCATAGTCTACATGTCAATTTAGAAGGATTATCGCTACATGGCATTGTTTGGACATGTCTGGAATAGTGGCCGCTGTTCCTTTCTGACTGCTCCCGGACTTGTCTATCTCCGGCATACTAGAGCCTGCTGACACGTATAGTGGCTGTGGTCATGGTTGCCTGCTTGTTTGCAGTTCACCTGCCGAAGGTAATGAGTCACCTTCCGGGGGATTCATTGCGACGCGTCTCCTTGACAACCTTAAACAGTACACGTGATACTATAATCGGCAGCTCATTGGTCCCACGGGGGTTTTTAAGGTCCTGTTTCCCTCTTCCCCGACATTTACCCTGAAGAAGTGCATACGAAACGCGCGCCGGGGTGGAGGGACACAGACCTGAATCCACATATTTAGTAAGTATTCTAAGAGAGGTGTTTATTTTACAGTCATTATAGGCTTTTGTTAGCCAATTGTTCAGCCACCGTGAGTGATTAGTGGTAGTGGCACACGGAGTGTGATAATAAGAAAGGGCATTTACCTGGCTAAGCTTACACAGCTGCGGCTCTGGTGTATAGTCTTTTAACTCAGGATAAGCAATTTCCTGTATTGTCATTTTTAGGGGTTGAAAGTGCTAGGTTTAATTCCTCTAGAGAATTTATTTGAATGCTATATGCAATATGATATTTTATGGAATATGTTTAAAGGATTCTCTAGTCAGGTGTCTCTCCCATCTGAGGTCTTTATTTGTGTGTTTTTTACTCTGCTGAGCTTAATTTTTTTAAAAATTGTGATAAAAGTGATATTGCTTTTAATTAATATTTGGTCAAATGTGCTTTTTCTGTTCACTTCCCCAAGTTGAGGGAGTATAGTGTAAAGGATGGATTGGTTAAGCCACAGAAGTAGCTCAGGTAGAGCAGCTCATCCAGAATTGCACATCAATGTGAGCTGTGCGAAGAAGGGTAGCTGTTTCTGACACCACAGTGTCCAGGAGACAGACCAGTACACCAGGAGATGTGGAGGGGCTGTAGGAGGGTAACAACCCAGCAGCAGAACTGCTACCTCCTCCTTTGTGCAAGTAGGAACAGGAGGAGCTCCTGCAAAATAACCTCCAGCAGGCCACTAATATTAATGTGTCTGCTTAAAATGTCAGAAACAGACTCCATGAGGGTGGTATGAGGGTCCGACGTCCACAAGTGGGTCTTGTGCTTACAGCCCAAAATTGTGCAGGGCGATTGGCATTTGCCATAAAGCATCAAGATTGGCTGATTGAACAGTGGCGCCCTGTGCTCTTCACATATGAGAACGGGTTCACACTGAGCACATGTGACGGAAATGACATAGTCCGGAAATGCCAAATGTTCTGCTGCCTGCAACATCCTCTAGCATGACCAGTTTGGCAGTGGGTCAGTAATGGTGTGGGGAGTCATTTCTTTGGAGGGCTACACAGCCCTCCATGTGCTAGCCAAAAGTACCCTTACTGCCATTAGGTACCTGGATGAGATCCTCAGACCCATTGTGAGACCATATGCAGGTGCACTGGAGCCAGGGTTCCTTCTGATGCATGACAATGATAGGCCTCATGTGGCTCAAGTGTGTCATCAATTCCTGCATGATGAAAGCATTGATGCCATGGACTGACCTGCCCGTTCCCCAGACCTGAATCCAATCGAGCACATTTGGGATATCATATCTCGTTCCATGCACCAATGCCTCGTTGCACCATAGACTGTCCAGGAGTTGACTGATGCTTTTATCCAGGTCTGGGAGGAGATCCCTTAGGAAAACATCTGCCGCATCATCAGGTGCATGTCCAGGCATTGTAGGGAGGTCATACAGGCACGTGGAGGCCACACACACTACTGAAGAAGCCCACGCGAAACGCGCATCCAGGCAGTGTGTGCGATATCACAGGCAGCGATGGGTAAAAGCAACCATGATGTGTGATTCTTGTGCAACTTCAGTCAGCCTCACATGTTTGTATACTTCAACCTTATACTTGAGATTACTATATCCACGGTAACTGAGTCTCACGAGCCTCACTGGTCTACTATTATAATATACTATTGCACTGTCACTTTACTTTATCTATGGGTTTGACTATTGAGCTCTAATCTAATATGCTGCTATACCTGTGATCTTACACTTGATTTTTTCTTGTTGCACCTGTTTCCCTGCTTTAATAACTCTGTCATTGATACGGATATTATTGTTATAGAAGTGCCTTTTATATATTGAGTTAAATAAAAATACTTGTTTTTTTTTTCCTTTGGTGGATTGTTTACTTTTTTCTTGCATGTTTACTATATGGAAGGCATTGTGGGGACCATTATAATATTTGGAGGACTGTGTGGGGTCCATTATATTATATGGAGAGCTGTTTGGGGAACATTATAATATTTAGAAGGCTATGTGGAGGCCATTTTAATATATGGAGGGCCATTATAATATTTGAAGGGCTATGTGGGGGCCATTATAATATTTGAAAGGCTATGTGGGGGCTATTATAATATTTGGAGGGCTATGTGGTGTTCATTATACTATATGGAGGGCTACGTGGGAGCCTTTTAACTTCAAAGAGGGCTATGTGGGGGCCATTATACTGTATGTGAGCAATTATACAGTGTGAAGTTTTGTGTGGGGTCCATAATACTGTTTGTAGGGCGGTGTAGAGGCCAATTATACTGTTTGAAGGGCTCTGTGGGTTTCATTATAATGTGTCTTTGTGTGTATATGCTCTGTGCATGTATTTGTCAGCATATACAGTACAGACCAAAAGTTTGGACACACCTTCTCATTTAAAGATTTTTCTGTATTTTCATGACTATGAAAACCGTAAATTCACACTGAAGGCATCAAAACTATGAATTAACACATGTGGAATTATATACTTAACAAAAAAAGTGTGAAATAACTGAAATTTTGTCTTATATTCTAGGTTCTTCAAAGTAGCCACCTTTTGCAGAAAAATGTATGTGCTTTGTGTATGTAGGTGTTCTGTGTACATGTATTGTATGTACGTACGTGCCTGTACATATGTCCTCTGTATATACATGTATCTGTATGTATGTGCTCTATGTATATGTGTGTGCTATATGTATATACATGTGTGTGAAACATGCAGTTTCTGTATACGTGTGCATCACATACTGTCTGTGTTTAGCATCACATTTATAAATACGGGTAGCACAGATGAGAGTCCATATGTGTAAACATCGGCAATCGCCCAACGAACGACCAAAATGCTGCCTATTCATCAGCTGATTGGATCGTTTATGCCAAAACAGAAATCATCATTCTCAGCAGCACATCGCCGGTGTAAATTATAGATGTGCTGCTGATAGCATGATACTGTATGGAGACAGACTGACCTGTTAGCGATTCCTCTGTCCCCATCATTGTTCCTCAGCCGATGTAAAGAGGTCGGGAAACAAGTGACAAACGACTCCAATATGGTTGATCACACTCGTTTAATGGCCTGAACTCAGCACATGTAAATACAACCAGAATGTTTGTGTGTTGGTGCAATATGTGAGCATTTGAGGCCCCACTTTAAACTTTTGCCCAGGGCCCCACTTTGTCTAAGACTGGCCCTACCTTAGGGTAAGTTCTCATGATGAGAAATTGCAAGGGGACAAGAAGAATCTATGTGTACATAAGCACACAAAGCTATAAAGGTAGATGATATGTAAATATTGATAATGTGTACATATTTCCTAGATTGTAATGCCAACAGACTAATCGGTAATAAAATTTGAGACATCAGAAAAAAATTGTAATAAGCATTTGCACACGCTGATCAATCATTTGCGATCCATATGGGTGTATGCTAACTACCTGGAACTTGCCATATACAGTATATTTATGTACTTACTGGTTGTAGTTGCTACTTACCTTTCTTTACTACAAGAGTAGGTCATACCCCTGGATATGTATCTAGTTCTATTACATCATCAGCATTTCAGTGTTAGTTATATATACATTTTTTATAAATTAATACTGATGATGATTATACTCCATATAGGCTGGTGTTTATAACTAAGCAGTATGTCTTCCCTTTACCGTCATTTTATTGTTTATACCTGTGATATTCGCCCTTCTCCTCTTGTTTTTGTCCTCCACAACCTTTTTTAACTTAATTCATAAAATGTCTTTATTAATATATTGTTAATGACTTGTCTTGTTTACTTTATTATTGTTTCTGTCCTAGTGTCACTCATAAGTTCTCATGAGTAGTAATAATAATAATAATTTTATTTATATAGCGCCAACATATTCCGCAGCGCTTTACAAATTATAGAGGGGACTTGTACAGACAATAGACATTACAGCATAGCATACAAGCTAAACAACAACCCCTCTTAAGTGCATAGTATGGTAAGTATCAATTAACTTATTCCTGGTTATTGCTACTTAATTTTAAATCTCTTGGTCAGCCTAAAACAAACATTCAGTCTGTTGGAGTGTCAGTATATCGACATAGTTATCTGAAAGCCAGCCTGTAAGGCTTGTATGGACTAGTGCTCATCAAAATTACTCCATTGTAAGTCAACTGACCCACAGTAAGTCCTTATATGACACTGAAAACTTGAGGGGTTGTTGTTTAGCTTGTATGCACCGCACTTTAAACCAGACATTGGTTTGGAGGCATTTTTCCACATTATGAAATTGTATTTGTTAATATATGGATGTTTCATTCCTTTTTTGGTACAAATAAATACAGGTCCTTCTCAAAAAATTAGCATATAGTGTTAAATTTCATTATTTACCATAATGTAATGATTACAATTAAACTTTCATATATTATAGATTCATTATCCACCAACTGAAATTTGTCAGGTCTTTTATTGTTTTAATACTGATGATTTTGGCATACAACTCCTGATAACCCAAAAAACCTGTCTCAATAAATTAGCATATTTCACCCATCCAATCAAATAAAAGTGTTTTTTAATAACAAACAAAAAAACCAACAAATAATAATGTTCAGTTATGCACTCAATACTTGGTCGGGAATCCTTTGGCAGAAATGACTGCTTCAATGCGGCGTGGCATGGAGGCAATCAGCCTGTGACACTGCTGAGATGTTATGGAGGCCCAGGATGCTTCAATAGCGGCCTTAAGCTCATCCAGAGTGTTGGGTCTTGCGTCTCTCAACTTTCTCTTCACAATATCCCACAGATTCTCTATGGGGTTCAGGTCAGGAGAGTTGGCAGGCCAATTGAGCACAGTAATACCATGGTCAGTAAACCATTTACCAGTGGTTTTGGCACTGTGAGCAGGTGCCAGGTCGTGCTGAAAAATGAAATCTTCATCTCCATAAAGCATTTCAGCCGATGGAAGCATGAAGTGCTCCAAAATCTCCTGATAGCTAGCTGCATTGACCCTGCCCTTGATGAAACACAGTGGACCAACACCAGCAGCTGACATGGCACCCCACACCATCACTGACTGTGGGTACTTGACACTGGACTTCAGGCATTTTGGCATTTCCTTCTCCCCAGTCTTCCTCCAGACTCTGGCACCTTGATTTCCGAATGACATGCAAAATTTGCTTTCATCAGAAAAAAGTACTTGGGACCACTTAGCAACAGTCCAGTGCTGCTTCTCTGTAGCTCAAAAGTGGCTTTACCTGGGGAATGCGGCACCTGTAGCCCATTTCCTGCACACGCCTGTGCACGGTGGCTCTGGATGTTTCCACACCAGACTCAGTCCACTGCTTCCTCAGGTTCTCCAAGGTCTGGAATCGGTCCTTCTCCACAATCTTCCTCAGGGTCCGGTCTCCTCTTCTCGTTGTACAGCGTTTTCTGCCACATTGTTTCCTTCCAACAGACTTACCATTGAGGTGCCTTGATACAGCACTCTGGGAACAGCCTATTTGTTGAGAAATTTCTTTCTGGGTCTTACCCTCTTGCTTGAGGGTGTCAATGATGGCCTTCTTGACATCTGTCAGGTCGCTAGTCTTACCCATGATGGGGGTTTTGAGTAATGAACCAGGCAGGGAGTTTATAAAAGCCTCAGGTATCTTTTGCATGTGTTTAGAGTTAATTAGTTGATTCAGAAGATTAGGGTAATAGGTCGTTTAGAGAACCTTTTCTTGATATGCTAATTTATTGAGACAGGTTTTTTGGGTTATCAGGAGTTGTATGCCAAAATCATCAGTATTAAAACAATAAAAGACCTGACAAATTTCAGTTGGTGGATAATGAATCTATAATATATGAAAGTTTAATTGTAATCATTACATTATGGTAAATAATGAAATTTAACACTATATGCTAATTTTTTGAGAAGGACCTGTATATATTTTGAACTGAACATTTTTTGTGGCCTGGTTTAATCATCTGGCAGGCCCCGGTGTGTTTATCATTGTATTAATGTGTTCTGTAAAAAGTTTGGACTAATATGTATAAAAGCTTGCCGAATAAGCAGGGATCTGAGCAAATTCGCTCAATTCTAGTGTACAGTATATGAACTCGTAATGACCTGGAGAATCATAGTGGCAGGTCAGTTTTAGCATTTAGTGAACATGGTACAAAAAAAATCCACAAAAAGTTGTGGAATTGCACTTTTTTAGCAATTTCACTGCACTTGGAATTTTTTTCCCGTTTTTGAGTACACGATATGGTAAAATAAATAGTGTTGTTCAAAAGTACAACTTGTCCAACAAAAAAACAAGCCTTCACATGGCCATATTGATGGAAAAATGAAAAGGGCTCTGTCATGAATGAGTTAAATAAAACTGCTTTGTTTTGGAATCTTCCTGTTATGTAGCTTTGATAAAACTTTATTGATCCAGTCATGTGCATATTACGTGTTTTTAGTATGTTTGTGCTGTGCAAAAGCACTAAAAACACATATGCTCATCTCAAGTGTATTGGGAGAATCCACAAATAAAACGCATACTTTTATGCAGAACAAATACGCAGTGGAAAACACCACACCAAATACTCATCATGGCAGCTATATACTGACTTCAAGTGAGGTTTTTAGCACCTTTTTCATTGAATCTGTAAGAGTTTTATGGGTTTAAAAAAATGGCCAAATGTTGATTCAATATCCATGTTAATTTCGGTATTTGTGGCATTTAGGTTTGTGGAATATTGTAGCATACTTTTGTGTTTAATATCTTGGCATCTTAGCCAGTTTTGATCTTCATGACCATTTTTTAAAAACTTTTTTTTATTTACACTTTGCTGGAGCCATAACTTTTTTTTCTTTTTTTTGTGGACATGGTCATGTGAGGGCTTATTTTTTCAGGATGAGTTGAATTTGTCAGTGGAATTATTTTGATGTACATACAGTACAATTTATTAACAAGCTTTTCTTAACTCTTTATTGGGAGGGATATAGAAAAAACACTAAGTCTGATATTCATTTTTTTTGCATCTTTCAATGTTGCTGTACTCTCCATGCTGCACAAATAAAACATTTATGTTTTACTATTATGTACAATAAATACACATTTTGAAAAAAAAAAACACTTGTTTTTGTGTTGCCATATTCTGAGAGCTTTAAGCTTGATAGTTTTCCACCAGCGGAGCTGTTTGTGGGCTTACTTGTTTATAGTTTTCATTGGTACCATGTTATTGTATATACTAACTTTTTGATCATTTTTTATTTACTTTTTGGGAAACAAAATTAACAAAAATAATCAATTTTAAATGTATTTTATCTATTTTTTTAAACCCCATTCACTCCTACGTGTAATTCACATGTTTTTTTCTATGTTTTGCTACTTTTGTACTTTTTTTTTTTTTTGCTCGCAATATTCTGGTGCCAGCAGTGTTTTTTTCTTTTACAGTACAAGCTGTAATTTTTACTAGTAATATTTTTTGTTACATATGACTTGTTAATCACATTTTAATTAATTTTATTATTAGGAGGCATCAGCAAAAAAAAACAAACAAACCTGTAATTGTTTTTTAACCCTTTCTCTACATGTGACTTATTATTACATCATATATTGGGTTGGGCTCTTTATACTCATAATACTGAGTGAGGGGCTGGCATTGGGGGCCATCATACTGAGTGGGGGGCTGGCATTGGGGGCCATCATACTGAGTGGAAAGCTGGCATTGGGGTCATCATACTGAGTGGGGGTCTGGCATTGGGGTCTATCATACTGAGTGGAGCACTAGAATTGGGTACCGTCATACTGAGTAAGGGTTGTGGGAGCATGATACTGAGGTGCCATCATACTGTGTGTTGGGAGTTGTGGTGACAATGAGACTGTGTTGGGGTATCATACTTAAAAGTGTGGTGGGTAGTAGAATCTGTGTGTGCAGGTGGGCAAATTTTTGAGAGAATGAACTCTACTATAGACATTAAAGGGGTGAGCACACTAATGGGCTCAAATAGAGTCATAATTACTGTATATGTCCCACAATACATATTTCTTTCCCTTTTTATAAAAGTTGGGAAATATAAAGGGTAAAGGGCTCAATTAAGACTTTTGCTATGGGGCCCTGTGAATTTTACATACACCCCTGTCAATGTAAGTGGCATTAAAGCTCGTGGACAAGGTGTGCACCATTCTACGCACCCATCTGCCCTCCTGCAATGTGATTGAGAGATGCAGATAGTTTGCCATGGCAGTTGGATGTCTGTGAAGACCCCCATACCTGTCATGACAGTGCTCCTATGAAAACCAACCTATATTTATCAGTACTGTGGGATTACAGTATATAATTAAAGTGATCGGACAGATGATCGCAATTTCAAGCCCCTAAGGGCACTAATAATAATAATAATCTTTATTTATATAGCGCCAACATATTCCGCAGCGCTTTACAGTTTAACTGTTTCAAACACGAGTCATAAGTAAAAACGTTAACAATACAATAATTAAAGCGAAATGAGACGACCCTGCTCGTGAGAGCTTACAATCTACAATGAGGTGGGCGAGATGCAAAGTACAGGTGTGTATTTACAATGATGTATTTACAATGATGGTCCAGCCATTTTCAGGGGGTGGGGAATAGATGGGGATAGTGAATGGGCTACACACACACAAGCATAAAATGACTTTGATTAGTGAACGTGATAGGCCGCTCTGAACAAATGTGTTTTGAGCGAGCGCCTAAAACTATGCAAATTGTGGATGGTCCTAATATCTTGGGGTAGAGCATTCCAGAGGATTGGCGCAGCACGGGAGAAGTCTTGGAGTCGGGAGTGGGAGGTACGGATTAGTGCAGAGGTTAGTTGAAAGTCATTTACAGAACGCAGTGGTCTGTTAGGCCATTAGACAGAAATGAGGGAGGAGATGTAAGGGGGTGCCGCACTGTGGAGAGCTTTGTGGGTGAGAACAAGTACTTTGAATTGTATCCTGTAATGAATGGGTAGCCAGTGTAACGACTGGCGAAGAGCGGACACGTACGAGTAACAATTAGCCAGATGGACGACCCTGGCTGCTGCATTAAGGATGGACTGGAGAGGGGAAAGTCGAGTAAGGGGGAGGCCAATTAATAGAGCATTACAGTAGTCCAGGCGGAAGTGGATCAGGGCGACAGTGAGGGTTTTAGTTGTCTCCATGGTGAGAAAAGGGCGGATTCTAGAGATGTTCTTTAGGTGTAAGCGGTACGAGCGGGCAAGAGATTGTATATGGGAGGTGAAGGAGAGATCGGAGTCAAACATAACACCCAGACAGCGCGCCTGCTGTCGGGGTGTTATTATGGTGCCATCCACGGAGAGGGAAATGTCAGATTTAGGGAGGTTAGTAGAAGGCGGGAGCAGAAGAAGTTCAGTTTTGGAGAGGTTGAGTTTCAGATAGAGAGCAGACATGATGTTGGAGACTGCGGACAGACAGTCACTGGTGTTCTGTAGTACAGTGGGGGTAAGGTCAGGGGAGGATGTGTATAGTTGTGTGTCATCAGCATAAAGATGGTACTGAAAGCCAAATCTACTGATGGTCTGTCCAATTGGGGCCGTGTAGAGGGAGAAGAGAAGGGAGCCAAGGACTGAGCCCTGAGGTACCCCGACAGCGAGAGGAAGAGGAGATGAAGTGGAGCCAGAGAACAGAACACTGAAGGATATATAAACCTATAAAGAGGGCACCAGAGGTAAATGCTCCGCCATAATAAATATTATAGAAAACCAAAAGAAAATGGACACTAGAGCTAAAAGTAAACAATTTATTGAAACATCAATCTAAAAAATACACAAGTACTACATATAAGAACCAGAGTAAAAAGACACAATAAGAAAAAGAAAGGCGACACTAGTGCCACACACAGACGCTATAATCAAATGAGAACAAGAAAAAGAAAGGCGACACTAGTGCCACACACAGACGCTATTGCAGCGCCCCAGAGACCTGGTCGTTGCAGTATGGCCCCAAGGCGAGTAGCGGTACGTCCGTTGGCACTAAAGAGTTCTCCTGACCAGGTATCACCAGAACACATTACACTTCACACTCCGGCCACTAGGGGGAGAAAAAGGCTTTATTTATTGGGCCACTCCTCACACTGGTAAAACTAGGGGCTGGGGAGGAAGTTAGTCAGAAGCTGACTGGGTTGGAACCAGGCAACATCCCGTGGCAGGGGGTGTTGCAGGGAGAAGACACAGGGGGGTCCCTGTCAGGCATGGGAACCTGGCAGGTGCCTAGTGAACAGAACAGAACATAACGGAACCGCGCCTGCACACCTTGCGGCGGTATCCTAAGAGAGAGACAAGAGGGGAAGAATATTGTGGAACAGTGTAAACGAGATCAGCACAAAGGAGAGCCAGTAAGAGTCGTGCCGAGAGAGGAAGGCAACATCTTACTGAGGCACGTAGTCGGTGGCCGGATCACCGTAGGAGTAACTGACTTCAGGCCTTACTTCAAATTCCGCTGGACAGTTGATTATAGGTTGGCTGTCTACCTTTTACACCTACGAAGACATAGGGGGCAACATTGGGAGAGGGGCATCTCTAGGGTCCCAGAAGACCTCCAAGTCTTCCCGTCAAACGGGTGGCGTCCTAGCCATAACATCTGGGGGACGTTAGAAACTAGCAACATCTGGAACCAAAGAACGAGAGAGAGAGAGAGAGAAAGCTGTAGAGAACGAACGAAGGAGAACAGCAGTTGTGAGGACTATTCCGAATGCTCAGCAGGGTAGGACTACAACACACAGGCGCTATTGGTAGGCAATAATTTCCATCTGCGAGGGAAACTCTGGATGTGCCCATCGGACCGGCCGGTCTCTGATAGCCCGGTTGAACGTGCTCTGGACTGAGTGTATTGAAGCCTTCGGTAAAAAGGTAAAGAGACTGCAACTCTGTGTCCTCCTTATTGCCTGCTCCTCACACCATCACTATCTATCTTACTGGGAAGCCCTGGGGATTTACTTCACCTGTGGGAAGGTATACCATCTAGCTGCTATTCCATCACCCCAGCGGACCCCACAGCAGCGTCGGTCACCCTGACCGAACACCACAGGTGGCGTCACGAACCCCTGACAGACTGTATTACCACTTTCATTGGACGCCCCTTAGCAGGGTCACGACTGGGTCCAGCCACCGTGACAACCGCGTAGCTGAGCAGAAAGGACCGGTACCTAGTGACTAGTGGCCCTGTGTCTGGGGGCGCTCCAACTTGGCGTCACGAACAGGATCGTACTTAAGCCTGAAGAATTGGGTCATGTGTGCCTTGGAACTGTGATTGAAACGTGTTGGACTGTGATTTATTGCAAGGACTGTGTATTGCTATCTGCTGCAAGATTCCCGCCAAAGCTGCCGCCATTATAGCGCCACGAGGAGCGCCAGAGAAGAAGAAGGGCGTGGAAGTGGGTGTGAAAGAACTGAATAGCGCGAACGATAATGGCCGCCCAGTCTAAGTATTGTTGTATCCTGAGGGCGGGCCCGTCAGCCGCTGAGGTCCGCCTTCTCATCCTCTATGGAGGGTGGGGACAGTGGGGACGGAGCCGCCCCCGAGAGAGCCCG
Source organism: Ranitomeya imitator (assembly GCF_032444005.1). NCBI lineage: Eukaryota > Metazoa > Chordata > Amphibia > Anura > Dendrobatidae > Ranitomeya > Ranitomeya imitator. The sequence continues at coordinate 561,658,742 of NC_091286.1, read as the reverse complement.
GAAAGAAGACACAGAGGAAGGGACAAAGATGGCGACTCCCAGGCGACCGCATGGAGACGACCCGGCCAGGCTAAGGCCTGTACCGCCCGCAGCGGCTCCGGAGTCACCGCCGCTGCCAGGATTGACTGCTGTGGAGCTGCCTGAAGGAAAGCCCGGAGGCCGGATGCCTGACGGCTGGGTGGCTGCCGCTGAGGCTCGGCGGTTGGCGCGCTGCCTGGAAGCCCGCGCCCGGGTGAGTTCCCGGTTGGGCCACCCGACGGAGATCCGTCTCTCCTCCATGTCCCCTCCTCTGCCCGCTCCGGCTGCGTTGGAACTTTGCACCCGATCGGGGAGTTGCGCCCCGCAGGAGCGGGACTTAAGAATCTTGCCGGTGACGGAACACCAGCGACGTCTAGTGGCGGCTTGGAAGAAGCAGCATCGGCCTGCGGCTGTGATAGACCTCACTGCAGAGGAGAAGGTTCCGCCGTCGCACTGGGGAGTGGTGGTTTTCTATAACCCCAAGGAAGAGAGGGGGGTAATCCAAGAGATCGGAGAGCCCCTGCAGGTCCGTGTAGATCGGAGCGAGGTGGAACCCCGCTATGGAACGAGTGAGGAGATCCGCAATCTGAGACCTGGGGATGCTGTAACCTATACCCGGTGGCGGAGGGAGGCCGGCTGGGTAGCCAGGGGTGTCCAGCGATGTGCAGCCCTACAGGTTGAAGCTGGAGCTCCCGATGAAGGGGTCCCTGTTGCGGACCACCAAGAGAGCCAGGCCCCGCGTGAGACTGTGGATCCCACCCGTGCTCAACGGAGAGGAGTGGTCTGTGAGGTGAGACCACAACCTTCCCAGAACTAAACCTCGAAAACCTGAACAATGTAAATAGTTAACTGTTTCCTTCTGCTACCTTCAACCCGTCCAGGGTTAACTCCTAGGGATCCCTTCGTTTACCCGGGATCCCTAATGTTTTCTATTGTTTTCCTTTCTATGTTTGCACAAGTTATCATTGTTTGAAAGACTGTCGGATCATGGACGGTGAATGGTTCAGAACTGCCTTGTATATAGTTTGCACCTTCTTAAAGGTGCTCCCTACTGGTTTTATAAGCCAAAGAAGACTTTACGAAGACATGATGCAGAAGAACTTGCTTGCTGTGAACTTGCTTGCTGAAAGAGAGTCTGCACCAGAGACTTGGGTCCCTCTTAAAGGGAATGTTTGATGATAACTTTGATAAAGGTTGAAACGTTAATAATGTTGAAGAATTTAGATAGTTTAATAATGTTAATAAAGATTGAGGACAGGAAAGCTTAAAGTGAACCCGTAGGGGTTAGAGAGAGAGTCCTCCTGAGAACTGTAGGAAGATGGTCGGCACAATGTCAGTAGGCTCAGCCAAGGAGCTAGGCGGTCCTGCATTGGTGAAGTGAGAACGGAAAAGAAAGTTGAGTTGTTGTAGTACTTGATAGTAGGCCTTTAGTGGGTTCAGCTTATACGCCCTTAAAGGAAGAGTTAGTTATTTGTTCCAAAAATTTGCACTTAGTAGCATACCCGGCTGGGTACTGAGAGTTATTTATAGTCATAATGTTATTTAAAAATATTTAACTGTTATTTTTGTTTGTAACGTTCAAGTGTCCTTACCTCCCATAAAGGGAAGCACCTTTTCTATTTATTTGTTCTTAGCATCCAAAAATTTTGTATGTCTTTCACTGCATTATATTGTTGTTCTTCTTCCCAGTCCAGGAGTACTGGATTTAACCGGGGGGGAGTGCAGCGCCCCAGAGACCTGGTCGTTGCAATATGGCCCCAAGGCGAGTAGCGATACGTTCGATGGCACTAAAGAGTTCTCCTGACCATGTATCACCAGAACACATTACACTTCACACCCCGGCCACTAGGGGGAGAAAAAGGCTTTATTTATTGGGCCACTCCTCACACTGGTAAAACTAGGGGCTGGGGAGGAAGTTAGTCAGAAGCTGACTGGGTTGGAACCAGGCAACATCCCGTGGCAGGGGGTGTTGCAGGGAGAAGACACAGGGGGGTCCCTGTCAGGCGTGGGAACCTGGCAGGTGTCTAGCGAACAGAACAGAACATAACGGAACCGCGCCTGCACACCTTGCGGCAGTATCCTAAGAGAGAGACAAGTGGGGAAGAATATTGTGGAACAGTGTAAACGAGATCAGCACAAAGGAGAGCCAGTAAGAGTCGTGCCGAGAGAGGAAGGCAACATCTTACTGAGGCACGTAGTCGGTGGCCGGATCACCGTAGGAGTAACTGACTTCAGGCCTTATTTCAAATTCCGCTGGACAGTTGATTATAGGTTGGCTGTCTACCTTTTACACCTACGAAGACATAGGGGGCAACATTGGGAGAGGGGCGTCTCTAGGGTCCCTGAAGACCTCCAAGCCTTCCCGTCAAACGGGTGGCGTCCTAGCCATAACATATCTGGGGGACGTTAGAAACTAGCAACATCTGGAACCAAAGAACGAGAGAGAGAGAGAGAGAAAGCTGTAGAGAACGAACGAAGGAGAACAGCAGTTGTGAGGACTATTCCGAATGCTCAGCAGGGTAGGACTACAACACACAGGCGCTATTGGTAGGCAACGATTTCCATCTGCGAGGGAAACTCTGGATGTGCCCATCGGACCGGCCGGTCTCTGATAGCCCGGTTGAACGTGCTCTGGACTGAGTGTATTGAAGCCTTCGGTAAAAAGGTAAAGAGACTGCAACCCTGTGTCCTCGTTATTGCCTGCTCCTCACATCATCACTATCTACCTTACTGGGAAGCCCTGGGGATTTACTTCACCTGTGGGAAGGTATACCATCTAGCTGCTATTCCATCACCCCAGCGGACCCCACAGCAGCGTCGGTCACCCTGACCGAACACCACAGGTGGCGTCACGAACCCCTGACAGACTGTATTACCACTTTCATTGGACGCCCCTTAGCAGGGTCACGACCGGGTCCAGCCACCGTGACAACCGCATAGCTGAGCAGAAAGGACCGAAACCAAGTGACTAGTGGCCCTGTGTCTGGGGGCGCTCCACTATAATCAAATGAGAGGAGTACCAGGAGAGAGCAGTGTCCTTAATGCCTAGTGACTGGAGCAGGAGAGGGTGGTCAACAGTGTCAAAAGCTGCAGAAAGGTCGAGAAGAATGAGCAGAAAGTGGTCACCATTACGTTTTGCTGTCAGAAGGTCATTGGTCACTTTGATGAGTGCAGTTTCTGTCGAATGTAGTGGGCAGAAACTGGACTGTGAAGGGTCTAGGAGGGAGTGGAGAGGTAACGGGTAAGGCGGGAGTATATCAGGCGCTCTAAGAGTTTAGAGATGAAGGGGAGATTGGAGACCGGTCTGTAGTTGTTTGTGCAGGATGGGTCGAGGGTGGGTTTCTTTAGTAATGGAGTAATGATAGTGTTTGAAGGAGGAGGGGAAAATGCCAGAGGGAGAGATTAAAGATTGTAGTTAGGTGACTTGTGACGACTGGAGAGAGAGACTGGAGGAGGTGTGAGGAAATGGGGTCCGTAGTGCATGTAGTCGGACGAGAAGAGGAGCTTGGAGACTTCTTCTTCTGTGATGGGATCAAATGTGGAGAGTGAGCCAGGGGAAAAGAGGGGAGGGATGGGAGTCACTGAACTTGGTGATTGGGAGCGGATTTCCTGACGGATATTGTCTATTTTCTCTATAAAGTGGGAGGCCAGGTCATCAGCACAAATATCTGTGATAGGGGCTTGTGCTTTTGGCATGAGGAGGGAGTGAAAGGTGTTAAAAAGTTTCTTGGGGTTGTTGGATAGTGAGGAGATCAGGGTGGTGAAGTAGGTCTGTTTGGCAATGTGAAGGGCAGAGTTATAGGTCCTTAACATAAATTTGAAGTGTATGAAGTCTTCTGGTGTGCGTGTTTTCCTCCATAAGCGTTCAGCACGCCTAGAGCATCGCTGGAGAAATTGGGTTTGCGATGTGAGCCAGGGCTGTTTCACTCTGTGTTTGGAGATTCTGAGGGTGAGGGGAGCTACTTGGTCAAGGGTGCTTCTAAGAGTGTCGTTGTAGTGATGTACAGCCAGATCAGGACAGGAAAACGAAGAGATTGGGGACAATGATGAGTGTAGGGAGTCTGAAAGTGTATTAGGGTTAATGGCTTTTAGATTTCTGACTGAATGGTAGGTAGGAGGGTGCTGGGGTGAGCGAAGATTTGTGAGTGTGAAGGAGAGAATGTTGTGGTCAGAGAGGGGAAGCGGTGAGTTACCTATGTAGGAGACTGAGCAGAGCCGGGCGAAAACCAGGTCCAGGGTGTTACCGTCTTTGTGTGTTTCAGAGGTTGAGAGCTGTGAGAGGCCAAGAGAAGTGGTTAGTGATCGAAGCTGGGATGCAAATGTGGAAGTGGGACTGTAATAATAATAGAATAGAAACAATAATAATAATAGAAGCAAAGTTAGATCAAGCTCACGGCAAGAGACATCTTGGAAGTGTTCGGAGCCCGGAAATGCAGCATCAAAGCGTCAAACAATCCAAAAATGGAGATGATGCAGCCTGACAAATAAGTGAATAGGTTTTTATTCAAACAAAGTGGATGGCAGAGGACAAAATCAGCAACGCAGTTAGACGAAATGTAACAGTCACCGCTTAGTCCTGGCTTATTCACAGGACACTTGTCATATGTTTTCTATGCTAATGTATAGGAGAGTTTCCTGCCCTTTAATATTTTTCTGCTGTTTTATGATTATTTAATCACACACTGTATTATGCCCCATTGTTGACCCTACTTATGAGATATAATATTAGTTACACTAATGTTTCTTATCAGTTTGTATATACTTTTTTTGACCTATTGATAGATAGGTTAGGGTTCATTAGGGACAGCTGTCAACGAGCGGGGGCGCTACTGTCATAATCTTCGGGTGCGAACCTCCGTCACTTAGGTAGGAGTCACATCTAGAGAAAGATCCATAACTTTCGGGGCCAGTTAAGGACTAATCCCTTAAGAAATATAGGTGTAGTGACCATCTATTTATTATTTTTTCCCCTTTGGTTGTATTGATCAACAGTTGACGAAAATCGAATTTAGCAAATTATATATTCAATTTTTGTGGGGGTTTTTTGCAGGTATTTTTTAACAAAAAAATTGTTTTTGGAGAATTTATGGAAATAGTTTTTACTTTTTTCTCTGAATATATTACAATTGTTAAGCCCCTGTTTTTTATCGGATTGCACTTGTCCAATTTATACGCTCGTGTGAGCGAGTCAAAAATTAGATTCCATTGAGCAGGAATCCCTATAAGGCTATGTGCGCACGTTGCGGATTCTCTGCGGATCCGCAGCATTTTTTGAAGTGCAGAAACGCTGCAGATCCGCAATTGATTTAGAGTACAATGTAAATCAATGAGAAAAAAAATGCTGTGCACACTTTGCGGAAAATCCGCTGCGGAAACGCTGCGGTTTAAAAGAAGTAGCATGTCACTTCTTTTTTGTGAATCTGCAGCTTTTTTGTACCCATTCCATTATAGAAAACCGCAGGGGTAAAAAAAACGCAGCAAATCCGCAATAAAACCGCAGCAAAAATGCACAAAAAACGCTGTGGAACCGCACAAAAAACACAACAAATCCGCAGGTGCGTTTTCTGCCAGGAGAGGCAAAATCCGCACCAGAAATTCCTAAGCCTAATCCGCAACGTGTGCACATAGCCTAACACTCTAACATAGTTCATGAAAATCTCCCACCCCGACATAAGCAGAATATAAGCTGAACATGAAGGCAATTGTTATATGTCAAATTCTGAAAAATAATACAGATTGCTATGTAAATGATTCAACATGGAGATAACACTCAAAAGAACAAGGCTTTTATTAATGATCCACAAAGGCTGCAGAGAGCTTTCAGCGGCCCTGAAATCAGCTATGGGAAAGTATTTGATGAGATACATTTATGTGGCCCCAGAGGGGAGGCTGCTCACGATGATCCAGGTCAGAATAACATGTACAGAAATTGATCCAGATTTGTCAAATTAAAAAAATCAGCAGGACAGCGGCACAGCAGATGATAACTGTTATCTGGTCTTTTATTGAGTCTTATGAGTTCCATTTGGAGAATTCTGGATTCTAGTTACATTATTTCTCCAAATTTATAGGAACACTTAATACAATATACAGTTATAGTGATAACATTGAGCAGGTGACGAATCCGATTGCTCACTTGCTCTCGAGTCAAAATAAATGTTGCCACCTGTTCACATGGGTCAATAAATACATCAGGTTTTTTTGCATGGAACTTGTACCGTAGGTTGGTGGTTGCAATATGTGGGCTGGCATTTATATCTTAACTTTTGCTGTTTATTTTTTTAAATCTACTTATCTATCTATAGCAAAACAAACAAAAAAATGACCAATTTCTCCCAACAGAATAAAGTGTGGACAGGTGCAAGCTGCTAAGACTGCATAATATACAAACAAATGAATACAGCAGTACACTGTAAGTTAAAGATATATGCAAACATTGGATATATGAAATTAGTTCTTACCTACCCTTTAAAAATCTAGGCGTCTAACGCAGGAGAGGAATGATTAATAAATATTAAGTTTAGAGTCCCATTAAAGAAAGCTATACCTTGTCATGACTGATAGGCTCTCATTAATTGGCCGATTTGTGCAGCAAAAACTTTCATTTTATAACTACGGTATATGTTCTGTATCTGTATTCTTTTGTTTCTATCTATCTATCTATCTATCTATCTATCTATCTATCTATCTATCTATCTATCTATCTATCTATCTATCTATATCGTTTAGCCCATTTTTATATAAGCCACTTGCTATTTTCAGTTCAGCAGTGCTGTTTTACTAAATCAGATATATGTGAAATATAGCGGATTGCTTTACTAGCTTAAAAATCTTGGCAAAACAAAGCCGTGATGCATTTTGTGAGTCATGCCTAGTTAGAAAACACATTAATAACCTGCATAGCTGCCAACATTTTATAAGGATTAAAGCTTTACTGCTAATTAAAATTAACTACAGATGGGTGATACCTACCAAAATGTGATATATGTAAATGTTGCTAGCGACCTCTGCTTTCAGATGGCAGCAAATATTTCTATAATAAGGCTAAGTTCACATTTTCATCTGGACATTCGGTTTGTTCCCTTTCAGGAACAACTGGAATTCATGTGAAAAAATGATCCATTGTATCAGTTATGCAAAGAAAAGTAGAGGGCCCAGTGCTTTACTGCTAGTAGTGGCAGATCACGGGGCCACTATGAGGGCCCATGAGTCAAGGAGGCCAATTCCAGCACCGCCTCCAGCCCCGCCGTCTGGCATTGCGCTTTCAACTGTATCAGCATTCTGGATGCTCATACAGTTGAAAGTATTGAGGGAAGAAGGCACTGTCTCCACCATTCTCCCTCTGCATCTGAGCTCTGACATCTCAGCACAGCGTGTGTGATGACGTCATTGCATCGCGGCCCTCTGCAGTGCAGTGCAAAGCACTGAGGGACATTAGTGTTTGGAAAGCAGTGCGGGGACCCTAAATGAGTTTGCAGGGCTATGTAGGGGCCATTATACAGATTACAAGTCTATATGGAGGCTATTATCCAGTTTGCAGGGCTCTGTGGGGGTTCTAAAACAGTTTGCAGGCTATATGGGGGCCATTATACAGTTTGCAGGTCTATGTGTGGGCCATTATACAGTTTGAAGGGCTGTACAATTTGTATAGCTATGTTGGGGCCATAAAAGAGTTTGCAGGGCTATACAGAGGCCATTATACAGTTTACAGGGCTATATGGAGGCCACTATACAGTTTTCAAGGCTATGTGAGGGCAAATACTCTGTAAGGGCTACAAAGTTGTGTGAGGTATACTCTTCTGTGACTCCTCTGAATTTTTTTTTCTTTTTTGGGGGGGCGGGAGGGCGGGGGGGGGGGGGGGAGGGAGGTAATTGGTACTTTTGCCATGGGGCCCCATGATTTATATGTACACCCCTGGGAAGGCCCTATTGATTATAATGTGTTCTTTTTTATGTCCATTTTTTTAAACAGCTTGTAGAAATTTTTTCTCTGTTCTAAAACATACAATCCAGACAGACTCCACAATAATTAAAGTATCTCTCCGCTTCCGTTTGCATAAATGATGCAAATGAATGGATTTGCTCATGAATTTTGTCAGTTCATAAAATGTAAAAGATCAAGTGTGAGAACGGACATGTGAACTAAGCCAAACCCTTATCTGACATTAAATGGGGTTTTCTCAACATCATAAATTGTTAACATTGCAAAGTTCATGTCATAATTTAAAATCCTCTCCATTATCAAGAATAGAGGGATTTTAATCCTATTGTGGACTGCTCATTGTCAAGGCTACCTCTGCAGTTTGCTCTCTTTGCTTAGGACACTGGACACCTGTGCAATCTATCAGGCAACAAGCGCACACTTGCAAACTCTTTAGAGCTTGTACAGAGCTTGTAAAAGTAAGATCCCATGCTGCTCAGAACACAGGTTCAGTGTCACTGCACTCCTTTGATGCTGCAGAGGCAAAGCCACTTGTGAGATTAGAGAGTGTATCTGTGGAGATATGAGGGGTCAGCAGGTGGCCTTGTCCGCTAACCGAAACCACATGGACCAGGGATCATCCTAACAAATGACCACTCTCCTTTTACAGTGGGCATAATACTACTTAGACAACACAGGGTGAGGGTAAAATAGTGTGGCAATACTTTATTAAACCACAAAACAGGCAAATAACATGTTGAACAGTCCCAGTAAAATACTCAAGATGGTATAAATTACAGAGCCTCACCTTTTTGCTAATTCACCGGGATAATAGCAGCTGTTACTTCAGAGGTTCCAGGGCCGACTACCCCACCTTTGGCATGCACACAGAAAAGAGGTAACAATAAGCTTAGGAAGATGACAGTCCATTGAGGTACGAGGCCAGTTGACCAGAGGGTCACAACCTGGCTTCTCCGAACATCTCCATAGAGCCAGGTCATCAATGGGTCCCATTCCTGGCTTTCACAAATGTATCCATGGGCCTCAGGTGAATGGTGGGTCCAAATTCAAACTACCCCAAACGTATCCATTGTTCAGCGATGATCAATAGAGCAGATTTGCATTCTTTCAGCTGGGGCCATGGTCCCCTAAGCTGGCATCATGTAGAATGACTAGTGTTGAGCGATACCGTCCGATACTTGAAAGTATCGGTATCGGATAGTATCGGCCGATACCCGAAAAGTATCGGATATCGCCGATACCGATATCCGATACCAATACAAGTCAATGGGACACCAAGTATCGGAAGGTATCCTGATGGTTCCCAGGGTCTGAAGGAGAGGAAACTCTCCTTCAGGCCCTGGGATCCATATTAATGTGTAAAATAAAGAATTAAAATAAAAAATATTGATATATTCACCTCTCCGGCGGCCCCTGGACATCACCGCAGGTAACCGGCAGGCTTCTTTGTTTAAAATGAGCGCGTTTAGGACCTGAGAATGACGTCGCGGCTTCTGATTGGTCGCGTGCCGCTCATGTGACCGCCACGCGACCAATCAGAAGCCGCAACGTCATTCGCAGGTCCTAAATTCCTAGAATGAGGAGTTTAGTGCCTGAGAATGACGTCGCGGCTTGTGATTGGTCGCGTGGCAGTCACATGAGCGGCACGCGACCAATCAGAAGCCGCGATGTCATTCTCAGGTCCTAAACGCGCTCATTTTAAACAAAGAAGCCTGCCGGTTACCAGCGGTGATGTCCAGGGGCCGCCGGAGAGGTGAATATATCAATATTTTTTATTTTAATTCTTTATTTTACACATCACTATGGATCCGATACCGATTCCCGATACCACAAAAGTATCGGAACTCGGTATCGGAATTCCGATACCGCAAGTATCGGCCGATACCCAATACTTGCGATATCGGAATGCTCAACACTAAGAATGACAAATCTGTGTCCCTTGTGAAGAAGCCATGATGTCTTGGCTGCTGTCCTGCAGAGAGTCTTTGGATCTTTGTATGTTTGGATGTCTTGACTGAATATCTGTCTGATGTTACAGAGGCATATAACCTCTTTTTATAGTTAACAACTGTCCTTCAAGGTCGCCTTCACAGGTCAAGGGGAAGAATGGTGACAAGATCAACTCGCATTATTTGATTTAATCTATTCACATAGTTCTTCCTTCTTTGCTTTGCAAGCCAACAAACTCGTAGGCCTGGACCATGTGTAATCAACATATCAGCAAACATCATTGTTCAATGACTCTGTATCACTAGTCATCCAGGATAACAGTACAATACGTTACATCAAATGTCAACTTACAAGTCAATGTTACAGGCTTAAGGTACCTTCACACATAACGATATTGTTAACGATATCGTTGCTATTTGTGACGTAGCAACGATATCGTTAATGAAATCGTTATGTGTGACAGCGACCAACGATCAGGCCCCTGCTGGGAGATCGTTGGTCGCTGAATAAAGTCCAGAACTTTATTTCGTCGCTGGACTCCCTGGAGACATCGCTGGATCGGCGTGTGTGACACCGATCCAGCGATGTCTTCACTGGTAACCAGGGTAAACATCGGGTAACTAAGCGCAGGGCCGCGCTTAGTAACCCGATGTTTACCCTGGTTACCATGCTAAAAGTAAAAAAAAACAAACACTAGATACTTATCTACAGCCGTCTGTCCTCCAGCGCTGTGCTCTGCACTCCTCCTGTACTGTCTGTGAGCCGGAAAGCAGAGCGGTGACGTCACCGCTCTGCTTTCCGGCTCCCAGCCAGTACAGGAGGAGAGCAGAGAAGCAGAGCGCAGCGCTGGAGGACAGACAGCGGTAGGTAAGTATCTAGTGTTTGTTTTTTTTTACTTTTAGGATGGTAACCAGGGTAAACATCGGGTTACTAAGCGCGGCCCTGCGCTTAGTTACCCGATGTTTACCCTGGTTACCGGCATCGTTGGTCGCTGGAGAGCGGTCTGTGTGACAGCTCTCCAGCGACCAAACAGCGACGCTGCAGCGATCCGGATCGTTGTCGGTATCGCTGCAGCGTCGCTTAATGTGAAGGGGCCTTTATACGATCAAAGTCTGTGTTTTCTTGACCAACCAGAAAGAAACACAAATTCAGAAGACAACATAAAGATAACAATCTATTCCTCCTGGCCTGCTGAAAATGACATCTAGTTAATTAAGAAAAAATGTTAAGTCGTCACAGCATCATTTTGTGAATCATCAGGCGAGCACAGGCGCAGGCAGGAAGTCAGGAGGCCAAGGGTTGGTGCACATCCAATGTGCTATGTTGAGAATAATCCTTTTTAAACATTTTTGTTGCCAGACGATGCTGTCGTTGTATGTTGTTAGCATAAAAATGTCAGTGGAATTGAACATGTAAAGTATCTGAGCACTGTATAATACATAATATTACCTGTAGCAAGTTGGTAGAGGATATTCACAGATGATAGATAAATACATAATGTATAGCTGTGTTGTCAGAGACAGCATTACTGATATTTGGGAAATATATAGTTAGCATTGTGTATGGGTACTTTCTGGGACCCTAAGTCCATGTGCACAGGTTGAGTATTTGTTGAGTTTTTTACCTCAGTATTTGTAAGCCAAAATCAGGAGTGGAACAATCAAAGAAAAAGTATAATAGAAACACGTCTGGTTTTGGCTTACCAATACTGACGAAAAAAAATCACCAACTACTCAATGTGTCTTTGTCTTCTACCAAATTTCCTCATTTACCTTTGTCCTAGCACATGCCTTCCCCATCAAGGCTACGGCAAGTAAAATTTTGCCAAGCATGTATCTTGCAGCATTCAAAGTCTACAACACTGATAGAAATTACCGGGCACTGTATCTAGGTGGATAGGTTATAATTATGTTTGGGTCAAATACCCCTTTAAGATCCAATACTAAATATAAATGCCAGTACACTTTTCTGAGAATACCACAAAAATACAAAATGGCCTTGACTGTTTTATATTTAAAAAAGGGAATTACATGCAATTAAGGCAACAACTAAATAACACATATATAAATATTTACTTGCCATCAATTTTCAGCAATTTATGAAGGCTTTGTAGTCATCATAGGCCCCAAACTCCAACCACTTATGTCCCACCTTAGTTTTGAAATATTACAACAAGAAACTAGGACGTGCCCTTGATGAAGCCGCAACAACTCACGATCCAGTAATCCAAAATAACTCTAACACTTTTCCCTCCTCCATAGTCCTAAAGTGCAAGCTACTATCAAAAACCTCAGCACAGAGACTTTGGCCACTTATTTAAAAAAATGACTATATCCAACAGGAAATTCTCTCCAAATTTCCCAATAGAATGGATCTTCTCATCCACAATTCATTAACCCTAACCCTTTCATCTGGTTATTTTTCCCTCCTACTTCAAACATGCTGTCATAATCCACATAGAAAAAAATATCACATGACCAGAGCTGCTCTGATAACCTCTAACCTTCCCTTCATTTCTAAACTCCTGGAATGTGTCACGATATATATAGCGACCACGTGGGGGGTCGGTAGCGGACGGCACAACAAACACACACCTGGATGTAAAAGTTGTGAGAAAGGCCCTATCAAAAGGGAAATGAAAGAAGGGACACACTGAGCTCAAACCATAGCCTGTCCCTGCACTCCCCTAATGCCCTACGTGGGTCCTTCCCCCCACCGCCCTCAGGAACCTAGTCCTTCACTGTCACCTCACACTGCCCTGGCTAGTGCACAGGCTATCAAGGAGCGCTAGCCTCAACACTGCAGATAGTACCACACAGGGGATAGTGATGAACACAAACGAGACAAGGAGAAAGCACAGCACTTAGCTTCCAGACACCACTGCCAAGCTCCACACTGCAAATAGCATAGCAACAGGAATCCAAACACCAGAAGTGGCTGACACCAGAGAGCTGATCCTGCAAGGCTGGTCTCTATAGAGAAACTCTATCACCAACAGTCAGCTGATGCATCAGGTGACCATTTAAAGGATGGTAGGAGTGGTCACTACCCACATCAGCGGACCCAGCAGCACTGCAGTTACATCAGACTGACAGCAGGGGAAAACTGCCATTAACCCTCGATGGTCCTGAAAGAAAAAAAACTACTTTTAAAACAGAGTAGAACCAGAGCTGCCACAAATCCAAAAATGGGTCGTGATAGTATCCCCTTTCAATGAGGGGCCTCTGGAACCTCAACACCGGACCTCACCAGAAACGACGTATGTTGAGGATGCCTCAATACACCAGAGTTCACCTCTGCAGTCACCTGATCCTGAGGATTATGGCTAATGCAGCCTGATGGAGATGGAAATAACGTAGGCTCCGGAGGTGCCACAAATCTCCAGAGCGCCGACCTGCGGAATACGTTGTGTACGTGCTTTACTGGGGGTAACTCTAGCTGGAAAGTCCCAGGGCTAAGATTGGCTGACACCCGATACAGCCTGATCACCCTAGAACTCCAGATCCTAGAAGCATACTTCCACCTAACGGCTTTCACACACAGGTCCGGACCTTAACGTTTATTTCCATGCATGCATTTGCTACAAGATGGTCAACTCTTAGAGGAACCGACAACAGAGGCGTCCCCCTGTGTCTCCAAACTCATACCCCCACTATACATAGAGGGAATTACCACCCTCCCCTGACCCCTCTTCACAAGAGGACTCCGGGATTCAGGGCTTACTTGTGGTGAGGGGTGAGTCTTGCCCCTACTCCCTGGTAGCTCCTTAGCTGCCCCCACCAGAGAAGAAGGGGTAGGTTTAAGAAGGACAGTAGAGACAGTAGCCCCCAGGCAGCAGTCCTTTACACGACTGGTTCCAGCTGACTACCTCCCTGGACCTCCAATCTATGACCGGGTTGTGTTTCTTCAGCCAGGGAAGGCCTAGGATGATGGGAGTTGGCATACCCTCCAAGACGTAACATGACAGGGACACCTCATGAAGAGTCCCTATACGCAGGTTAATATCTACAACTTGGGTCACTCTCCACTGGCTGAGAGGAATAGAGTCAATTGCCTGAAACCTAATGGGTCTCGCCAGCATCCTACCCATCAGACCATGGGTCTGAACAAAGCGAGCATCCACCAAATTGACTCCCGCTCCACTGTCCACAAGCACCGGTACTGTCTCAGTAACCCCACCACCACCACTTTAGCAGGTATGGTACACTGAGGTGAAAAGAGGGAGGAAATATGCACACCCTGGTCATCTCCCTCCTCGTGACCGGGGTACGCGGCTTTTGAGATGGTGCACAAACTTTGGTGCGAGCTGGGCAGATATTGATGAAATGACCAGTCTGAGCACAGAAGAAGCATGCCCCCATACCAAGACGAACTGCAGACAACCCCGTTTGAGAAGAGGCTCCTCTCACCTGCATAGATTCGTCCATCTGCACCAATGTGTCCTACCTAGAAAGAACAACAGGGGGCAGATTTGGTGTATGTCTCTCCCTGAGGAGTCTATCCACCCGGATAGCAAGGGCCATGGTGGCTTCCAATGACCCAGGAGTAGCATACTGCACCTGAGTATCCTGTAGCCTAGGTGACAGAACTTGATGACTCTTAAGAGCAGGATCATTCCACTGCATGTCAGTGGTCCACCTCCTAAACTCTGAGTAGCACTCCTCAGCCGGCCGACCTCCCTGCTTGATTTTATGGAGTCTAGACTCAGCCAGGGAGATGCCATCAGGATCCCCATACACAAGCGCCAATGTCCACCGACCGTAAAGATGGTGAATCAGTGGGCAGGGAGAAGGCCCAGGATCAGGGATCAACCTTGAGGAGGGAGACTGTAATCCCCACATGCTGTTCCTCACTCCCTGGAGAACGAGGGAGGAGCCTGAAATATAATTTACAGGCCAACTGAAAAACCAAGAATTTATCCCTCCCTCCAGAGAACCTGTCAAGGAGAGATATCTTGGGTTCTGGTTGAGCCTGCACATGAGCTGAGACCCAGAACCCCGACAACTGCTGTAGCTGCTGCACCACCTGACACTGCAGCTCCTTAACCTCATCAGTGATGTTCTGGATCAGCTGGACAAAAGCCGCTGCTTGCGCCATAGGTTCACCAGAAAAAAGTATTGGTTGGGGATAATATCACGCACGATATATAGCGACCTCGCAGGGGGTCGATAGCGGACGGCAGAACAAACACACAATGGGATGGAGAAGGGGTGAGGAAGGCCCTATCAATAGGGAAATGAAGGGACACCCCTGAGCTCGAACTTAAGCCTGTCCTTGCACTCCTCTAACACCATACGTGGGTCCTTCCCCCCACCAATGTCAGGAACCTAGTCCCTCACTGTCACCTCACACTACCCTGGCTAGTGCATTGGCTGGCAAGGAGCGCTAGCCTCACCCCTGCAGATGGTACCACACAGGGGATAGTGATGAACACAAAAGGGACAAGGAGAAAGCACAGCACTTAGTTTCCAGACACTGCTGCCAAGCTCCACACTGCAAATAGCACAGCAACAGGACTCCAAATACCAGAAGTGGCTGACACCAGAGAGCTGCTCCTGCAAGGCTGGTCTCCATAGAGAAACTCTATCACCAACAGTCAGTCATTTAAAGGATGGTGGGAGTGGTCACCACACACATCAGATGACCCAGCAGCACTGCAGTTACACCAGATTGCCAGGGGGAAAACTGCCATTAACCCCTGATAGTCCTGAAAGGAAAAAAGCTACTTTTACAACAGAGTAGAACCAGAGCTGCCACAAATCCAAAAATGGATCGTCACAGAATGCTTTGTTTACTCTTGGCAAACTCTACAGAAAACTATCTACTAGCACCTAATTCTAAGGCTATGGCGCACGTTGTGTATCTGCTTGCAGAAATTTCTGCAAGGTTGCTGCATCTCTTAGCAGAAAAACGCAGTGGAAAATATTTGCGTTTTTTATGCATTTTTATGTGGTTTTTATGTGTTTTTTCATGCATTTTTGTAAATACATAGATAACTAAATATATATTATTAGAAAAAAAAATTGTGATGTAACTTCATTGTTTAACCTCTTATTTTTCATTCACCATTAAATACCTTAATGTCATTACATACCACATTAAAATGTATAATGTTTACACACACAAAACAAATATAAGTGAATATATATAATATCAAGCCCAAGGTTTAGTCATGGACAGGTGTCAGCCAGATACCCTCATTGATAAAATGGTGCATAAAGAGTTAAATAAAGACACATACACACACACACACACACAGTCACCAGCCTATGTAGGAGCATTAACATAATTAACCTACATATGCTGTAACAAAACAGCAACTGTTGGAAATCTGCATGAAACTCAATATCTATTTATTAAAAAAAAAAAAAAATTGCGTGGGCTACCGCATAAATTTCATAACCAGCAGAGGGAAAGCCAATGGCTGAGGGCTGATATTAGTATTCTGGAAAGAAGCCAATAGCCATAAAGGTGACCAGGCTATTAATATCAGCTCACAGCGGTTTGCTTAGCTTTTACTGGCTAATTTACAGGGGAACCACAGAAATTTTTTTACATGGGGTCCCCCTATAAAATTGAACCATCAAATGCTAGGCAGACAGCTGCTGACTGGTATTAATTAATAGCCTAGGAAAGGGCCATGGATATAGATGCACCAATTCTGGCTCTTAGCCTTGCTTTTCCCGCTTGCCTTGTAGCGGTAGCAAGTGGGGTTCATATTTGTGGGGTTGATGTCAACTTTGTATTGTCAGGTGACATTAAGCCCACAAGTTACTAATGGAGAGGCATCTATAAGACACTTATCCATTACTAATCCTATAGCTATATGGTAAATAAAGACATGGCAAGAATATTTTTATTTGAAATAATCACACAGACTCCTTTATTGAATCTAAATTTACCAAACTTACTGAACGCCTAATCCCTGACGCCCTTGTCTCCTGCAAACAATCAAAAAATAATAAACCAACGTATAATACTATCCTGTCCAACGTAGTCCACTTAATACCAAGAATCCCACGGCGATCTCACATGTAGAACAGTCACATCAGGAGATGTGACCACTCTACCCGGCCTCCGGCAATACACTGATAGGAGGTAATCGCTCCCGCAGTGTATCACTGCTCTGCCATGAGAATTCACTGGAGTTCATCAGCGCCGGTGCTCTCACTTCTACCGCTATGTGAGAACTATCCCACGCAGCGGTGCCATAAGTGAGAGCACCGGAGCTGATCAGCTGATGAACTCCTGTGAACTCTCACGGCGGCTCAGTGATACACTGCGGGAGCGATCACCTCCTGTCAGTGTATCGTCGGAGGCCTGGTGACATCGCTGTGGGACACTCGGTATTAAATGGACTACTGCAGAAAGGTGAGTGTATGCTGGTTTATTATTTTTGATTGTTTGCAGAAAACACGTGCATCGGGGATTAGGCGTTCAGTAGGTATGTATTTTGTATTTGAATATGTATGTAATTATGTAAATGTTTTGATTTTTTTTACAATTGAACACAGGCGCCGGATGATGTAACTATTCTCCCATCATTAGCTCATGCTGTCTCTCTAATAAACTTGACTGGATGGAAGTAGTAGTCCCATCAGACGACGCCTAAGTACAATGAGCTGTGCGTCGCATGGGTACACACACACACAGACACACACACATATTCTCCGCCCACAAAATCTTTCTCATTCTGACATCATTTCCTTTGACAATTCTCAGCGTTTCTGGCAGCAAATCTGCAGCAAATATGCATCTGTGTTTTTGCTGCAGATTTGACTGACTCAATTGATGTCAATCAGTTAAAAACGCTGCAGAAATGCAAAAAGAATTGCTGCAGACAATAAATGCTGCAAATACGGATGGAAATTTACTGATCATGTGCACAACACTCCAGGATTGTCATTGCATTATCTTGCATAAATATTTCATTTCGCTTTTGGACCATTTACGCGCATAAAAAAAAATGCTGCGAAAAAGCATCAAAAACGCATCATGTGCACATAGCCTTATGGTCAGTACTCCCTGCTGATTCTCCGGAATCTCACTGTAGCATTTGACACTGTGAATCACCAGCTCCTCCCCACTGTGCTCTGCTTTTCGGCCTCCAGGATACCGCTTTCTCTCGGTTCTCCATACTCTCTGACCACTCTTTCAGTGTATCTTTTGCTTTATATACTTCCCCTTCCATTCCACTTACTTTTGGTATTCCTCAGTGTTCATTTCTAGTTCCTCTCCTCTTTTCTCTGCACAACATCCCTTTTGTATAAACCATCAGTAAATTTGATTTTCAGTACATCTCTATGTTGAAGACACCCAGTTATAAACATCTCTTGACAACACCCCACATTACTACAACATGCCAGTGATTATCCACTGTTTCTACCAATAGGTATCTAAAACCAAACTCCTCCCCTGTTTTCTCTCTCTACTACCCTACCTAAACCTCATGTTACATTTCTGTGGGTAGCTTTACCATAATTCCCACTCAGATCTTTCTTTAGCTCACTCGCTGATGTAACCTGCACCTCAAAAACATTGCTAGAATTTAACTTTTCCCTACCTTTGACTCTGCAAAAACTCTTAGGGTATGTTTCCACGTGCAGGAAACGCTGCGTGTTTGAGATGCATAGAGATGCAGTGTCAAACACGCAGCGTCCAAATGTTACAGCATAGTGGAGGGGATTTAATGAAATCCCATCTCCACTATGCGTGGTAACACGCATCCGGCGGCCCTGCGACTCCGGACATGTGGCGCGTCTTTTAAGATCGCAGCATGTCTGTATACCTTGCGGCGACGCTGCGCCGCCGCAAGGTAGAGCACAGGGCCCTATGTGTGGGGTGTGATGATCCCGGATGTGTGCTATGAACACATCCGGCATCATTGCATCACACAAGGGGGCGGAGCTTAGCATGGAGCGGGTTTGCCGCTCCGACCAAACCGCCGGCTATCCTGAAGGTGGACACATACCCTTACTATCACTCTTATTCATTCTCTTCTGAACTACTGCAATTATTTACTAACCAGTCTCCCTTTTACTAAACTGTCCCCTCTCCATCTTTCCTGAATGCAGCTAGTGTCATATTTATGTCCAGCTGCTACACCGATGCTTCCACCTTGTGCCTGTCATTGCACTGGTTGCCCAACCACTACAGAGTACAATATAAACCAATCACCCTCACAGCTTTCCATAGTCCTGCACTAACTTACATCTCCTCACTCAGCTCTGTCTACCAATCCACCCAGTTTTCTGTTCCACTAATGACCTAAACTAACATCTTCAATAATCCAAACCTCACTCTCCCATTTTCAAGACTTCTTTTGGCTGCGTCAGTGTTCTGGAATGCATTACCCCAGCAATCTGGTTAATTCCCAGTATTCACAGTTTTAATTGTATTCTAAAAACGCATTCCTTTAGATAGGTTAGTGAGGTGTGGTAATAAACCAAAGTGTTCTCTGTTCTTCCTTCCTAAATTTTCTTCACTTTTTTCTTCTTCAGAATTTGGTACCTGCTATCTGTTATGATCCAGACCGGGTTTTGAGTCCTGTCTTCCCTTTCCCCAGTCTGATCATGTCAGGGGTTAACTTTTCTTAGCCTCAGTCTGGTCTCAGGTTTGCTATTTAGCCCCGCTGTGTCCTGCAGATCATGTCAGTTATAGTTTCTGCCTATTGCTGCTGTAGATGACTCTGATTGCTCCGATATGTCCTGCTGCATTTGCTGTCTGAACCCGTGTCTCTGTTTTCCCCTGTTCCCGTCTTGACTCAGTGGTCCCCTTTAGTGTGCAGACTCCCTAGTTTGACTTGGCGTATACCCTGACCTGTTTCTGTCGTTTGTCTTTTGGCTTAGCCGCTCCTGACTGTTACTAACCCCCTGGCTTGTCTCTGACCGCGAGTTTGCTTATTCCTTTGGTACTGCGCTACAGTCTAGGATTTGACCCTGCTTGTTTTTGACTATTCTGCTGCCACCTATGGTAGCCTCACTGTTACACTGCATATTTGCTCTGTTTAGGTGCAGACCTGCTTCCTCTCTACTGCCATCTAGTGAAGTCTGCACCTACCTGCATTGGAGCAGCATGACACTATCATCTGTTTTCTGACCCTCCATAAACTCAGTAGCAATGTGTACCTGTACTTGTACAGATGCTGCCTGTCATCTTATTCATGATATCGTATAGACATGTGCCCACTGAATTGCATAGTGCTACGGAATATGCTAGCACTATAGAAATAAAAATGATTAATCTTATTGTTATTACTGCAAAGAGATTCAGTACTCCAGCTTTCTGCTTCAGTTGGAATCGTGTAAGTCCACATTTATTATGTAAAACTGGAGAATCATAATTTCTCATCTGTGTAATGAGCATGAAATTTCTCAATAAACTGCAGGGCTAATAAGTAAAGTGGCGGAGATTGTTAGTAAATGAGTCACACAACTCACTAGCATTGAGCTAGGGCCTTACCGCACCTCACCACTGGTTGTAGCTCATGCAGAAATTATCAAAACTGATCTCAAATTATCTTAATTTTTTTGAACTTTTACTCTAGATCCTAGTTGGTCCTGCATCCTCTACATTGTGTTCACCCATGGCTCTACCTTTTTTTGGCAAAGGATAAGGAACATGGGCTCCACGCTCCTTTATAGTCTTCAAGTGTGTTTACCAGATCTCAACACCAAAGGATTGCCTTCTCATACCTAATGACATTATCGTAACCTTTACACATACGCGCTTATGCAGCGCCCCAGAGACCTGGTCGTTGCAGTAATGTCGCTCTGCCACTAAGGGGAGTGATGGTACGTCTGATGGCACTAAAGGCGTTCACCTGACCAGGTATCACAGTCACACACTACACTTCACACTCCGGCCACTAGGGGGAGCAAAAGGTTCTATTTTTTAGGCCACTCCTCTCACTTTGGTAAAACTGGGGGTTGGATGAGAAGTTAGTCAGAAGCTGACTGGGTTTTGTCCAGGCAACATCCCGTGGCAGGGGGTGTTGCGGGGAAGATTCAGGGGGGTCCCTGTCAGGCGTGGGAACCTGGCAGGCACCTAGCGACAAGGATAGAACGTTACGGAGCCACGCCTGCGCTACCCTGCGGTGGCATCTAAAGAAAGGACACGAAGTGAAGGATATTGTGGACAGTGAGAAACGAGATCAAAGCACAAAGGAGAGCCAGTAGGATTCATGCCCCGAGAACGGCAACATCCTACTGAGGTGCGTAGCCGGTGACCGGAACACCGAGGAAGTAACTGACTTTATGCCTTACTTTAAATACCGCAGGACAGTTAATTATAGGTTGGCTGTCTAACATACATCACCTAAGAAGACATAGGGGGCAAACGTGGAGAGGGGCGTCTCTAGGGTCTCAGAATAGCTCCGAGCCTTCCCGTCAAACGGGTGCGTCCTAGCCATAACAAACCTGGGAGACGGAGAATAGAAAGAACGAGAAAGAACTAGAAAGAACGAGAACAGAAGTTGTGAGGACTATCCCAAATGCTCAGCAGGGAAGCACTACAACACACAGGCGCTAGTGGTAGGCCACGATTTCCACCTGCAAAGTGAACTCTGGATGTGCCCTCGGACCGGCCGGTCTCAGACAGCCCTGTTAACAGTGCTCTAGATTGAGGATCCTGAAGCCTTCAGTAAAGAGGTAAAGAGACTGCAACCCTGTGTCCTCGTTATTGACTGCACCTCACACCATCGCCATCTACATTATCGGGAAGCCCTGGGGACATACTTCACCTGTGGGAAGGTATACCATCTAGCTGCCATCACATCACCCCAGCGGATCCCAAGCAGCGTCGGTCTCCCTGGCCGAATACCACAGGTGGCGTCACGAAGCATTAGCTGACTTTCATCATCCCTTTTATTGGACGCCCCTTAGCAGGGTCACGGACCGGGTCCAGCCACCGTGACAACCCCAGAACTGAGACAGAGAGGACCGGTACCGAGTAACCCGCAGCCCTGTGTCTGGGGGCGCTCCACTTACTCTACATGGACCTGTTTTTTCTTTCAACTATTTTGCCCATTTTCTATGCAGTTTATCCTGTAGATAAGTAGAAAATGTTGTTTCTGGGATAAACCAGCAAAGTAATATACTAACATAAGAGAAACGTTATATGCTGATAAATCAAGGACATCCAGAATCATGCAAAATTGCTCCAGTATATTAGACTCAACCCCAGGGGCATTGCTATAGGGGGGCAGAAGTTGGCAAGTCCCCAACATTCTAAAGGGTATGTGGAGAACCCTGTTAAAGATTTTGCATTTAGGCCCAGAAGAGTCACAGTATGCCTCTAGTTTTAGAGGAAACTTTAAACTGAAATGTAGTTCATCAAAAGAGTTGTGTATCATACTTGCGCAAAACATGCCTAGTCAAGCACCGTTGTTACACCAGTCAATGCCTTTACCGGGAGTAGAAGAACAGGAACACAATAGATTGAGATTTTTTTCTCCTTGTGTCTAATATTCCATTTATCACAGATACCTTGCAGATATAATAATTGGCAGGATCCGTAAATATCTTTTTCTATATCAAGCTATTTTGAGACAAGAGGAAGCATGACTACAATCGCTCCTCTCCCTCCCTTCGCTCTCATTCATAGCAGATGAGGCCTGTTCTCAGGAGAGAGATGAGTCAGATGCCCTTGCTCTTTCTGTCTCCGAATCCCTGCATACGCTCAGACTCTATATTCATTGTGATGACGTAAACCAGAGCAGTACAAATGAGAGTTCTGCACAAGTTGCTGTCTTGGGAGAGGTGTTGATATTTGCAGTTTAGTTGAAAGGTTGGCCATAAAGCTTAGAACAGCGAGGAACAACCTTTTCTGGTGTGAGGGCTACATTGCCAGATTGAACCAATGCCAAGGTGCCCATTCCACCTTCAGAACTGTCCTGTCATGAGAAGGTTGTTCCCCCACGCCGTCATCCGCACCCTAGATAGAGATGTCCAGACCAAGCATTTATATTTCTTCATTATAGTTTACATGAGGTTCTGTAAAGAACAAGTTCTGTACTATTCTCAGAAAACGACACTGAAGATAGCCTCACACACGCATAGCCACCGCTTCTCTTATTTTTTACATTGAAAATACATGTGAACAGACAAAGACAAGCATATGTGTATCCAGGTGATTGTGAGACGCTCAGACTGACATAGCAGTCTGCAAGTGGACGCGAGTGGCATATTGTGCATCACTGGTATAGGGGTGTCAACTTTAATTTTGTTTAACTAAAAGTAACACAAAATATTTGCAAATTAATCAATTTATTAAAATCACTTTTAGGGTATATGCCCATGATCCGGAGTTGCTGCGGGTTGGACGCTACGTACTTGTGCAGCAGATGTTACAACATAGTGGATGGCATTTCAAGAAATCCCATGTCCACTAATGCGTCCCCAGACGCCCACAGATTACCCACGGAGACGAACATGCATCTCTCCAGACCGCAGCATGTCAATTTCTCTGGTGGAGAGGCTAGTCTCTGCAAAAGAAATTTCAACAACAGAATGTATTGAACACTGTGAATCCGCATAGTCCAGTGAACACATGCGGATTCACCTGGGTTCAATAGCAGCGCTTTGGATACAGCGAACATGCTCTGCATCCAAAGTAATGCTAGATCCGGATCGTGGGCACCTTAAAGGGAACCTGTCACTTGAATTTGGCGGGACAGGTTTGTGGTCATATGGGCGTGGTTTTTGGGCGTTTGATTCACCCTTTCCTTACCCGCTGGCTGCATGCTGGCCACAATATTGGGTTGAAGTTCATGCTGTGTCTTTCCATAGTACATGCCTGCACAAGGCAATCTTGCCTTGCGCAGGCATGTACTACGGAGGACACAGCATGAACTTCAATCCAATATCGCGGCCAGCATGCAGCCAGCGGGTAAGGAAAGGGTGAATCAAACACCCAAAAACTCCGCCCATATGACCCAAAACCAGTCCCGCCAAATTCAGGTGACAGGTTCCCTTTAAAGTTGGTTTACAACTTTTTGTTATAGGTGCTGTATTACCAAACCAGATAGATTCCTGGTTGGACTTTTAAGTCCAAGCCTATTTTATTATATAGGCACATAGAGATTTTATTTTTACATTTTTGCCAATTTTATTCAGCTATAACATTTGTATTTCACGTATAGAAGTTTTTTGGCTTTTTTCAGGGTGAATTATAGTTTTCTATGACACCATCTTAGGGAACATGGAACTTTTCAACTTTTAATAACTTTTTTGAGAGACATGGAAAAAAAGCAATTCCTCAATTTTTCGTCATTTAAACTTTATGACCATTATTGTAGGGCATAAATAATTTGTTGCCTTTTAGGGGTTTTCCAGGTGTAAAAAAAACCGGTCTGGTTGTCAATCTAATGAGTCCCCAAAGCCCCCTCTTACCTTTCATTTTTAGCTCCTCTTCAGACCCCTGAAGCCATCCTTACGGTTTGTTATTAGTTACATCATGAACTTCCTGCCAACTCTCCCTTTAGATTACATTTACCAAAAGGCAGAGCTGTGTCTGTCCCACAGAGACCACACTATCACTCTTAGCGTTGGCCCACTCCACCTAAAAGCACCGTCCTGAGACTCCAGGACAGTCTCAAGATGAATAGATTTCTGCATACACAGTTTCTCTTGCTAATATTATTCACACTTCACCAAGTATGCGCTATCCTGACACTCTCATGCAGTCAGTAACATTATATGTGCTGACACTGACAATACATAGGCTCATTGTACGGAAGGGGAGCAATAAGTCATATAATGTATTCATCTATTATAATGCAATCTAGCACTCTAGAACACCCAACACCATCCCCTCTGGCTAACGTCACACACTGATAAGATTACTCTCCCAGCTCTCCCTCACTGAGTCATTCCAAGCACAGACAGAAAACCTCTGTTCTCTTTGCTATGAATGCACTGTAGCAAAAAGAAAAGAGTATCACCTCATGACAGTCATGACAGATCAGGAACAGAGCAGAATTTTAACAGCTGGTAAATTATGAAATTTCGTCTTTTTTTTAGCCACTACAATCGTTTAACCCCTTCATGACATTGCGATTTTCCTTTTTTGCTATTTGCTTCCTTTCTTCACAGAACCATAACTTTTTTATTTTTCCATGAAAATGGATGTGTGAGGGTTTTTTTTTTTGCGGGATAAGTTGTACTTTTGATTTGAACAGCATCATTGATTTTACCATATAGTGTACTAAAAATGTGAAAAAATTTCCAAGTGCAGTAAAAGTGCATTTACATAATTGTTTTTTTTTTTAACCATGTTCACTAAATGTTAAAACTGACATTCCAGTATGCCTCTCCAGGTCTGTACGAGTGTGCAGATAGCAAACATGTATAGGTTATATTTTATTTAAGTGAGCAAAAAAATCCAAAGTTTGTAAAAAAAAAAAAAGGCGTAACATTTCGAGATCTGTAGCGTGCATATTTTTCAGAATCTGGGGCTGGGTGAGGGCTTAATTTTTTGCAAGCTGAGCTGATGATTATATTCATACCATATTGGTGAAGATATAATGTTTTGATCTCCTGTTATTGCATCTTATTGTAATGTTGCTGCGACAAAAAAAAAGTAATTCTGGAGTTTTGATTATTTTTTTTCCAACCCATTTAGCATTTTTGAAATTCTTTTGTGTATTTACCATCTTTAGTGTTTTTATAAAGCTACTAGCTGAAGAGCCCACCATTGCCAGGCAATAGTAAATATCTGTGGTTAGTTAAAGCACCTCACTTCTCTTATTTTCCCATAATGCCTCTCATTTTCCCCCTCACATCTTTCATTTTCCCCCTCACATCTATCATTTTCTCCCTCACACCTCTCATTTTTCCCCTCACTCCTCTTATTTTTCCCCTCACTCCTCTCATTCCCCCTCACTCCTCTCATTCCCCCTCACTCCTCTCATTCCCCCCTAACACTTGTCATTTCGACCTCACATCTGTCATTTTCCGATCGCTCCACTATTTTCCCTCACTCCTCTCATTTTGCTCTCACACCTTTTCATTTTCACCTCACACCTCTCATTTTCCCCTCAGTATATACATGTTTGTCATGTCCCTTATATAGTGGGGCAAAAAAGTATTTAGTCAGTGAGCAATAGTGCAAGTTCCACCATTTAAAAAGATGAGAGGCGTCTGTAATTTACATCATAGGTAGACCTCAACTATGGGAGACAAACTGAGAAAAAAAAAATCCAGAAAATCACATTGTCTGTTTTTTTAACATTTTTATTTGCATATTATGGTGGAAAATAAGTATTTGGTCAGAAACAAACAATCAAGATTTCTGGCTCTCACAGACCTGTAACTTCTTCTTTAAGAGTCTCCTCTTTCCTCCACTCATTACCTGTAGTAATGGCACCTGTTTAAACTTGTTATCAGTATAAAAAGACACCTGTGCACACCGTCAAACAGTCTGACTCCAAAACTCCACTATGGTGAAGACCAAAGAGCTGTCAAAGGACACCAGAAACAAAATTGTAGCCCTGCACCAGGCTGGGTAGACTGAATCTGCAATAGCCAACCAGCTTGGAGTGAAGAAATCAACAGTGGGAGCAATAATTAGAAAATGGAAGACATACAAAACCACTGATAATCTCCCTCGATCTGGGGCTCCACGCAAAATCCCACCCCGTGGGGTCAGAATGATCACAACAACGGTGAGCAAAAATCCCAGAACCACGCGGGGGGACCCAGTGAATGAACTGCAGAGAGCTGGGACCAATGTAACAAGGCCTACCATAAGTAACACACTACGCCACCATGGACTCAGATCCTGCAGTGCCAGACGTGTCCCACTGCTTAAGCCAGTACATGTCCGGGCCCGTCTGAAGTTTGCTAGAGAGCATTTGGATGATCCAGAGGAGTTTTGGGAGAATGTCCTATGGTCTGATGAAACCAAACTGGAACTGTTTGGTAGAAACACAACTTGTCGTGTTTGGAGGAAAAAGAATATTGAGTTGCATCCATCAAACACCATACCTACTGTAAAGCATGGTGGTGGAAACATCATGCTTTGGGGCTGTTTCTCTGCAAAGGGGCCAGGACGACTGATCCGGGTACATGAAAGAATGAATGGGGCCATGTATCGTGAGATTTTGAGTGCAAACCTCCTTCCATCAGCAAGGGCATTGAAGATGAAACGTGGCTGTGTCTTTCAACATGACAATGATCCAAAGCACACCGCCAGGGCAACGAAGGAGTGGCTTCGTAAGAAGCATTTCAAGGTCCTGGAGTGGCCTAGCCAGTCTGCAGATCTCAACCCTATAGAAAACCTTTGGAGGGAGTTGAAAGTCCGTGTTGCCAAGCGAAAAGCCAAAAACATCACTGCTCTAGAGGAGATCTGCATGGAGGAATGGGCCAACATACCAACAACAGTGTGTGGCAACCTTGTGAAGACTTACAGAAAACGTTTGACCTCTGTCATTGCCAACAAAGAATATATTACAAAGTATTGAGATGAAATTTTGTTTCTGACCAAATACTTATTTTCCACCATAATATGCAAATAAAATGTTAAAAAAACAGACAATGTGATTTTCTGGCTTTTTTTTTCTCAGTTTGTCTCCCATAGTTGAGGTCTACCTATGATGTAAATTACAGACGCCTCTCATCTTATTAAGTGGTGGAACTTACACTATTGCTGACTGACTAAATACTTTTTTGCCCCACTGTATATAGTATACACCTATATGTCATCTCCTGTATGTAGTATATACCTGTATGTCATCTCCCCTGTATATAGTATATACCTGCTGTATGTCATCGTCTCCTGTATATTGTATATACCTATGTGTCATCTCCTCCTGTGTATAGTATATACCTGTATGTCATCTCTTCTGTGTATAGTATATACCTTTATGTCATCTCCTCCTATATATATAGTATATACCTGTATGTCATCTCCTGTATATAGTATATACCTGTATGTCATCTCCCCTATATATAGTATATACCTGCTGTATGTCATCTCCTCCTCTATATACCAATGTGTCATCTCCCCTTTTTATATAGTATATACCTGTATGTCATCTCCTCCTGTATATAGTATATACGTGTGTCATCTCCTCCTGTATATTGTATATACCTGTATGTCATCTCCCCCTATATATAGTATATACCTGTATGTCATCTCCTCCTGTATATAGTATATACCTGTAAGTTATCTCCTCCTGTATATAGTACTGTATATACTTGTGTGTCATCTGCTCCTGTATATAGTATATACCTGTGTGTCATCTCCCTTGTATATAGTATGTACCTGTATGTCATCTCCACCTGTATTAGACCTCGTTCACACATTATTTGGTCAGTGTTTTTACCTCAGTATTTGTAAGCTAAATTGGCAGCCTGATAAATCCCCAGCCAACAGGAAGCCCTCCCCCTGGCAGTATATATTAGCTCACACATACACATAATAGACAGGTCATGTGACTGACAGTTGCCGTATTTCCTATATGGTACATTTGTTGCTCTTGTAGTTTGTCTGCTTATTAATCAGATTTTTATTTTTGAAGGATAATACCAGACTTGTGTGTGCTTTAGGGCGAGTTTCATGTGTCAAGTTGTGTGTGTTGAGTTGCATGTGGCGACATGCATGTAGCGACTTTTGTGAGATGAATTTTGTGTGGTGACATGCGTGTAGCCACTTTTTGTGTGTCGAGTTGCATGTAACAAGTTAGTGTAGCAAGTTGTGTGCAGCAAGTTTTGCGCATGGCGAGTTTTGCGCGTGGTGAGTTTTATGTGTGGTGCGTTTTGAGTATGTACAAGTTGTACAAGTTTTGTGTGAGGCAACTTTTGCATGTTTTGCAAATTTTGTGCTGTGGCAATTTTTCCACGTGTGCAAGTTTTACGTGTGGCGAGTTTTCCATGAGGTGAGTTTTTCCTGGAAGAAGACAGCATTAATGTTATTTATGTGGATTTTATATGTATTGGTGTTTTACAGGTACCGTTATGGTCGGGGACGACCATATTTTAGGAGGGAGGAATGTGAGGATGTGAAAGGAAACGTCATTTTATTGTAACTAATATGTAGTGCTGTGAGGTACTGATGCTGCTGTTAAAATACTGTAAAGGTAATGTCCATTGTGAGCAACATGCACTCAGCTCAGGTGTATGGAAAGTATAGGATATAGTGTAAAGTTTACGACATAGAGTAGATTAGACAGTGATAGGCATTATAAGTGTAGGGAAAGGTTATGTATCTCGGTAATACTGCGAGGTCTGATGGAAAATCTCTGGGGCTGACAGGAACTGTTACCACAGAGATAGTTTAGGCAGAAAGTAAAGTAAAGCAAGAAATGTACTGTGTTACTGAAGCAGGAAACGGAGGGTGCTGTGCACGATACTGCGTGATACCATCTGATATACTGCAACTGTCATACTATTAAATGTTGAAATGAACTGGGTGCCTCCTGAGTTGTGTGCGGCTGTTCCTGAGCATTCAGAACTGAAGACAGTGGAGACCTATGGCCGGCAAGTCAGTATGATGTCCCCTACAAAGTAGGTACACTGGGACACAATTTATTTGTGGAATACCAGGTTGTGGGAACACAGCCCCTCGACCATGACTACCGCCCTGTAGTACATTATCTGAGCACAAAGACATGGTTATAAAAATAAGGAGCACATAAAATGTGATAGTATTGAAATATGTCCTCCGCTGTGTGGCACTTTAGTTAGAGAAATATACTGCTGTGCGGGAAGAACACTACAAGGATATAGGGATGATCATAAGAGCATGTGCACACAACGTGTTTTTCAGTTGCATTGAACCAGTCAAGTTTTTAAAGAGGAATCTGCTTTAGTAAAACGACTGTGATATTTTTTCCTTAAACAACTATTTTAGCGGTTTCCTGACCATTCTTTCAGTGTTTTTGACTGCCGGTAATTCGTTCTAGCATTTCTTCCAGTATTTTAGTTTCATTTTTTCACTGCCATTTTTACAATTATTTTTTTTTTAACTTCCTTCAACAATGAAGAAATCACTAGCAATTTTTCAAGCAAATATGCTGGCAAAAACTTCAAAAAAATGCCGGGCGACTTCTGGACATCTCTTGACAGCCTTCCCATTATTATTATTTTTTATTATAGCGCCATTTACTCCATGGCGCTTTACATGTGAGGAGGGTTATGCAGCGCCCCAGAGATCTGGTCGTTGCAGAATGACACTCTGCCACTAAGGGGAGTGATGGTACGTCTGATGGCACTGAAGGAATTCTACTGACCAGGTATCACCAGCACACATTACACTTCACACTCCGGCCACTAGGGGGAGCCAAAGGCTTTATTTATTGGGCCACTGCTCACACTGGTAAAACTAGGGGTTGGATAGGAAGTTAGTCAGAAGCTGACTGGGTTGGATTCAGGCAACATCCCGTGGCAGGGGGTGTTGCAGGGATGGACACAGGGGGGTCCCTGTCAGGCGTGGGAACCTGGTAGGCACCTAGCGACCAGAATAGAATGTTACGGAACCGAGCCTGCACACCTCGCGGCGGTATCCTAAGAAAGAGACACGAAGCGAAGGATATTGTGGAACAGTGAGAAACGAGATCAAGCACAAAGGAGAGCCAGTAGGAGTCGTGCCGTGAGACCGAGGCAACATCCTACTGAGGCGCGTAGCTGGTGGCCGGAACACTGAGGGAGTAACTGACTCTACGCTTTACTTCAAACTCCGCAGGACAGTTAATTATAGGTTGGCTGTCTCACCTAAACACCTACGAAGACATAGGGGGCAACAGTGGGAGAGGAGCGTCTCTAGGGTCCCGGAAGAACTCCAGGCCTTCCCGTCATACGGGTGTGTCCTAGCCATAACATACCTGGGGAACGTTGAACTAGAAACATCTGGAACACATTAGAAAGAACGAACGAACGAGAACAGAAGTTGTGAGGACTATTCCGAATGCTCAGCAGGGTAACACTACAACACACAGGCGCTATTGGTAGGCAACGATTTCCACCTGCAAAGGGAATTCTGGAAGTGCCCATCAGACCGGCCGGTCTCAGATAGCCCTGTTAAACGTGCTCTGGATTGCGGATCCTGAAGTCTTCAGTAAAGAGATAAAGAGACTGCAACCTTGTGTCCTCGTTATTGACTGCACCTCACACCATCACCATCCACCTTACTGGGAAGCCCTGGGGACACACTTCACCTGTGGGAAGGTATACCATCCAGCTGCCATTCCATTACCCCAGCGGACCCCACAGCAGCGTAGGTCACCCTGACCGAACACCACAGGTGGCGTCACGAATCCCTGATAGACTGTATTCCCTTTATTGGACGCCCCTTAGCAGGGTCGTGGACCGGGTTTAGCCACCGTGACAGCCTCAGAAACGAACCCGGAACCGAGAACGCGTGGCCCTGTGTCTGGGGGCGCTCCAACTTGGCGTCACGAACAGGATTGTACTTAAGCCTGAGAAGCAGGTCATGTGTGCCTTGGAACTGTGATTGAAACGTGTTTGGACTGTGATTTATTGCAAAGACTGTGTACTACTATTGACGCATGATTCCCGCCAAAACCGCCGCCATTGCCGCGCCTCGAGGAGCGCAGGAGGAGAAGAAGGAGGGCGTGTCATGGGAGGAGATCGAGAAAACGGCGCGAACAGCAACATCCGCCCACTCCGACAACGGCTGCAGGATGACGAGTTCAGGAATGGAGGAGCTCAAACCCCAGAAAATGGAGGAGCCTCGTATGTGTGCTGCCGCAGGGCCAGGAGAAGAGATGGCGACCAGCGAGTGCCTGAACAACGACGAAGTGACCCAGGATCACTGCAACCCAGCGGAGCCGGACCAGGGCTTACCGCCACAGGGGGATCCGGATCCCCTGGAATTGCCGGAGGAGGCATCGAACCACCCGACTCCAGGCGAGGGGTCAGCGACGGCGAGGAAATGGAAGTCGGAGCTGTGCTGGAAGGTCGCCCAGGGGGAGCCATGGTCAGGGCCGCAGCGGACTCCAGCGTCCTCATCAGCGGAGCCGACCGACATCGGTGGAACCACATCAAGCGCAGGTACCAAAAGCAACCCTGCCCCACCGACCTCTCCGGCCCCGGTGACTGCTCCCCAACCCATTGATGACTGGTCTCCCGCTACCGAGATTGTAGTGGCGGCCCTTTACGCCATGAGGGGGATCCTGCCCCCGCTGCCGACACCTCTGGGTACACCGATAGACATAAGCCCCAGGGGGGTGGTCTTTGAGTGGAATGCTCCCCGGTTCCAACCAGACGGGTCCCGACAGGAGGGCTCCT
This sequence comes from Ranitomeya imitator, assembly GCF_032444005.1. Lineage (NCBI taxonomy): Eukaryota > Metazoa > Chordata > Amphibia > Anura > Dendrobatidae > Ranitomeya > Ranitomeya imitator. The sequence continues at coordinate 561,626,585 of NC_091286.1, read as the reverse complement.
ACGTCATCAGGCTCACCTGGAATCAGTATAGACGAAGTTTGATTTCACAATGGGAAGACCGGGAACGAATGGAACAGACTGACCGACCAGAGGAACGAGTGCCCCTCGTCAATTGCTGCCCTGAGAGTTTGATAATACAGGGGATTGTGCTGGCCTTCCACCGGTGGAGGGGTTGCGGCTTCATACTAGAGCCAGGGCTGCTGACCGAGGTCTTTGTGACTAGCTGCAAGGTGGAACCCCAGTCCCGCAGTATACCTCCACTCCGAACCTTGTACAGAGGGGACCATGTGACCTACACCAGCCACTGGAGTGAGCGAGGGTGGTATGCTAAGAGAGTCAAACGATGTGCGCTAGTGGTCGCGCCATCTACGATCACGACTGAAACTGGTGGCGGTACTCCACTGACCCCTGACCCCACAGGACCCAGCACTACTACCCCGGCGGGTGGTGTCCCACCTGCAGAGTCTGTCACTGGCACCACCGTTCGTGCCCAGACCACTGCTGGTTTGATGAAGACGGGGCTGGACAACAACGCCGAGCCAGGCCCTCCGCAGCCGGGAAGTAGTCATTACCGGCTGATGTCTTGTCACCTGCTATAGCAATAAACCTCGAAACCCCGACAAATGTAAATAGTTAACTGTTTCCTGTTTTGCTGCTTTAAACCCGTCCAGGGTTATTTCTTAAAGGGATCCCTTTGTTGACCCGGGATCCCTATTGTTTTCATTTCTTTTTCTATTTTTGCACAAGTTCATCATTGTTTCCAAAGACTGCCGGATCATGAACAGTGAATGATTCCAAAACTGCTTTGTATATAGTTTGCACCTGCTTAAAGGTGCTCCCTACTGTTTTTTTTCAAAAGACAGAAGACTTTGCGAAGATAATGCTTCTGGGGTTAGAGAGAGTCCTCCTGAGAACCGTAGAACGACAGTTGGTAGCTGAAAGAGAGACAATGACAGTAGGCCCAGCCCTGGAGATAGGCGGTCCTGCATTGGTGAAGCTAGAAAGGAAAGACAAGTTGAGTTATTTTATAGTATTTAGAAGTAGGCCTTTAGTGGGTCCAGCTTATACGCCCTTAAAGGAAAAGTTAACTTATTGTTCAGAATTTGCACTTAGTAGAATGCCCGGTTGGGTGAAGAGAGTTATTTATAGTCATAATGTTATTTAAAAATATTTAATCCTGTTTTTGTTTTGTAACGTTCAAGTGTCCTCACCTCCCATAAAGGGAAGCATTGTTCTATTTACTTGTTTTAAGCATTTCAAAATTTTGTATGTCTTTTGCTGAAATGTATTGTTGTTCTTCTTCCCAGTCCAGGAGTACTGGATTTAACCGGGGGGGAGTGCAGCACCCCAGAGATCTGGTCGTTGCAGTATGACACTCTGCCACTAAGGGGAGTGATGGTACGTCTGATGGCACTGAAGGAATTCTACTGACCAGGTATCACCAGCACACATTACACTTCACACTCTGGCCACTAGGGGGAGCCAAAGGCTTTATTTATTGGGCCACTCCTCACACTGGTAAAACTAGGGGTTGGATAGGAAGTTAGTCAGAAGCTGACTGGGTTGGATTCAGGCAACATCCCGTGGCAGGGGGTGTTGCAGGGAGAAGACACAGGGGGGTCCCTGTCAGGCGTGGAAACCTGGCAGGCACCTAGCGACCAGAATAGAACGTTACGGAACCGCGCCTGCACACCCCGCGGCGGTATCCTAAGAAAGAGACACGAAGTGAAGGATATTGTCGAACAGTGAGAAACGAGATCAAGCACAAAGGAGAGCCAGTAGGAGTTGTGCCGTGAGACCGAGGCAACATCCTACTGAGGCGCGTAGCCGGTGGCCAGAACACCAAGGGAGTAACTGACTCTACGCTTTACTTCAAACTCTGCAGGACAGTTAATTATAGGTTGGCTGTCTCACCTAAACACCTACGAAGACATAGGGGCAACAGTGGGAGAGGGGTGTCTCTAGGGTCCCGGAAGAACTCCAGGCCTTCCCGTCATACGGGTGTGTCCTAGCCATAACGTACCTGGGGGACGTTGAACTAGAAACATCTGGAGCACATTAGAAAGAGCGAACGAACGAGAACAGAAGTTGTGAGGACTATTCCGAATGCTCAGCAGGGTAGCACTACAACACACAGGCGCTATTGGTAGGCAACGATTTCCACCTGCAAAGGGAATTCTGTAAGTGCCCATCGGACCGGCCGGTCTCAGATAGCCCTGTTAAACGTGCTCTGGATTGCAGATCCTGAAGTCTTCAGTAAAGAGGTAAAGAGACTGCAACCTTGTGTCCTCGTTATTGACTGCACCTCACACCATCACCATCCACCTTACTGGGAAGCCCTGGGGACACACTTCACCTGTGGGAAGGTATACCATCCAGCTGCCATTCCATCACCCCAGCGGACCCCACAGCAGCGTCGGTCACCCTGACCGAACACCACAGGTGGCGTCACGAATCCCTGATAGACTGTATTCCCTTTCTTGGACGCCCCTTAGCAGGGTCACGGACCGGGTTTAGCCACCGTGACAGCCTCAGAACCGAACCAGAGAGGCCCGGTACCGAGAACGCATGGCCCTGTGTCTGGGGGCGCTCCAGTTATACATAACAAAAAACAGGTACAGTAATCTTAAACAATACAAGTCACCACTGGTACAGAAGGAGAGAGGACCCTGCCCACGAGGGCTCACAATCTACAAATTAACTTCTATTATAAATATGGTACATGGAAAAATATCAGTGCAGTCCTATTGTTGTGAGTGCAATACCTCCACAAGCAACCAGCCGAAAAACCTCCAAATACAAATGTCGTCAAAATTGTTGGTACCCATCGTTTAATGACAGAAAAACTCACGATGGTCACAGAAATAACTTGAATCTAACAAAAGTAATAATAAATAAAAGATCTATGAAAATGAACAAATGAAAGTCAGACATTGCTTTTCAACCATCCTTCCACAGAATTTTAAAAAAACATAAAACTCTTGAAATAGCCTGGACAGAAATGATGGTACTGTTGAGGGAGGATCTAAAGTGATCCTTCACGGTTGACTCAGTGATTTCCAAATTAATCTAAAGGGCGTTGCCGGCAACTGAAAATGACCAGACGGAGACTCGTGCCTCTGTGTGGGGGATCGAGCAGATCTCTGGGCCCCCGTTTTATTGTCTGACTTTTTATAGTCATAGAAATTATACTTCAACCAATCAGCATAAGAACACGTTCACAGTTCTTAACCTATAAGAATACAGGAAAAACTTAACCCATGAGGATACAGGAAAAATGGGAACTACAGATATGGTCATGTCTTTTTGGCATAGAAAAACATATTAACAGATGCCTCAGTCTTGTATAGCGATACCCCCACGAGTCTCTTATCTGGCTCGGCTCCAATTAGAACACTCAAGGTCTTTATACCAATTATGAACCATAGACTAGCTGAATAACAAAATATTATCTTCGTGAGAAACAGGACAGTTAGTTCATAGCAGCTGTAACCTTCTACCTAAGTAAATAACAGAATTTATCTTTAACCAACAACAAAATGGAGTCAAAGCACAAAATGGAGAATCTTTCATAATTTGTTCCTTCACATTCCCCCCTAGATAAATTTTGTTAATTAATGTCCAGCATCAGAGGTACTATCCCAAGCTATAAGCTCGAGGGGTACTGGTCTTCACATGACTGGTGCCATGTTACCAGCCATGGCTGTTGCGGCGTACCCGTCCCCCCTGTATACTAGAATTTATGAATAACAATTGTTGATAACAGCGGTGGGGATCTTTTGAAGATAGCCATGCGCTTGGCTTCAACATCTTCATCAGGTAACTTTGTGAAATCGGTGTAGAGAAAAGCAGGCGTGGCAACGCTTTTGGTTTCATCATTAGTTGTCTTAGTGCAGAATTTCCTAATACATACAGAAATACACCAAAGAACAAGTTTTAGTATTACATATATGACAAGGATAAAGGCAGTGACATGTAACAAACTTTGCAAGAATCCAGCTATCCAGCCGCAAGTCCCTCAAACCAATTGGCTGGATTAAGAAAGGAGAAGGTGTCTGCCCACCAACTGTCCTTATTACGGTCATTGTCTTTATCATATTAATCTCTGAGTCTTTGAATATCTTCTAACTTATGTGAATACTGGCAGCCATCTTAAATACAGTTAAATTTGCATTAGCAAACATAAGGGGAAAAACTTATTGTTTCACAGCATAAGAATATATAAAAGTACAAAAGAGTATAAAGATATATATTTTCAACTTGACAATCCCCCCTAAACACTAAGTTTTTCCCTAAAAAGAAAGATCCTTCGAGACTGTCCATGTGATGGGGAAAGGGGAGGTGGATTTCTTCATCCAGACACCTCAGAAGCTCTTCCCTTGTGAGAGGCCTCCAGGCAGCTGAACCCTTCACTAGCTTCACGTGGAGTTCTCCCGCTGTCCCTAAACTAAATCTCTTAGCATCATCTGAGAGTAAAGGGTATTGTCTAACTTCTTGAGGGGGACGTACTTGGGGATCTTCCCTGGATCAGTGCCATCATACTCTGGTGAGTCTACTTCTTGGTTGAGGAAGGTGCCAGTCGGAGTTGCCTCAGTGATAACCTTTTTATACAGGGGAATAACACAACAGAGGATTATCGATCTAACTACAAGAAGGGCAATCAGTACTAGACAAGCTTGTTGAAGGAATCCTTTGAGCCCACCCAACCAGCCGGAAAAGAAAGATGTGTCTACTCCAACATTAGTTTTTAATTCTGCTGCTAACCCATTTATCTTTTTAAGGGCTATCATGGTCTTTCCATTTACCCCAGAGTTCTGAGGGATATAGGTACAACATTCCTCTCCCACCATCCCACAGACTCCTCCTTCCTCAGCTAAGATCATATCAAGGGCTAGTCGGTTTTGGAGGGTCATTCTAGTGTTAGGGCTCAACTCCTCAACTATACCTTGGAAAGCATCACAGGTAAAATTGACAAACCTTTGTTCACTGTAATATATGTAATTGATCCCATCAACATTTTTATTAATCTGCACTTGTGGATTAATAAAGCAAAGCTAGCATAGATCTGGTTCTGGGCTTTAAATTGGTCAGGCACCCCCCTTGGCACTCCAATGCCATCGACATATACCAATGGATCTTCTTCATAACTCATGTGGAGCTGATCGAGACTTCTCCTCTTTCGGATATATTCATCAGGTGTCTCTGGATCCCAAGGTAAAATCTTGAACTTCATAGCTAGTTTAACAAGGGTGCATTGACCTGTCCAGGCATTGGGCAACCTAGGACGGAGCTTACCATCTCCACATAACCAATAAATGTCGTACATATACTGTGTATGATTAGCTAGCAAGTCAGTATCCAGGGAATTGTTCTCTTTACAGAAACCTGTCTCGAAGACCCCTACTGGTGTACCTGTAGTGTCGTGGGAATTATAACAGGTATAATTATCAGCTAATACGGTTATTCGTCCTGGGACCTTTAGTTTAGGTGCTTCATGAATTAGTGGGACATAATCTGAGCAATCAGTGGGCTTTAAACCCTTCAACAGATTCATAACACAGGCAGTGGTATTAAGTATATCCAATATATCCCCAAATTTGATCATCTGGATAATCTGTGGCCCTAACCAATTTATCCCACATTTGTGTAATCATAGGGTAAATGAAAATAGAACTGACAATTTTATTGGCTATACCCATCTGTACTATTAATTTTTCATGATATTGTACAAACTTATTATTCAAGGATGTTGGAGAATTTAGGCTGTCCCATGCGGTTACCAATATTATTATATGGAAATACGAAAAACTAAAACATTATGTCCCCTTATTTGCTACTAGTCTGTTTGACCAGCTTGCAGTGCGATACGTGGATCCACGTCGGCCTTCCTTCCAGCTTTACTGACATAGGAATAATGAGGAGGACTTGGTAGGGACCATCATACAAGGGTTCTAGTCCGTGTTTTCTGACATAGCTTTTCACGACCATAAAACCACCAGGCTTCAAATTGTGACAAGTGTCGGTTTCTGCTGAATCTGGAAGGGAAGAAGAAACTAAAACATGGGTGTTAGCAACATTTTTACTAAGATGAATAACATATTGAACAGCACGGACAGTTTCTTCTGATAACTACTGAGACTGAAATTTGCAACTGGGGGCCTAGCACCAAACAATATCTCATTAGGGGACAGGCCATGTTTTGCAATAGGGGTAGTACGAATGTGTAAGAGCCCTGGCCATGGAGCCATAGTCTCCTGCATCATTTTGGTCAATTGTCCCTTCAGTGTGCCTTTCAGCCTCTTAATTTTCCTACTAGATTGTGGATGGTACGGAGTATGGAGGGCTACAGTGGATCCAAGCATTGTCAGAACCTCCTGATACACATGAGAAGAAAAGTCCGGGCCTTGGTCACTTTCAACAACTTCTGGAACACCATATCTGCATATAACTTCCATCACCAGTTTCTTTGCTGTGATCTTTGCAGTCACGTTGGTAACGGGGAATACTTCTGGCCAACTGGAGAACATATCGACAACCACCAGACAATATTCATACCTTCCAGACTTAGGCAACGTGAGGTCCACCTGGAGCCTTTGGAAAGGATAGTCTGGCTTAGCAAGGTGCTTCGGGGTTATACGTTGAAGTTGACCGGGATTGCAGGTCTGACAGATACCTCGATGTGTGGGCCCATGCGCCCACGTGGCAATAGCAGGGTACATCCGCTTAGGGAGACACACAAGTTGGTCCTTTTTCCAGTGACCATTGTCCATACGTGCTCCATCAGCTTTCCACTGCTTCACTTCTTCCTTTGGAGACATTCTCTGCATCGTCATTAAGCGGTCTCGCGGGGTCCGGCAGAAAACCTCAGTCTGGCATAGATCATCAGGTTCCTGTAGAGTCAGTGTTTCTTGTAACTGTTTACGCTGAGAGCGTGTGGTCACCATAGCTGGTATGGTCAGTTCAACGGGTAGGAGAGCAGCGGCTTTTGCTTGCATATCCGCAAAGGTGTTACCAACAGTCTGTGGCCTGTTCCATAGTACCATGCTCCTTAACTTTGATAATGGCCACCTGGGTAGGTAATTTGATTGAGTCCATGAGGGCTTTAACAGCTTCAACATTCTTCACTGAGTCCCGGCGGTAGTAACAAACCCTCGATTGGTCCATAGGGCTCCAAAATCATGAGCAATACCAAATGCATACTGTGAGTCCGTATATATTAGCCCGCCTGTCTTTGGCCAAAGTACATGCAGTAGACAGATCCTGAAGTTCTGCTTCTTGTCCTGACAGGGAGGGAGGGAGTGCAGCTCCGAGCAATACAGTATCTTCCGTGGTAACAGCTTATCCGGTGTGGAATCTGCCAAAATCATCAGCATATCTTGAACAGTCTTTCAGGGCCTTGTAGAGAGGTAGCATTATGCGGGATGTGTCCGGTATCCACTGACAACAATAAATACATAGTCCAAGGAAACGCTGGAGCTCAGTCTCATCCTTTGTAGCTGACGGCTATTTTTCTTTCTTCTGTGAGGTGTCTGGCACCCTGAAGGAGACAGTGACCCAAAAATATCACTTGACCAAGGCAGAACCGAAGTTTCTAGGCCGAAACCCGACAGTTCAGATCTGCCAGATACTTGTGAAAACTAACAGTGGCAACAATGGCTTCCTGCTCTGTCTGTGCACACAACAAAAGATCAGCCACATGCTGAAGCAACGTGACATAGGGATATTCTAACTGACAGGGTTAAAGACACTCGCCCATATTTTTTTTGCAAACTGATTGGGACTGTTTTGGGCCCCTTGTGGCATAACTGTCCACATCAATTGTCGTCCCTGATAAGTGAATGCAAACGAACTGGAAATCTGGGTGTAATGGAATGCTGAAGAAGGCATTGGCGAGGTCGATAACTGAACCAAGCAGCATCCTGAGATATCTGGGACAAGAGTATATGGATTAGGCACTACTGGAGTTTCTAGAACAGTAGCTGCATTAACTGCCCGTAGGTCTTGTACCAGCCGGTACACAGGGGGTTGGCCGGGTGGGGTCTTTTTCTTAACGGGAAACAAGGGCGTGTTACATGGAGAAACACAGGGTACCAGGGCACCATTAGCGAATAACGTTTGTATTTGCCCCTTGAGGCCCCGCTCCTGATCATGTTTCAAAGGGTACTGATGGACTTTGGGAAAAGGGGGCACCAGGTTTGAGAAACACTTTTACTGGTTTTACAGGTATTATTGGGGTGAATCTGGGCCTATCAGGGCCATCATAACCGTGGGAAGGGCATGTAAGATACACATCTCATTATACTCATCTGCATAGGGGTTATATAACATAAATACCATTTGACCATCATCTTGGCTCACCAACTCTCTAGGTCTGCTCAGGTGCACTTATACATCCATCATATTGTCTTTGTCTGAGAATTAACATGGCGAGGGAGATTTCCAGACACAGGGTTAAAATAGATATTGGAGCGTAAGACTGGATTTGTGTAAGGGAGGGGGGGCTGGAGCTGAAATCTTCTGCTTGGGCCACTGATAAGGAACCCAGCTGGGAGCTGTGTCCTTGCAGCTGGGGCGGGGGGGGGGGGGGGGGGGACTAGAGAGGGAGTAAAGATCGCTGCAGCTGCTGATACAGAATGGGTTAAGTTCTTCTGGAAACTTTGTACTACTTTTAATGCATCGTCCGGAGTGGAATTCTCGATGTCAGGTCTAACTGACATTATTGCCTCTTTCAATTCAGATTTAAAACTCGGACATCAAAGCTACCACAAAAACGTGTGAATGGGCTTTATTATACAGTGAAAACCCCAGATCTTTAAACACTACCATAAGACGCCCATAGAACTTCTCGGCAGTCTAGGATATATTGGTGCCTTGGGGTTAAGGGGCACAGAGCTTACAGTCGGGAGAAGAGAATTAATTTCCTGGGGAGGGACCATATTACCTAACAGGGAGCCCCCCTGTACCAAATTTCTTATTGTTTGCTTACCCAACACAATAATCTCAGTCACTTTCTCAGTTCCTTCCTGCACCACAAACATCCAGTTGTTTTTTTTTTTTGTTATAGTAATAGACAACTTTCCTTTTTTTTTTTTTCAACGTAACAAAAACAGATCCGAATTCACTTTCTCTGTTAATCCTTAATTTGCTATATATCAACCACTCAACTTGAAGCAGGTGAATCTTTTACCAATCTTTCAATCACTTACACTGATAACCAAACAATCTCTTACATGTTTTCTTCTAAAATAGGCACAATTCTTTCACTTTCAAATTCCAACTTGAACTTACGATATTTCTTTCTAATTCAATACAACATTGTACTATTGCACATACTACACAACACAAGGATAGAAAATTCCGAGAGGACGCAGCGACTCGCCCCCTCCATACCAGAAACACAGATAAGAACATCACAGCATTCCTCAACACAAAAGAAAGCAATAGCGCAGATGTTTGACCCCTCTCATCCCAAATTTCACACAGAAACAGAATACAGCAGTTCTCAGACTTAATTAATTTCTACAAAACCTTCATTACACAATTCATATGAAAAACCAGACCACCTTAGAAAAACTAATGATTGAGAATATTTTCCCCATCTTTGGGCTAACAATATCAGATTCAACACACAAATTCAAAGTCTTCTCTTACTTCCATGGAAACATGATTCTCCGTTAGAGCTAAATATCCTTACTTTGTCGTGCATAGTACCAGAGCGGCCGTATATAGTCTATTCCACTAGGTTTACCTGTCCCCCACTGGGACAACCCAAAAACGCGGTACTCAGTGAAAGGAGGAGGGCGTCTTAGACATCCCTCCGAATACCTCTGGATATATATATTGTATACTTCTATATATTCCTGAGTTACGTATCCTACCCAATCTTCGATCACCTCACCGCGCCTGATTCTAACAATAATCAGGAATTCAGGATATTTTGACTATAAAGAGAATTACATCACTGGTCAATCCGGGGTGTCCGTCCCTTATGAGGTACGGTTCGAGAACTGGGCTCCCAACGGAACTACACCTCTATATGATTCCACCCAAAAATCACCCACCATCGGGGACAAACCTCAGATCCTCCTTGCAGCAACAAACACAGGAAAACCACACTAAACGGTCAGTCTGGACAGTATAACTGCCAACTTACCGTGGTTGTTGTGGGGGATGATCAGTCCCAATTTTCCAGTGCCTGTGTCCGCTCTGAGGGTCCTTTGTCTTGTTGTCCTCCGGGGGGCAGAGGCGTTCCTGGTTGGGGCCCCACGTTTTCGGGCGCCAAGCTGTTGAGGGAGGATCTAAAGTGATCCTTCACGGTTGACTCAGTGATTTCTAAATTAATCTAAAGGGCGTTGCCGGCAACTGAAAATGACCAGACGGAGACTCGTGCCTCTGTGTGGGGGATCGAGCAGATCTCTGGGCCCCCGTTTTATTGTCTGACTTTTTATAGTCATAGAAATTATACTTCAACCAATCAGCATAAGAACACGTTCACAGTTCTTAACCTATAAGAATACAGGAAAAACTTAGCCCATGAGGATACAGGAAAAATGGGAACTACAGATATGGTCATGTCTTTTTGGCATAGAAAAACATATTAACAGATGCCTCAGTCTTGTATAGCGATACCCCCACGAGTCTCTTATCTGGCTCGGCTCCAATTAGAACACTCAAGGTCTTTATACCAATTATGAACCATAGACTAGCTGAATAACAAAATATTATCTTCGTGAGAAACAGGACAGTTAGTTCATAGCAGCTGTAACCTTCTACCTAAGTAAATAACAGAATTTATCTTTAACCAACAACAAAATGGAGTCAAAGCACAAAATGGAGAATCTTTCATAATTTGTTCCTTCACAGTACCTCTGAAAATAATGTGACAAAAGGGACATGTTAAATCAAGGTGTGTCCACTGTTGTGAATTCTGTTGTCGAACTCCCTCCTGTGGTAGTGAATTGTACTTCGGTGAGTTCTGTCTATGGGCTCCCTCTGGTGGCTATGAGTGAAGCTGCTGCTTCTGAGGTTCCTTACACAGGTGACGTGGTTTATCCTTTGGTTGGCTTCTCTATTTAACTCCACTCAGATCGTTACTCCATGCCAGCTGTCAATGTTTTAGCATTGGTTCAGTTCGCTCCTGGATCTGCCTGGTGACCTGTCTTCTCCTGCAGAAGCTAAGTTCCTTATTGTTATTTTTGCTCATTGTTTCTTTGTCCAGCTGGTTATCTTGATTTTGTCTTGCTAGCTGGAAGCTCTGGGATGCAGAGTGGCACCCCCCACACCGTGAGTCGGTGCGGAGGACCCTTTTGCACACTCTGCGTGGTCTTTTGTAGGTTTTTGTGCTGACCGCAAAGATTCCTTTCCTATCCTCTGTCTATTTAGTAAGTCTGGCCTCCCTTTGCTGAAACCTATTTCATTTCTGCGTTTGTGACTTTCATCTTTACTCACAGTCATTATATGTGGGGGGCTGCCTATTCCTTTGGGGAATTTCTCTGAGGCAAGGTAGGATTTATTTTCTATCTCTAGGGCTTGCTAGCTCTGAGGCTGTGACGAGGCGCCTAGGGAGCGTCAGGAGCGCTCCACGGCTATTTTTAGTGTGTGCGATAGGATTAGGGCTTGCGGTCAGCAGAGCTCCCACATCCCAGAGCTCATCCTGTATGAGTTTAACTATCAGGTCGGTTGCTCCTAACCACCAGGTCATAACAGTACAGCTGGCCCAAAGTATTAATGCATCTCAATAGAGGGATAAGAGGACTTCTGAGACCATTTTTTTTTCTTTGCACTGTGTTTTGTCTTTCTTTTCCCCTAGACCTTTGGGTGGTTCAGGACACAGGTGTAGAGATGGACATTCAGGGTCTATCCTCTTGTGTGGATCATCTCACTGCAAGGGTACAAAACATTCAAGATTTTGTGGTTCAGAATAATAATATAATAATAATTTTTATTTATATAGCGCCAACATATTCCGCAGCGCTTTACAAATAATAGAGGGGACTTGTACAGACAATAGACATTACAGCATAACAGAAATCACAGTTCAAAATAGATACCAAGAGGAGTGAGGGCCCTGCTCGCAAGCTTACAAACTATGGGGAAAAGGGGAGACACGAGAGGTGGATGGAATCCTATGTTAGAGCCTAGAATTCCTATTCCTGATTTATTTTCTGGGGTTAGATCTAGATTCTTGAATTTCAAAAATAATTGTAAACTGTTTATAGCTTTGAAACCCCGCTCCTCTGGTGACCCCATTCAACAAGTAAAAATCATAATTTCTTTGTTGCGTGGTGACCCTCAAGACTGGGCATTTTCCCTTGCGCCAGGAGATCCTGCATTGCGAGATGTAGATGCGTTTTTTCTGGTGCTTGGATTGCTTTATGATTAACCAAATTCAGTGGATCAGGCAGAGAAAATCTTGCTGGCTTTGTGTCAGGGTCAGGATGAAGCTGAGGTGTACTGTCAGAAATTTAGAAAGTGGTCTGTGCTTACTCAGTGGAATGAATGTGCCCAGGCGGCAATTTTCAGAAAGGGTCTTTCTGAAGCCCTTAAGGATGTAATGGTGGGATTTCCCACGCCTGCTGGTCTGAATGAGTCTATGTCCTTGGCCATTCAGATCGATCGGCGCTGTGCACCATCTGGCGGTATTCTCTGAGCATAGGCCTGAGCCTATACAATGTGATAGGACTTTGACTAGAGCTGAACGGCAAGAACACAGATGTCGGAATGGGCTGTGTTTTTACTGTGGTGAATCCACTCATGCTATCTCCGATTGTCCTAAGCGCACTAAGCGGTTCGCTAGGTCTGCCACCATTGGTACGGTACAAGAAAACCAAGAAACAATGGACAAAAGAGCTCAAAAAATAATAACAGCTTTATTAAGACAAATTCAAAACATTACAATAAGTACATAAAAATTAATTAAATACGTAAAATGCAAAAGATGAGAGAAGAGGCTAGCCTAGTGCCACGCACAAATACACTAATCCATTAACGAGCAAATCAAATGGTAGCTATAAGGTAGAAGGGCCATATATAAGAGCATGTAAAGATGTAATCAAAGTCATAAAATGAATATTAGCCCAATATACAATATAGTTGTAGTGTATACTAATACCAGAAAGTGGGCAGCTACACAGGAGATAAAAGCTCCAAAGTACCAGGCAAACAGCAGGAAGGGAAAAAAGGTATATAGCCAAATGAACGGGTGTCACGTTAAAGCATTATATATAGAGACTGACCCCTTATGGCCTGTCACAACTATCAGTGCAGAAATATAAGCGTTATAGATTAGTTCCCCCTAGTGGCTCAGTAAGCCATATATTGCACATAATCCCGGGAAGTCCCATGCAAAAGAAGGGGGAGACTGAACAGATGCGAAAATAATACGTTACCAACCTGCTGCTGCAGTGCGTGGAAGAGGAGGCCCCGACGCGCGTTTTGCAGGAGTTGCTTCCTCGGGGGGCACTAGTGAGGAGTGGAGTGAGGGTCCTTATATACCGAGCTGCTAAAACCTCCAGGCGGCAATGGCGGCGCTCACCCAGGCTCGGCCGTGGATGGAGGCGGCGGAGGCAGTGTCCAGCGTCACACAGCCGCGCCCCGCACTGACGCGTCAGTAGGAGGGGCCAGATGTGCGACGCAGAAAGGACGCGTATCCACGGCAACCAAGCCACGCCTACCCGGGGAAGCGCACGCCGCTCAGAGGGCAGGAAAGCGACTGACATAGAATAGGCACCAAGGAGTCTACAGAGAGTTTGTGCACATACCTGACTTGTACGGTGAGTGTGATAAAACAGGAGGGAAGGTGGGATCAAACAGAGGTGCTCGCATAGAAGCCGGACACAGCTGTGATAAAGGAAAATAATATAATGAGAGAAACTAAGGAGATAAATAGTATGCTAATAATTTACATGGACATAAGTGTCAATAATAAAAGATGCTGGGCGCAATAGCGTCAAATAGTGCCATTAGCTAATATAGATTGTAACAAGATAGTGCACATGGACAAGGAAAAGGCAGATAAAAAATGATGATGATGTTATTGATGGTGAGGTGAAAAAGTCCATATAAATAACATATACGAAAAAATGGACATAAAAATGGATGTGAAATCCAAGCAATACTAGAAACTGCTGAAGGGAAATCCTAAAAAAGATAAATAGTGAGAGCTGTACACTGTACAGTATATTTTTATTTATATTTATTTAATATTTATTATTTATTTTTATTTATATTTGTGCTGGAGAATCTGACGGCACTCAATGATGGTGACGCAATAGCTAATATTAATACGTGTACAAAAATAGAAAATTTAAAAACACACAGTGCACTTCTATAGACTAACAGACACTAAACATATGGGTACCTATATATTGGACTAAAGATAAAAACCACCAATGTGGTTGATAACAAATAAAGCTGGAATGGAGACATAAACAGGGGAATGTGAGAAACACCAACAATTATTTATAAGTGTAGACTCTTGGCTTCTTGATAGCTGAATCTGTCGACGCTTCCTGGATCATAAAGGGAGAATAATGAGAGGACGTAAATAGTCTGTTAAATAAATAGAAAAAAGAGATATGTGAGTAACATTGAAACAAAACAACTGTTAAAAAACCACTAACACTAGATAAAAAGTTTTTTATAGACTAAGTAGAAATCAATATAGAACTATAAAAAACGGAGAAACTACAAGAATGGGACAAAACTCAAAACCTCATTAAGCCCTTTAGGGCGAATGCAATCTATGCGGACAATCCATTGGGCTTCCAATTGGGCGAGGCGTTTCTTCATATCACCACCTCGTCCATCCATTAGGACACGATCTATACCACGTACTCTCAAGAGGTGACTGTTACACCCGTGTTTTTCTTTGAAATGCCTTGGAATTGGCTTTAAGAACTCATCAGCCGATGAATTCAAGGCTGCTTTGATGTCCCGGATGTGCTCTCTGATTCTGATGCGCAGTTGGCGTGATGTAAGGCCCACATAAATGAGGCCGCAAGGGAAAGTGGCATAGTATACCACATGGTCCGTGGAGCAGGTAATATGCTGGGTGATCCGAAATTCTTTCGACCCGTCACTGGATCAACATGTAAAGCAGCGTTCCAAGTTTTTACATGCCGTACAATCATGGCATGGGAAAAAACCCCATCTCGGGCCTTTAGAGCCAAACGCACATTTTGATTCTGGTCCCCTATAGTGACTATGGGTAAGGAGGTCTCTTAGATTCTTATTTCTCCGGTACGTAACAGAGGGTATGTTTGTAAGACATTTTGTCAATACGGAATCGTGTTTGATGATGGGCCAATATTTGCCCAGTATTTCTCTAACCTTTGTTGACTTGTTTGAGAAGGTTGCTATAAATCTCACCTGGTACGGTACAGTCTAAATTTCTTTTGTCCGTTACTCTGATTTGCTCTCTGTCGTCCTATTCTGTAATGGCATTTGTGGATTCAGGCGCTGCCCTGAATTTGATGGACTTGGAGTATGCCAGGCGCTGTGGTTTTTTCTTGGAGCCCTTGCAGTATCCTATTCCATTGAGAGGAATTGATGCTACGCCTTTGGCCAAGAATAAGCCTCAGTACTGGACTCAATTGACCATGTGCATGGCTCCTGCACATCAGGAGGATATTCGCTTTTTGGTGTTGCATAATCTGCATGATGTGGTCGTTTTGGGGTTGCCATGGCTACAGGTCCATAATCCAGTGTTGGATTGGAAATCTATGTCTGTGTCCAGCTGGGGTTGTCAGGGGGTACATGGTGATGTTCCATTGCTGTCAATTTCGCCTTCCACTCCTTCTGAAGTCCCTGAGTTTTTATCAGATTACAGGGATGTATTTGAAGAGCCCAAATCTGGTGCCCTACCTCCTCATAGGGATTGCGACTGTGCTATTAATTTGATTCCTGGTAGTAAGTTTCCTAAGGGCCGTCTGTTTAATTTATCTGTGCCAGAGCACGTCGCTATGCGGAGTTATATAAAGGAATCCTTGGAGAAGGGTCATATTCGTCCGTCGTCGTCACCATTGGGAGCAGGGTTCTTTTTTGTGGCCAAGAAGGATGGTTCTTTGAGACCTTGTATTGATTACCGCCTTCTTAATAAGATCACAGTCAAATTTCAGTATCCTTTGCCGCTGCTGTCTGATTTATTTGCTCGGATTAAGGGGGCTAGTTGGTTCACCAAGATAGATCTTCGAGGGGCGTATAATCTTGTGCGAATTAAACAGGGTGATGAATGGAAAACAGCATTTAATACGCCCGAGGGCCATTTTGAGTACCTGGTTATGCCATTTGGGCTTTCTAATGCTCCATCTGTGTTTCAGTCCTTTATGCATGACATCTTCCGAGAGTACCTGGATAGATTTATGATTGTATATTTGGATGACATTTTGGTCTTTTCGGATGATTGGGAGTCTCATGTGAAGCAGGTCAGAATGGTGTTCCAGGTCCTTCGTGCGAATTCCTTGTTTGTGAAGGGGTCAAAGTGTCTCTTTGGAGTTCAGAAGGTTTCATTTTTGGGTTTCATTTTTTCCCCTTCTACTATCGAGATGGACCCTGTTAAAGTTCAGGCCATTTACGATTGGACTCAGCCGACATCTGTGAAGAGCTTGCAGAAGTTCCTGGGCTTTGCTAATTTTTATCGTCGCTTCATCGCTAACTTTTCCAGTATTGCTAAACCGTTGACTGATTTGACCAAGAAAGGTGCTGATGTGGTCAATTGGTCCTCTGCGGCTGTAGCGGCTTTTCAGGAGTTGAAGCGTCGTTTTGCTTCTGCCCCTGTGTTGTGCCAGCCAGATGTTTCGCTCCCTTTTCAGGTGGAGGTTGATGCTTCTGAAATTGGAGCAGGGGCTGTTTTGTCGCAAAGAAGTTCTGATGGCTCGGTGATGAAACCCTGTGCCTTCTTTTCTAGAAAATTCTCGCCTGCTGAGCGCAATTATGATGTGGGCAATCGGGAGTTGTTGGCCATGAACTGGGCATTCGAGGAGTGGCGACATTGGCTTGAAGGAACTAAACATCGCGTGGTGGTCTTGACGGATCACAAGAATTTGATTTATCTCGAGTCTGCCAAACGGTTGAATCCTAGACAGGCTCGATGGTCGCTCTTTTTCTCCCGTTTTGATTTTGTGGTTTCATACCTTCCGGGATCTAAGAATGTGAAGGCTGATGCCCTGTCAAGGAGTTTTGTGCCTGACTTTCCGGGTGTTCCGGAGCCGGCGAGTATTCTTAAAGAAGGGGTAATTTTGTCTGCCATTTCCCCTGATTTGCGGCGTGTGCTGCAAAAGTTTCAGGCTGATAGACCTGACCGTTGTCCTACGGAGAAACTGTTTGTCCCTGATAGATGGACTGGTAGAGTTATCTCGGAGATTCATTGTTCAGTATTGGCTGGTCATCCTGGAATCTTTGGTACCAGAGATTTGGTGGCTAGATCTTTTTGGTGGCCTTCTTTGTCACTGGATGTGCGTTCTTTTGTGCAGTCCTGTGGGATTTGTGCTCGGGCTAAGCCCTGCTGTTCTCGTGCCAGTGGGTTGCTTTTGCCCTTGCCGATTCCGAAGAGGCCCTGGACGCATATTTCCATGGATTTTATTTCTGATCTCCCTGTTTCTCAAAAGATGTCGGTCATTTGGGTGGTTTGTGATCGCTTCTCTAAGATGGTCCATTTGTTACCCTTATCTAAACTGCCTTCCTCCTCTGATTTGGTGCCATTGTTTTTCCAGCATGTGGTTCTTTTGCATGGCATTCCGGAGAACATCGTCTCGGACAGAGGTTCCCAGTTTGTTTCGATGTTTTGGCGGTCCTTTTGCGCTAAGATGGGCATTGATTTGTCTTTTTCTTCGGCTTTCCATCCTCAGACTAATGGCCAAACCGAACGAACTAATCAGACTTTGGAGACATAGTAACATAGTAACATAGTAACATAGTTAGTAAGGCCGAAAAAAGACATTTGTCCATCCAGTTCAGCCTATATTCCATCATAATAAATACCCAGATCTACGTCCTTCTACAGGACCTAATAATTGTATGATACAATATTGTTCTGCTCCAGGAAGACATCCAGGCCTCTCTTGAACCCCTCGACTGAGTTCGCCATCACCACCTCCTCAGGCAAGCAATTCCAGATTCTCACTGCCCTAACAGTAAAGAATCCTCTTCTATGTTGGTGGAAAAACCTTCTCTCCTCCAGACGCAAAGAATGCCCCCTTGTGCCAGTCACCTTCCTTGGTATAAACAGATCCTCAGCGAGATATTTGTATTGTCCCCTTATATACTTATACATGGTTATTAGATCGCCCCTCAGTCGTCTTTTTTCTAGACTAAATAATCCTAATTTCGCTAATCTATCTGGGTATTGTAGTTCTCCCATCCCCTTTATTAATTTTGTTGCCCTCCTTTGTACTCTCTCTAGTTCCATTATATCCTTCCTGAGCACCGGTGCCCAAAACTGGACACAGTACTCCATGTGCGGTCTAACTAGGGATTTGTACAGAGGCAGTATAATGCTGACATATCTGAGATGCTTTGTTTCTGCTGATCAGGATGATTGGGTGTCCTTCTTGCCTTTGGCTGAGTTCGCCCTTAATAATCGGGCCAGGTCGGCTACTTTAGTTTCTCCTTTTTTCTGCAATTGTGGTTTCCATCCTCGTTTCTCTTCAGGGCAGGTTGAGCCTTCGGACTGTCCTGGTGTGGACGCGGTGGTGGACAGGTTGCAGCAGATTTGGACTCATGTGGTGGACAATTTGAAATTGTCCCAGGAGAAGGCTCAACGTTTCGTAACCGCCGGCGTTGTGTTGGTCCTCGACTTCGTGTTGGGGATTTGGTTTGGTTGTCATCTCGTCACGTTCCTATGAAGGTTTCCCCTCCTAAGTTTAAGCCTCGTTTCATTGGACCATATAAGATTTCTGAGGTTCTTAATCCTGTGTCATTTCGTTTGGACCTTCCAGCTTCTTTTGCCATTCATAATGTGTTCCATAGGTCGTTGTTGCGGAGATACGTGGCGCCTATGGTTCCCTCCGTTGATCCTCCTCCCCCGGTGTTGGTCGAGGGGGAGTTGGAGTATGTGGTGGAGAAGATTTTGGATTCTCGTGTTTCGAGACGGAAACTCCAGTACCTGGTCAAGTGGAAGGGTTATGGTCAAGAAGATAATTCCTGGGTTTTTGCCTCTGATGTTCATGCTGCCGATCTTGTTCGTGCCTTTCATTTGGCTCATCCTAATCGGCCTGGGGGCTCTGGTGAGGGTTCGGTGACCCCTCCTCAAGGGGGGGGTACTGTTGTGAATTCTGTTGTCGAACTCCCTCCTGTGGTCGTGAATGGTACTTCGGTGAGTTCTGTCTATGGGCTCCCTCTGGTGGCTATGAGTGAAGCTGCTGCTTCTGAGGTTCCTTACAGGTGACGTGGTTTATCCTTTGGTTGGCTTCTCTATTTAACTCCACTCAGATCGTTACTCCATGCCAGCTGTCAATGTTTTAGCATTGGTTCAGTTCGCTCCTGGATCTGCCTGGTGACCTGTCTTCTCCTGCAGAAGCTAAGTTCCTTATTGTTATTTTTGCTCATTGTTTCTTTGTCCAGCTGGTTATCTTGATTTTGTCTTGCTAGCTGGAAGCTCTGGGATGCAGAGTGGCACCCCCCGCACCGTGAGTCGGTGCGGAGGACCCTTTTGCACACTCTGCGTGGTCTTTTGTAGGTTTTTGTGCTGACCACAAAGATTCCTTTCCTATCCTCTGTCTATTTAGTAAGTCTGGCCTCCCTTTGCTGAAACCTATTTCATTTCTGCGTTTGTGACTTTCATCTTTACTCACAGTCATTATATGTGGGGGGCTGCCTATTCCTTTGGGGAATTTCTCTGAGGCAAGGTAGGCTTTATTTTCTATCTCTAGGGCTAGCTAGCTCTGAGGCTGTGACGAGGCGCCTAGGGAGCGTCAGGAGCGCTCCACGGCTATTTTTAGTGTGTGCGATAGGATTAGGGCTTGCGGTCAGCAGAGCTCCCACATCCCAGAGCTCGTCCTGTATGAGTTTAACTATCAGGTCGGGTGCTCCTAACCACCAGGTCATAACAGTCCACTAATTAGCATCACAGGTGTCTACAATCTTGGGATCAGTGAGTGGGGCTGTGTATAGGGCTACATATACTCACTGTGCTGTTTGGTGACATAGTGTGTATCACACTCAACATGGACCAGAGGAAGCGAAGGAAAGAGTTGTCTCAGGAGATTAGAAAGAAAATCATAGACAAACATGTTAAAGGTAAAAGTTATAAGACCATCTCCAAGCAGCTTGATGTTCCTGTGACCACAGTTACGCATATTATTCAGAAATTTAAGATCCATGGGACTGTAGCTAACCTCCCTGAACGTGGCCGCAGGAGGAAAATCGATGACAAATAAAAAAGATGGATAATACGAATAGCAACAAAAGAACCCAGAAAAAAACTTCTAAACAGATTAAAGGTGAACTTCAAGCTCAAGGAACATCAGTGTCAGGTCGCACCATCCGTCGTTGTATGAGCCAAAGTGGATTTCATGGAAGACAACCAAGGAGGATGTCACGCCCGCACATACTTACCCATCTTCTTCCATCCCGCGGCGCACTCGCGATCCTGTTCCTCGCCGCTCTGCAGCTTCTTTCACTGGCTCTCGGCGTCCAGCGTCTTTGCGCATGCGCGGTCGCGTCTCCTCCGGCGCTGAGCCCTCTGGGAGGTCGCGACCCGATAGCTCCGCCCCAACATGGCGGCGCCCATCGGCTATTTCTTCCCGGCGTCTTCCTAGGTAAGACGCCTTTGCTTTGTAGGTGCACTGTCTGCCGTCAGTGTTCCTATGCCCTAGGCTCCCCTGTATCTGTGTCTTTTCCCAGCTTAGTTCTCACTTTGTCTCAGTGTCCTGCCAAAGTCCTTGTTCCTGCTGTGTCCTGCCAAAGTCCGTGTTCCTGCTGTGTCCTGCCAAGTTCCGTGTTCCTGCTGTGTCCTGCCAAAGTCCGTGTTCCTGCTGTGTCCTGCCAAAGTCCGTGTTCCTGCTGTGTCCTGCCAAGTTCCGTGTTCCTGCTGTGTCCTGCCAAGTTCCGTGTTCCTGCTGTGTCCTGCCAAGTTCCGTGTTCCTGCTGTGTCCTGCCAAAGTCCGTGTTCCTGCTGTGTCCTGCCAAGTTCCGTGTTCCTGCCGTATCCTGCCAAGTTCCGTGTTCCTGTCATTATCAGTTAAGTCCTGTTTTCCTATTATTCCCCACCATACTAATAGCTCTGTGGTCTCCTTCTTTATCTTGGGTCGCCCCTTTGGCTCTAGCTGTTGTGTCTCCAATCCCCCGAGGTTCTGCTCCTAACACTCCCTGTATAGGGGGTGATTCCATCTGGTCCGCTCGACCCCGGGGGCTCTTGAGTCACGACCCAGAGGGTCCACTCTCGGATTTCTGTCCGAATCCCTACAGTAAGCAAAGGCCATGGACCCCGCTGGGGCCTCTGCTGCGCAAAAAGAGCTACTCTTTTTGCAGGAGAATCAGTCCCGTATAATGTCCTTTATGAAAACTATGGATTCTCGCTTGTCTACGCTCCTGCCCTCTGATCCTGTCAACACCGCTCTACTCGTTGGCTTACAGCAAGAGTTAGCTCGGCAACGTGACACCCAGGCCCATATACGTAGTTATATGTCTTCAATAGACGATCGGCTGCTTTCTATCCAGACAGCCACTTCTACGTCTGCTCCTGCTTCCCACCCTCCACCCCGCTTGGCTAAACCGCCTCGGTACAATGGGGATCCTAAATCCTGCCGAGGATTTTTAAACCAATGCCGTCTTCACTTTGAGCTTCTGCCCCAGCATTACCCAACGGATCGGTCCAAGGTTGCTTTTTTGATTTCCCATCTGGAGGGTGACGCCTTGGCATGGGTTAATCCACTCTGGGAGCGAGACGATCCCCTAGTCTCCCGGTTGTCTGAATTTTTGGAGACTTTCCGTCTTGTCTTTGACGAACCTGGACGTCTGGCCTCTACTACTGAAGCTCTATTTTCTCTCCATCAGGGATCGTTATCCGTAGGCCAGTACGCTATTCAGTTCCGCACCCTCTCCTCTGACTTGGCTGGAACAATGAGGCGTTAGTGGGTGCTTTCTGGCGGGGTCTCTCTGGGCGCATAAAAGATGAGTTAGCTGGTCGGGACACCCCTACAGTTTTGGAGGAATTAAATTCCTTAGCTACCCGTATTGACCTTCGGTTCCAAGAACGCGCCCGCGAGCGGAGATCTCTTCGTCCTTCTCCTGCCACCCGTAAGCCACTCAGCCCACAGCCTAGAACTTCCTCTCAGGCGTCCGCACCGGAACCTATGCAAGTGGACCGTCTTAAGATGTCCGAACAACGACGTAAAGAGAGGCGCACTCAGGGGTTATGTTTTTACTGCGGGAGTGCTGCTCATTTATTGCGGTCTTGCCCTGAACGTCCGGAAAACTTCTCCGCCTAGGTCAGGTAAGAGAGGCCTCCCTAGGTGTGTGTGATCCCTCTCAACCCCTCACTTTGTCCGTTCTTTTGCATATTGCTGGCAAGGGCATTTCTTTGGATGCTTATGTGGATTCTGGCGTAGCAGGGAATTTTATCAGGTTGGAAGAGGTTTTGAAATTCTCCGTTCCAGTCAAAACCTTAGAGGCTCCTGTGATTCTTGCATCTGTGGATGGTAAACCTTTACAGGAGACCATTACTCAAGTAACGCTTGAGGTGGAACTTCAAGTTGGGGCTCTGCACAAGGAGAAAATTGCATTTTATGTTTTAGCGGGTCTGTCTCATCCTATGCTCTTAGGTCTTCCTTGGTTACGGAATCACGAGCCCACTTTAGATTGGCGCAATGGCAATATCTTGCGCTGGGGAGAGCTTTGTCGGGAACGTTGTCTGCTGCCGGTGCGTCCTGTGGGGTCTTCCTCTAATTCTTCTCCTTCCTCTTCTTTTCCCGCCTTACCCTGTGTCTACAGCGCTTTTTCTGATGTCTTCAACAAGAAGGAGGCTGAGGGTCTTCCGCCTCACCGTCTCTATGATTGTCCCATAGATCTCATGCCTGGAACTAACCCGCCCAGGGGAAGAATCTATCCTCTCTCCTGCTGAGACTCAAGCTATGTCTGAGTACATTCAAGAAAATCTTGCTAAAGGATTCATTCGCAAGTCTTCTTCTCCTGCCGGAGCAGGGTTTTTTTTCGTGAAGAAGAAAGACGGTTCTCTTCGTTCCTGCATTGATTATCGAGGCCTAAACAACATCACGGTGAAGAACAAATATCCTCTGCCACTCATTCCGGAACTCTTCGACCGTCTTCGGGGTGCGCAAATTTTTACCAAATTAGATCTACGTGGCGCATACAATCTGGTTCGTATTCGTGCAGGCGATGAGTGGAATTCTGCCTTCAATACTCGTGACGGTCACTACGAATACTTGGTTATGCCGTTTGGTCTCTGCAACGCCCCCGCGGTTTTCCAGGAATTTGTGAACGATGTATTTCGGGATCTTCTCTACTCCTCAGTCGTAGTTTACCTTGATGACATTCTCATCTTTTCTCCGGATCTCTCCACTCATAGGCGAGATGTCCGTCGTGTTCTGCAACGGCTAAGAGAGAATCATCTGTTCGCTAAGATTGAGAAGTGCGTCTTTGAACAATCTTCACTTCCCTTCCTTGGATATATTGTCTCAAGATCTGGCTTAGAGATGGATCCAGAGAAGGTTTCTGCTGTCCTGAATTGGCCTCGTCCTCTTGGAACAAAAGCAATCCAACGTTTTCTTGGCTTTGCCAACTACTATAGACAATTTATTCCTCATTTTTCTTCCATGACCAAGCCCATCTCTGCCCTAGTTCACAAGGGAGTCAACTCCAGTCATTGGACCCCTGAGGCTGAAGAGTCCTTTCAGTCCCTTAAACAAAGTTTCGCTACGGCCCCTGTGCTTCATCGTCCTGATGTTAATGGACCGTTTGTCCTTGAGGTCGACGCATCCTCTGTTGGAGCTGGAGCAGTACTTTTGCAAAGATCTTCATCCGGACGTTTGGTGACCTGTGTTTTTTTTTCTAAAACCTTTTCCGCTCCTGAGCGTAACTACTCTATAGGGGATAAAGAACTATTGGCTATCAAGCTAGCCTTGGAAGAGTGGCGTTATCTTCTTGAAGGGTCTCTTCATCCATTCACCATTTACACAGACCACAAGAATCTGGCCTATATTCAGTCTGCCCAAAGACTAAATCCACGACAAGCCAGATGGTCTTTATTCTTCGGACGATTTGAATTTGAACTTCATTTCCGACCCGGAAATGAGAATGTCAAAGCGGATGCTCTTTCAAGATCCTTTCAGCCTCAGGACATTGAGGATTCTCCGGCTCACATCATTGATCCTGCGAAGATCATCACTCTTGCTCCTCTAAGAGTGATTTCAACTCCTCCTGGCAAGACTCTTGTGGCTAATCAAGACAAGGAGAGAGTTTTGCGTTGGGGTCACTCCTCCAAAATTGCGGGACATGTAGGAGTCAAGAAGACACTTTCTCTTATCTCTCGGCACTACTGGTGGCCATCTCTCCAACAAGACGTCACCAAATTCATCGCTTCTTGTTCTTCTTGTGCTAAAAATAAAGTTCCTAGGCAGCTTCCTTCCGGTCTCCTGCATCCTCTGCCTGTGCCTTCCGTCCCTTGGAGCCATATAGCTATGGACTTCATCACTGATCTACCTTGTTCCTCGAATTGCTCTGACATCTTGGTTGTTGTAGATCGGTTCTCTAAGATTGCTCACTTAATCGCATTGCCTGGTCTGCCTTCCGCTCCTGAGTTGGCAAAGATCTTTTTACACCAAGTCTTCCGTCTTCATGGTTTTCCACATCATATTGTCTCAGACCGTGGAGTACAATTTACCTCACGTTTTTGGAGAGCTCTCTGCAGTCTATTGAAGGTTAACTTGGACTTCTCTTCCGCCTATCACCCTCAGTCCAACGGACAAGTGGAGCGAGTTAATCAAGTTCTGACTACATATCTGCGACATTTTTCCAATGCACACCAAGATGACTGGGTCTCCCTTCTCCCCTGGGGCCGAATTCTCATATAACAATCTTCCCAGCGAGTCTTCCTCCAAAACTCCCTTTTTCGTAGTCTATGGTCAACATCCGAACATTTCTCTTCCTGTTTCTCTTTCCTCGGGGGTACCGGCAGCGGATTTCTTGTCCCGGGAATTCCCTAAGATTTGGAATGAGACCAAAGTGGCTCTTGAGAGAGCTAGCCTTAATATGAAAAAGTTTGCTGATAAGAAGCGTTTGGATGCTCCTCCATATTCTCCGGGTGATAAAGTTTGGCTCTCCTCTCGCTATATCAAGCTTAAAATTCCCTCTTGCAAACTGGGTCCTCGCTATATTGGTCCTTTTCCTATCTTGAGTCGCATTAATGATGTCTCTTATAAATTGAAGCTACCTGCCTCTTTGCGCATTCCCAATGCCTTCCATGTGTCTCTTCTCAAGCCCGCAGTGTTTAATCGTTTTCACTCCGCTACCTTTCTCTCTCCTCAGCTCTGTACTTCTGATGGAATCTTTAATGTTAAAGATATTCTTGCAAAAAAGGTAGTTAGGGGTAAGACCTATTTTTTGATTGATTGGGGGGGATTTGGTCCTGAGGAGAGGTCCTGGGAGCCCCGAGAGAACATCAATGCTCCCCTTATCATGAAAAGATTCCTTTATAGCCTTAAAAAAAGGGGGACTAAGGAGGGGGGTACTGTCACGCCCGCACATACTTACCCATCTTCTTCCATCCCGCGGCGCACTCGCGATCCTGTTCCTCGCCGCTCTGCAGCTTCTTTCACTGGCACTCGGCGTCCAGCGTCTTTGCGCATGCGCGGTCGCGTCTCCTCCGGCGCTGAGCCCTCTGGGAGGTCGCGACCCGATAGCTCCGCCCCAACATGGCGGCGCCCATCGGCTATTTCTTCCCGGCGTCTTCCTAGGTAAGACGCCTTTGCTTTGTAGGTGCACTGTCTGCCGTCAGTGTTCCTATGCCCTAGGCTCCCCTGTATCTGTGTCTTTTCCCAGCTTAGTTCTCGCTTTGTCTCAGTGTCCTGCCAAAGTCCTTGTTCCTGCTGTGTCCTGCCAAAGTCCGTGTTCCTGCTGTGTCCTGCCAAGTTCCGTGTTCCTGCTGTGTCCTGCCAAAGTCCGTGTTCCTGCTGTGTCCTGCCAAAGTCCGTGTTCCTGCTGTGTCCTGCCAAGTTCCGTGTTCCTGCTGTGTCCTGCCAAGTTCCGTGTTCCTGCTGTGTCCTGCCAAGTTCCGTGTTCCTGCTGTGTCCTGCCAAAGTCCGTGTTCCTGCTGTGTCCTGCCAAGTTCCGTGTTCCTGCCGTATCCTGCCAAGTTCCGTGTTCCTGTCATTATCAGTTAAGTCCTGTTTTCCTATTATTCCCCACCATACTAATAGCTCTGTGGTCTCCTTCTTTATCTTGGGTCGCCCCTTTGGCTCTAGCTGTTGTGTCTCCAATCCCCCGAGGTCCTGCTCCTAACACTCCCTGTATAGGGGGTGATTCCATCTGGTCCGCTCGACCCCGGGGGCTCTTGAGTCACGACCCAGAGGGTCCACTCTCGGATTTCTGTCCGAATCCCTACAGAGGACACCATTGTTGAAAAAAAAAATCATAAAAAAGCCAGACTGGAATTTGCCAAACTACATGCTGGCAAGCCACAAAGCTTCTGGAAGAATGTCCTATGGACAGATGAGACAAAAATTGAATTTTTTGGCAAGGCACATCAGCTTCATGTTCACAGACAGAAAAATGAAGCATATCAAGAAAAGAACACTGTCCCTACAATGAAACATGGAGGAAGCTCTGTTATGTTCTGGGGCTGCTTTGCTGCATCTGGCACAGGGTGTCTAGAATCTGTGCAGGGTACAATGAAATGTCAAGACTATCAAGGGATTCTAGAGAGAAATGTGCTGCCCATTGTCTGAAAGCTTCATCTCAGTCGCATGTCATGGGTCTTGCAACAGGATAATGACCCAAAACACACAGCTAAAAACACCCAAGAATGGCTAAGAGGAAAACATTGGACTATTCTGAAGTGGCCTTCTATGAGCCCTGACCTAAATCCTATTGAGCATCTTTGGAAAGAGCTGAAACATGCCATCTGAAACATGCCGAGCTAAAACACTAGACAACTGGAGCAGTTTGCTCTTGAGGAGTGGGCCAAAATACCTGTGGAGAGGTGCAGAATTCTCATTGACAGTTACAGGAAGTGTTTGATTGCAGTTATTGCCTCAAAAGGTTGTGCAACAAAATATTTTGTTAAGGGTGCCATCATTTCTGTCCAGGCCTATTTCATGAGTTTTATTTTTAAAAGAATTCTGTGGAAGCATGGTTGAAAAGCAATGTCTGACTTTCTTTTGTTCATTTTCATATTGTAGATTGTAAGCTCTCACGAGCAGGGTCGTCTTATTTTGCTTTAATTATTGTATTGTTAACGTTGTTACTTATGACTTTTGTGTTTGAAACTGTTAAACTGTAAAGCGCTGCGGAATATGTTGGCGCTATATAAATAAAGATTATTATTATTATAGATCTTTTATTTATTATTTTGTCAGATTCAAGTAATTTCTGTGACCATTGTGGGTTTTTCTGTCATTAAGCGAGGGGTACCAACAATTTTGATCAAGTGTGTATAGAAAAAAAGAAAATGGAAGCAGCATTCCAATGGAAATAAGTAAAAAAGGAGAAATGTATTCACCCAGATACATGTGATGTTTCAGCTTCTCGTGTTCAGCCTTTCTCAGGCATGACTGCTATAACAAAGTATGGAGTGTCTTAAAGGGAAGGTACCGCTTTTGTAGATCATTAATTAATCAATGTAATGTAGCATAACATGCTGTTATAACCCAGATTTGAATGCATGTAAAACAGATTTTGTGTGATATACAGTGGGGCAAAAAAGTATTTAGTCAGTCAGCAATAGTGCAAGTTCCACCACTTAAAAAGATGAGAGGCGTCTGTAATTTACATCATAGGTAGACCTCAACTATGGGAGACAAACTGAGAAAAAAAAATCCAGAAAATCACATTGTCTGTTTTTTTATCATTTTTTTTGCATATTATGGTAGAAAATAAGTATTTGGTCAGAAACAAACAATCCAGATTTCTGGCTCTCACAGACCTGTAACTTCTTCTTTAAGAGTCTCCTCTTTCCTCCACTCATTACCTGTAGTAATGGCACCTGTTTAAACTTGTTATCAGTATAAAAAGACACCTGTGCACACCCTCAAACAGTCTGACTCCAAACTCCACTATGGTGAAGACCAAAGAGCCGTCAATGGACACCATAAACAAAATTGTAGCCCTGCACCAGGCTGGGAAGACTGAATCTGCAATAGCCAACCAGCTTGGAGTGAAGAAATCAACAGTGGGAGCAATAATTAGAAAATGGAAGACATACAAGACCACTGATAATCTCCCTCGATCTGGGGCTCCACGCAAAATCCCACCCCGTGAGGTCAGAATGATCACAAGAACGGTGAGCAAAAATCCCAGAACCACGCGGGGGGACCTAGTGAATGAACTGCAGAGAGCTGGGACCAATGTAACAAGGCCTACCATAAGTAACACACTATGCCACCATGGACTCAGATCCTGCAGTGCCAGACGTGTCCCACTGCTTAAGCCAGTACATGTCCGGGCCCGTCTGAAGTTTGCTAGAGAGCATTTGGATGATCCAGAGGAGTTTTGGGAGAATGTCCTATGGTCTGATGAAACCAAACTGGAACTGTTTGGTAGAAACACAACTTGTCGTGTTTGGAGGAAAAAGAATACTGAGTTGCATCCATCAAACACCATACCTACTGTAAAGCATGGTGGTGGAAACATCATGCTTTGGGGCTGTTTCTCTGCAAAGGGGCCAGGACGACTGATCCGGGTACATGAAAGAATGAATGGGGCCATGTATCGTGAGATTTTGAGTGCAAACCTCCTTCCATCAGCAAGGGCATTGAAGATGAAACGTGGCTGGGTCCTTCAACATGACAATGATCCAAAGCACACTGCCAGGGCAACGAAGGAGTGGCTTCGTAAGAAGCATTTCAAGGTCCTGGAGTGGCCTAGCCAGTCTTCAGATCAAAACCCTATAGAAAACCTTTGGAGGGAGTTGAAAGTCCGTGTTGACAAGCGAAAAGCCAAAAACATCACTGCTCTAGAGGAGATCTGCATGGAGGAATGGGCCAACATACCAACAACAGTGTGTGGGAACCTTGTGAAGACTTACAGAAAACGTTTGACCTCTGTCATTGCCAACAAAGGATATATTACAAAGTATTGAGATTAAATTTTGTTTCTGACCAAATACTTATTTTCCACCATAATATGCAAATAAAATGTTAAAAAAACAGACAATGTGATTTTCTGGATTTTTTTTTCTCAGTTTGTCTCCCATAGTCGAGGTCTACCTATGATGTAAATTACAGACGCCTCTCATCTTTTTAAGTGGTGGAACTTGCACTATTGCTGACTGACTAAATACTTTTTTGCCCCACTGTATGAGTAGAAAGAATGCACTGGGGGCTGACATCTTGGTTTTGCAGCAGTAGCAGGGAACTATCAGTGTCAGATTACTGCACCCCATGGACATAGGAGATAATAGACCGGCTCGGACCCTATCTGTAACATTGCAGCAGCATTAGCAGTGAGCTGGGCACGCCTCTGTGGGCTGCACAACTCACTGCTGTAGGTGTGACTAGCTGCCATTTTATTAGAGCCCTGTGCTATCTGCCGAGCTCCACTTGCTCTCTATCACAGGAGAGAAGAAGCCCTCACTTCTCCTCTGTACTCCAGGCACTGCAGGTTCTGGGCAGACATCTCCTGCTCTCACACTCTGCCGTGTGCTTCTCCTGCTCTGTCTCCGCCTCCCCACTTGCACAGAGTCCCAGTGATCTCCGGTAAACTGCACTCTCCCCCTGTGTCGCTCTCCCTCTCTGTGCGGCGTGGGGGGGTCTCTGTGCGGCGTGGGGGGGTCTCTGTGCGGCGTGGGGGGGTCTCTGTGCGGCGTGGGGGGGGGGGTCTCTGTGCAGCATGGGCTTAATTTCAGCATGAGCTTAATTTCACAAAAAAACAAAATACGAGAAAACTGGTGGCACCTTCCCTTTAAGAGAGAAAACGTCCTAAGACTGGTCAGCGTGATGCTTTCAACCGCTTGGCATCTTTTAGAAAACTGAATCAGTTAAAAGATGCTCAGAAGACTGAACATATGAATAGCAGGTTGTTCTTTCCTAAAAATTAATACGTTCATTCTTTTCAGCATTTACTGTAGTTATTGCTTTTTCAAGATTTTTACAGATCAGAATCCTCCTGAAACAAAGCGTTGTATGCACATCCCCTTAAAGAGGTTGTCCAGTCTAAAATGAAATGTCTGCAGTCACTCTGTGCGCGGCCGTCTAGTGTTTTGAGAGATGCTGCATCCACTAGATGGGTTCTGTCCGGGAGTATGCATATCTGATACCTGACCTCTGTTCCCGGGGCAGACAACGGTGAATCCCCACAATGTGCAGTGGGTGCGCTGGGAGGATTCACAAGTCTGCAGACTTTTCATTTTAGGCTGGAAAACCCCTTTAAACAGGTTACCCTAGCGAAGGGAAAACTTTTTTTTTAATATTTTCCAAGAAAGACTTTGTGCACACAATGTCTTAATGCTGATGGCGGTGCCACTACCTTTTTCCTAGGCGTAGTTGCTTCAAGAAAAAGCTTGCCGTCTTTCTCCTGAAGAGGCTTTGCTGTCAGTTTTTCCATTGTCTTTTTTTTCAGTTATTTCAACTATCATTAGCGAGCATCTTCCTAGCTGCCTGAAGAATGCAAATGCTGCTTTTTTTGAACCACTTTGTGGTTTCTGACCTTGGATTAGGTTAAAAGAAGTAACAACAGCAATGTCGTTATTACGGTGCTGTGCATTATATTATTTTTTTTACAACGGTTTTGTGGAGCTTTTTTAGATGAGTTCCAGGTGAAATCTGTCTGAAAAAGATTTTGTAAGCACATACCCAACATCAGCACTTTTATTTATGATAATTGTCTGGTTTTCTGTTTATCCTCATTCACTTGGGTATTGCTCATACGCAACACAAACACAGTCAATGGGTAAAGGTACCTTCACACTGAACGATATCGCTAGCGATCCGTGACGTTGCAGCGTCCTGGATAGCGATATCATTCAGTGTGACACGCAGCAGCGATCAGAATCCTGCTGTGATATCGTTGGTCGGAGCTAGAAGGCCAGAACTTTATTTGGTCGCTGGCTCTCCCGCTGACATCGCTGAATCGGCGTGTGTGACGCCGATTCAGCGATGTCTTCGCTGGTAACCAGGGTAAACATCGGGTTACTAAGCACAGGGCCGCGCTTAGTAACCCGATGTTTACCCTGGTTACCATCCTAAAAGTGAAAAAAAACAAACACTACATACTTACCTTCAGCTGTCTGTCCCCGGCGCTGTGCTTTCCTGCACTCACTGTGAGCACAGCGGCCGGAAAGCAGAGCGGTGACGTCACCGCTGTGCTTTCCGGCCGCTGTGCTCACAGCGAGTACAGAGAAGCACAGCGCTGGAGGACAGACAGCGAAGGTAAGTATGTACTGTTTGTTTTTTTTACTTTTAGGATGGTAACCAGGGTAAACATCGGGTTACTAAGCGCAGCCCTGCGCTTAGTAACCCAATGTTTACCCTGGTTACCGGCATCGTTGGTCGCTGGAGAGCGGTCTGTGTGACAGCTCTCCAGCGACCTAACAGCGACGCTGCAGCGATCCGGATCGTTGTCTGGATCGCTGCAGCGTCGTTTAGTGTGAAGGTACCTTAAAAGGAGCAGTTTCTGGAAAACAAACCAAATTTTTTCTTTTTATCTAACCTTCTTGAGAACCCCTTCAAGAAGCAATATGTAATAGAAAACCTAATTTGGAGAAAGGGAGAAATGGGAGAAAGATCTGGAGACACTGCAGGCCATGGTTGCTTGTCTAGGCCAATGCTCACAGTAAGACCGGCGTCACACTCGGCATAAGACAATACAGTCCGTATATTACGGCCGTAATACGCAGAAAAGTCCCCAAAATAGTGGTCCGTAGCTCCTCCGTAGGCAGGGTGTGTCAGCGTATTTTGCGCATGGCATCCTCCGTATGTAATCCGTATGGCATCCGTACTGCGTGTTTTTCTCGCAGGCTTGCAAAACCAACATACGGATATACAAGGGATCCATGTGTAAAAAAAAACATAAAAACATATATACTGTCTATATATATATATATATATATATATCAGTAGACACATATATGGATATATATTAATATATTTATATTATATATTAATATCTGACCTCAGTCACTGGCTTTACTACTCTGGTGGAGAAAATTGCGTGGGAGCCCACGCCAATTTTTTCCGCCATTTAACCCTTTAATTTAATAGCTAGAATGGCCAAATTTTGCATATACACACTACTAACATTAGTAGTGTGCAATATGCAAAAAAAAATGGGGATATGAGATGGTTTACTGTATGTAAACCATGTCTCATATCATGTCGGGTTTAGGAAGAAGATAGCAAAAGCCGGCAATTCAAATACCGGCTTTTAAGCTATCTAGCGAAGTATGAAATAATAATATATATACATACATGTGTCTCACTGACATATATATATATATATATATATATATATATATATATATATACCTATTCTATGTGCACACATTTATTCTACCTATTCTACTGTAAGCTGTCAGTGTGATTTTACTGTACACCGCAATGAATTGCCGGCTTTTCTCTCTAACACCGCTGCGTATCTCTCGCAAGTCACACTGCTGGTCCGTGTGTAATCCGTATTTTTCTGGCTTCCATAGACTTTCATTGGCGATTTTTTTGCGCAATACGGTGACAAACGCAGCATGCTGCGATTTTCTACGGCCGTATAAAGCCGTATAATACAGATCAGTAAAATACGGCAGATAGGAGCAGGGGCATAGAGAATAATTGAGCCGTGTGTAATGCGTGTTTTACGGACGTATTTTATGCGCTCATACGTCCGTAAAACTCGCTAGTGTGACGCCGGCCTAACACTAGCAACATGGAGCCTGAAGTTGTCGTGTTGAAAAATGGCTCCAGGGAGACTGGTTCCACTACCAAATTTAACACTGAGCTGTTGGTGTAATGCCGGTGTGAAATTCCGTCGTGAAAGTCTCTTCATATATTGCCCAGGTGGTCTTATCAGATTGCAAAAATGGTGCATAGTAATCCATTCTGCATTGCAAATGAAATTAGACATCATATGCTGAGCCTAAGGCATCAAACAGTGCCTACACAAACCACCAGAAGGCATTTACACGACATTGGGTTACGAGCCAGACGTCTAATACAGATATTCCATTAACCTCACGCCACCACTTTTAATGATTGTAATGGTGCAGAGTAAGATAGAATGGAGGCTGGAATAGATCCAGAGATTGCTCTGGAGATCACATGATTAAAGCCATGTAGAGCACGGCCTTCTCGTGGTAACATGAAAGTGTCCCATGAGTCATATTTTAACACGACAAAGCTGGACTACATGTTGCTTGTGTTACTGTTAGCAGCCTGTGTGACCTATATTTACTACCATGGCCTGCAGCGTCTACGCACTTGCCTCCCTTCGAGCACATCTTGGACATCATTGGTCGACCATTGCAAAAGGAGCTGCCAGCAGGGGATCTTGATGATTTGCCCAAGTGCATTCAGCATGATAGAACAATCTTCAGACAACCATTAGTAACCTCACTGATAGCAGCCATGTGTGCAAGTACGTGGATTTCTGCGTATGGCGATCATACTCAATACTGAATTAATCAATATGTTTTGAAAATATAGTTTCCATTTTTTCATTATCTATATATCATTACCATGCCTGTCGATCCGGTGAGTTTCGTGATACCACAATTTTTCTTTTTTGGCGTTGAAATTTCAATCTTGTGGAGTGTGTGTAATCTGGACAATGGCGTAACTTGAAACGCACAGGCCCCAATGCAAAATTTCTAACAAAACCCCCAGTTTTCATGGTTCCTTCATTGTATTGGTCTTCACATATGGGCCAAAGAGACCCTTTGGGTCCCCCTATGCTGCAGAGCCTAGGTGCAACTACAAACCCTTGCACCTATTATAGTTAATGGTAAAGATCCTGTGAGGGGACATCATCCTATGTAGTTTACAATGTGTGATTTAGAATATTTTTCTCTGAAAAAAGTTATTTGCATTTTTTATGTTATTGTTGAAAACAACGGATGTATTAATTTAGGAAACAAATGATAAGCAAGGAACTTAAAAATAATAAAAATAATGAAGTAAGGACATCAAAACCTATATATTTTTCTCCCTCTCTGTTATTTTCATCTTGTGAAGCCTTTTTATTTATTATGCATTGCTTATATAGCACTATCATATTCTGCAGCGCTTCACAGACATCATCACTGTCCCCATTGGGGCTCACAATCTACATTCCCTATCAGTATGTCTTTGGAATGTGAGAGGAAACCGGAGAACTTGGAGGAAACCCACGCAAACATGGGGAGAACATACTAATAATGAGGGAAATCTGGCCAGTTTTTGTGGCCCCGAGGCTCTGGGGAATGGGCAATAATGGGGTGGTAGTGAGAAAGCAATAATGGAGGTGGTGAAGAGGGCAATCATGGGGGTGGGGAAGAGGGCAATAATGGGATGCGGGGGGAGAAGGACAATGAGGGGCGTGGGGGATTGGGATGGGAGGAAGGGGGATTTATTATGGATTTAGGAACGGGGAGGTGGAGGAAGACGTTATTATCAATTATTATGTCTAACACAGTCCCTTAGTATAAAGTTTACTCACTTATCTATAGCACAGTCCCTTAGTGTATGTATATTTATATATATATATATATATATATATATATATATATAAATATATATATACCGTATATACTCGAGTATAAGCCGAGATTTTCAGCCCAAATTTTTGGGCTGAAAATGCCCCTCTCGGCTTATACTCGAGTCACGCTCGGCGGTGGGGTTGGCGGGTGAGGGGGAGAGGGCGCTGAGGCATACTTACCTGCTTCCGAGGCTCCTGGCGCTCCCCCTGCCCGTCCCACGGTCTTCGGTGCTGCAGCTCTTCCCCTGTTCAGCGGTCACGTGGGACCGCTCATTAGAGAAATGAATATGGACTCCACTCCCATAGGGGTGGAGCCGCATATTCATTTCTCTAATGAGCGGTAACGGTGACCGCTGATAGAGGAAGAGGCTGCGGCACCGAAGACCAGCTGTCCGGGGGAAGGAGCAGGACGCCGGGAGCAGGTAAGTATTACATATTCACCTGTCCGCGTTCCACCCGCCGGGCACTGCTCCATCTTCCCGGCGTCTCTCCGCACTGACTGTGCAGGCGCGATGATGCATATAGTGTGCGCGCCGCCCTCTGCCTGATCAGTCAGTGCGGAGAGACGGAACGGGATGCTGAGGAGCTGCAAGCAAGAGAGATGAGTATGGCATTTTTTTTATTGCAGCAGCAGCAGCAGCAGCAATGGCACAGATTTCTATGGTACATCTATGGGGCAATAATGAACGGTGCAGAGCACTATATGGCACAGCTATGGGGCAATAATGAACGGTGCAGAGCACTATATGGCACAGCTATGGGGCAATAATGAATGGTGCAGAGCACTATATAGCACAGCTATGGGGCAATAATGAATGGTGCAGAGCACTATATGGCACAGCTATGGGGCAATAATGAACGGTGCAGAGCACTATATGGCACAGCTATGGGGCAATAATGAACGGTGCAGAGCACTATATGGCACAGCTTTCTATGGTACATCTATGGGGCAATAATGAACGGTGCAGAGCACTATATGGCACAGCTATGGGGCAATAATGAACGGTGCAGAGCACTATATGGCACAGCTATGGGGCAATAATGAACGGTGCAGAGCACTATATGGCACAGCTATGGGGCAATAATGAACAGTGCAGAGCACTATATGGCACAGCTATGGGGCAATAATGAACGGTACAGAGCCCTATATGGCACAGCTATGGGGCAATAATGAACGGTGCAGAGCAATATATGGCACAGCTTTCTATGGTACATCTATGAGGCAATAATGAACGGTGCAGAGCACTATATGGCATAGCTATGGGGCAATAATGAACGGTGCAGAGCACTATGTGGCAGAGCTATGGGGCAATAATGAACGGTGCAGAGCACTATATGGCACAGCTATGGGGCAATAATGAACGGTGCAGAGCACTATATGGCACAGCTATGGGGCAATAGTGAACGGTGCAGAGCACTATATGGCACAGCTATGGGACAATAATGAACGGTGCAGAGCACTATATGGCACAGCTATGGGGCAATAATGAACGGTGCAGAGCACTATATGGCACAGCTATGGGGCAATAATGAACGGTGCAGAGCACTATATGGCACAGCTATGGGGCCATAATGAACGGTATGGAGCATCTATTTTTATTTTTGAAATTCACCGGTAGCTGCTGCATTTCCTACCCTAGGCTTATACTCGAGTCAATAAGTTTTCCCAGTTTTTTGTGGCAAAATTAGGGGGGTCGGCTTATACTCGAGTATATACGGTATATATATTTATATATATTTATATATATATAGCTTTGTCGCCTTAAAAGGAGGGGGGCCCAGACACATTTCCTGCACAGGGGCTCCAAGCTGTCTGTGTCCACCCCTGCATACAGTCTCCTTGCTGATGTTGTCCTTGTGGGATTTGAACCCAGAACCCCAGTGCTGCAAAGCAACAGTGCTAACCACCGAGCCACATTGCAGGGTAACCACTGAGCCACCATGCTGCCTAGTAGGAATTCTGTAATTTTGTAGGGCTGTTTTTTTCAGAGTAACGTCCGTTTGTGGCCTTTTATTCCTGATATATCTGCTAGCCTGGCTTATTTTGCACTATTAAGCGAAACAATCTAATGAAAAGGAAATGATTTTCTTCTCAATATGTGTCTATGTGAGAATTATTCTGCATTGGGCATTACTCAGGAAACAGGAAATTAAGGACACTCTTGGCCATTTGGAGCAAAATTAATAGTGTATTGAAAATGTAGCAAAAAGGTGTAAAAATGATTCTCCAACCCTGAAAATATGGTTCATTAAAGCTTTTTTTTTTTTTTTTTTTTAAGAAAATTAGAATAATGTATATTTTTCTACAAATTATTGCCATTCCCCTACTTCTTGCACAGTGCACAATGGAAACAGCAGCCACTCATTGGTCAGTTATGCTTAGATCCAGAAATATTTGGACACTGACTGACTCATCGTGATTTCAGCTCTGCAGGCCACTATTTTTATTTAAAATGAAACAACGGAAATGTAATTGGAGACTTTCAGTTTAATTAAAGGGATTTATCACAAATATCCTGTGAAACATTTAGGGATTGCAACCATTTTTCTACGGAGCCTCTTTATTTCAGGGGCTTAAATGTAATTGGAAAAATTAACTTTACCATAATAAAATGTCCATTTATAATACTTTGTAGAGAATCCTTTGTCGGCAATGACTGCCTGAAGTCTGGAATCCATGGACATCACTGTACGCTGGGTTTGCTTCTTTGTGATGCTTTGTTGGCCTTTAGGGTATGTGCACACGTCAGGATTTCTTGCAGAAATTTTCCTGACAAAAACCGGACATTTCTGCCAGAAATCCGCATGCGTTTTTTTCACGTTTTTTTCATGCGTTTTTGATGCGTTTTTTGTGCGTTTTTTGTGCGTTTTTTCCCAAATGCATAGAATAGCGGGAAAAACGCAGAAAATCCGCAAAATTAATGAACATGCTGCTTTTTTTACCGCGATGCCCTTCTTTCGCGGAAAAAAAACGCATCATGTGCACAAAACATGCAGAATGCATTCTAAATGATAGGATGCATAATGCATGCGTTTTTAATTAGTTTTTATAGCGTTTTTACTGCGAAAAAACGTGAAAAAACCTGAATGTGTGCACATAGCCTTACTGCAACTGTATTCAGTTGTTTGTTTGTTTGTGGGTCTTTCTGTCTTGAGTTTTGTCTTAAAGGAAATCTGTCAGCAGGTTTTTGCTATAAAGTGAAGACAGCAGGAGATAGAAGCTGAGACACCGAATTCAGGGAGGTGTCACTTGTCAAAGTGCAAAGTGCTGCTGTTTACTAACTGTGAAGGATTTATCACTAAGAGATTAATATTGCTGGACTATTCCAGCAACTAATCAGCTCACTGTCTGAGGACTTTGTACAGGGATTACCGTAGCTTTCTCAGCTCTGCTTCATTATAAATCTAAAAACTCATTGTATTAAAACGGCTGCACCCAGTAATCTAAGTGACACATGGTTGGACTCAGCTTCTCTTCCTACATCAGGCTGATCTCAGATGAGGTAGCAAAAACCTGCTATAGGTTATTTTTCAGTATGTGAAATAAATGCTTGATGGGGTTGAGATCTGATGAATGTCTCAGCCATTTCAGGATGTTCCATGTCTTTGCCTTACAAAAAAACTCCCGAGTTGCTTTTACAGAATGTTTTGGGGCATTGTCCATCTGTACTGTGAAGCGTTGCCTAATCAACCTTCCTCCATTTGGTTGAATCTGAGCAAAAAGTATTGCCCTGTGCACTTCAGAATTCATCTGGCTTCTTCTGTCTTCAGTCACATCATCAATAAACACTAGTGACCCAGCTCCATTGCGATCCATGCATGCCCATGCCATCACACTGCTTCCACCATGTTTTACGGAGTGTGTGGTGTTCTTTGGATCATGAGCCAAGCCTTCCTCATACTTTCTTCTTTCCATCATTCTGATACAGGTTGATCCTAGTTTCATCTGTCTGAAGAATGTGCTTCCACAACTGGGCTGGGTTCTTCAGATTTTTTGGGGGGCAAATTCTAATCTGGCCTTTCTATTTTTAAGGCTGATTAATGATTTGCACCTTGTGATGAACCCTCTGTATTTGCTTTCATGCAGTCTTCTCTTTATGGTAGAGTTAGATACTGAATCACCTACTGCATGGAGAGTGTTCTGCACTTGGGTGGATGTTGCAAAGAGGTTTTTCTTCACCATGTGAAGGATTCTGCTATTATCCACCAATGTTGTCTTCCAGGGACGTCCAGGTCTGTTTGAGTTCCCAAGCTCACCAGTGCGCTCTTTTTGTTGCAGAATGTTGATTTGGCCAGTCCTAACATTTCTGCTATCTCTCTGGTGGAGTTCTTTTTTTCAGCCTAATGATGGACTACTTATTTACGATTGATAGCTTCTTTGACCAGATGTTATGGGCCCACAGCCACAGTTTCCAAATGCAAATGCCACACCTAGAGTCAGCTCCAGACCTTTTACTTGCTTAATTGATGATAGATTAACCAAGTAATAGCCCATAAAAGAGTTTTGAGATAACTATCCAATTACTTTTGGTTCTTTCAAAATGAGGCAATTACATTATTAAAGAGTTGTTATTCCTAAACCCATACTCTAATTAGTATATGAATAAAATTAAAGCTGAGAGTCTGCACTCTCATCCCATAATGATTATATAACTGTATTTTGTATATGTTTTGGTAAACAGCTAAAATGCCAAAACTTGTGGCCTTGTCCAAATATTTCTTGAACTAACTGTATGTTGATGTGTCATTTTTGTGATATAATGCAGCACTCACGGATACCAATTGGCAACACTGTGGTCTTGCTGTCAGGGCCAAAGAATTAGAAGGCCCCTCATTTGTAGGTTGCCACCAATCCGTTACCAACTAGTCACTCATTAGGAGTTAAAATGTAGCAATGAAAGGGATGCTTTTAATAGGCAACAAAGTGCAAACCTGGTTCCCACTATGATGCCCATAGTTTCACATTAGTTTTAATGCCCAAGTCCTAATTAATATTGTTTCCTCTACTCTATGAACCCTAATCTCCTGTATGGGATGTCTATATACATGTATGTATATTATATATATATATATATATACACTATATATATATATATATATATATATATATATATATATATATATATATAATATATATATATATATATCACGCCACTGGTCACCAAGTTATTGTTCAATGGTCTCAATAACAAGCATTTAAAGTCTTGCGATAAAAATAAAAATGGTACATAGTACTAATTATTATTTTAAGCATGTAGCAATATATTCTTAGGAGGGAGGGGGCACAAAGACACTATATACTGCTGTTGTGAAACAGACCATTATAGTGCATAATCATCAATGTGCACTACAACATGGACTACAATTGATCCATTTGCTGGCCATCAAGCACATGAATAGCGCACAGCCGATAAATGTGCAATTCACTGACAGGTTCTCAGTTAACTCATTCTGCAGCCAGTAATAAGCAGTTCAGTACAGGAAGTCATAGGCAGCAAATGGTGCAATGTTGTAATGAAGCTCTATTGGCTCACAGAAGGACATAAATTAAAAAAATACCGCAGAAAAACATACAGCCTTGCCAACACTACATCAGATTACCAATGCACTAGCAGGATGCAGCAGACCCCATGATAAAGGCAGGGCAGCACAGGTGCAAAATACTGATGGAGCAACCACTCACAAAGCTCCCAGGGGTTAAAAATGCACACGGCTGAGGGTTGAGATAAGACACCAGTCACACAGATAGGTGTGATGCACAGAGTCTGCTACAGCCTATTAATGACACCAATACTATTAGATCAGGTGGGCTACCCAGCACTAAATAAGTGTACCCCACAAGGACAGACACCCCAATTCACACAACCAACAATAAAGAGCCTGGCAGTATCCTGCATAAAAATTGAAAAATGTTCAATAAAAAAGATGAACAACTAAGTATAAAACATATTCTTCATAGGATACCACCACTGCAACAAGTCAGTTTGTGACATTTCTTCCTATCTAAATATTCAATGGGTGGTACTGTATATAATATAACAACAATTTAGGAACCACAGCAACTTAGCCACAAAGTGGTAGACCATGCAAAGTTACAGAACTGGGTCAACAAGTGCTAAGAGGCGTAAGGCACAAATGTCGCCAACGCTCTGCTGACTCAATAACTGCAGAGATCCCAAACTCCTCTAGCACTAAAGAGTTGGTCTAACCCATTCTTAAAGGGAACCTGTCAGCAGATTTTGCTGCTATAAGATGCGGCCTCTGCCTTTCAGGGCTTATCTAGAGCATTCTATAATGCTGTAGATAATCCCCCGGTCCGACCTGCAAGTGAAGAAGTTATATTATACTCACCCGGGGGGCGGTCCGATCCAATGGGTGTCGCAGGTCTGGGTCCAGCGCCTCCCATCTTCTTATGATCGCTGTACTCCTGCTTCTCCATCGCTCCCTGGCATCTCGCTCCTGCACAGGTGTACTTCTCTGCCCTGTTGAGGGCTGCCCAAAGTACTGCAGTGCGCAGGGCCTCTCTGACCTTTGAGCAGTAGGTGGAACAATACACTTAATTAACTATGTACAGACAACGGCGGCATCTCAGAATTTATTTAATAAACTACTTTTGAATGAAAATAATGTAATATTTGCTTGTAATTGAACAGAGGGTACCCAGTGTTAATGTTATTAATGGGTCCTGTTCAACACTGGATAGGCTGCAGCTCTCGTAACTGCTGGGATAGAGAGCGCCGGACATTGCTGGAATGGTGCCGGCCCAGCAGGTATGTGTTTTTTCATTGTATCTGGGGCACTTTATAATTTAAGTCATGGACAACCTCTTTAACATCAGCACAAAAATTGCGATGGTAGCTTCATTGTATGGGTTTCCATAGCCATCAATCTGCATACAAGCCTTATGTCAACAAGCACAACACCAAGCGATGCATATAGTGGTGTAAAGTGGTGTATAGTGGTGTAAAGTGCACCACCATTGCATTCTGTAGCAGTGGAAACATTTTCTGTTGAGTGATGGATCACGCTTTTCTATTTAGCGTTTGATGGATGAGTCTAGATTTGGTGAATATCAGGAGAACATTAGCTGCCTGACTGCATTATCCCCCTGTAAAGTTTGGTGGAGGAGGAATAGCACTAAGGGCTTATGGTGCATGAATCGGCATATGCCCCTTTGTTTTGGCAAAATGAAATCTTTATGCTTCAGAACCTCAAGACATTTTGAACAATTGTAGCTTCCAAGTTTGAGGGAACAGTTGGGGGAAGGCCCTTTTCTGTTCCCCATGACTTTGCCCCTGACCACAAAGCGAGGTCCATAAACATTTGGTTGCATGAGTTTAGTGTGGGGAAAAAAATGATTTGCTGCACAGAGCCCTGACTTCAACCCTGTCCTACACCTTTGGGAAGAAATACAGCTGAGAGTGTGAGCCTGGTCCTCTCATTCAACATCTGTGTCTCACCTCACTAATGCTCCCCTGGATGAATGAATAAAAATTCTCAGAGACCTCCAAAACCTTATAGATAACCTCAAAAGAGAGGAAGCTGTTATAGCTGCAAAGTTTGGACCTACTCCGTATTAATGTCTATGGATTCAAAATTGGCTCTCCTGTACGTGTAACTGAGCGCAGTAGTCGGGATGTCACCACTGCAGCCAAAACACAGAGGCTGGAGCAGTGGTGGGAAGGCGGAACTGGTTCGGGGGAGGCTGAAAGCCATCTGACTTTGTTACTTTACATTACAGCAGGGGTGGGGAATCTTTTTTCTACCAAGGGCCATTTGGATATTTATACCATCCATCAGGGGCCGTACAAACTCCGCCCACAAAGTGCATCCTGACTTTGGCACTGGTGTTAGGATGTAATCTTCCATTGCATGCCCTTCGGTGTTCAATAGTGAACACTGCATGTTTGTGCTAACAGAGCAAGATGAAATTAATGAGCTGGTGGCAATCAAAATACATCTCCCTGCCCAAGAATGCGGTCCCTGAGAATCTGCCCGGGGGCCTGATAAAAGGCCATCGAGGGTCGTAAATGGCCCTGGGTCCTGAGGTTCCCCACAGCTGCACTACAGAAATCATTGGGTTCCACTTTTAGAAGTATTAAATCCCTTTGAAGGGAACCTATCAGGTCCCACATGTCCCCAGAACCACCAGGAGTTGTGTATGCATATGTAGACACGCTGCCTAACAGTCCCTTTATTACATACATAAACTGATCTTTAGAAAAAGTATTTCTAAAGTCCGTTTATGATACATAAATGAGGGCTTTGAATTGTCCATGGGTCGTTAGTGTCCCCAGACTAATCAGCCCACTTAGAAGTTATCACTCCCCTGTAGGCATCATAACGTAACTTACAAGCGCCTGTAGAATGCCCGCCAGGACCGTGGGGTACTCAGTACCGGGTCCGATCAGCTCAAAGGGGGATGTCACGTGGCGGCGACCCGGACCGTGGCCCTGGGCGCCCATGTTAAGGGGAAAAGTCTTTAAAGGGATTTAGAATAAAGTTTGCTAGTGACGCCACCTGTGGTATTCAGTCAGTAGGGACCGACGCTGCTTAAAGGGGTCCTCTGGGGTGATGTTATGGCAGCTAGGATGGTATAACTTCCCACAGGTGAAGTAGGTCCCCAGGGCTCCCGGTGTATAGATGAGGATGGTGAGTGGTGCAGTAAATAACTAGGACATAGTTTTGCAGTCTCTTTACCTGGTTTACTGGAGACTTCAGGCAACCGCAGTCCATGGCACCAGATCACAGGTACAGGCAGGGTCCGGCCGGCTTGGAAGCAAGTTCAGAGTCCTCTTTACCAGGTGGAGATGAAAGCCTTCCTACCAGTGCTTCTGTTTTGTAGTCCCTTGCTGCCTGTGGCTTCTATCAAGGTCCTCACAGTTCTCCCTGTCCTCCAAAAAGGTGGGTCACAAACCCGTATGACAGGTGGCTCGAGCCTTTTTACGGGGTCTCTATCATGACCTGGGCTCTGTACGCCACTGTGTCTCCTGGGTATTAGGGCGGACAGGTTACTTGTAGTAATCCAGCTGTCCTGTCGCTTTCTGCTGTGCCTCCTAGAGTCCGACACAGCCTCGGTCTTCCGGCTACTGGAATCTGCGCTCTGCAAAGGAGGTAGCCAAATCGCTGCTCCCCTGGTATCACTCTCCTGCGCTTCCTTATCCTGCATGACCCTGGGGCATCACACCTGCATCATCGCTACCGCTATACTTACCTCGGGTATGCGCACGGCTTCTTTCCCTCACTAAATTTATTCCCTGAATCCCGGTGTACGCATGTGGATGATGGGAAGTCTAGGGCCGACTAGTCTGCGGACACCATCGCCCCATTGACTAGTCAAAGCCCTCATTAACATATCATAAAGGGCTTTAAAAATACTTTATGTATGTAATAAAGGGACTGTTAGGCAGCATGTCTACATACGCACACATAACTCCTGGTGGTTATGGGGGCACAGGGGACCTGACGGGTTCCCTTTAAGCATGTTTCCTGTCACCTTTCCATGCACATTCATGTAACCTGCACTATCTTTAGCTGCTTTACCATTTCACTTTACAGCCAGCGTGTAATGACTGAACCCGACAACTAGCAGATGATGTGCTTGTCTCTGAGAGCTGCAGCTTGAATCTTATCATAAGCAACAGGTTCGTAATAACGCCGCAAATACGCCCATTAATCAACACAAAGCTCCTACGGCTCCAATAAACCATCTAAAATC
Source organism: Ranitomeya imitator (assembly GCF_032444005.1). Lineage (NCBI taxonomy): Eukaryota > Metazoa > Chordata > Amphibia > Anura > Dendrobatidae > Ranitomeya > Ranitomeya imitator. The sequence goes on along the minus strand of NC_091286.1, from coordinate 561,582,037 downwards.
TCTTATTGCCGGATCAGTGCCTAAACAAACAATGGTGCTCCGTCCCATTCAGGGTTAATCAGATCTGTTAACCCTTACAGCACATATTGGGATGAGATACATGTAGCAGCTAAATACTAATATCTGATATACTGCAGTCTAGACTCCTGATTCAGCCAGATATCTGTGTCATTAGCTCACTGTGGCTGCCAGCCAACCTCATCTATTCTGTGATTTTGAGATCGTGTCAATCCTGTGTAGGCAGAGGGTAAGCCAAGAGTTAACTCTTCCTGCTTCTCCCTCCCCTGAGCTCTGTGCACACCGAGTGACGTCATAAGGATCACGTGACGCGCCCTATTAAGCGCTGGGAGCTGTTCTGGTGCTGAAACACATATCTCCATCCTGGGAGGGAGCGATGATCTGAGAGCAGCCCTCTGCCTGAAGCACACAGGTAGGCAGCAGCTGGGGGGCTGGCACTGGGCATTGGGTGCACTGCAGACCCCCTGGGGCTTAGGAAGCAAGTTCTAGAAATGCTACTGGAATTTTATAAGGGTTAGTATGTGCTCATCACTCGTCCAGGGGTCATTTCTGCGTCCCTGAGTTTTGGGAATGAGTTGTAGACATTGCTGTTTGTCCATAGCCCTCTCCTCCATAACTTAGTTGTAGTATGGCAGGTGTGGGAGGTGGCAGCGCCTGTTGCTATGCTGTACGCGTTACTGAGCTGCAGACGTAGACAATGGGCAGATGCAGGGGACTGGGATGTGTTACCGGTATGGATCACTTCTGTCCGTCTAGTGAAGCTGCGTGATGATGTCGACCATGCCCAATACAATCACTGTAGTAATGGCTGCCGTCAGACGCATGAACCCAAAGTACAGAGAATAGTAATTGTAAAGTGATTTTACATTCTTGTCCTAAATCAGTAGACGGAGTCCTATGCAGTCTATAACTAAGCGCACTTTGTACGCCAGAGACGCGTCAGTCTGTGTCTCAGGGTTAATGTCAATATTAATGAATAAGAGACGTTTTGGTATTGAGGATTGAAGAGAGGTGATGCACTTTGCCTCTTATTTTTTTGTAGCATCTACAGCCCTGTAAATGTCCATGTAAGATCGTCCAAGGGACACAGATAAAGCCGCAGCTTCTTTATCCAATCTTATTAGCATTTAACTGTGTCCATCCTGGAGGAGAATGTAATGAGATTTGCGATTACACGACGGATTACGTCAGCAGTAAATATAGGCGTATATCCTATATATGTGTTATTATAAAGCACAGCTGACTGTCTGCCGCACATTATCAATGGCAATCATTCATCATCCATAATTCAGTGACGCCTGCGTATGTAATTCTACCTAAGAGGTACACACGTTAGTAATACACAGCATCGGATTCATCCAATATATTACTTTGTATTTCTTAAGACAGACCATTTCCTTTCCATTGCATTACTATCAGATTTGTGATTTTTTTCTGATAAATGAGGCATCACTTCCATATACATCTGCAATCTGGTGAAATATTGTAATAAATCCCTTATGTTATGGCTATATATGTGAAAGCAGATTTTATTATTTATATAAATAGTGAGAAAAGAATAGGAGGATTCCAGACCACATTGGATGCCAGTCATAGATCTACCACAGTTATAATGCCATAGGGTAACTAGTGATGCTTACTCAATATTGCTAGTGCATTATTATGGGTCAGATTTGACTCTAAATTCAGGATTTGGTTTAATTTGCAGCAATTAGGTATAAAACTAGATTAGATAGCCGTAGAGGAAGGTGCGGTAAACAATGTATCATTATCTCAGATACATCGTCCTTGTTGAATGTGGTATTAATGATCACAGAGCGTGTGGGTGGTATTGGCTTTTATTAGTAAATCAAGATTGAAAAGCCTTAGTGGAGGAAAGCCAAGATTAAACTTGCCTCAGCATTACATTTCTTGGTGCTGCTTTAATACATAAATCTAAAGTCAAGGTAAAAATTATTTCAGCCAACCTGCATCTATAAATACAGATACATTAATATCTCAGAATGAAGAAATGGAGCACACTCGCTGGTCATCCGGTGCAGGTAACTTTATTCAAACACTGTGAAAAACATCTTCACGACCGGGGGTGCTATACAAAGAGTGCGGCAAAGCTAGACGACATTAATATGTTTCTATAAGTAGATTGTGATTTCGCAGTCAGAGATCAGACACTGACAAAAATTCATTAAATGTGATGTTTGGAAGCAGTCTCCAGTACAGCACTTTATTGAAGCATTGCTCCTTCTATCATTTGTGTTTTGCATTTCTAATGATATTAAAGTGCATCTAATGACATGATGGACTCAGGGTAATGATATATTTGATGTTCTGTAGTCGTTGTAATCTCATTCATTCCTTGCTGCATATTCATCTCAATTTGTTTTGCAGGAATCACTGACCAACATGGCATCACCAAGGAGCTACTATCTTGCAAGATGCTTATCCCTGTGCTTTTTAATAATCCTTATGTCCTTTGCTGATGCTGCACCATTTCCATACTACCAAGTGCCACAATCAGATCCAGAGTACAGAATGAAGAGTTTACAAAGGCTGCCAAGCCCAGATATGTTAAAGGCACTGGAGTACATTGAAAACCTCAGGAAGCAAGGAAGCAGAACCGAAAGCCTCCCTGACTATACCTCCTACCAAGGGGCACCATTTCCATCTGAGCAGAAGGATGTGCATGCCCTTTCACCAGACAGTGCCAAACCTCTTCTCAATGATGATGAGTCTGAGTGGATGAAAGCAATGTTGGAAGCCTTGATGCAAGCTGAAAAAGAGGCAAAGGTGGTTCCACAAGACAAAAGCAAATCATATAGCAACTTGGACAAAAGTTTACCGCCTGAGCTTATTGAAGATTACGACTCAAGTAAGTGGTCTGAGAGAAGACCAAAAACTAATAAATTATCTTCAAGATTATATGATGACTACTCTCGGGACAACCCATTGAAAAGGACCAATGAAATTGTTGAAGGTCAGTATACTCCACAAAATTTAGCTACACTACAGTCTGTCTTCCAGGAACTAGGGAAACTTCAAGGCCAGGTGAACCATAAAAGAGAAAAATTAGATGAAGACCAAAAACTTTACAAGGATGATGAGGATGACATGTATAAAGCCAACAACATTGCTTATGAAGATGTAGCAGGAGGTGAAGACTGGAACCCAATTGAAGAGAAAGTTGAGAGCCAAACAGAAGAAGAATTAAAGGAAAGTAAAGAAGAGGTAGAGAAGACAGACAACATGGAAGAGGAGATGAAACGTTCTGGATTGTTGGGTTTACAGGATGAGGAGCCCGAAAAAGAAAATAAAGAACAAGAATCAGAAAACCTGCCAAAGTTAATGAATTCGTATTTAAAGATGTGGTTAAACAGACAGGAAAAGGGTAAACAGAATATAGATAAGAGATCACTAAAGTTCTCAGGAAAAAATCTAGACCCTGAAGCTATTTACCAACTGATTGATCTGTCTAGAAACTTACAAATCCCTCCTGAGGATCTTATTGACATGCTACAAGATGAAGATAGCAGGAAGTTTCCAAGTAGGTTGGAATCTGAAAAAGAGGTGGAAGTACCTGAAGATCTGGATGAGGTTTCAGAAACTATGACCGATAAAACGGATGTGTATAAAAGTAAGCAAGGATTTGTAAAGCATCCCACAACTGCTGTACTGCCTAATGGTCCTGAAGACCTAACACTAGAAGATATGATGAACCTCATGGGAGCAGATAAGTTGCCAAGCCAAAAGTATCCATACCTTAATCGATTTAACCAAAACAGTGGTTCATCAAGACCTTACTCCATGTTTAGCAAACCTAAAGGACATAAAGTCATCTGGCCAAATGACTTAGAGAAAAGACAAATTGAATACGATCCCAGATCAGAGAAGGAGGAAGACTTGGCTGACTATGTAGTTAGGATGCTGGCCAAATATCCAGAACTTCTTGGCAACAATCAAAATAAAAAAATCCCTACACTTTACTCACCAGGTGACATTCAGGAGCTTGAAAAGCAGTACGAAAAGGCTTTAAGGGGGTATCTGAGCATGCGAGGTTATCAAGATTTAGAGACTGCAGCCAACAGTAATCGAAGGCTAACTCTACCAAGGGAAACCGATGATACACAAAATAAGCAGTATATAGACGAGGACATGCTTATGAAGGTCTTGGAGTACATGAACCAGGAGAAAGCAGAAAAAGGGAGAGATCACAGTGTTAAAAGATCCATGGAGAATATGTAATTTGTTTGTGTTACCCAACGACGTCATTCTCTTTTTACTATTTTTCTTTTCTGGCTTTGTGGTTAACGTGGACTGGGCTAAGGTTTCTCTTCCAGTTATAGGAATGGCTTTCTGATGACCCAGTGTCAGGATAATCATACATTGTTGCTTCATAGTCATTGCGATAGTATGACTGTTTTGTATCCATTGGACACTCATTCATTACTTCTGAAATTGAAGGGATCTTATATGAAATTGAGAAGGACTATTTAAAGATTTAAAGATTGATAGGTCCAGGACGTTTCAGTCTGCGTTTTTTTCTTTTGACCGTTCGTTAGAAAATACTATGATTATTTAAAAGTGACATTATTATACCTTTGTAGACAATACCTATATTGTTATAAGTGAGATTCTGTGGAAATACAGAATGTGTATACGGAGGCACTTGCAGTATTCTACGGAAAATAAAAAATAATCCAAATAGACAGCAGATCTGGTTCTATGTCTATATCTCAATACCACTGAATGGAGCCATGCATTTTGTCAATAGTTTAAACATTGTTTTTCATAAAGGAGTTTTTGAGATTAAAAAAACAACATTTGCTTACACCCATTTCCAGAAGCTTCAATACCAGAGAAAACTAACTAATGGACAAGTTTGGCACTTTTTCTTGAAGATTAAAACAAACTTTTTCTAATCTCTTCAACTCTTCGATGATAAAACAGTGATTATTGAAATGAAAACACAAATTATTATTGTTTATTGAATCGAAAATGAATTTCATATCAGCAGGGGACAAAATAACATGTTAAATGTTCATCCCTTTGCTCATATTTTCTCTTTTTTTTGTGGAAAATACGTATCGCGATAACACAAGACCTTGCTATACCGTATTTATTTTTATATTATTTTAAAATAAAGAAAGATAAAATATGTAACCTTATGAGAGAAAGTACTGACCTACTTAGACCTACTCTGTCTACTGCAGAATGGAGCTCCAATTAAAGATAATAACCCAGATTATCATAATTAGAGATGATGACAGAGGTTTGCATTTGGCTTTTATTAACCATTTCTTTGAAAAAAAAAGTGTCATATTTAACACTAAGCACTAACCAATGCATGGCTGAATCTTGTGTTCAGCATTGTGTTGCGTGGTATATATTAAAACCTACTGTTTGTTGATCTGTTTCACATGGATTCCCATCATCTGGACTTCACATATCATTTCCCTTGCTTTAAAACTTACCATTTTCACTCCTTCCTAGGGCTGATCTGTCGTACCCATGTATTTGTGGAATGTCCTCAACCTCAGCTGTATTCTCACAGTTATGCATCTGTTTCATGAGATAATTGGGATACAACATATATGGGATACAACATTCAGGTTTCTCTCTCAAGATTTATTTTTAATCACTGAATTATTTTGTTACTGTTTATTGTGTATCGTGTGGTACTGTAAAAAAATAAAATAAAGCATTCTGTATATTTGAAGCATTTATTTTCTGCCAATCATCATGTTAAAACACTTGTAATGGAGCAAATGTCATATAAAATTATTGCATTCATTTACCTACACAAAATATAGTCCTTGGCAGTAAAACTCACTGTTCGTGAACCCACTCTGATTCTCCGATTTAACTCACCAAAGGCACAGTACATTCACACAGGTCGCATTTGCAGCAGATTTCCCACTGAGTATTACAGTACCAATGTTGTGTTGAGATTTCAAAAGAAAAATCAGTGGCATGTGTGGGGACAGCAGTGCAAAGGTTCAAGAGCAGGTATTAAAGGCAAACACCACTTTAGCTTTATTCACAATGTAGTAGTGGCTGCATAGCAAAATAAAACATGTTTTGTTTATTTTTTGTAATTTCACCTCTCACTTGTGGAGATATTAGCAATCTAACTATTTAGCACCTAATGAGTTAGCTTTTTTTTTTTTTTAAACAATAAATTTTTATTGAAAGTTTTCGGTTTACATTTACGCGATAATCAAGATAATAAAAAAAAAATCAGGATAAGTCTTTACATACAATCTGAACAATAGTGCATGTGGTTAACTGACATGCAATCATACAACCTAACCAAAGTAAGGGAAAGGGGGAGTGGGGGAGGGGAGCCCGAGTAAAGAGGTGTATAACGTCTAAAGGGTTTGGTAGGTTATTCTGAATCCGACTGAATGTAGTTAGTTGGGTATAGTACCGGTGTGGCAAAAGGGGTATGGTTGGTGTATTCCGCCCAGGGGAGCCATATTTTCTCGAATTTTCCAACTTTGTCCATTAGTATAGCCGACAATTTCTCGTTGATCATGTACCAGGTGAGGCGTGTTTTGACCGCGGAAAAGTCTAAGTTTGGTTTTTTCCATGCCAAAGCAATGATTTGTTTCGCTGCTAAAAATATAAATGAGATAAGGGATCGGGTATGATTAGGGATGTTGGGGATGCGCTTGTTAAGTAGTGCCTCCCATGGGTTTTTTTTAAGGTTAATGTTCGCTATGGAAAAAACCAAATGGTATATCCTAATCCAGAACCTTCTGACAATCGGGCAAAGCCACCATATATGGAACATGTCTCCTGTTGAATTGCAACCTCTGAAGCAATTTGGGGAGTGGTTAGCCACAGCTTTAGCTACTCTAGCGGGGGTCAGATACCATCGGGTTAACACTTTGTAGTTGGTTTCTAACATGAGTGTGTTTAACATTCCTCCAGTAGATGAGGACCAAATTTGGGACCATTCCGAGTCTGTCAGGTTAGATCCGATGTCCGACTCCCAACGAACGGTATATTTCAAACAATGCCTATGGGAAGGGGCATTAATGTATGAGTAGAGGAGAGAAATAATCCCCGAGGCATGTGGGTTTTGACGACACTTTTGTTCAAAAGGGGTCATGGAGTAAGGAGGGGTAGAATTTTTTAATAAGGAGTTGGCAAAGTTTTTTAATTGTAAGTATCGAAGGATTTCTCCGGAGAGGAAGTGGTACTTTTCCTGTAGAGCCGCGAATGGGATTATCCCATCAATATTGAACAGCTGTGAACCCTGGTTATGCCGGCTTCGACCCATCTATAAAAACTTTTGATAGATCCCACGCCTGGGGGGAATAGGGTATTACCCCAAATGGGAGCGAGGGGTAAAAAGGGTGAGATCAGTTGTGAGGAATATTTTAAAGTGTCCCAGATTGTAAGAGAATGCTTTATAATGGGGTTCGAGATATGTTTGCGTTGAGTTGGGAGGATCCATAGTACTGTGTCTAGAGTACTGGGTTGCATTTCGAATGCTTCCAGGGATAGCCATAATGGGGGTTCGTTATAAGCATGGTATAAAGTCAGTTGGCCTAATTGAGCTGCGCGGTAATATTTCAAGAGGTTGGGGACTCCCAAACCCCCCTTTAGGCGATGGCGGTATAAAGTAGCCTTGTTAACTCTCGGGATGCCTCCTCTCCATACGAAGGTGTCTATAGATCTTTGGGCCGTTTTAAGGAAGTGTGAGGGGATAGGTATAGGCAGAACGCGAAATAGATAGAGCAATTTAGGGAGGATTGTCATTTTTAGCGCACGTACTCGGCCCAACCAAGAGAGATGTAGTTTCTCCCATGATTGGAGCAGAAGGCGAAGTTTCCGGAGCATAGGAGGATAATTAGCTGCATAAAGGGAGTCTAGGTTAGCTGTTAGTTTAATCCCCAAATAGTCCAAATGGTCAGTGGCCCATTGGAAAGGAAAGTTGTGCTGAAGTAGTGATACAGTAGGTCGCGAAAGGGATATGTTCATAGCGTAGGATTTGCTGGTGTTTAAGTGGAGGCCGGATATAGTTTCGAAGCTTTCTAGGGTATGTAAGAGGGCCGGCAAGGATGTCTTAGGGGACGACAAAAGCAAAAGCATGTCGTCAGCAAATAAAAGAAGTTTATGAGAAACTGACGCCACTTCCACTCCCTGAACTTCAGAATTAAGGCGCATATGAATAGCTAAAGGTTCAAGCGCCAAAAGAAACAACAGGGGTGAAAGGGGACATCCCTGCCTGGTTCCCCTACTAATAGGGAAATACGTGGAGGAAAAGCCATTATAACGTACATAGGCCGAAGGGGAGCTATAGAGAGCGTAAATCCAAGAGAGAAAGTGGTCGGGAAACTTCCATCTCCGCAGCACCGCAAACAAATATGGCCATGAGATAGAGTCAAAGGCTTTCTTGAAGTCTAATGACAGTAGCATACTTGGTATGTCATGGTGTTTGCAGAGGTGCAACAGATGGGAGACCCTCCGTATATTGTCTGAAGCTTGTCTCCGAGGGACAAAACCCACTTGATCTTTGTGGATTAGGGTACCCAGGCCAGAGTTCAGTCTTTGGGATAATATTTTGGCTAAAATTTTGAGATCTATGTTGATAAGGGATATTGGTCTATAATTAGACCAGAGTAGGTGGTCTGTGTTGGGTTTAGGTATCATAGATATTGCAGCAATTAGAGAGGCTGCACCTGGCTTATTGCCTTCTCTCAAAGAGTTAAAGTAATTAGTGAGGTGGGGGATCAGAATTGGAGCATATTTCTTGTAGTAGAGGGCCGTAAAACCATCGGGGCCTGGTTTTTTATTGGTTTTCAAGTGTTGAATGGCTAGTTCGATTTCACTTGGCGTTACGGCTTGGTTGAGGAGTTCAATCAAATCGGAGCTAAGAGCTGGAAGGGGAATAGAGTCTAAAAATGTCTCTATCGTTTCTGAATTCGAGGTAATTGGGGCCTTGTACAGCTGCCTAAGTTTTTGTTGGAAAAAGTGGGAAATTTGTTGTGGATTAGATGTGATACCAGCAGGTGTGCGTATTCGAATAGGGGGCCTGGGTAAGGGTAGGCATTTTAAGCGTCGAGCTAAATTAGAGTTATTTTTATTATTGAGAGCGTAGAAGCGTTGCTGTGACCATCGTATGGCCCGGTCTGCGATCTCAGTGAGACTAAGATCTAATTCAGTGCGAGCATGGAGAAGGTCGCGATACGTAGTTGGTGAAGGAGTGCTTTTCATCTGAGACTCTAAGGCTGACACCCTGCCCTCCAGTTCAGCTATCCTCGCGTTCCTGTCTTTTTTCTTGCGGGAGGCCTCTTGAATGCAGAGACCTCTAAGCACTGCTTTATGTGCTTCCCAAAGGGAGATTGGCGATGTAGCTGAATGTTGATTCAAGGAGAAATAATCAACAATGTGATTTTTCAGCCTTTGAGAAATATCGGGATAAGAGAGCAGTGAGTCATTCAGAGTCCAGTTGAATGAACGGGGCCGTGGGTGGAGCGTCGAGCATGTGAGGAGATTTGGGGAGTGATCCGACCAGGGTGTAGAAAGAATGGATATATTAGAGATGTTTGGGAGGAAGGATGGGTTAGCGAATATGTGGTCGATTCTAGTGTGCACTAAGTGGCGTGCGGAGAAGTACGTGTAGTCTCTATTGGAGGTGTGGATCTCCCTCCATAAGTCCACCCAGTGGTGTTGGGCGAGAATCTTATTAAGAGCGGTTGAATCCGCAGAAGGGTAAGGCTGCGGGGGATTAGAGGAATGGGGACTTGAGGATTTATCGAGGCTAGCTTTCAGTATGCAATTGGAGTCTCCACATAGTATTGTGGTGCCTTGGGCATGTTCGGAGACTAATTCCAATAACTGGGAAAAGAAGGCAGCTTGGTGGGAGTTGGGAGCATAATAGGAGACTAAAGTGACCAGTTCATCTGATATCGAACCTGTCACCATGATATAGCGTCCTTCCTTATCAGCCACTGACGACTTAAAAACGAAGGGGACAGATTTTTTAAAACAGACCGCGACTCCTTTGGTTTTATTTGGGGCGTTCGCCATGTAGAAAAGTGGATACGAAGTGGACATAAATTTGGGGTAGGAGCTGGTTGAGAAGTGCGTCTCTTGGAGGCAAACCACATCTGCCTGTTGGGATCTATAATAACGAAAGGCCTTAGTGCGTTTGTGAGGGGAATTTAGGCCCCTCACATTGTGTGATAGGATCGTTAATGGCATGATAGATGGTTGTTGAATTTGCTTATGTTGGCAGTAAGTTTGGGTCGTTGGCGGAGTTAGAGAAATTATTGTTAGGTGGACCAAATTGGTAGAGTGTACTCGGGCGAGTAGTAGGGATGGAAGGGAGGGCAGGTTGAACAATAACTATGATTAGGAAAGGGTAGGAAGAACTCGTTGGGAAGGGGGGGGGTGGGACTGTTGTTGGCTAAGCACATAGTGCGAAGCATCAGTGTACAAGGACACTGTGGGGTCATGAGGGTCCGCTAGGGGGCACAATGAAACATATTTAAATGTCGTGAAGAACGGGAGTGAGAACGAGATAGTGGGTTAAGTTAAACTGGAAATTCAATTTCACAGGCTAGGAGTGGGCTTTTCATAGTGCCGGGGGAATTAGGGATAGAGGGCGTAGTGCGAGACCTGAAAATAACCATTATATTAAACATAGTTAATTAACGCCTTAATATGGTCTAGTGAAATATTTGAAACCTGGCAGCCCATTTAAAAGGCCTGACAGAATTCTACAACTTAACACGCTATAAAGAGGAGAAAAGAGAAAAAAAAAAAAAAAACACTATGAAAACTCGTGTAATAAACATAGTCACTTGTCTGAAGTGAAAAGCAAGTCAAATGGCATTGTCAGTCTGGAAGTTCGGTTGAAGCGAAAGCTGTAACGGCTTCTGTAGGGTAGGTAGTGGAGCTGTACGCTCCAAGAACGCCTGTAACAATAAACTGAAAAAGAACACATATGAACTATTTGTTCCATTGAACATTATAAAGTATAGGCTAGCGTGTTGTATCCGGGACTACGCTATGAGGTTGTCCTGAAGAGAAGCCTATGGAGTAATATAGGCACGAACTAAAGTTACTGGATATCCAGCACGTCATGGGGGAGCCGGAGGATCACGTGGTCTGGGACGGAGGGTCGCAGGTTGGGGCCTCGAAGTTAGCTTTTTTTTTTTTAAAAAAAAGTCTAATTGGGTGTTATCAGACAATTTTCAGTGGGGGTGTGTACCTCTCCCTATATGATGATGACTAATCATAGGCGGGCAAAAAAAAATTAAAGAAAAGAAGAACATGTCCCCTCCCCAACTTAGAAGAGGTTTCTCACTGTGTGAGATGTAATGATACAGCCCTGATCTTCTGGTCTAACCTGCGTGATTACATACACAACCCTAAACAAGCAGTGTGGGGGAATGGACAGTACAGCAGAGTTTAACTGTGTCAAATTGCAAATCCTTCTGTCAGCTCTCCTCCTCACCTAGCATAGCCACCCCTGCTGTATTGCCCCTTACCAACACTGCCTGTTCGGAGATGTGTCAGTAATCATACTAGTGTCCATTGTATTAAACTCATAATCATATTTCAGTGAGAGCAGAATCTCAATTAATCTTTCAAAGGAGTAGTCCAGAAAAGAGATGTAATTACAGCCCTGATTTCACTGCAGAGTGATTGCAAGTTGCTTGAGCGCAGCTGACATAAGTGGGATTATTGATACAGTCAGTAATCAGGAGAGCTGATAGAAAGGTTTGTAATGTGACACAGCTAACTTCAGATGCGCTTCCTCTTCCCTACACTGACTATGCTGTCAATTACAACCCACACAGATAATAGGAGACTGATAATAATATCAGAGAGGTACATGGTCCAATTGTATCTGATATGTAAACTTTTATGAATTGTAGATATAGCTTAATTGACCATTTAAAACAAAATAGAGGTGCACAAAGAGAGCAGGGAGCCCTAATATGCCTCTGATATGCTCATAGAGAGGTGTGGGCACTGTAGCATAGAATTCATGGCTCTTTAAAAAGTATACTAGTTTTTCAGGATGATAATCTTAATCCATGGGCCATTTGAACCTTTAGCCTAATAGACAGCAAGAAAAGGGAACCTTCAATTTTTCAAATAAAATTTTCCCACTGCCAATACGACTCTTATAGTTACATATATGCTGTCTGACACTAATAAATGGATCTCTGAAAAAATCCAGGAGTACTTGGAGTAATTTCAATATTAATTTTATCTATACCATGTTCTAAATTATTATGCAAATGATATTTTTCTCAGATTTTCCTAAATGGTCGGTGCAAATTACAGTCAGTCTAATAAAATTCATCACCCAATAGAGTATACATCAAATTTTAATGAAGAAACCTCCCAATGATAACAGTATAATCTCCAAAATGAATAAAAACTCAAAATGCACTGTTCCAAATTATTAGGCACCGTAGAATTTCTAAACATTTGATATGTTTTAAAGAACTGAAAATGCTAATTTTTTGAATTAGGAGGTCACATTTACTGAACAAAAAAGCTATTTAACTCCAAAACATCCTAACAGGCCAAGTTACATGTTAAAATGGGAACCCTTCTTTGATATCACCTTCACAATTCTTGCATCCATTGAACTTGTGAGTTTTTGGAGAGTTTCTGCTTGTATTTCTTTGCATGAAGTCAGAATAGCCTCCCAGAGCTGCTGTTTTGATGTGAACTGCCTCCCACCCTCATAGATCTTTTGCTTGATGATACTCCAAAGGTTCTCTATGGGGTTGAGGTCAGGGGAAGATGGTGGCCACACCATAGATTTATCACCTTTTATGCCCATAGCACCCAATCACTCAGAGCTATTCTTTGCAGCATTCTTTGGTGCATTGTCATGCATGAAGATGATTTTGCTTCTGAAGGCACATTTCTGCTTTTAATACAATGGAAGAAAGTTGTTAGTTATAAACTCTATATACTTTGCAGATGTCATTTTCACACCTTCGGGAACCTTAAAGGGCCCTACCAGCTGTTTCCCCATGATTGCGGCCCAAAACATGACACCTCCATCTCCTTGCTGACGTTGCAGCCTTGTTGGGACATGGTGGCCATCCACCAACCATCCACTACTCCATCCATCTGGACAATCCAGGGTTGCTTGACACTCATCAGTAAACAAGACTGTTTGAAAATTAGTCTTCATGTATGTCTGGGCCAATTGCAACCGTTTCTCCTTGTGAACACTGTTTAGGGGTGGCCGAATAGTAGTTTTATGAACCAAAGCAAGCCTTTGAAGGATCCTAGACCTTGAGGTTCGAGGGACTCCAGAGGCACCAGCAGCTTCAAATATCTGTTTGCTGGTTTGTAATGGCTTTTTAGCAGCTGCTCTCTTAATCTGATGAACTTGCCTGGCAGAAACCTTCCTCATTATGCCTTTATCAGCATGAACTCTGTCTGTGCTTAAGGTACCTTCACACTAAACGATATTGCTAGCGATCCGTGACGTTGCAGCGTCCTGGCTAGCGATATCGTTCAGTTTGACACGCAGCAGCGATCAGAATCCTGCTGTGATGTCATTGGTCGGGGCTAGAAGGCCAGAACTTTATTTGGTCGCTGGCTCTCCCGCTGACATCGCTGAATCGGCGTGTGTGACACCGATTCAGCGATGTCTTCGCTGGTAACCAGGGTAAACATCGGGTTACTTAGCGCAGGGCCGCGCTTAGTAACCCGATGTTTACCCTGGTTACCATCCTAAAAGTAAAAAAAAACACTACATACTTACCTTCCGCTGTCTGTCCCCGGCGCTCTGCTTTCCTGTACTGACTGTGAGCACAGCGGCCGGAAAGCAGAGCGGTGACGTCACCGCTCTGCTTTCCGGCCGCTGTGCTCACAGCCAGTACAGAGAAGCAGAGCGCCGGGGACAGACAGCGGAAGGTAAGTATGAAGCGTTTGTTTTTTTTACTTTTAGGATGGTAACCAGGGTAAACATCGGGTTACTAAGCGCGGCCCTGCGCTTAGTAACCCGATGTTTACCCTGGTTACCGGCATCGTTGGTCGCTGGAGAGCGGTCTGTGTGACAGCTCTCCAGCGACCAAACAGCGACGCTGCAGCGATCCGGATCGTTGTCTGGATCGCTGCAGCGTCGTTTAGTGTGAAGGTACCTTTAGATTCAGCCACAAATCTCTTAAAAGTACGACGATCACGCTTAAGTTTTCGGGAAATATCTAATGTTTTCATCCCTTGACCAAGGCATTGCACTATTTGATGGTTTTCGGCAGCAGAGAGATCCTTTTTCTTTCCCGTGTTACTTGAAAACTGTGGCCTGCTTAATAATGTGGAACATCATTTTTAAGTAGTTTTCCTTTAATTAGAATCACCTGGAAAACTAATTATCACATGTGTTTAAGATTGATTTCAGTGATCCATTGAGCCCTGAGACACCATCCATGAGTTTATTTGAAAAACAAAGAATTAAATCTTTATGACACTTAAAACCAATTTGCATAATAATTTGGAACACAGTATATTGTTGCCTTTTGCCGGTATACACAATACAGTAGAAAGCATACGTTTTATACATACAAAATGGTAGGACAAATATCAACATCAAGTCTAAGATGTCAGCCTCAGTAGCATGCAATATAAGAGGAAACATAAGAAAAGCAACACCCTACAAAAATAGTTCCCTCTGTATGTCAAAGAAATACATAAAGCCAAAAACCTAAATATAACTGTGTCTCATTGCAACAGTTGTATAAATCAGGCACATAGCCATGCAGATTGGCTTTTCTATCATTTCTGAATGAATGGGAGTGAGTCGCCCACCAGGGCAGTAGGGATACTCGGTACCAGGTCTGTTCATAATTAAAGGGGATGTCACGGTGGCTGCGACCTGGTCCATGGCCCTGGGCACCCAAACAAAAGGGGAAAGGTCTTTTAAGGGATTTGGAATAGAGTTTGTGTTCGTGACCCCACCTGTTTTGGTTAGAATGGACCGACGCTGCTTATAAGGGTCCTCTGGGGCGATGTTATGGCAGCAAAGATGGTGACGCTTCCCACAGGTGAAGTGGGGTCCCCAGGGCTCCCGGTGTGTTGCGCAGGGATGGTGTATGCTGGCAAATAAATGGAAGACACAGAGTTGTAACGTCCTTACCTGATTTACTAGTGGTAGCAGGGCACAGTCCAGGCTACAAGGAACAGGAGGTGATATGGTCCAGCTGGCCTGGAGGCAAAGGTGATCCCTCTCCCAGGTGAGGTCCATATAGGACCGATAGGATACCAAAGCTCTTCAGCTCCAAGGACGTCCACCCATTTCTTCTGATACATGTTGGCACCAATGACACGGCAAGGAAGGACCTACCGACAATCTGCAAGGACTTTGAAGAGTTGGGGAAGAAAGTAAAAGAACTGGATGCACAGGTAGTTTTTTCTTCTATCCTTCCAGTAGATGGGCATGGCACCAGGAGATGGAACAGGATCCTTGATGCAAACAACTGGCTAAGACGATGGTGCAGACAACAAGGATTTGGATTCCTGGACCACGGTGTGAATTACTGGTATGATGGACTCCTCGCCAGAGACGGACTACACCTCAACAAACCTGGGAAACACACATTCGCCAGAAGACTCGCTACACTCATCAGGAGGGCGTTAAACTAGAAGAAGGGGGGACGGGAAGAAAAACATTAGACTCGAACAAAGACGACCCAGGAAAACATACTCAGAAGGGAGGTAAGAACATTTCTAAAACAATCCACAGTGAGGAGATTGGAACAAAACAAAATCCTCTAAACTGCATGCTCGCAAACGCCAGAAGCCTGACAAACAAGATGGAAGAACTAGAAGCAGAAATATCTACAGGTAACTTTGACATAGTGGGAATAACCGAGACATGGTTAGATGAAAGCTATGACTGGGCAGTTAACTTACAGGGTTACAGTCTGTTTAGAAAGGATCGTAAAAATCGGAGAGGAGGAGGGGTTTGTCTCTATGTAAAGTCTTGTCTAAAGTCCACTTTAAGGGAGGATATTAGCGAAGGGAATGAGGATGTCGAGTCCATATGGGTTGAAATTCATGGAGGGAAAAATGGTAACAAAATTCTCATTGGGGTCTGTTACAAACCCCCAAATATAACAGAAAGCATGGAAAGTCTACTTCTAAAGCAGATAGATGAAGCTGCAACCCATAATGAGGTCCTGGTTATGGGGGACTTTAACTACCCGGATATTAACTGGGAAACAGAAACCTGTGAAACCCATAAAGGCAACAGGTTTCTGCTAATAACCAAGAAAAATTATCTTTCACAATTGGTGCAGAATCCAACCAGAGGAGCAGCACTTTTAGACCTAATACTATCTAATAGACCTGACAGAATAACAAATCTGCAGGTGGTTGGGCATTTAGGAAATAGCGACCACAATATTGTGCAATTTCACCTGTCTTTCACTAGGGGGACTTGTCAGGGAGTCACAAAAACATTGAACTTTAGGAAGGCAAAGTTTGAACAGCTTAGAGATGCCCTTAATCTGGTAGACTGGGACAATATCCTCAGAAATGAGAATACAGATAATAAATGGGAAATGTTTAAGAACATCCTAAATAGGCAGTGTAAGCGGTTTATACCTTGTGGGAATAAAAGGACTAGAAATAGGAAAAACCCAATGTGGCTAAACAAAGAAGTAAGACAGGCAATTAACAGTAAAAAGAAAGCATTTGCACTACTAAAGCAGGATGGCACCATTGAAGCTCTAAAAAACTATAGGGAGAAAAATACTTTATCTAAAAAACTAATTAAAGCTGCCAAAAAGGAAACAGAGAAGCACATTGCTAAGGAGAGTAAAACTAATCCCAAACTGTTCTTCAACTATATCAATAGTAAAAGAATAAAAACTGAAAATGTAGGCCCCTTAAAAAATAGTGAGGAAAGAATGGTTGTAGATGACGAGGAAAAAGCTAACATATTAAACACCTTCTTCTCCACGGTATTCACGGTGGAAAATGAAATGCTAGGTGAAATCTCAAGAAACAATGAAAACCCTATATTAAGGGTCACCAATCTAACCCAAGAAGAGGTGCGAAACCGGCTAAATAAGATTAAAATAGATAAATCTCCGGGTCCGGATGGCATACACCCACGAGTACTAAGAGAACTAAGTAATGTAATAGATAAACCATTATTTCTTATTTTTAGTGACTCTATAGCGACAGGGTCTGTTCCGCAGGACTGGCGCATTGCAAATGTGGTGCCAATATTCAAAAAGGGCTCTAAAAGTGAACCTGGAAATTATAGGCCAGTAAGTCTAACCTCTATTGTTGGTAAAATATTTGAAGGGTTTCTGAGGGATGTTATTCTGGATTATCTCAATGAGAATAACTGTTTAACTCCATATCAGCATGGGTTTATGAGAAATCGCTCCTGTCAAACCAATCTAATCAGTTTTTATGAAGAGGTAAGCTATAGACTGGACCACGGTGAGTCATTGGACGTGGTATATCTCGATTTTTCCAAAGCGTTTGATACCGTGCCGCACAAGAGGTTGGTACACAAAATGAGAATGCTTGGTCTGGGGGAAAATGTGTGTAAATGGGTTAGTAACTGGCTTAGTGATAGAAAGCAGAGGGTGGTTATAAATGGTATAGTCTCTAACTGGGTCGCTGTGACCAGTGGGGAACCGCAGGGGTCAGTATTGGGACCTGTTCTCTTCAACATATTCATTAATGATCTGGTAGAAGGTTTACACAGTAAAATATCGATATTTGCAGATGATACAAAACTATGTAAAGCAGTTAATACAAGAGAAGATAGTATTCTGCTACAGATGGATCTGGATAAGTTGGAAACTTGGGCTGAAAGGTGGCAGATGAGGTTTAACAATGATAAATGTAAGGTTATACACATGGGAAGAGGGAATCAATATCACCATTACACACTGAACGGGAAACCACTGGGTAAATCTGACAGGGAGAAGGACTTGGGGATCCTAGTTAATGATAAACTTACCTGGAGCAGCCAGTGCCAGGCAGCAGCTGCCAAGGCAAACAGGATCATGGGGTGCATTAAAAGAGGTCTGGATACACATGATGAGAGCATTATACTGCCTCTGTACAAATCCCTAGTTAGACCGCACATGGAGTACTGTGTCCAGTTTTGGGCACCGGTGCTCAGGAAGGATATAATGGAACTAGAGAGAGTACAAAGGAGGGCAACAAAATTAATAAAGGGGATGGGAGAACTACAATACCCAGATAGATTAGCGAAATTAGGATTATTTAGTCTAGAAAAAAGACGACTGAGGGGCGATCTAATAACCATGTATAAGTATATAAGGGGACAATACAAATATCTCGCTGAGGATCTGTTTATACCAAGGAAGGTGATGGGCACAAGGGGGCATTCTTTGCGTCTGGAGGAGAGAAGGTTTTTCCACCAACATAGAAGAGGATTCTTTACTGTTAGGGCAGTGAGAATCTGGAATTGCTTGCCTGAGGAGGTGGTGATGGCGAACTCAGTCGAGGGGTTCAAGAGAGGCCTGGATGTCTTCCTGGAGCAGAACAATATTGTATCATACAATTATTAGGTTCTGTAGAAGGACGTAGATCTGGGGATTTATTATGATGGAATATAGGCTGAACTGGATGGACAAATGTCTTTTTTCGGCCTTACTAACTATGTTACTATGTTACTATGTTACATATGCCTTCCTACTCACGCTCGTATGCTAGGTCCTTGCTGCCTGTGGCTTCCGTACAAAATCTTCTCTCTCCTGTCCTGGGATAGTTACCCATATGGTGAGCAGTGTGAGCCTTTTTATAGGGTCTCTATCACGACCCGGGCTCCTAGTGTACTGCAGCACCTTCAGGTGTAGGTGCGGGCAAATTACATAAAGTCCTATGCCCTCCGGTTCTGCCGTGCGACCTGGAGTACAACACTGCCTCGGGCTCCCGGTGCCGATTTCTGCGCTTCGGCTCAGAGGGTGCCCGGTCACAGTTCCCCTCTAAGCCCTTTCCTGCTCCTGTGCTACTTTCCTCTGATGCTCACTACAATCCAACCCTTCAGATTATCTTCCTTTCCGGGAGCTGCAGTTCAGTCCTGGCTGCACGGCCCCACTGTCTGCTCTCAGTCCTCACTCTTCCACTGTCTCTACAGACTGTTCTAATTCCTCCTCCAGACCAGATGAGTTTATTCTTCTAACTTTGTGTATGCAAATTGCCTCTTCAGAGAGGAAAAAGACGGATTCTAGTATCACACATTGGAAGTAGCAACCAAAAAAAAGTCAGTATCAACCCTATAAATGGCCTTTACAAATGAGTTAGGATAAAAAAGCCAAACCAGTAACTCTGCTTGCAGATATGTTTTAGGGTATTTTCCCCTCACCCAGGCAAAGCAGGGGAACTAATTTGGGTGGATGAGAGGCCTCTGAAAGGGGTAAACTTTCTCCTTGTGGAGAGTGCCAAGTCAACATAAGGAGACTTATAAACTCTGCAATGATCCCCTGGGAATTTAAATATGCAAATACCTGCTTCAGAGAGTGAGATATAAGTCTTCTTATGCCACCTTGGCACTTTCCACGGGTAGACATTTTACCCTTAGGTCCCCTATCTCTCTCAGCCAAATTGTTCTTCTGCTTTGCATTGATTAGGGCCCCCAAAATATTTGCCTGCAAATTGAGTTTCTTAGGCTATGTTCACACTTGCATTGTGCGGTGCTGCGTCGGCGACGCAACGCACAGCGCAAATGTGAACGCATGCACAACGCAGCATTTTGTGACACATGCGTTCACTTTTTCATGGTTTTGGGTGCAGAAAAAACTGCATCATGCCGCTTCCTCTGCGCCCTGACGCATGTGCTGCAGTGACGCATGCATCACAAAACGCAAGTGCAACGCATGTCCATGCACCCCCCATGTTAAATATAGGGGCGCATGACGCATGCGTCGCCGCGGTTGCGACCGACGCAACACAAATTTGAAAGTAGCCTTATTTGGCTTTAAGTCGCCTTCAAGGGCCGTGGGGTACTCAGTACCGGGTCCGGTACTTAAAGGTGATGTCATGGTGGCTGCAACACGGTGGCGCCCAAGTTAAAGGGAATGTCTTTAAAGGGGTTTGAATAAAGTTTGTGTTTGTGATACCACCTGTGGCATTCGGTCAGTGGGGACCGACGCTGCTTAAAGGGGTCCCTGGGGTGATGTTATGGCAGGTAAGATGGTATAACTTCCCACAGGAGAAGTTGGTCCCCAGGGCTCCTGGTGTATAGATGAGGATGGTTAGTGGTGTAGTAAAGAACTGAGGACACAGGCCAGGTTTGCAGTCTATTTACCTGGTTTACTGAAAGCTACAGGCAACCGCAGTCCAGGGCACCAGACCACAGGTACAGGCAGGGTCCGGCTGGCTTGGAAGCGAGTTCAGAGTCCCTTTTATCAGGTAGAGTTGAAAGCCTTCCTACTAGCGCTTTGGTGTAGTCCCTTGCTGCCTGTGGCTTCTATGACTATGAAGGTCCTCACAGTTGTCTCTGTCCTCCTGAAAGTAGGGACACAAACCCGTATGACAGTTGGCTCAAGCCTTTTTACAGGGTCTCTATCACAACCCGGGCTCTATGCACCACTGTGTCTCCTGGGTATTAGGGCGGACAGGTTACGTTTAGTCCAGCTGTCCTGCCAGTTTCACCTGTAAGTCTTGGAGTCCCGCACAACCTCAGTCTTCCAGTTACCGGGATCTGCGCTCTACAGGGAGTTAGCCCAATCGCAGCTGTCCTCCCCAGGTGTCACTATCCTGTGCTTCACTCTCCTGCACGCTCTTCTACAAATCTGTTTGTCTTTCTGTGTTATCTCTGTCCAGGAGCTGCAGCTCTGTCATGGTTGCACGGCTCCTCAATCCTTTATCTCTCTTTCTGCCAGGAGCTGCAGACTCCCATGTCTGCTCAGCTATAATCCTTCCTTATCGGCTCCGCCTAAGCTGATGTTCCTTGACAAGCTCCTCTCTGGCATTCCCTGACAGGAATTCTCTAACTGACTTTCCCTCCAGATGAGAATATTTATATAGGGGTGCCACCCACAAGCTGGATCAGAGCTCCCCCTTCTGACCTGGAGTGTGAACATGTTGTTTGCTTGTGTTTACCTGGTGAAAGAGATCTTCCTTCACTTCCAAGCATGACATCACTCTCCCCGTGAGGAAAGCAATGCCACTGTAACAACCAGGACCCTGGGGTGTTACAGCTTCATATTCTTTTTCATGTAGCAAGGCTCTTTAGACGGTCAATATTAACGTTTAGGACTGCTACCTGTAAAAAGTGGCACTAGAGTTCCTGTCATCTTCCTCTCTGAAGAGGTTATTTGCTTATATAAAGGGGTTGTCCGCTGCTAGGACAACCCCTTGTCATTCTGAATGTTTGCCCCTGTGAAAATAAAACCACTTATTCTCACCTCATGTGTGGGCGCTGTTCTAACGATGTTGGCACTCCCGTTCCGGGACTCATGTGGGGTTGTTATGACATGTGAGCGCTGCACCCAGTTAGCGATGGCATCACTGTCCCCGACTTTGGACATATTAGTAATCAAGAGAAATTGTCTCTCACTCCCTCTTGATTACATATATGTCTGAAGGCGGGGAAAGCTACATCAGCAGTGATTTCCAGAGGAGCACTCCAAGTCTCCTTACGCTGACTTGGTGCTCTTCACAAGGAAAAACCTTTTCCAACTTCATGGTAACAGATTGGGGAAGGCCCTTTTCTGTTCCAGCATAGCTTTTCCCCAGTGGAAGGTCCATATAGGCATAGTAGGGCAAGTTTGGTGTGGAAGAACCTGACCGGGTGCACAGAGCACAGACCTCAACCCCCATACAAAACATTTGGGACAAACTAGAACGGAGCTTACTATCCAGGCCCCTTGTCCGGTATCACTGTCCGACCTCACAAATACTGTGCTGGATGAATAGGCAAAAATCCCTACAGACACAATCCAAAATCTTGTACAAAACTTGTGGAATCTATCTTAGCCGCAAATAGGGGGATGATTGCAAAGTCATGTCTATAGATTTAGCACGGGATGTCATAAAAGCTCCTATAGCTTCATATTGTAAAGACTCCAATATTTTTGTCTATATATATATATATATATATATATATATAGATAGATAGATAGAGAGAGAGTGAGAGAGGAGATTTACAGCACAAGACAATGGCAGAGTGTGAATCGGCAATGTAGAGAATGATGACAGTTCATTGATAAATAATGTCAGTGTTGTGGGAACATAATACCAATGTTGCTGGAGAGAAACATTGCTTAAAAGGAACCTGTCATATTGAATATGCAGTATCATCTGCTAGCGGCATATTATAAAGCAAGAGGAGCTGACAAGATTGATATGTAGGTTTTCAGGAAAATATTTTCTATTTGTACTAGTATAACTGGTATTTTATTCAATGAAATCCCTTATTTTTTGCTGAGCAGTCCAGTGAGCAGTCCTCATCAGTAGAGTTGAGCGACCTTGACCTTTTTAGAGTCGAGCCGGGTTTTGCGAAACCCGACTATGTCCAAAGTCGGGTCGAGTGAAATCGGCCGATTATGACGTAAAGTCGGGATCGACCGAAACACGAAACCCAATGCAAGTCAATGGGGCAGCATAGTCGGCAGTGAGTGGGGGCCAGGAAAACACCTAGAGTGGCCATTTTAATGTCAAAACCATCCATTCTTCTTAATGAAGCTTGTCAAGCGTAATTTACCTTATAATAATTGGAAGGCATTTGAAATTGGGGGTCATTTGGCTAAAGTTGTGGGGGGTAGGGCTGGTTCAAGTAATTAGTGGGCCCAGGAAATCTGGACCACGTCACGGCAGTGGAGCAGGGAGAGGTAAGTATTTCAACTTTGCAAGTGCTGTGAACCTGAGCAAGCAGGGGGGGCCCACTCGTTGGCATTGGCACTGGCACAGGGCCCCTCAAAGTACAGCGGTGTGTTTGCACGGCGGGGGCGCCTCCCACCGGCAGCAACACTTTTGCGTACTATGAGAGGCCCTGTGCCAGTGACGTCGCCAACTAGTATTCCTCCCCCCACCTGATGAAGGAACCTGCACTTTCATCTGCACCTTCCTCTTTGTCCCCGTGTAAGGTGGTATGGTATGCGGGAAGAGCAACCTGACTTTCAGCAGGGTCACAATGTTGTTGTGTAGCGTGCACGGGGAATGTTGCGTTATGGGTCAATGTACCAGCAGACTCATCTATCACTGGCTGGGCAATGGGCACGATGAAGTGGAAACACAGATATAGGCCCAAAGAAGAAAGTGGGCTAAATGCAGTTCAAAATTGGTAACACAGGAATAACCAGGGGGCATTGCAGTGGAGGACAACTGGAATGAGAGGCTGACACAGAGAGTAGGGCCAAATCAGTAAGTAGTCGAAATGCAGTTCAAAATTGGCAACCGTAGTAAACAGGCGGCACAGCTTTGTTCAGTGGAGGAGAACAGCAAGGAGTGGCAGACACCGATAGTAGGCCCCAAACCAACTAGTACGCCAAATGCAGTTGTTCCATTTAACCACAATTTAATGAGAGCCTGAAGATAGAAGCTCAGGAAAGGCAACCTGGGGAACACCTTGGAGTGTAACACACCATCTCTCTCCACCCCATACCCATTTTGTATGGCCTAATGCAGTGTACTTTTCTACAACTACTAAACGAGAGTCGGAAGACCGAAGCAATGGCAAGGAAACCTGGGGAACACCTTAGAGTGTAACACACCCTCTCTCTACACCCCATACCCAATTTGAAGGCCTAATGCAGTGTAGTTTCCAAGAACTACTAAACGAGAGCCGGAAGATCGAAGCTCAGGAAAGGCAACCTGGGGAACACCTTGGAGTGTAACACACCCTCTCGCTACACCCCATACCCAATTTGAAGGCCTAATGCAGCGTAGTTTCCAACAACTACTAAACGAGAGCCGGAAGATCGAAGCTCAGGAAAGGCAACCTGGGGAACACCTTGGAGTGTAACACACCCTCTCTCTACACCCCATACCCAATTTGAAGGCCTAATGCAGTGTAGTTTCCAAGAACTACTAAACGAGAGCCGGAAGATCGAAGCTCAGGAAAGGCAACCTGGGGAACACCTTGGAGTGTAACACACCCTCTCGCTACACCCCATACCCAATTTGAAGGCCTAATGCAGCGTAGTTTCCAACAACTACTAAACGAGAGCCGGAAGATCGAAGCTCAGGAAAGGCAACCTGGGGAACACCTTGGAGTGGAACACACCATCTCTCTACACCCCATACCCAATTTGAAGGCCTAATGCAGAGTAGTTTCCAAGAACTACTAAACGAGAGCCGGAAGATCGAAGCTCAGGAAAGGCAACCTGGGGAACACCTTGGAGTGTAACACAACGTCTCTCTACACGACGGAAGGGCTGATTCTTAGGAAGGAAGGCTGTTGGAAATAAGCATTGCGCGTCCGAGGGTGATTATATTCTTATTAGGTATATACTCACCCTCGGACGCGCCCTGCTTCTTTATTTGGAATGAATGTTTATTTGCAATGTGGTGTTGACTTTCTCTATTATTTTGGTAATTAATGATTTTATTATTTTCATTATTTTGCATCTTCTCGGCAATAATATAAAGAAGACGCGACAGGACAACACTCGGTGGATGCCATATGTGTGTTTTCAATTTAAAAAAACTTTCAGTTAACTACTTGCAGGAGAAAGTAATTGTAGCTGGTGGCCATTTTTAGTACTGTACCAGATTAGAGTTGTGTGTTTGTTTTTAATGTTAAAATGTCTGCATTTGATATCTCACCAGTATTTTCTTTTTTATAAGCAAAATACTTATTTTTATATTTTCTGATGTTGGTTCCAGGGGTACACGGCCAGCAGTGCCCTGGTCAGTGTAGTAGTAGTTGAAAGAATGGACCGCAGACAGGCATCGAAGGCCTAAAATAATAACACATGGCTGTAGGCAATTTTAAATTGGTTCCAGGGGTACACGGACAGCAGTGGTGTGGTCAGTGGAGGCCTAGTGGAAGGAGTGACCGCAGACAGGCATCGAAGGCCTAAAATAATAACACATGGCTGTAGGCAATTTTAAATTGGTTCCAGGGGTACACGGACAGCAGTGGTGTGGTCAGTGGAGGCCTAGTGGAAGGAGTGACCGCAGACAGGCATCGAAGGCCTAAAATAATAACACATGGCTGTAGGCAATTTTAAATTGGTTCCAGGGGTACACGGGCAGCAGTGACCTGGTCAGTGTAGTAGTAGTTGAAAGAATGGACCGCAGACAGGCATCGAAGGCCTAAAATAAAAAAATTGGGCTGGCTGTAGGCAATTTTAAATTGGTTCCAGGGGTACACGGGCAGCAGTGACCTGGTCAGTGTAGTAGTAGTTGAAAGAATGGACCGCAGACAGGCATCGAAGGCCTAAAATAAAAAAATTGGGCTGGCTGTAGGCAATTTTAAATTGGTTCCAGGGGTACACGGGCAGCAGTGACCTGGTCAGTGTAGTAGTAGTTGAAAGAATGGACCGCAGACAGGCATCGAAGGCCTAAAATAAAAAAATTGGGCTGGCTGTAGGCAATTTTAAATTGGTTCCAGGGGTACACGGGCAGCAGTGGTGTGGTCAGTGGAGGCCTAGTGGAAGGAGTGACCGCAGACAGGCATCGAAGGCCTAAAATAATAACACATGGCTGTAGGCAATTTTAAATTGGTTCCAGGGGTACACGGGCAGCAGTGACCTGGTCAGTGTAGTAGTAGTTGAAAGAATGGACCGCAGACAGGCATCGAAGGCCTAAAATAAAAAAATTGGGCTGGCTGTAGGCAATTTTAAATTGGTTCCAGGGGTACACGGGCAGCAGTGACCTGGTCAGTGTAGTAGTAGTTGAAAGAATGGACCGCAGACAGGCATCGAAGGCCTAACATAACAAACTTGGGCTGGCTGTAGGCACTTTTAAATTGGTTCCAGGGGTACACGGGCAGCAGTGACCTGGTCAGTGTAGTAGTAGTTGAAAGAATGGACCGCAGACAGGCATCGAAGGCCTAAAATAAAAAAATTGGGCTGGCTGTAGGCAATTTTAAATTGGTTCCAGGGGTACACGGGCAGCAGTGACCTGGTCAGTGTAGTAGTAGTTGAAAGAATGGACCGCAGACAGGCATCGAAGGCCTAAAATAATAACACATGGCTGTAGGCAATTTTAAATTGGTTCCAGGGGTACACGGACAGCAGTGGTGTGGTCAGTGGAGGCCTAGTGGAAGGAGTGACCGCAGACAGGCATCGAAGGCCTAAAATAATAACACATGGCTGTAGGCAATTTTAAATTGGTTCCAGGGGTACACGGGCAGCAGTGACCTGGTCAGTGTAGTAGTAGTTGAAAGAATGGACCGCAGACAGGCATCGAAGGCCTAAAATAAAAAAATTGGGCTGGCTGTAGGCAATTTTAAATTGGTTCCAGGGGTACACGGGCAGCAGTGACCTGGTCAGTGTAGTAGTAGTTGAAAGAATGGACCGCAGACAGGCATCGAAGGCCTAAAATAAAAAAATTGGGCTGGCTGTAGGCAATTTTAAATTGGTTCCAGGGGTACACGGGCAGCAGTGACCTGGTCAGTGTAGTAGTAGTTGAAAGAATGGACCGCAGACAGGCATCGAAGGCCTAACATAACAAAATTGGGCTGACTGTAGGCACTTTTAAATTGGTTCCAGGGTAACACGGCCAGCAGTGGCCTGGTCAGTGTAGTAGTTGTAGAAAGAAGGGACCGCAGACAGGCTTCGAAGGCCTAACATAACAAAAATGTCAAAACAATGGTATTGTCAGTGCCAGGCATTGAAGGATGTCAGCGGCTAGACTACACATTGGTGAAGCTGTGAGAGATAATTTTGCTAGTGGTAGAGCACTGTTTGAGCTGGGGGGGGGAACTGTCTTGTGGCCGGCGGTACAGGCACAGGGCCCCTCATATTACAACGGTGTGTCTGACGTTGGGTGCGCACCACCACCGCCAGAGACACTTTATTGTACTATGAGGGACCCAGTGGCAGTGCCGTCGACCAAAAGCGGCCACACCCACCTCTTCAGACAAACAGCACTCTCAAGGGTCCAAGCGCAAAGTGGCGATAGCACGGCCCCGTGTGGGGAGTTTGGCCATTTCGTGAGGTGGAAACATGTCGTATGCTGGACAATCAGGTGAAGAAAATTACGAGATTGGAAAAGTCATTCAGAATAGTCCACAGGCAAGACCTTTTCATAGGAAAGCTAGGTGTCAGCCGGGCAGGGTGGGGCAAAAGATTTTGAAATCCAGTTGTGGTTCATTTTAATGAAGGTTAGATCATCTACATTTTGGGTAGCCAGACGAGTCCTTTTTTCTGTTAGTATTGAACCTGCAGCACTGAATACTCTTTCTGATAGGACACTAGCTGCCGGGCAAGCAAGCTCCTGCAATGCATATTCTGCCAATTCTGGCCAGGTGTCTAATTTGGATGCCCAGTAATCAAATGGGAATGACGGTTGAGGGAGAACGTCGATAAGGGATGAAAAATAGTTTGTAACCATACTGGACAAATGTTGTCTCCTGTCACTTTGAATTGATGCTGCAGTACCTGTCCTGTCTGCGGTCATAGAAAAATCACTCCACAACCTGGTCAGAAAACCCCTCTGTCCAACGCCACTTCTGATTTCTGCCCCTCTAACACCTCTGGTCTGCTGGCCCCTGGAGCTCGTGTGAGAACGATCACGGGCGCTGTGTGCAGGGAATGCCAGAAGCAAACGGTCAACAAGAGTTGATTGTTTTGTTGCTAATATTAGTTCCAAGTTCTCATGTGGCATAATATTTTGCAATTTGCCTTTATAGCGAGGATCAAGGAGGCAGGCCAACCAGTAATCGTCATCGTTCATCATTTTTGTAATGCGTGTGTCCCTTTTGAGGATACGCAAGGCATAATCCGCCATGTGGGCCAAAGTTCCCGTTGTCAAATCTGCGGTTGTGCTTGGTTGAGGGGCAGTTGCAGGCAAATCTACGTCACTTGTGTCCCTCAAAAAACCAGAACCCGGCCTTGCCACGCCACCAATTTCCCGTGCCCCCGGGAAAGCTTCCTCATTAAAAATATACTCATCCCCATCATCCTCCTCATCCTCCACCTCCTCTTCGCCCGGTACCTCGTCATGTACACTGCCCTGACCAGACAATCGCTGACTGTCATCAAGGCTTTCCTCTTCCTCTGGTGCAGACGCCTGATCCTTTATGTGCGTCAAACTTTGCATCAGCAGACGCATTAGGGGGATGCTCATGCTTATTATGGCGTTGTCTGCACTAACCAGCCGTGTGCATTCCTCAAAACACTGAAGGACTTGACACATGTCTTGAATCTTCGACCACTGCACACCTGACAACTCCATGTCTGCCATCCTACTGCCTGCCCGTGTATGTGTATCCTCCCACAAAAACATAACAGCCCGCCTCTGTTCGCACAGTCTCTGAAGCATGTGCAGTGTTGAGTTCCACCTTGTTGCAACGTCTATGATTAGGCGATGCTGGGGAAGGTTCAAAGAACGCTGATAGGTCTGCATACGGCTGGAGTGTACAGGCGAACGGCGGATATGTGCGCAAAGTCCACGCACTTTGAGGAGCAGGTCGGATAACCCCGGATAACTTTTCAGGAAGCACTGCACCACCAGGTTTAAGGTGTGAGCCAGGCAAGGAATGTGTTTCAGTTGGGAAAGGGAGATGGCAGCCATGAAATTCCTTCCGTTATCACTCACTACCTTGCCTGCCTCAAGATCTACAGTGCCCAGCCACGACTGCGTTTCTTGCTGCAAGAACTCGGACAGAACTTCCGCGGTGTGTCTATTGTCGCCCAAACACTTCATAGCCAATACAGCCTGCTGACGTATGCCAGTAGCTGCCCCATAATGGGAGACCTGGTGTGCAACAGTGGCAGGTGCGGATGGAGTGTTTGTGCGACTGCGGTCTGTGGACGAGCTCTTGCTTCTGCAGGAGGACGAGGAGGAGGAGGAGGAGGGGGTGCGAACGGCTACAGACAACTGTTTACTAGACCGTGGGCTAGGCAGAACTGTCCCAAACTTGCTGTCCCCTGTGGACCCTGAATCCACCACATTTACCCAGTGTGCCGTGATGGACACGTAACGTCCCTGGCCATGCCTACTGGTCCATGCATCTGTTGTCAGGTGCACCTTTGTGCTCACAGATTGCCTGAGTGCATGGACGATGCGCTCTTTAACATGCTGGTGGAGGGCTGGGATGGCTTTTCTGGAAAAAAAGTGTCGACTGGGTAGCTCGTAGCGTGGTACAGCGTAGTCCATCAGGTCTTTGAAAGCTTCGCTTTCAACTAACCGGTAGGGCATCATCTCTAACGAGATTAGTCTAGCTATGTGGGCGTTCAAACCCTGTGTACGCGGATGCGAGGCTAAGTATTTCCTTTTTCTAACCATAGTCTCATGTAGGGTGAGCTGGACTGGAGAGCTGGAGATCGTGGAACTAGCGGGGGTGCCGGTGGACATGGCAGACTGAGAGACGGTGGGAGATGGTATTGTTGCCGCCGGTGCCCTAGATGCAGTGTTTCCTACTACGAAACTGGTGATTCCCTGACCCTGACTGCTTTGGCCTGGCAAAGATACCTGCACAGATACAGCAGGTGGTGCGCTAAATGGTGGTCCTACACTGCCGGAAGGGATGTTGCGTTGATGACTAGCTTCATTGGCCGAGGGTGCAACAACCTTAAGGGACGTTTGGTAGTTAGTCCAAGCTTTCAAATGCATGGTGGTTAAATGTCTATGCATGCAACTAGTATTGAGACTTTTCAGATTCTGACCTCTGCTTAAGGAAGTAGAACATTTTTGACAGATGACTTTGCGCTGATCAATTGGATGTTGTTTAAAAAAATGCCAGACTGCACTCTTTCTAGCATCGGATACCTTTTCAGGCATTGCAGACTGAGCTTTAACCGGATGGCCACGCTGTCCTCCACCAGGTTTTGGCTTTGCCACGCGTTTTGGGCAAGATACGGGCCCGGCAGATGGAACCTGTGGCGATGTTGATGCCTGCTGCGGCCCCTCCTCCTCCTCTGCTTCAGAACTGCTGCCGCCTGCACCCTGTTCCCCCAATGGCTGCCAATCGGGGTCAAGAACTGGGTCATCTAATAACTCTTCTTGTACCTCCTGCGCAACTTCGTCTGTGTCACCGTGTCGTTCGGTGGTATAGCGTTCGTGATGGGGCAACATAGTCTCATCAGGGTCTGATTCTTGATCAGCACCCTGCGAGGGCAATGTTGTGGTCTGAGTCAAAGGACCAGCATAGTAGTCTGGCTGTGGCTGTGCGTCAGTGCACTCCATGTCAGATTCAATTTGTAATGGGCATGGACTGTTAACTGCTTCACTTTCTAAGCCAGGGACGGTATGTGTAAAGAGCTCCATGGAGTAACCCGTTGTGTCGCCTGCTGCATTCTTCTCTGTTGTTGTTTTTGCTGAAGAGGACAAGGAAGTGACTTGTCCCTGACCGTGAACATCCACTAACGACGCGCTGCTTTTACTTTTACCAGTTTCACGAGATGAGGCAAAAGAGCTAGAGGCTGAGTCAGCAAGATAAGCCAAAACTTGCTCTTGCTGCTCCGGCTTTAAAAGCGGTTTTCCTAATCCCAGAAAAGGGAGCGTTCGAGGCCTTGTGTAGCCGGACGACGAACCTGGCTCCACAGCTCCAGACTTAGGTGCAATATTTTTTCCCCCACGACCACCTGATGCTCCACCACTACCACTACCCTCATTACCAGCTGACAATGAACGCCCCCGGCCACGACCTCTTCCACTAGACTTCCTCATTGTTTTAAAAACGTAACCAAACTAACGTTATTTGTTGCAGTCACACAACTTACACGGTGAGCTATAACTTCTGTATGATTTAGCTACCCCTTTACAGGTTGGTGAGACCACAGCGAAAATCAGGCCCAATGTTACACACTCTTTTTTTGGTGGCTGCAAATTAGAGAGATGCCCCACACGCAGGACTGTCACTGAAGCACAAATGTTAATATTAATGTCACACTATTATTTTTTTTTTATTTTTATTTTTTTCAGGAACACTTTAGAAACCCCCCAAAAAAAAAAAAATAGATTTTTGCAGGGAGAATTTAGAAAACAAATGTAACAAACTATATGCTTTCTATGGGCCACTGAGTGAGAGATGACGCACACAGGAATCAGGAGTGGCACACAAGCCCAGAGGCCAATATTTTTCTACCAATGATTGATGGAGTTATTTTCTCTGGTAGATTTTGGAACCCAAATCAAGGAAAAAAAATGTAGGCTTTCTATGGACCACAATTGGAGAGAGAGAGAGAGAGAGATGGCACACCCAGGAGTCAAGACTGGCACACAAGCAGAAAGGCCAATATTAATCTCCCACTGTTTTTTTTGGTTGTTTTTTTTTTTTTTTTTTTCAGGGAGACTTTAGAAAAAAAAATAATAAAAAAAATATGATTTTATCAGGAAGAATTTAGAAACCAAATAAAATAAAATGATTTTTTCAGGGAGAATTTAGAAAACAAATAAAACCAAAAATAGGCGTTCTATGGCCCACTGACTGAGAGATGACGCACCCAGGAGTCAAGACTGGCACACAAGCAGAAAGGCCAATATTAATCTCCCACTGTTTTTTTTGGTTGTTTTTTTTTTTTTTTTTTCAGGGAGACTTTAGAAAAAAAAATAATAAAAAAAATATGATTTTATCAGGAAGAATTTAGAAACCAAATAAAATAAAATGATTTTTTCAGGGAGAATTTATAAAACAAATAAAACCAAAAATAGGCGTTCTATGGCCCACTGACTGAGAGATGACGCACCCAGGAGTCAAGACTGGCACACAAGCAGAAAGGCCAATATTAATCTCCCACTGTTTTTTTTTTTTTTTTTCAGGGAGACTTTAGAAAAAAAAATAATAAAAAAAATATGATTTTATCAGGAAGAATTTAGAAACCAAATAAAATAAAATAATTTTTTCAGGGAGAATTTAGAAAACAAATAAAACCAAAAATAGGCGTTCTATGGCCCACTGACTGAGAGATGACGCACACAGGAGTCAGGAGTGGCACACAAACCCAGAGGCCAATATTTTTCTACCAATGATTGATGTAGTTATTTTCTCTGGTAGATTTTAGAACCCAAATCAAGGAAAAAAAATATAGGCTTTCTATGGACCACAATTGGAGAGAGAGAGAGAGAGAGAGAGAGAGAGAGAGAGAGAGAGAGAGATGGCACACCCAGGAGTCAAGACTGGCACACAAGCAGAAAGGCCAATATTAATCTCCCACTGTTTTTTTGGTTGTTTTTTTTTTTTTTTTTTTTCAGGGAGACTTTAGAAATAAAAATAATAAAAAAAATATGATTTTATCAGGAAGAATTTAGAAACCAAATAAAATAAAATGATTTTTTCAGGGAGAATTTAGAAAACAAATAAAACCAAAAATATGCGTTCTATGGCCCACTGACTGAGAGAGAGAGAGAGATGGAACGCTTAGTACTGGCACACAAGCCCAAAGGGCAATATTAATCTCCCTTTTTTTTTCCAGGGAGAATTTCTGAAACCCAAAAAAAAAATAAAATAGGCTTTCTATGGCCCACTATTTGTGAGAGAGATGGGACGCTCAGGACTGGCACAGATGGCACGCTCAGGACTGGCACAGAAGCCCAGAGGCCAATATTAATCTCCCTTTTTTTCTGGGAGAATTTATAAAACCAAAAAAATATTTAAATAGGCTTTCTATGGCCCACTATTTGTGAGAGAGATGGCACGCTCAGGACTGGCACAGATGGCACGCTCACAACTGGCACAGAAGCCCAGAGGCCAATATTAATCTCCCTTTTTTTCTGGGAGAATTTATAAAACCAAAAAAATATTTAAATAGGCTTTCTATGGCCCACTATTTGTGAGAGAGATGGCACGCTCAGGACTGGCACAGATGGCACGCTCACAACTGGCACACAAGCCCAGAGGCCAATATTAATCTCCCTTTTTTCAGGGAAAATTTATAAAACCAAAAAAAAAATTAAATAGGCTTTCTATGGCCCACTATTTGTGAGAGAGATGGCACGCTCAGGACTGGCACAGATGGCACGCTCACAACTGGCACACAAGCCCAGAGGCCAATATTAATCTCCCTTTTTTCAGGGAAAATTTATAAAACCAAAAAAAAAATTAAATAGGCTTTCTATGGCCCACTATTTGTGAGAGAGATGGGACGCTCAGGACTGGCACAGATGGCACGCTCAGGACTGGCACAGAAGCCCAGAGGCCAATATTAATCTCCCTTTTTTTCAGGGAGAATTTATAAAACCCAAAAAAAAATAAAATAGGCTTTCTATGGCCCACTATTTGTGAGAGAGATGGCACACTCAGGACTGGCACACAAGCCCAAAGGCCAATATTAATCTCCCACTGTATTTTTATCAGGGAGAATTTATACACCCCACAAAAAAAAATACAGAAAAATGAAAAGGCTTTCTATGGCCCACTATGTGAGAGAGATGGCACACACAGGGATGGCACTCTAGCAGAAATGCCAAATTGCCAATCTTAATCTCCCACCAAAAAAAAAAAAAAAAAAAAAACAGGGAATGTCCTACAATTACTATCTCCCTGCCTGCAGTAATCTCAGCCAGGTATGGCAGGCAGCTACTATCTCCCTGCCTGCAGTAATCTCAGCCAGGTATGGCAGGCAGCAATAAGGAGTGGACTGATGCACAAATGAAATAAAAAGTGTGGACAAACAAAAAAGATAGCTGTGCAGAAAGGAAGGAACAAGAGGATTTGTGCTTTGAAAAAAGCAGTTGGTTTGCACAGCGGCGTACACACAGCAATGCAGCTATCAGGGAGCCTTCTAGGGCAGCCCAATGAGCTACAGCGCTGAGGGGAAAAAAAAAAAAAAAAAAAATTCCACTGTCCCTGCACACCGAGGGTGGTGTTGGACAGTGCAAATCGCTGCAGCACAAGCGGTTTTGTGGTTAATGGACCCTGCCTAACGCTATCCCTGCTTCTGACAAAGCGGCAGCAACCTCTCCCTAAGCTCAGATCAGCAGCAGTAAGATGGCGGTCGGCGGGAACGCCTCTTTATAGCCCCTGTGACGTCGCAGACAGCAAGCCAATCACTGCAATGCCCTTCTCTAAGATGGTGGGGACCAGGACCTATGTCATCACGCTGCCCACACTCTGCGTTTACCTTCATTGGCTGAGAAATGGCGCTTTTCGCGTCATTGAAACGCGACTTTGGCGCGAAAGTCGCGTACCGCATGGCCGACCCCGCACAGGGGTCGGATCGGGTTTCATGAAACCCCGACTTAGCCAAAAGTCGGCGACTTTTGAAAATGTTCGACCCGTTTCGCTCAACCCTACTCATCAGTGATTGTCAGTCTTCTCCGCATAAGTGTGCATACAGATAGCTGTCAATCACTAATTGGGACCTATTCACACCTATGCCCAGAATAAGCAGGGATTTCAATAAAGTAAACGTTATACTGAATTTTTTTCCCGCAACCTATCATCTTTTCTTCTACCCCAGCTCTAATACATTCTCCCCACAGATAGGACTGTATATACACTATTAGATCCCCTTCACATGTCCGTTTTGAATGTTCGTATGTGGTCTGTTGTTAAGGACCGCAAATACAGACATACACACACCCATTGCATTGATATCAGGTTTTTCACACGGACCGTGTGTCCATGTGAAAAACCCTCAGACATGTCCTTTTTTTTAATGCAGCATGGGCAAAATGTGTGCTGCACACTTGCACACTGATGACACACAAATGATATCCGTGTGTCATCAGTGTAACACGTACCAGCGCTTGGGAAAAAGCAGTACAGTTTGTGCTGTTCCCAGGCACCGGGTCCTGAATCCTGCTGTCATCATTGTCGCCTAGTCTTCCTGCGATCTGAGAAACCAGGCGAGTCTGATGACATTTGTAGTCAGCACACACCGTCTGTCTCTAGCGCTAGCTACAACTATCCTCACTGTCGACTGGTCTCCCTGCGATCAACAAGACCAGGCGAGTCTGATGACAGTTGTCGTCAGCTGCTGCTCTCTTTGTCTAGCGCGTATTAAATAAATAATTAAAAAAAAAACGGAGCTGGATCCCCCATAGTTTTCATAACCAGCTTAGAGAAAGCTGATGGCTGATGTTAATATTCTGGGAATGAGCCAATAGCCATAAATGTTGCCATGCTATTAATATCAGCTTATAGCTGTTGGCTTAGCCATTACTGGTTAAAATAGGGGAGACCCCCCAAAAAAACTGGTGTGGAGGTCCCCATATATTTACTAACCAGCAAAGGCTATGCAGACAGCTGCAGACTGATATTAATAATGTAAGAAGGGGCCAGTGATATTTGCCTCTTGCCAGACTAAGAACATCAGCCCTCAGCCACCCCAGAAATGGCGCATCCATTAGATGCGCTAATCTTGGCGCTTAGCCTCTGCTCTTTCCACTTGACCTGGTGTGGTGGCTAGTGGGGTAATAGTTGTGGGGTTGATGTCAGCTGTTTTATGGCCATTGACATCAAGCCCAGCGGTAAGTAATGAGAGATCTCTATGAGACACCCCCATTACTAACTCCATAGTCATTGCTATGCACCCAGAATACTCACTAATCATTAAGATCTCTCTGTGTACATAGAATACCATTGTTTACACAGGACAATGTGCTGCTTAGAACAAGGATTTTTCGGTAAGCTTAAAAATGATTTCACTCAGTGAATAAGCAGATTGAGGAAACAGAAAGATCTTAATAAAAACAAATTATTTAGAAATTTCTGTGTTTATAGAATACCACTGTTTACACAGGAAAATTTGCTGCCGAGAACAATCATTTTTCGGCACACTTATAATTAGGATCACTCAGTGTATAAGCATATTTAGGAAACCAACGTTCCCCAGAATGATATAAGTGCACATTTCTCTGACATATTGGGAGTACTTGTTTGCTTTTTTTAAAAATTTGTTGGTGACAAATTTTGCTGAATTTTTCTACTGCATGTGAATAGTGGTTTGGAAATCCTAGAGGATCTAGATTGTCTTTTGATCTGACATTGGATTTGTTGATGACTCTATTCCAACATCTGACAGATCTATCACTTTTGAATGGGGCCTTACTATTAGACACTTTAATAATGGAAAAGGAGAAACCTCATAGCTGTAGAGCACATAAAATAAATAGCCATGGATCATAGGTGAGTGGAAACCACTATGAATCTATAGGTAGTGATATGTGCTCACATGGACATAATCAAAGGACATAATCAGTGAACATACCATGCAAAAAGTCCAATATATGATAAATAATAAACTTTATTGAAAAATCATATCAGATTAGTAAAAAGTGGGGGATATCAAAGGAAAAAAGAGGGCACAACACAAGGGACAAAATAAATGTGCACAAATAGATAAGATCATAAATATGTATATATTAACTAGTTGGTAAAAAATCACTAAGATGATTATAGTTGGAGCACCCCGTCAGGGCCGTGGGGTTACTTGGTACCGGGTCCTGCGGTTCACAACGGGATGTCACTGTGGCTGACCCGGTCTGTGGCCCTGGGACGTCCGTATAAAAGGGAAAGGTCTTTAAAGGGATAAAGTTTATGTTCGTGACGCCACCTGGGCTTCCCAGTATGTAGATGGTGAATGGTGAATGGCACAGTGAAGAACGAAGACACAGGTTGCAGTCTCCTTACCTTTACTGAAG
Source organism: Ranitomeya imitator (assembly GCF_032444005.1). Lineage (NCBI taxonomy): Eukaryota > Metazoa > Chordata > Amphibia > Anura > Dendrobatidae > Ranitomeya > Ranitomeya imitator. Next base: position 561,545,335 of record NC_091286.1, on the reverse strand, counting down.
ACTTCAGCATCCACAGTCCAGGGCACCAGACCACAGGGCAGGCAGAGTCCGGCCGGTTCAGAGGCAAGTCCGGAGTCCCCTTTGTCCCCTTTGTCCAGGTGGAAATCAGTAGCCTTCCTTTGCGCTGTAGTGGTGTTGTTCCTTACTGCATAAGCTTCAAATAAGGTCCTCACAGATGTAGTGTCTCTCTCTCTGTCCCCCATATAGGATAGGACAAAACCCGTATGACTGGTGACTTAAGCCTGTTTATAGGGTCTCTTAGATAACCTGGCTCTGTGGGGTGTCACCATGCCTTCTGGGTGTAGGTGCGGACAGGTAACATGCAATTAGCTGTCCTGCCTGTCTCTGAAGTAAGGCGTAGAGGTCCTTACTACCTTGGTGTTCCAGCTACCGATGTTCTGCGCCTCAGAAGGAGGCAGTCTGTTCGTTAAATCCAGTACTCCCGGACTGGGAAAAGAAGAACAACAATACATGTTAGCAAAAAGACATACAATTTTTAAAAAATGCTATGAACTTGTAAAACCAATTAATACTATAGCTAGAGCTTCCCTTTATGGGAGGTGAGGACACTTGAACGTTGCATGAACTATTTACATTGTATGCATACTTTTATAAAACAATATAACGATGAAATACGATTACCCACTACGGGTATACTATCTTAGGACATCTAGTGCAGAACAATCATTTACGCTTTATTCAAGTGTAGAACTGTCTATCAGTCCCCACGGGCTCACTATATTTTCTTCGGTTTATTCAAAAGTGCATCAGAATATCAGCTACACACTATCGGCTATATAAAACACCATTCTATTTGAATTCAATTCTCAAGTTTATCTACTATATTAGCTCTACAATATATCAACTTTCTTTCTTGCTACATATAAGGCTAACTGGCAAAGTACAACACTTCAACATTCCCTTTAAGGGTTCAAACAATAATCAAGTCTTTTTCTTTTAATAATGAGGTAGTGCAATGAGTATTCAAGTCAAACATTAACGTTGTAATAGCAGAAACGATGTGAGGGACCCATCATTAACTACAAGGCGTGTATCCAGACAGGGAATCCTGCTGCGCCAGGCGGGTTTTTCTTCAGGTCTCTGAAAAACAAAGCAGTTCTCACAACAATGTTAGAAGTAGTCTTTTAAAACATCTTTTGTAAAACCAGTAGGAAGCACCTTTAAGAAGGTGCAAACTATATACAGTGGAAAGTTTTTGACCATGCTCAGTTCAGGATTCACAGTTCTTTAAATGAAAGGCAACTGTGCAACTTGTGCAAAACATAGGATCCCTTTAAACAGGGTACCCCTTTAAGAAGAAACCCGTGTAGGGCTGGTGAACCTGGTAGCAGTAATTTTAACCCTTTCACGACATGCGCCGTACTATTACTGCGCATGTCGTGTCACCCCCTTTGATATGGGCTCCGGCGGTGAGCCCACATCAAAGTCGTGACATGTCAGCTGTTTTGTACAGCTGACATGTGCGCGCAATAGCGGCGGGTGAAATCGCTATTCACCTGCCGCTATTAACCTGTTAAATGCCGCTGTCAAACGCAGACAGTGGCATTTAACCGGCGCTTCCGGCCGGGCGGCCGGAAATGATGTCATCGCCGACCCCCGTCACATGATCGGGGGTCGCCAATGCATCAGGAAGGTAACCATAGAGGTCCTTGAGACCTCTATGGTTACTGATGCCAGCCTGCTGTGAGCGTCCCCCTGTGGTCGAGCCGATCGGGTTGTGCCAGCTTCTAGCCTCCCATGGAGGCTATTGAAGCATGGCACAAGTAAAAAAAAATGTTTTTAAAAATATGAAAAAAATATAAAAAAATCTAAAAGTTTAAATCACCCCCCTTTCGCCCCATCCTAAATAAAACAATTAAAAAAAAAAAACCTACACGTATTTGGTATCGCCGCGTTCAGAATCGCCCGATCTATCAATAAAAAAAAGCATTAACCTGATCGCTACACAGCGTAGCGAGAAAAAAATCCGAAACGCCAGAATTACGTTTTTTTGGTTGCCGTGACATTGCATTAAAATGCAATAACGGGCAATCAAAAGAATGTATCTGCACCAAAATGGTATCATTAAAAACGTCAGCTCGGCACGCAAAAAATAAGCCCTCACCCGACCCCAGATCATGAAAAATGGAGACGCTTCGGGTTTCGGAAAATGGCACTTTTTTTTCTTTAATTTAATGAACCTAGCAAAAAAAGCCAAACAAAAAACAAGTGTGGGATTGCACTTTTTTTTTGCAATTTCACCGTAGTTGGAATTTTTTTCCCGTTTTCTAGTAAAAGACATGGTAAAACCAATGGTGTCGTTCAAAAGTACAACTCGTCCCGCAAAAAATAAGCCCTCACATGACCATATTGACGGAAAAATAAAAAAGTTATGGCTCTGGGAAGGAGGGAAGTGAAAAATGAAAACGCAAAAACGAAAAAGGGCCGCGACTTGAAGGGGTTAAACTTTCAGCAAAGAGTTAACAGTTAACTATGTACAGTCATGTTCAGATTTGTTTTCTTCTATTATAGCAGTAGCCAAGGTACAAGTCAGTATCGAACACGTCCTGGCCCAGAAAGGTTTGTATCCAGATCGTCATCTGATGCTATATCAACGTCATGGGTTTGCCTCTCATGTATGGTCAAGTCACGAGCAGCGATCAAAGTTTGTGTGGCTTGAGTACGTATGTCAGCCATTGCAGTTGCCACAGCAGTTGTCTCAGTGGTGTTGATTATGCACACAGTAGTAGTAGTGTTGGTTTAAGGAGTTGCAGGCTTTATAACCAGAGGAATAATAATAATAATAATAATAATTTTTATTTATATAGCGCCAACATATTCCGCAGCGCTTTACAAATTATAGAGGGGACTTGTACAGACAATAGACATTACAGCATAACAGAAATACAGTTCAAAACAGATACCAAGAGGAATGAGGGCCCTGCTCGCAAGCTTACAAACTATGAGGAAGAGGGGAGACACGAGAGGTGGATGGTAACAATTGCTATAGTTCTTCGGACCAGCCATAGTGTAAGGCTATATAGAATAGTGGCGGTATCAACTTTGACACTAGGTGGAATTGCTGTAAGGTCATTCACTGGAGCGGAGTCGGTCACTGGGGCAGAGTCGTTCTTCATACCTGCTTCAGATGCAGTCCCTCCAGTGCCACGGGCCCCACCTCTGCTGGGGTCTGGAACGCTGGTTGCAGGGCCTTGTGCTGCGGCATTGTCATCCGTTTGCAGCATCTCGCTTTCTGCAGGGCCTTGCTTTCTGGCTTCGGAGCGCCGGAACTTCTTTCTTGCTCCGGACCAGACTAGGCTGCAAACAGACGTCTGGTGAGGCTCCCGATGAAGGTCTTCTTCCACCCGGCCACAGCTTCCAGCTCCTGGCGCACGAGCTGACCGGTGCGTTCTTCCTCTTCTTCCCGCAGGAGGTCCGGATTCATCGTCGGTGAAGGGTGCAGTTCTTGCAGGTCCCGGCTGGGAGAGTCCTCTTGCTCCATCCCAAGCTCCGGGGTCTGCTCACCTCCCTCCGCCATCTTGATTCCTGGTTCTTATCAGACATACTGATAGGGAATTTAGATTGTGAGCCCCATTGGGGACAGTGATGATAATGTGTGCAAACTGTAAAGCGCTGCGGAATATGTTGGTGCTATATAAAAATAAAGATTATTATTATTATTAATAATAATATTCCCTGACTTCTCTGCTAGAGCTGTATATGCCCCCACACTCCCATACTCAGTGCCCACCCACTGTACCTAAAAAGCACCAACTAGAGACTTACTGTATAAGCAGTCTCAAGATGGATGAGACTACACCCTGTTTCTCTCTCCTTACACTCCGCTAATTCATGTAATATGCACTCTCTTGAGATTACTGCATCCCACCTTTGATGTACAAAGATTAATAATATGTGACCACAAATACGTATGGGTGCAATGAGTCATATACTTGATAAATCTGTGGAGCCTACACTGCATCTGTAGCTTCTGCTCTCCTTTCCTGTGAACATTACCAGTCACTCACTGGCAGAGGATCACTAGCCATGTGTCCTCCCATGATATAACCATTCAGACCATCCTGCTCTAAGAACTGCAGGCTCCTGTATGCAGGGCTGTGTTTGACTGGCAGTCTGTTTCCTTTAGGCTATGTGCACACGTTGCGAATTTGCCTCTGGAATTTTTTGTGCGGACTCTGCATCTCTTGGCAGAAAACGCAGGTGCGGACTTGATGCGTTTTTTATGTGGATTTTGTGTGGATTTCATGCGTTTTTACCCCTGCGGATTTCTATAATGGAATGGGTAACAAAACGCTGCAGATCCGCACAAATAAATGACATGCTCCTTCTTTTAATCCGCAGCGTTTTCCGTGTGGAATTTTCCGCACCATTAGCACAGCATTTTTTGCATTTTTTTTCCAATGATTTAAATTGTACTGTAAATCACTTGCGGATCCGCCGAAAAAAACGCTGCGGATCTGCAGTAAATCCGCATCGTGTGCACATAGCCTTACAGCACAGACAGGAAATCTTTTTACTCTGTGCTTTGAAAATACACTAGCTGGAAGTAAGAAGTTGGAGGTCACATGGCCATATACAACAACTAAGGAACAGAGCAGAATTTTAACAGCAAGTACATGATGAATTTTCTTCACTTCTTATAGGCTAACATGCTTTAATAATCTGTGTGCCTGGAAAATACTTTGTATTTTTTGCACATTTATGTCAAAGTATGGAATGTATGAATATATTACCGTATATACTCGAGTATAAGCCGACCCGAGTGTAAGCCGACCCCTAATTTTGCAACAAAATACTGGGAAAACTTATTGACTCGAGTATAAGCCTAGGGTGGAAAATGCAGCAGCTACCGGTAAATGTCAAAAATAAAAATAGATACCAATAAAAGTAAAATTAATTGAGACTTCAGTAGGTTAAGTGTTTTTGAATATCCATTTTGAATCAGGAGCCCCATATAATGCTCCATGCAGTTCTTTATGGCCCCATAGATGCCCCATATAATGCTCCATACAGTTCTTTATGGCCCCATAGATGCCCCATATAATGCTCCATGCAGTTCATTATGGCCCCATAGATGCCCCATATAATGCTCCATGCAGTTCATTATGGCCCCATAGATGCCCCATATAATGCTCCATGCAGTTTATTATGGCCCCATAGATGCCCCATATAATGCTCCATGCAGTTCATTATGGCCCCATGATGCCCCATATAATGCTCCATATAACAATGTGCCCCATGTAATGCTGCTGCACTAAAAAAAAATGATAAACTCACCTCTCGTCGCTGCCCACTGCTCCTCAGCGTCCCGTCTCTCTGCAGTGACTGTTGAGGCAGAGGGCGGCGCGCACACTAATATGTCATCGCGCCCTCTGACCTGAACAGTCACTGCAGAGGACACGGAAGACCGAGCGTCAGTGGAACGCGGAAAGGTGAATTTGAAATACTTGCTCCCGGTGCTCCTGACGCGGTCCCTGCATGTCCCATGGTCCCCAGGCGCGGCAGCTTCTTCCTGTAGTGAGCGGTCACATGGTACCGCTCATTACAGTAATGAATATGCGGCTCCACCCCTATGGGAGTGGAGTTTATATTCATTACTTTAATGAGCGGTACCAGTGACCGCTGAACAGGGGAAGAAGCTGCTGCGCCCGGAGACCGTGGGACATGCAGGGACCATGTCAGGAGTGCAGGGAGCAGGTGAGTATGTGACGGTCGTCGCTCCCCCTCACCCGCCGACCATGACTCGAGTATAAGCCGAGAGGGGCACTTTCAGCCCATTTTTTTGGGGCTGAAAATCTCAGCTTATACTCGAGTATATACGGTATATAGATGGCAACACTATAATAGTGCAAAACACCCTGGTGTTCAGATGAATAGAAGCATTGTATAATAGTAATAAAGCAACTGGGCTGGGGCAAATTTGGCAATTGGTCAGAGTCCCTCCCCATCTCCAAAACAACCCCTGGCTTTACAAGCCAGAAACTGCACTGATAATACCAGTCCTGCCGTCACACTAGCAGTATTTGGTCAGTATTTTACATCAGTATTTATAAGCCAAAACCAGGAGTGGGTGATAAATGCAGAAGTGATGCATAAAATACTGACCAAATACTGCTAGTGTGACGGCAGCCTTAGGCTAGGTTCACATTAGCATTTCTGTGCGCAGCGTATCATCTGCATGCGCAAACGCATGCTTACACCTGCGCATCATCTTGCACATGACGCAAACAAAAACGCTGTGTGTGCATGCGTTTACATGCGTTTTGGCCCCTCAGGCGCAATAAGAAAGACATCAAGTGATGTCAGTGGACGGGCAGCGCTAACTGCCTAAGATCACAGCGCAGGCGCCGGGAAAATTCAATAACGCTGAGGAGGCGGCGCCCTGTAAACATGAGGAAGTAACTGATGGCTGTGGTGCGTCTGTATTAGGCTATGTGCATACGATGCGGATTTTGCTGCGGATCCGCAGCAGTTTCCCATGAGTTTACATTACAATAGAAATAGAAATAGAAAACGCTGTGCACATGCTGTGGAAAAAAACACGTGGAAACGCAGCGGTTTACATTCTGCAGCAGGTCACTTCTTTCTGCGGATTCCGCAGCGGTTTTACACCTGCTCCAATAGAAAACCGCAGGTGTAAAACCGCAGTGAAAACCGCACAAAAACCACGGTAAATCCGCGATAAATCTGCAGCAAAAATGCAGCGTTTTTGCCCTGCAGATTTATCAAATCCGCTGCGGAAAAATCCGCAGAGGACCATTCTACGTGTGCACATACCCTTAGGGAGGAAAGACCTGCCCCCCGGACAATTTCAAGGTATGAGGGACAAATTTGATAAACGATTCTTTCAGCAGTCGCAGGAACAAGAACTAAAAGAGCCACCTTGTTAGAATGCAGCATTAGTGCTGCACAAGGTGGCTCTTTTAGTTACAAACGCCTGAGGGGGGTGACAGGTTCCCTTTAACACTGTTCACAAATAGATTTCCACCTGTTAAACGAGCACCAATCAACTATATTCCATTTATTTGGCGCTTGTTTGTCAGCCTCTTTACACAGAAGAACGATGGGAGCAGAATGATCACTAATACCATTGTTCTGTCCCTATATAATGTCATGTTGCCGTCCGCACATGTCCTGTTTTCATCGGTCAAGGAAGGTGCAGCTCAGAACCATATTTTGAGCTAGAATAATTAATTCAAGCATCCGATTAATGAACATTTTGCGCTTTTGTTGGATGATTGCTGACATATTTACCTAAAAACTCTCGTCAGCATTTTCAAATGTGAATGCCACACACATGACTGCTACACACTCTGTATGTTACACAAATACTTTATGTTAGGCCGGAGTCACACTACAGTGAGATATGGCCGAGTCTCGCTGGTTAAAAGCAAGCTCTGGCACCGACACTCCGGAGCGGAGCGTGCGGCTCCATGTATTGCTATGCGGCCGCACGCTCCGCTCTGGAGTGCCGGTGCCAGAGCTTGGTTTTAACTAGCGAGACTCGGCCGTATCTCGCTGTGTGTGATCCCGGCCTCACCAAAGCATCACCAAACCAGGGATTCAAGCTTCAGGAGGCTAATTTGCATATTCCAGGTGCCTTCTGGGAGAAGCGAAGTCTCCCTAAGCTAGAAGATCGTTGGGTACAGCCGGGACCAGCTGCTTCGAAAGCATCACCAAACCGCGCGCCGTAATTTGCCTGTAGGACATTATTGCAAGAGAGCTTGGCTGAGTAGATTACACAAGAAGGAAAACACACAGCAAGTCAGCAGGATCTAGGAGCAACATGGCAGATGTGACAACCTACATGGTGAGCTGCAGCATGTGCTACATGTTCACAGATCGACCAGAAGAAGAATCCAATTTCACCTGTCAGAAGTGTAGACTAGTGGCCCTTTTAGAAGAAAAGGTGCGGGGTCTGGAAGAAAGAATAGCAACTTTGAAACTCATCAAAGAGAATGAAGACTTTCTAGACAGAACAGAAGCATCTCTACTGGTCACAGAAGGTGCAAAAAGTGTCAGAGAACCTCCAAAAGCAGATGAGTGGAAGCATGTGACCAAAAGAAGCAAGAAGACCATGGAGAAATCACCAACCACACAACTGAAGAACCGATATCAAATCTTTGTAGAGGATGAAGATGGCACACCTAAGAATGAAGCAATACCAGCAAGCAAAAAAGAAAAGGGCACACAGCAACAAGTGACAGCAAAAAGTACAGCCAAGAAGCAACGAAGAGTGGTGGTGGTGGGAGACTCACTACTGAGAGGCACCGAAGCAGCCATCTGCAGACCGGACATAACTGCAAGAGAAGTATGCTGCCTTCCAGGTGCGATGATCAAGGATGTGACCGATAGGATACCAAAGCTCTTCAGCTCCAAGGACGTCCACCCATTTCTTCTGATACATGTTGGCACCAATGACACGGCAAGGAAGGACCTACCGACAATCTGCAAGGACTTTGAAGAGTTGGGGAAGAAAGTAAAGGAACTGGATGCACAGGTAGTTTTTTCTTCTATCCTTCCAGTAGACGGGCATGGCACCAGGAGATGGAACAGGATCCTTGATGCAAACAACTGGCTAAGACGATGGTGCAGACAACAAGGATTTGGATTCCTGGACCACGGTGTGAATTACTGGTATGATGGACTCCTCGCCAGAGACGGACTACACCTCAACAAACCTGGGAAACACACATTCGCCAGAAGACTCGCTACACTCATCAGGAGGGCGTTAAACTAGAAGAAGAGGGGACGGGAAGAAAAACATTAGACTCGAACAAAGACGACCCAGGAAAACATACTCAGAAGGGAGGTAAGAACATTTCTAAAACAATCCACAGTGAGGAGATTGGAACAAAACAAAATCCTCTAAACTGCATGCTCGCAAACGCCAGAAGCCTGACAAACAAGATGGAAGAACTAGAAGCAGAAATATCTACAGGTAACTTTGACATAGTGGGAATAACCGAGACATGGTTAGATGAAAGCTATGACTGGGCAGTTAACTTACAGGGTTACAGTCTGTTTAGAAAGGATCGTAAAAATCGGAGAGGAGGAGGGGTTTGTCTCTATGTAAAGTCTTGTCTAAAATCCACTTTAAGGGAGGATATTAGCGAAGGGAATGAGGATGTCGAGTCCATATGGGTTGAAATTCATGGAGGGAAAAATGGTAACAAAATTCTCATTGGGGTCTGTTACAAACCCCCAAATATAACAGAAAGCATGGAAAGTCTACTTCTAAAGCAGATAGATGAAGCTGCAACCCATAATGAGGTCCTGGTTATGGGGGACTTTAACTACCCGGATATTAACTGGGAAACAGAAACCTGTGAAACCCATAAAGGCAACAGGTTTCTGCTAATAACCAAGAAAAATTATCTTTCACAATTGGTGCAGAATCCAACCAGAGGAGCAGCACTTTTAGACCTAATACTATCTAATAGACCTGACAGAATAACAAATCTGCAGGTGGTTGGGCATTTAGGAAATAGCGACCACAATATTGTGCAGTTTCACCTGTCTTTCACTAGGGGGACTTGTCAGGGAGTCACAAAAACATTGAACTTTAGGAAGGCAAAGTTTGAACAGCTTAGAGATGCCCTTAATCTGGTAGACTGGGACAATATCCTCAGAAATGAGAATACAGATAATAAATGGGAAATGTTTAAGAACATCCTAAATAGGCAGTGTAAGCGGTTTATACCTTGTGGGAATAAAAGGACTAGAAATAGGAAAAACCCAATGTGGCTAAACAAAGAAGTAAGACAGGCAATTAACAGTAAAAAGAAAGCATTTGCACTACTAAAGCAGGATGGCACCATTGAAGCTCTAAAAAACTATAGGGAGAAAAATACTTTATCTAAAAAACTAATTAAAGCTGCCAAAAAGGAAACAGAGAAGCACATTGCTAAGGAGAGTAAAACTAATCCCAAACTGTTCTTCAACTATATCAATAGTAAAAGAATAAAAACTGAAAATGTAGGCCCCTTAAAAAATAGTGAGGAAAGAATGGTTGTAGATGACGAGGAAAAAGCTAACATATTAAACACCTTCTTCTCCACGGTATTCACGGTGGAAAATGAAATGCTAGGTGAAATCCCAAGAAACAATGAAAACCCTATATTAAGGGTCACCAATCTAACCCAAGAAGAGGTGCGAAACCGGCTAAATAAGATTAAAATAGATAAATCTCCGGGTCCGGATGGCATACACCCACGAGTACTAAGAGAACTAAGTAATGTAATAGATAAACCATTATTTCTTATTTTTAGTGACTCTATAGCGACAGGGTCTGTTCCGCAGGACTGGCGCATAGCAAATGTGGTGCCAATATTCAAAAAGGGCTCTAAAAGTGAACCTGGAAATTATAGGCCAGTAAGTCTAACCTCTATTGTTGGTAAAATATTTGAAGGGTTTCTGAGGGATGTTATTCTGGATTATCTCAATGAGAATAACTGTTTAACTCCATATCAGCATGGGTTTATGAGAAATCGCTCCTGTCAAACCAATCTAATCAGTTTTTATGAAGAGGTAAGCTATAGACTGGACCACGGTGAGTCATTGGACGTGGTATATCTCGATTTTTCCAAAGCGTTTGATACCGTGCCGCACAAGAGGTTGGTACACAAAATGAGAATGCTTGGTCTGGGGGAAAATGTGTGTAAATGGGTTAGTAACTGGCTTAGTGATAGAAAGCAGAGGGTGGTTATAAATGGTATAGTCTCTAACTGGGTCGCTGTGACCAGTGGGGTACCGCAGGGGTCAGTATTGGGACCTGTTCTCTTCAACATATTCATTAATGATCTGGTAGAAGGTTTACACAGTAAAATATCGATATTTGCAGATGATACAAAACTATGTAAAGCAGTTAATACAAGAGAAGATAGTATTCTGCTACAGATGGATCTGGATAAGTTGGAAACTTGGGCTGAAAGGTGGCAGATGAGGTTTAACAATGATAAATGTAAGGTTATACACATGGGAAGAGGGAATCAATATCACCATTACACACTGAACGGGAAACCACTGGGTAAATCTGACAGGGAGAAGGACTTGGGGATCCTAGTTAATGATAAACTTACCTGGAGCAGCCAGTGCCAGGCAGCAGCTGCCAAGGCAAACAGGATCATGGGGTGCATTAAAAGAGGTCTGGATACACATGATGAGAGCATTATACTGCCTCTGTACAAATCCCTAGTTAGACCGCACATGGAGTACTGTGTCCAGTTTTGGGCACCGATGCTCAGGAAGGATATAATGGAACTAGAGAGAGTACAAAGGAGGGCAACAAAATTAATAAAGGGGATGGGAGAACTACAATACCCAGATAGATTAGCGAAATTAGGATTATTTAGTCTAGAAAAAAGACGACTGAGGGGCGATCTAATAACCATGTATAAGTATATAAGGGGACAATACAAATATCTCGCTGAGGATCTGTTTATACCAAGGAAGGTGACGGGCACAAGGGGGCATTCTTTGCGTCTGGAGGAGAGAAGGTTTTTCCACCAACATAGAAGAGGATTCTTTACTGTTAGGGCAGTGAGAATCTGGAATTGCTTGCCTGAGGAGGTGGTGATGGCGAACTCAGTCGAGGGGTTCAAGAGAGGCCTGGATGTCTTCCTGGAGCAGAACAATATTGTATCATACAATTATTAGGTTCTGTAGAAGGACGTAGATCTGGGTATTTATTATGATGGAATATAGGCTGAACTGGATGGACAAATGTCTTTTTTCGGCCTTACTAACTATGTTACTATGTTATGTTACTATGTTACACACACTCCATGCTATACACAAACATGCACACTTAGTATATAGGTGTATGCCTATGAGAAATTACGAAAATTCACGGTGGTATTTTACATACACACACTGTATGCTACACACAAACTGCATGTTACCCACACTGTATGCTATATACACATTATATATATGTTACTCAAACTGCATGATACACACATTGTGGGTTATGTACACAGGGCCGGCGTCAGCACCCGGCATACCTGGGCAAGTGCCGGGGCCCTGGCGAGACAGGGGGGCCCATTTAGGGACGGTGTTAGGGGCAGGCAGCTGCCTAGGGCCCCCGCTCCCCCAGGGGCCCTCAGCTAGCAGCACATCACGCAGCCGCTATGGGGCCTCTAGTGGGCCATCATTCCCCACTCTGCCTCTGACACTGTCGCTGCGGGTGCGCGATGACGTCATTGTGCACTTGCTGTGTGTTAGGCAGTGCAGCGGCAGCCGCCGAGACCGGAACAGGGAGCAGTGCGGGCACGTTGAGAGGTGAGGAGTGTTTTTTTTTTGTAACTATAACAGTGAGTACTGGACTATGGGGCCATTCTTGGGGGTAGGGGGGATGTGCTGTATACTACATGTCTGTGCTATATACTAAATGGCTGTGTTATATACTACGTGGGCTGTGCTATATACTATATGGGCTGTTATATGCTATGTGGGCTGTGCTATATACTACATGGCTGTTCTTTATACTACAGTAGTATATAACATTGCCCACGTATGTGGCTGTGCTATATACTATATGGGCTGTTATATGCTACGTGGGCTGTGCTATAAACTACATGGCTGTTCTATATACTACGTGGGCCGTGATATATATACTACGTGGCCTGTGCTATATACTACATGGCTGTTCTATATACTACGTGGGCCGTGTTATATAATATGTGGCTGTGCTATATACTATATGGGCTGTTATATGCTACCTGGGCTGTGCTATATACTACGTGGCTGTGTTATATGCTACGTGGGCTGTTATATACTACATGGCTGTGTTATATGCTACACGGGCTGTGTTATATACTACACGGGCTGTGTTATATACTACACGGGCTGTGTTATCTACTACACGGGCTGTGTTATATACTACACGGGCTGTGTTATATACTACATGGCTGTGTTATATGCGATCATGAATCGTGGTATGTTTTAAAGGGGGGGCCCACTGAGACACTTTCGCCCAGGGCCCTCAAAAACCTGGAGCCGGCCCTGTATGTACATACAGTATAGATTACACACACACACTGTACTGTATATTACTCACATACACTGCAGGTTACACACACACGTTAGAGGACATACCAGGCTTCTTCCTCTGTAGTTTCTCCATATTCCAACAATGGGCAGACTTTTGGTCACATGGCCATAATGTCACCAAAGGTTATTTTACACATCTAATTTTGGAAACTGCATTGATAATCCAGCCTAAGAAGGATCAAACTAACTTTGTCCATATACCTTTTTTACTTTTTTTATCAGTTTTTTTCCTACAAGCAACCTGAAATTTCTGCACCTTGATTTTCCTCAGTGGCAAAGTCAGCGCCATGGTAACACAAGCCCCATTATAAAACCCCAATAAAAACACGTGAGACAAGAGATTTTGGTTGGAAGAAAATGGCCGTGGCGTTTATTTTGAGTTACATGTAAAATTATATTTTAATCCGATAATCAAGAATAAACCAATTGAATACTGAAATAAATATACTACTCCAATCACATTACCAAATCCACCCGAATTCAACGGGCGATTCTCCCAAACGCCTTGCCTTAACGAGGCGAGGCCCCCCAAAACGCCAAAGCCATTTCTCAATAATGGTCTGGAAATCTAAATTCAGAATATCCAGGCCCACATCCGATAAGTGAACCAAAACCCCCCTATACATACCCGGAATAACTTCCTCCAGATCTGAGTGCCTGAAAGAAAAACTTTCGGTTAAAGATATAAACTTTTCCATATTCCTGTTGACTCGTTTACGAATTTTTTCAAGAAATACCATATTACTACTGAACTATAAAAACCTTGGAATAATTTCTGAAAATACTAAAATAGTATTAAAAAATTCTGTTTTCAAAATGGAGATATCCCTCCTCATCAAAGCAATCAAATTAAGGGTGCTGATTTTCCCCAAATCAATGCCACCCAAATGTAAAATTACTAAGTCTGGACTAGGCCATATTTTCTTCAATCTTCGCATGTCGTCTATCAAATTTCCACGCCTGCTAAGCCAAAAAACTTGAAGAAAAGAGGTATTAAAAGAAAGATTCTCTGTATACGATCTCACATTCGCCCTTTTCTCAGCCCAAAAGACATAAGAATGTCCGATGATCCATACGGATAATAAACCTAAAAAATGAACCATATGTTAAGAGGGATACAAATCAGGGCAGACGTACAGTTTAAACCTATTCGAATCCCATCTGCCAATACTTTTTATCCTGCTATCCTGAAGACCCAATCTAGAGGCTTCCGTTGCCACTCCAATACGAAAAGAATGGGATGATATTTTTAGATCTGACAAATTCAACACTTCCAGGCATTTCCTGAGAATAAAATTAAACTGAAAAATTGTAGCAGGTTCACCATTAAGATGAATAAAAAAATAGGCCATTGACTTTAGGCCTTAATAAAACCCATTTTCTAGTATTGGAAACGGGACATATAACCTTATCAGAGATAGCATTGAGACATAAGGAAGAGCCTCTACCCATCTGGTCTGTTTTAGATTTTCTAATAAATAACATGACATGTGAATCAAAGAGATTAACATCCTGAAAAAACAGACCAGAAGGAAAAGACTTCCTTTGGGATACAATTTCGCTTACCCGTAAAGCTGCAAAAAAAAGCTAAAGAAAAGGCTGCGGAAAAAAGGCAAGATTCAAAATCGTTAAAGGGAACCTGTCACTCCGTTTTTTGAGATTGAGCTATAAATACTGTTAAATAGGGCCTGCGCTGTGTGTTCCTATAGTGTATGTAGTGTACCCCGATTCCCCACCTATGCTGAGAAATAACTTACCAAAGTCGCCGTTTTCGCCTGTCAATCAGGCTGGTCAGGTCGGGAGGGCGTGGTGACATCGCTGGTTCTTCCTCAGCTTTACGTTGGTGGCGTAGTGGCGTAGTGGTGAACAAGCAGCGCGCGATCTGCGCTGTCATCCCTTTCGTCGGTGGGGGCGGCCATCTTCCTGGGGCCGCGCGTGCGCAGATCGAGTGCTCTGCTGCACGGGGCTTCAGGAAAATGGCCGCGGGATGCCGCGCGTGCGCATTAGAGATCGCGGCGGCCATTTTCCCAAAGCCGAGTTTGCATCTCGGCTTTGGGAAAATGGCCGCCGCGATCTCTAATGCGCACGCGCGGCATCCCGCGGCCATTTTCCTGAAGCCCCGTGCAGCAGAGCACTCGATCTGCGCACGCGCGGCCCCAGGAAGATGGCCGCCCCCACCGACGAAAGGGATGACAGCGCAGATCGCGCGCTGCTTGTTCACCACTACGCCACTACGCCACCAACGTAAAGCTGAGGAAGAACCAGCGATGTCACCACGCCCTCCCGACCTGACCAGCCTGATTGACAGGCGAAAACGGCGACTTTGGTAAGTTATTTCTCAGCATAGGTGGGGAATCGGGGTACACTACATACACTATAGGAACACACAGCGCAGGCCCTATTTAACAGTATTTATAGCTCAATCTCAAAAAACGGGGTGACAGGTTCCCTTTAATACAAACCGATGAAAGACATGAACAAAGGTCCTTGAGCAAATGAAAAGAAATAGGTCGACAGTCGTCGGGTTTAAAGTGAGCCTTTTTAAAGCCCTTTAAAAACTGCCGGACAAGAAATATATCAGTCATTGGCCTTACACCTAACATTTTAAGGAAAAAGGAAACTCCAGCTACATTTTTTGATAAGGCAGAAAAAGATAAACCCTTTCTCACTAGATGCTCCAAGAAACTGAGGGCCATCCCCACATTACAATTGTCCTGAGGGTGATTCCTAACCAAACAAAAATTAATCCAAAGCTTCCATGCCACCGAGTATTCGGCCCATGTTCTATCAGCCAAAGATTTAGCAATAAAGTGTGAAATTAATCCTGAATCACATTCCAGATCCATTGTGGGCAGAATGCTCTGTTTTCTTCTATTTTCAAGGTCTCCCTCTTGAGTAGAAAAAGCTGGCGGTGACAAACAGATGCAGCATTACTATTGCTCACATTAGAGGAGAAAGAGGCCTTTATCCAGATATTAAAATCCAAACATAGAAAAACTATATGCCTGATGATCCGAGCAACCCATTTATTTTTTGATGAAAGGGTATTCACTGCAAAGACTAAACCTTGATTATTAGAGGAAAACAAAATTCGTTTATCCCTGAGAAAAACACCCTAGAGCTGCAAACATAAAAATATGGCGAATAAATCTAAAACAGTCTGGTTATTTAAAACCCTATCTTGATGCCAAAAAGACGGCCAAGACTCGGAGGCCCAAAGAGAAGCAAATGATACACCAAAACCAAATTCTCTGTCAGCGTAAAAGCATAAACGCAGTTCCTCTGCTGCTACGAATGATGTCTGCCACATTGTTCTTCCATTAAAACTAGACAAAAACTTTAACCAGACCTTTAAATCATCTTTTAACGCCTTCCCAAGCCGTATATGAGAATGTGGGGAAGAATAGCCAACAGTAGCTTCGTATAGTCTTCTGGAAAACACCCTACCTATGGGAATAATTCTTAACGCAAAATTTAAAAATCCTAACAAGGACTGCAATTCTTTCAGCGTAACTTTATCTAAAATCAAACAATGAGAAATAGCAGCTTGTAATTTAGACAATTTCTCGGGAAGTAACGAACAAGACATACTTTGAGAATCTATTAAAATACCCAAGAACTCTAGAGAGGTACAAGGAGCTACCGTTTTGTCATTAGCAATGGGAACGCCAAAGTGTTTACAAACTTCCAAAAATTTAACCAACAGAGACTGACAAATACCTGAATCTACCGGTCCAATAAATAAAAAATCATCTAGGTAGTGTAACATACCACCACCTACAAATTCAAACTAAACTACCTATTGAAGAAAAGTAGAAAAAGACTCAAAATAAAAACATGAAAGGGAAAAACCCATCGGGAGACATCTATCAAAAAAGAATTTATTCTGAAAAGAAAAACTGAGGGAATTGAACCCATCGGGATTAATTGGTAAAATCCTAAAAGCTGACTTTATATCAGATTTTGCCATAAGAGCATTGCGACCAAATTTACGTAGTAAGTCTAATGCAACATCGAAAGAAGTATACTAAACCGAACAGTTATAATTAACCACATCATCATTTAACAACGCACCCTTAGGGTACGATAAATGATGAATAAGTCTAAAAGACCCGCTGTCCTTCTTAGGAACTATACCTAGAGGGGAAATCCTAAAGTTCTCAAAAGGGGGGGTATCAAAAGGACCAGACACCCTACCCAATTCTAATTCTGATTTAATTTTTTCTTCAACGATGTGTGGAAATTCAAGTGCAGATGGCAGATTATCCACTAACTTACAACCAATGCCCGAAAATGGGGGTACAAAAAATCCTTTCAGAAACCCATTAAACAGTAGAGAACTACTCTCCTGATCTGGATAAATTTTTAGCCATGGGACCATTTTTTCCAGCATCACTGGGGTCAGCGCCTTTAGAAAAAGGATCTCTATTGTTTGCTATTCTGCATTTGTTTTTTAAAACATTTGGCCATTGGGTGAACGCCCCCACAGAAGGAGCATTCATGGCGAAACCGACAATTCTGGGCCCATTTACAGCTTGATTCATTAAATGCGAAGCACACTCCCTTCTTAACCGCGGGGTTAGAAGTCTGTCTGTGAGACGGAAACCTCTGAGGTAACATAAGATTTATCCATAACCCGACATGCTTCGTACCCCACGATAAATTAGGGAACATAGATAATTTTTGCCTGAATGCCTCATCATAGAGCAACCAGGCCATACCCCCAAAATTACGGTAAACTTCAAGGATAGAGTCCAAATGCTGAAAGAGCCCAGAGCAAAGATTGGGAAATTTTTCACCTAACACAGCAGAATAGATAGAGAAAGCTTGGATCCAGTTATTAAATGATTTAACTGGGTTAGATTTCTTTTTATCATCCATATCATCCTTCTTCTCGAATCTATTCTGCTGGTCCCTACCAGAAGGTAAAAGGGGGAATATGTCAATAAACGCTCTGCTCCATATTTGTTCCTTTACCGCAGCGGTGAAACCTCGCACATAAGAGACTCCTTCAAAAGAATCTCCAGCATACCAGGCTTTAAAACAGCATTACAGCTACCAGAATTAGTATCATTGAAAGATCTGGGTGCAGAAGGAAAAACGCCGCTGCCCAAATAATCTTCCAATGCCTCCCTTACTAAGAGAATTTACAGACAATGGAACACTTAAGCTCTCACCACTTCCGTGAAGCCTCAGGTCCTGCGCGACAGGGATGCCAGCACTCGAGCCTACTCCTTCAGGCGAATGCGGGTGATGAGAAGGGCGCATTATGTCTTGGCTGGGCAGCATGTTCATTATTTCTGCGGAATCGCGGCGATTGAAACACTCACTTTACACATGTGGCTATGCCCACCATGCGTAAAGTGAGTGCTTCATGTGCGGATGGTACCCGTGTCTGGAGGAGAGGAGACTCTCCTTCAGGCCCTGGGAACCATATTTCTGTAAAAAAAGAATTAAAAAAAATAGAGATACACTTACCTCCTGATGGCCCCTGGAGTCCTCCCGCCTCTCAGCGGTGCAAGCGGATGCTTCCATTCCCAGGGATGCATTGCACGAATCACCTGGAATGACTTCGCGGTCACGCGACTGTGACGTCACAAAGGTCCTTCGCGCAAAGCATCCCTGGGAACGGAACGTACCGGGAGCGCTGCTGAGGAGATCGAGGGCCGTCAGAAGGTGAGAATAACCATATTTTTTTATTTTTTTACTTATTTTTAACATTCTATTTTTTACTATTGATGCTGCATAGGCAGCATCAATAGTAAAAGTTGGTCACACTTGTCAAGCACTATGCTTGACAAGTGTGACCAACCTGTCAATCACTTTTCCAAGCAATGTTTCAAATCGCTTGGAAAACGCAAGAATTCTGCAAGCTAAAAAAACGCTTGTGTTTTTTTTCGGGAAAATGCATGTGAATTCCTTATGCGTTTTACCCGCAGCAGGGAGTTGTGGAAATGCTGCAGACATTTCCGCAGCATTTCTGCAAGGTGGGCACATAGCCTGTTATGACCTGGTGGTCAGGACAATAATGGACCAGGTGGTTAAGAGCACACGGAATGACCTGATAGTTACTGATAATAAAGGACAAGCTCTGGGACGTGGGAACTCTGCTGACCGCAATCCCTAATCCTATCACACACACTAGAAATAAGCGTGGCTTGCTCCTAACGCTCCCTATGCAACTCGGCACAGCCTAAGGAACTAGCTAGCCCTGAAGATAGAAAATAAAGCCTACCTTGCCTCAGAGAAATTCCCCAAAGGAAAAGGCAGCCCCCCACATATAATGACTGTGAGTAAAGATGAAAATACAAACACAGAGATGAAATAGATTTAGCAAAGTGAGGCCCGACTTACTGAACAGACTGAGGATAGGAAAGGTTGCTTTGCGGTCAGCACAAAAACCTACAAAAAGACCACACAGAGGGCGCAAAAAGACCCTCCGCACCGTGCGTCCCAGAGCTTCCAGCAAGCAAGACAACAATAAAAATAGCAAGCTGGACAGAAAAATAGCAAACCAAAGAAAAACAAGCAGGAACTTAGCTTCTGCTGGGAAGACAGGTCACAAGAACGATCCAGGAGTGAACTAGACCAATACTGGAACATTGACAGGTGGCATGGAGCAAAGATCTAAGTGGAGTTAAATAGAGCAGCCAGCTAACGAATTAACCTCGTCACCTGTGGAAGGAAACTCAGAAACACCCACCAGAGAAAGTCCATGGACAGAACCAGCCGAAGTACCATTCATGACCACAGGAGGGAGCCCGACAACAGAATTCACAACAATAGCCTCAATGTTCCTTTGTGATGGTGTAACATGTTAGAATTTGGGGTCCCACTTTTTACGTTTTGCAAATGGCCACCCTTTGTCTAAAACTGAAGCTGTATTACGCAAAACAATACTTCTGTAACATGGATCATTTCTGTGTTTCTATTTTCTGAGGACACACAATGTAATGCACACTGCAAGAGCACCAACAACCAACGTATTACATCATGGACTAATTTAAAACTTCAATAAAACCAAGGCGGGGAATATGAAACATATATGGCTTTATTATTAGGGTGCCTATGATTACATATCAATAAAAAGAATTTTATATATCAATCCATTTATATACACAAAAAATTACATAAAAAAATAATATATAAAAAGTAATTAATACGATGCTCACACTGACAAATTATGTATGAGGAACAAAATTATATCTCATTATAGTATTAGAACCACCAACAGGATAAAATATATGTCTCCAGCAAAAATTATTTTATAGCTGCACCAGAAGTTTAAATGCAAAAAGAAGGATATATATAAAAAAGAAAAAGAGGGAGAAAAATGGGCTCAGTATTTCATGTGATAGTATAGGGAGACAAAAAAAAGGAATATATGATTGTATACACAGCTGTGTTGCATATAGTAAATAAAGTGACAAGTGCGACCACTTGGCTGGTTACAATACCACTACAGTATCTCACAACCTATGTGTAAAAAGGAAAATCCTACAATGCTTAAAGAACTATATAAAAAAACCTATAAAAAAACAAATATTGTATATATGTCACACAAAGTGATGTGCAAAATCCGCCAATAAAAGTGACCCAGTGCAATACAAAAAGGGGGGGGGGGGGGGAGAAAGAACCAATCAATCTAAACCCACATTCCTTCTACTATGCTCAATCAATATCTGTTCCTGGGAGCCTCAAGAACCAAGTGAAGAAAATTTCAACCAGAGTTGTACTGGTGATAGAAGTAAAGTGTGCTTGTGCAATATAATAATTAGGCTGTCATGGTGCTAAAATCTGCGTTACCCACACTGGCAGAACCACCTCAGGTACAGAGCGACTATCAGCGTGGCACTATCTAGTCTCAGATTTTAGCACCATGACAGCCTAATTATTATATTGCACAAGCACACTTTACTTCTATCACCAGTACAACTCTGGTTGAAATTTTCTTCACTTGGTTCTTGAGGCTCCCAGGAACAGATATTGATTGAGCATAGTAGAAGGAATGTGGGTTTAGATTGATTGGTTCTTTCTCCCCCCCTTTTTGTATTGCACTGGGTCACTTTTATTGGCGGATTTTGCACATCACTTTGTGTGACATATATACAATATTTGGTTTTTTATAGGTTTTTTATATAGTTCTTTAAGCATTGTAGGATTTTCCTTTTTACACATAGGTTGTGAGATACTGTAGTGGTATTGTAACCAGCCAAGTGGTCGCACTTGTCACTTTATTTACTATATGCAACACAGCTGTGTATACAATCATATATTCCTTTTTTTTTGTCTCCCTATTCTATCACATGAAATACTGAGCCCATTTTTCTCCCTCTTTTTCTTTTTTATATATATCCTTCTTTTTGCATTTAAACTTCTGGTGCAGCTATAAAATAATTTTTGCTGGAGACATATATTTTATCCTGTTGGTGGTTCTAATACTATAATGAGATATAATTTTGTTCCTCATACATAATTTGTCAGTGTGAGCATCGTATTAATTACTTTTTATATATTATTTTTTATGTAATTTTTTGTGTATATAAATGGATTGATATATAAAATTCTTTTTATTGATATGTAATCATAGGCACCCTAATAATAAAGCCATATATGTTTCATATTCCCCGCCTTGGTTTTATTGAAGTTTTAAATTAGTCCATGATGTAATACGTTGGTTGTTGGTTCTCCTTTCGCAGTGGTTTTTCCATTGCACTTTCTCACAGTGCACCTTGATGGTTTTGGCTATCGTGTTATTTTCTATAATAAGTTATTACTAGTATCCTTATGATTATTGGGTGTACTGTGTATTCTATAATTTACACTGCAAGAGCAGCACGGTGGCGCAGTGGTTAGCACTGAAGCCTTGCAGCGCTGTAGTCCTGGGTTCAAACCCCACCAAGGAAAACATCTGCAAATAGTTTGTATGTTCTCTCCGTGTTTGCGTGGGTTTCCTCCGGGCACTCCGGTTTCTTCCCACATTCCAATGACATACTGATAGGGAATTTAGATTGTGATCCCCAATGGGGACAGTGATGATAATGTGTGCGCTGCGGAATATGTTAGCGCTATATAAAAAAAATAAAGATAAAGAAGAAGAAGCTATAATATAGGGGAAAAGTAGTTTATATTTTATGCTTTGTGCAGTGAAAGGGTCAAAAGAGCAGATGATGTTTGTCATTGGCGTCGCAGCTAGATAATTACATCTGCATTCACTGGAAAGGAAGTATTACCTGCATCCTCAATGTGTGGTATCATGCACTCAGCAGTCCTGTATAAACACCAATCTACTCATCTGTATATATGAATTATTGTAATAAAACGCTTACAATAATATAGCCATATATCTTACAATAATAAACACTGAAAAGACAACTAAGGCGAAGGAGGCAGTGGAAGAAAAGAAATCATCATCTTCACAATGGGAAATAAAGAATACCAAGTCATTGACAGTCAAGTAGACTAAAGCCTGGGGTGAGACGAATATATCTTATATGGTGTGTACACCAATACCCAATTTTCATTTACAGTAAGATAGCAGTACCTTTCGTCAACTGTTGGCAGGCAATGTGTTAATATGCATGTGGGACCAGCAACCAGCAAACAGTCTGCGTCACTAGTCTCATAATAAAAGTCCAGTCATATCAGGCAGAGTAACAACATCATTATGACTAACGTCTGACTCATCCTGCAGTGAAAGGGAATGATTTATGGGTTGCTGGCAGAGGTATGCTGCACAACGCACTTCTATAAATATATATATATATATATATATATATATATATACTATATAATTGTCTAAGGGTCACTTCTGTCTTTCTGTCCCGGATATTCATGGGTCGCGGCCTCTGTCTGTCATGGAATCCAAGTCGTTGATTGGTATCGCCAGCTGCCTGTCATGGCTGCCGCGACCAATCAGCGACGGCCACAGTGCGATTAGTCCCTCCCTACTCCACTGCAGTCAGTGCCCGGCGCCCGATCCATACTCCCCGCAGTCACCGCTCACACAGGGTTAATGTCAGCGGTAACGGACCGCGTTATGCCGCGGGTAACTCACTCTGTTACCGCCGCTATTAAACCTGTGTGACCAAGTTTTTACTATTGATGCTGCCTATGCAGCGTCAACAGTAAAAGGATCTAATGTTAAAAATAATTTAAAAAAATAGAAAATCATTATATACTCACCTTCTGCCGCCTTTCCCGCTCCTCGCGACGCTCCGGTAACCGCTCCATGCAAGCGGCAGGTTCCGGTGGCAAGGATGGTATGCGACAAGGACCTGCCATGATGTCACGGTCATGTGACCGTGAGCTCATCACAGGTCCTGCGCGCCTGCGCGAGAAAGACCTGCCATGACGTCACGGTCATGTGACCACGACGTCATCACGGGTCTTGCGCTACCAACCCTGGGACCGGAAGCTGCCGAGTGCACCGCACACAGGCGACATGACTACAAGGGCTCCCTTGGAAGGTGAGTATATGTTTTTTATTTTTTAACCAGTGACATACGTGGCTGGGCAATATACTATGTGACTGGCCAATATACTACGTAACTGGCCAATATACTATGTGGCTGGGCAATATACTTCGTGACTCGGCAATATACTACGTGACTGGGCAATATACTAGGTGGCTGGGCAATATACTACGTGGCTCTGTGCTGTATACTACGTCGCTCTGCAATATACTACGTGGCTCTGTGCTGTATACTACGTCACTGGGCAATGTACTACCTCACTGGGCAATATACTACCTCACTGGGCAATATACTACGTGACTGGGCAATATACTATGTGGCTTGGCAATATACTACGTGGCTGGGCAATATTCTACGTGGCTGGGCAATATACTACATGACTCGGCAATATACTATGTGGCTGGGCAATATACTACGTGGCTGGGCAATATACTACATGGCTGGGCAATATACTACGTGACTGGGCAATATGCTACGTGGCTGGGCAATATACTACGTGGTTGGGCAATATACTACGTGACTCGGCAATATACTATGTGGCTGGGCAATATACTACGTGGCTGGGCAATATACTACATGGCTGGTGTTGTGAATTCTGTGGCTGAATTCACTCCTGTGGTCACAAGTGGTACTGCAGCTTCTGAGCTTCCTCCCTCAGGTGTTCTGGTGAGCTCGTTAACTGCTTCATTACTTAACTCCGCCTGATGCTGCTATCCTTGCTCCTTGTCAATGTTTCAGTGTTGGATCTGAGCTTCTCCTGATTGTTCCTGTGACCTGCTGCTCTGTATAGCTAAGTGCTTTTTGCTTTTTTGTTGCTTTTTTTCTGTCCAGCTTGTCTTTTGTTTTGCTGGAAGCTCTGAGACGCAAAGGGTGTACCGCCGTGCCGTTAGTTCGGCACGGTGGTTTTTTTTTGCCCCCTTTGCGTGGTTTTGCTTTAGGGTTTTTTGTAGACTGCAAAGTTCGCTTTACTGTCCTCGCTCTGTCCTAGAATATCGGGCCCCACTTTGCTGAATCTATTTCATCCCTACGTTTTGTCTTTTCATCTTACTCACAGTCATTATATGTGGGGGGCTGCCTTTTCCTTTGGGGAATTTCTCTGGGGCAAGTCAGGCCTATTTTTCTATTTTCAGGCTAGCTAGTTTCTTAGGCTGTGCCGAGTTGCCTAGGTAGTTGTTAGGCGCAATCCACAGCCGCTTTTAGTTGTGTTTAGGATAGGATCAGGTGTGCAGTCTACAGAGTTTCCACGTCTCAGAGCTCGTTCTTGTATTTTTGGGTATTTGTCAGATCACTGTGTGCGCTCTGATCGCTAAGCACACTGTGTTTCTGGATTGCCTTCATAACACCTGTCATTAGCAAACATAACAGTACAAGGAGCCAAACTAATGATTCTCAATAGAGGGAAAGAAAAAGTTCTGACATCATTTTTTTTTTTTTCTGCTCTGTGTTCACTTTTTTTTTTTCCCCTAGACATTTGGGTGATTCTGGACACAGGTGTGGACATGGATATTCAGGGTCTGTGCTCTTCAATGGATAATCTCGTTATAAATGTACAAAAAATTCAAGATACTATTGATCAGAAATCTATGTTAGAACCAAGAATTCCTATTCCTGATTTGTTTTTTGGAGATAGAACTAAGTTTCTAAGTTTCAAAAATAATTGTAAGCTATTTCTGGCCTTGAAACCTCATTCTTCTGGTAATCCTATTCAACAGGTTTTGATTATTATTTCTTTTTTGCGCGGCGACCCTCAAGACTGGGCATTTTCTCTTGCGCCAGGAGACCCTGCATTGAGTAGTGTCGATGCGTTTTTCCTGGCGCTCGGATTGCTGTACGATGAGCCTAATTCAGTGGATCAGGCTGAGAAAAATTTGCTGGCTTTGTGCCAGGGTCAGGATGATATAGAAGTATATTGTCAGAAATTTAGGAAATGGTCAGTACTCACTCAGTGGAATGAATCTGCGCTGGCAGCTTTGTTCAGAAAGGGTCTCTCTGAGGCTCTTAAGGATGTCATGGTGGGATTTCCTATGCCTGCTGGTTTGAATGAGTCTTTGTCTTTGGCCATTCAGATCGGTTGACGCTTGCGCGAGCGTAAATCTGTGCACCATTTGGCGGTACTGCCTGAGGTTAAACCTGAGCCTATGCAGTGCGATAGGACTATGACTAGAGTTGAATGGCAGGAATACAGACGTCTGAATGGTCTGTGTTTCTACTGTGGTGATTCCACTCATGCTATTTCTGATTGTCCTAAGCGCACTAAGCGGTCCGCTAGGTCTGCCGTCATTGGTACTGTACAGTCCAAATTCCTTCTGTCCATTACCTTGATATGCTCTTTGTCGTCGTTTTCTGTCATGGCGTTTGTGGATTCGGGCGCTGCCCTGAATCTGATGGATTTGGATTATGCTAAACGTTGTGGGTTTTTCTTGGAGCCTTTGCGGTGTCCTATTCCATTGAGAGGAATTGATGCTACACCTTTGGCCAAGAATAAACCTCAATACTGGGCCCAGCTGACCATGTGCATGGCTCCTGCACATCAGGAAGTTATTCGCTTTCTGGTGTTGCATAATCTGCATGATGTGGTCATGTTGAGGTTGCCATGGCTACAAACCCATAATCCAGTATTGGACTGGAATTCCATGTCGGTATCCAGCTGGGGTTGTCAGGGGGTACATGGTGATGTTCCATTTTTGTCGATTTCGTCATCCACCCCTTCTGAGGTCCCAGAGTTCTTGTCTGATTATCAGGATGTATTTGAAGAGCCCAAGTCCGATGCTCTACCTCCGCATAGGGATTGTGATTGTGCTATCAATTTGATTCCTGGTAGTAAATTCCCTAAAGGTCGATTATTTAATTTATCCATGCCCGAACACGCCGCTATGCGCAGTTATGTGAAGGAATCCCTGGAGAAGGGACATATTCGCCCATCGTCATCACCACTGGGAGCAGGGTTCTTCTTTGTAGCCAAGAAGGATGGTTCGCTGAGACCGTGTATTGATTACCGCCTTCTTAATAAGATCACTGTTAAATTTCAGTATCCCTTGCCATTGTTATCTGACTTGTTTGCTCGGATTAAGGGGGCTAGTTGGTTCACTAAGATAGATCTTCGTGGTGCGTATAATCTGGTGAGAATCAGGCAAGGAGATGAATGGAAAACTGCATTCAATACGCCCGAGGGTCATTTTGAGTATCTAGTGATGCCGTTCGGACTTGCCAATGCTCCATCTGTGTTTCAGTCTTTTATGCATGACATCTTCCGTGAGTATCTGGATAAATTCCTGATTGTTTACTTGGATGACATTTTGATCTTCTCAGATGATTGGGAGTCTCATGTGAAGCAGGTCAGAATGGTTTTTCAGGTCCTGCGTGCTAACTCTTTGTTTGTGAAGGGATCAAAGTGTCTCTTCGGTGTGCAGAAAGTTTCATTTTTGGGGTTCATCTTTACCCCTTCTACTATCGAGATGGATCCAGTTAAGGTCCAAGCCATCCAGGATTGGATTCAGCCGACATCTCTGAAAAGTCTGCAAAAGTTCCTGGGCTTTGCTAATTTTTATCGTCGCTTCATCTGTAATTTTTCTAGCATTGCCAAACCATTGACCGATTTGACCAAGAAGGGTGCTGATTTGGTTAATTGGTCTTCTGCTGCTGTGGAAGCTTTTCAGGAGTTGAAGCGTCGTTTTTGTTCTGCCCCTGTGTTGTGTCAGCCAGATGTTTCTCTTCCGTTCCAGGTCGAGGTTGATGCTTCTGAGATTGGAGCAGGGGCGGTTTTGTCACAGAGAGGTTCTGATTGCTCAGTGATGAAACCATGTGCTTTCTTTTCCAGGAAGTTTTCGCCCGCTGAGCGTAATTATGATGTGGGCAATCGAGAGTTGCTGGCCATGAAGTGGGCATTCGAGGAGTGGCGTCATTGGCTTGAAGGAGCTAAGCATCGCGTGGTGGTATTGACTGATCATAAGAACTTGACTTATCTCGAGTCTGCCAAGCGCTTGAATCCTAGACAGGCCCGTTGGTCGTTATTTTTTGCCCGCTTCGACTTTGTGATTTCGTACCTTCCGGGCTCTAAAAATGTGAAGGCGGATGCTCTGTCTAGGAGTTTTGTGCCCGACTCTCCGGGTTTATCTGAGCCAGCGGGTATCCTCAAGGAAGGAGTCATTGTGTCTGCCATCTCCCCTGATTTGCGGCAGGTGCTGCAAAAATTTCAGGCGAATAAACCTGATCGTTGTCCAGCAGAGAAACTGTTCGTCCCTGATAGGTGGACTAATAAACTTATCTCTGAACTTCATTGTTCGGTGTTGGCTGGTCATCCTGGAATCTTTGGTACCAGAGAGTTAGTGGCTAGATCCTTCTGGTGGCCATCTCTGTCACGGGATGTACGTACTTTTGTGCAGTCCTGTGGGATTTGTGCTAGGGCTAAGCCCTGCTGTTCTCGTGCCAGTGGGTTGCTTTTGCCCTTGCCGGTCCCAAAGAGGCCTTGGACACATATTTCGATGGATTTCATTTCTGACCTTCCCGTTTCTCAAAAGATGTCAGTCATTTGGGTGGTCTGTGATCGCTTTTCTAAAATGGTCCATCTGGTGCCCTTGGCTAAATTGCCTTCCTCCTCTGATTTGGTACCTTTGTTCTTTCAGCATGTGGTTCGGTTGCATGGCATTCCTGAGAATATTGTTTCTGACAGAGGTTCCCAGTTTGTTTCAAGGTTTTGGCGAGCCTTTTGTGGTAGGATGGGCATTGACCTATCCTTTTCCTCGGCTTTCCATCCTCAGACTAATGGCCAGACCGAACGAACCAATCAGACCTTGGAAACATATCTGAGATGTTTTGTTTCTGCAGACCAGGATGATTGGGTGTCCTTTTTGCCGTTGGCTGAGTTCGCCCTTAATAATCGGGCCAGCTCGGCTACCTTGGTTTCTCCATTTTTTTGCAATTCTGGGTTCCATCCTCGTTTCTCTTCAGGACAGGTTGAGTCTTCGGACTGTCCTGGTGTGGATTCTGTGGTGGATAGGTTGCAGCAGATCTGGACTCAGGTAGTGGACAATTTGATCTTGTCCCAGGAGAAAGCTCAACTTTTCGCTAATCGCAGACGCCGTGTGGGTCCCCGACTTCGTGTTGGGGATCTGGTTTGGTTATCTTCTCGTCATATTCCTATGAAGGTTTCCTCTCCTAAATTTAAACCTCGTTTTATTGGTCCGTATAGGATTTCTGAGGTTCTCAATCCTGTGTCCTTTCGTTTGACCCTCCCAGACTCCTTTTCCATACATAATGTATTCCATAGGTCGTTGTTGCGGAGATACGTGGCACCTATGGTTCCATCTGTTGAGCCTCCTGCCCCGGTTTTGGTGGAGGGGGAATTGGAGTATATTGTGGAGAAGATTTTGGATTCTCGTGTTTCTAGACGGAAACTCCAGTATCTGGTTAAATGGAAGGGTTATGCTCAGGAAGATAATTCCTGGGTTTTTGCCTCTGATGTTCATGCTTCCGATCTTGTTCGTGCCTTTCATGCGGCTCATCCTGGTCGGCCTGGGGGCTCTGGTGAGGGTTCGGTGACCCCTCCTCAAGGGGGGGGGTACTGTTGTGAATTCTGTGGCTGAATTCACTCCTGTGGTCACAAGTGGTACTGCAGCTTCTGAGCTTCCTCCCTCAGGTGTTCTGGTGAGCTCGTTAACTACTTCATTACTTAACTCCGCCTGATGCTGCTATCCTTGCTCCTTGTCAATGTTTCAGTGTTGGATCTGAGCTTCTCCTGATTGTTCCTGTGACCTGCTGCTCTGTATAGCTAAGTGCTTTTTGCTTTTTTGTTGCTTTTTTTCTGTCCAGCTTGTCTTTTGTTTTGCTGGAAGCTCTGAGACGCAAAGGGTGTACCGCCGTGCCGTTAGTTCGGCACGGTGGGTTTTTTTTGCCCCCTTTGCGTGGTTTTGCTTTAGGGTTTTTTGTAGACTGCAAAGTTCGCTTTACTGTCCTCGCTCTGTCCTAGAATATCGGGCCCCACTTTGCTGAATCTATTTCATCCCTACGTTTTGTCTTTTCATCTTACTCACAGTCATTATATGTGGGGGGCTGCCTTTTCCTTTGGGGAATTTCTCTGGGGCAAGTCAAGCCTATTTTTCTATTTTCAGGCTAGCTAGTTTCTTAGGCTGTGCCGAGTTGCCTAGGTAGTTGTTAGGCGCAATCCACAGCCGCTTTTAGTTGTGTTTAGGATAGGATCAGGTGTGCAGTCTACAGAGTTTCCACGTCTCAGAGCTCGTTCTTGTATTTTTGGGTATTTGTCAGATCACTGTGTGCGCTCTGATCGCTAAGCACACTGTGTTTCTGGATTGCCTTCATAACACCTGTGATTAGCAAACATAACAGGCTGGGCAATATACTACGTGACTGGGCAATATACTACACGGCTGGGCAATATATTACATGGCTGGGCAATATACTATGTTACTGGGCAATATACTACGTGGCTGGGCAATATACTACATGGTTGGGCAATATACTACGTGGGCTGTGCAATATACTACGTGGACATGCATATTCTAGAATACCCGATGCGTTAGAATCGGGCCACCATCTAGTATATATATATGCAGCGCCCCAGAGATCTGGTCATTGCAGTATGACACCCTGCCACTAAGGGGAGTGATGGTACGTCTGATGGCACTGGAGGAATTCTACTGACCAGGTATCACCAGCACACATTACACTTCACACTCTGGCCACTAGGGGGAGAAAAAGGCTTTATTTATTGGGCCACTCCTCACACTGGTAAAACTAGGGGTTGGATAGGAAGTTAGTCAGAAGCTGACTGGGTTGGATTCAGGCAACATCCCGTGGCAAGGGGTGTTGCAGGGAGAAGACACAGGGGGGTCCCTGTCAGGTGTGGGAACCTGGCAGGTGCCTAGCGAACAGAGCAGAACGTAACGGAACCGTGCCTGCACACCCCGCGGCGGTATCCTAAGAGAGAGACACGAAGGGAAGGATATTGTGGAACAGTGAGAAACGAGATCAAGCACAAAGGAGAACCAGTAGGAGTCGTGCTGTGAGACCGAGGCAACATCCTACTGAGGCGCGTAGCCGGTGGCCGGAACACCGCGGGAGTAACTGACTCTAGGCCTTACTTCGAACTCCGCAGGACAGTTAATTATAGGTTGGCTGTCTACCTTAAATTTCCTATGAAGACATAGGGGGCAACGGGTGGAGAGGGGCGTCTCTAGGGTCCCGGAAGAGCTCCGAGCCTTCCCGTCATACGGGTGCGTCCTAGCCATAACATACCTGGGGGACGAGAAACTAGTAACATCTGGAACTAAAGAGAGAGAGCGCTGTAGAGAACGAACGAACGAGAACAGCAGTTGTGAGGACTATTCCAAATGCTCAGCAGGGTAGCACTACAACACACAGGCGCTAGTGGTAGGCACTGATTTCCACCTGCAAAGAGAACTCTGGAAGTGCCCATCAGACCGGCCGGTCTCAGATAGCCCTGTTAAGCGTGCTCTGGATTGAGGATCCTGAAGTCTTCAGTAAAGAGGTAAAGAGACTGCAACCTTGTGTCCTCGTTATTGACTGCACCTCACACCATCACCACCCACCTTACTGAGAAGCCCTGGGGACATACTTCACCTGTGGGAAGGTATACCATCCAGCTGCCATTCCATCACCCCAGCGGACCCCACAGCAGCGTCAATCACTCTGACCGAACACCACAGGTGGCGTCACGAAACCTTGACAGACTCCTATCACCTTTTATTGGACGCCCCTTAGCAGGGTCACGGACCGGGTCTAGCCACTGTGACAACCTCAGAACTGAACCAGAGAGGCCCGGTACCGAGAACTCGTGGCCCTGTGTCTGGGGGCGCTCCATATATATATATATATGACACACATATACAGTAGGTACGGAAAGTATTCATAACCTTTTAAATTTATCACTCTTTTTTTCATTGCGGCCATTTGGTACATTCAATAAATTTTTGCAAATGTAATACAAAAGTAAAACTGAAATATCACATGGTCATAAGTATTCAGTCCCTTTGCTCAGACACTAATAGTTAAGTCACATGCTGTCCATTTCCTTGTGATCCTCCATGAGATGGTTCTCCTCCTTCATTGGAGGCTAGCTGTGTTTAATTAAACTGATAGGACTTGATTTGGGAAGGCGCACACCTGTTTATATAAGACCTCGCAGCTCACAGTGCTTGTCAGACCAGATGAGAATCATGAGGTCAAAGGAACTGGCCAAGGTGCTTAGAGACAGACTTGTGGCAAGGAAAAGATCTGGCCAAGGTTACAACAGAATTTCTGCAGTATTCAAGGTTCCTTAAGGCAAAGTAGCCTCCATAATCCTTAAATGGAAGAAGTTTGGGACCACCAAAGGAAGACTTCTGGTGGTCCCAAACTTCTTTCATTTAAGGATTATGGAGGTTACTTTCCTCCATAATCCTTAAATGGAAGAAGTTTGGGACCACCAGAAGTCTTCCTAGACCTGGCCGTCCAGCCAAACTGAGCAATCGTGGGAGAAGAGCCTTGGTGAGAGAGGTAAAGAAGAACCCCAAGATCACTGTGGCTGAGCTCCAGAGATGCAGTAGGGAGATTGGAGAAAGTTCCACAAAGTCAACTATCACTGCTGCCCTCCACCAGTCGGGCCTCTACGGCAGAGTGGCCCGACAGAAACCTCTCCTCAGTGCAAGACGTATGAAAGCCCGCATAGAGTTTGCTAAAAAAAAACTCATTAAGGACTCCCAGACTATGAGAAATAAGATTCTCTGGTCTGATGAGAAGAAGATATACCTTTGTGATGATAATTCTAAGAGGTATGTGTGGAGAAAACCAGGCACTGCTCATCACCTGCCCAATACAATCCCAACAGTGAAATGTAAGAGTCGGAGACCAGGGCAGTAGTCATAGCCGACAGCAATCTCTGTGTCACCCGCTGGTCCTGTCCCTTTAAAGTACCTCGGTGCTGCTCCTCTACGTCATCAGGGTTTTCCTGGTACGGGACTGTTACCTCTGCGGAAGATTCTGGAGCACCCCACTAGGGCCTAAGGGTTACTTAGAACAAGGTCCGGTGATCACGGTAGCAGCGACCCGGTACATGGCCCTGGGCATCCAAATTAAAGGGAAGGATGTTTAAAGGGGTTTGTTGAATAAAGTTTGTTTGTGACATCACAGAGTTAACCGATGCTGCTTAAAGGGGTCCACTGGGGTGATGTTATGGCAGCAAGGATGGTATGGCTTCCCACAGGTGAAGCTGAGTCCTCAGGGCTCCCGGTGTGGTAGGGACAGATGGTAGATGGTGTAGAAAGAAACAGAGGACACAAGTTGCAGTCTCTTTACCTCTTTACTGGTGCAAGGCAGCCACAGTCCAGGGTACCGGATCACAGGTGCTGGTATGGTCCGGCCGGCTTGGAAGCGGTCCAGGAATTCCCCTAGCCAGGTAGGGTTGGAAGCCTTCCTTCTAGCGCTGCGTTGTAGTCCCTTGCTGCCTTAGACCTCCCACAAGGTTCTCACTTTCTCTCCCCCCTTTAGGTAGGACAATATAAATATGACAGGTAATTTTGAGCCTTTTTACAGGGTCTCTCAGATGACTCCAGGCTCTATCTGTTACTGTGCCTTCGGGTGTTAATGGTGGACAGGGTACCTGCAATCTGCTGTCTGACGGTTTCTGCCGTGTGGCATGAAGTTACCCCCACAACTTTAGTCTTCCGGCTACCGGAATTCTGCACTTCAGCATGGAGGAAGCTCAGTCGCAGCTTCCCTCGGGCTCTTCCCTCTCCTTTGCTTCTCTTCCTCCTTCACTGTCTCTGCAAACTGTTCTGTTCCTTTCTTTCCAGGAGCTGCAACACCTTACGGGGCTGCACGGCCCCAACTTTCCTCTCACTCCACTCTTCTCTCCTACAGACTCCTCTCTCTACGTCTCCCTCTGACAGACTGACTAACTCCTCCCCCAGGCTTATCTAGGGAAGCTCCCCTGAAACCAGGTTCAGAGCTCCCCTTTCTGGCCTGGAGTCAGAATATGTTGCATGTGTGTGAATACCTGTTGAAGGGATCTTTCCTTGCTTCCAAGCATGGCATCACTCTCCCCATGAGGAAAGCAATACCACTGTAACAACCGGTTACAATTCCAACAATGGGAATGGAGTGTTACAATTCCAACAATGAAGAGTTGCAGTCCGGTTTCACTTCAACATGTTTACTTAGCAACTTGTCATCCACGGCACACACTGTTACAGCATCAGGCATTGGTGTCTCTGACCCTTGGCTTTCTCTAAGCCTGCGTACGGGACGCTCTGTACTATATGATCCCCCCTCAGTGTCCACAATGTTCAGTATTTCTGCCTTTCATGGGGGTATTCCCTGTCGTCTCGCCCTGTTCCTCAGAATAGCGGCCCATGCAAAAAACCTGCCACATCTTGGTGCACTTTCTCCCACTTTGCTCAGCCTTCTCTCCAGTAGCTGCTGTCCCACTTATACTGCACTGCTGATTCTGTAACCGCTGTACTCTCTGTTCTTTGTTCTGGCCCCCTGGATACTACTGCTGGGCCCCCTCTTCCTAGAAGAACGTTGTGGGGCATGATGTGCTAGCTAGTCCTCTGTGAGCTGTACGGGCGCTCAGGCCCCAACTGAGCTAAAACAGGAAGCCCTCACTACCTTATTCCCACCGTGCCCCTCTTATGCTAACTATTTACTATAATGCCCCCATCTAGTGGCCAACTAGGGATACTACTCCCCTAACACTAAACTGACCCTGGTGTGCCTATTTTCCCTGACAAACATTGGCATGACACATATTATACACTAGATGGTGGCCCGATTCTAACGCATCGGGTATTCTAGAATATGCATGTACATGTACTATATTGCCCAGCCACGTACTATATTGCCCAGCCACGTACTATATTGCCCAGCCACGTACTATATTGCCCAGCCACGTACTATATTGCCCAGCCACGTACTATATTTCCCAGTCACGTAGTATATTGCTCAGCCATGTAGTATATTGCCCAGCCACGTAGTATATTGCCCAGTCACGTAGTATATATTGCCCAGTCACATAGTATATTGGCCAGCCACGTAGTATATTGCCCAGCCATGTAGAATATTGCCCAGCCACGTAGAATATTGCCCAGCCACGTAATATATTGCCCAGCCACGTACTATATTGCCCAGCCACGTACTATATTGCCCAGCCACGTACTATATTGCCCAGCGACGTAGTATATTGCCCAGTCATGTAGTATATGTCCCAGCCACGTAGTATATTGCCCAGCCACGTGATATATTGCCCAGTCACATAGTATATTGGCCAGCCATTTAGTATATTGCCCAGCCATGTAGAATATTGCCCAGCCACGTACTATATTGCCCAGCCACGTACTATATTGCCCAGCCACGTAGTATATTGCCCAGTCACATAGTATATTGCCCAGCGACGTAGTATATTGCCCAGCGACATACTATATTGCCCAGCCACGTAGTATATTGCACAGCCAAGTAGTATATTGCCCAGCCACGTAGTATATTGCCCAGCCACGTAGTATATTGCCCAGCCACGTAGCATATTTCCCAGTCACGTAGTATATTGCCTAGTCACGTAGTATATTGCCCAGTCACGTAGTATATTGCCCAGCGACGTAGTATATTACCCAGCGACGTAGTATATTGCCCAGTCATGTAGTATATTGCACAGCGACGTAGTATACAGCACAGAGCCACGTAGTATATTGCCCAGCCACGTAGTATATTGTACAGAGCCACGTAGTATACAGCACAGAGCCACGTAGTATATTGCCCAGTCACGTAGTATATTGCCCAGTCACATAGTATATTGCCCAGCGACGTAGTATATTGCCCAGCGACGTACTATATTGCCCAGCCACGTAGTATATTGCACAGCGACGTAGTATACAACACAGTGCCACGTAGTATAGTGCCCAGCCACGTAGTATATTGCACAGAGCCACGTAGTATACAGCACAGAGCCACGTAGTATATTGCCCAGTCACGTAGTATATTGCCCAGCGACGTAGTATATTACCCAGCGACGTAGTATATTGCCCAGTCATGTAGTATATTGCACAGCGACGTAGTATACAGCACAGAGCCACGTAGTATATTGCCCAGCCACGTAGTATATTGTACAGAGCCACGTAGTATACAGCACAGAGCCACGTAGTATATTGCCCAGTCACGTAGTATATTGCCCAGTCACATAGTATATTGCCCAGCGACGTAGTATATTGCCCAGCGACGTACTATATTGCCCAGCCACGTAGTATATTGCACAGCGACGTAGTATACAACACAGTGCCACGTAGTATAGTGCCCAGCCACGTAGTATATTGCACAGAGCCACGTAGTATACAGCACTGTGCCACGTAGTATATTGCCCAGTCACGTAGTATACAGCACAGTCACATAGTATATTGCCCAGCCACGTAGTATATTGCACAGCGACGTAGTATACAGCACAGAGCCACGTAGTATACAGCACAGACATAACATTTGTCCCCACTAATGGTTTTAACTATTTTGTAGCCATGAAGGACCTGCAGCTTTTTCTACGGAAGATGGTACTTCGTAAGTTACATGCAAAACCTACAGGCACGGACGGCCTAGACACCACTATGGATCGTGATACACTGGCTATCCTGGAGGAGCTGGAGCGAGAAGGCACTACCACTACTCAAGGTACATTTCCTACTTCTGTCGTGCCTAGGTCATCCACGTTCCCTCCCTTTTCTTTATGCCCCCAAATTGAGATTTTTAACAAACTGGTTCTGAATGATTTCAAAGCCATCTCACAATGTAGGAGGCATGATAATTTAACAAGATCTCAACGTCAGGCTTTGAAAGAATTAAGATCCATTAAAGATGTGGTCATTAAGCCTGCAGATAAGGGGGGGAACGTGGTGATCTGGCCGACAGATATGTACGAAAAGGAAGCCTTTCGGCAGCTTAGGGATAGAGAGGGATATACACCCTTGCCTGGTAATCCATTGGGGACCTTTTCAAAACTCTTGTATGAGATTTTAGATAGGGCGTTCCAACAGGGGATTATTCCTAAAAAAATATTTGATGGACTATGTGTTAGGGCTCCAGTCATCCCGACCCTGTATCTCCTGCCAAAAGTCCATAAGGATTCCATCATACCTCCTGGGCATCCTATTGTCTCTGGCATGGGAGGGCTGTGTGATCCAGCTTGCAAATTTATTGAGTATTATCTTCATCCGCTGGTAGAGACGCTGCCCTCCTATGTCAGAGACACTACCGACGTCTTGAGGAAACTGGATGGCCTGGTAATGGAACCAGATATGCTTCTTGCGACAATCGACGTGGAGTCGTTGTACACGAGCATAGGCCACATAGATGGCATTAGGGCCGCAAGGTTCTATCTGGAATCCAGTAATTTGAATCCTGAGCTGTGCTCCCTCGTCCTGGAACTGCTGGAGTTTATACTGACACATAATTTCTTTGTCTTTAAGGATCGTTATTTTTTACAACAGCGCGGCACTGCGATGGGCGCGGCGTGTGCGCCATCGTACGCAAACCTCTTTCTCGGGTATTGGGAGAGAGAGGTTTTTGGGGATGGTGCATGCGCCGCCTCCCAGGCGCAGTGCTGGTATCGCTATATCGATGACGTTCTTTTAATTTGGCAGGGTGGCGAGCCTGGGCTTCGGCGTTTCATCCATGAGCTCAATCAGAATCCATACAATATAAAACTTACATATAAGATTGCCTCGAAAATAATTGATTTTTTGGATGTTAAGATTCTGATTGATGACTCAGGGACGTTACAAACCGATGTTTTCCGCAAGGAAACATCGGTAAATGCACTTTTACATGCATCAAGTGCACATATATCCTCGACAATACGGGCTGTCCCTATAGGACAATTCCTACGTATGAAGAGGATTTGTTCGTTGGATGGAATGTTTGAGGCCCAGGCTTGTGACCTCTCCAGCAGGTTCCGGGAGAGGGGGTACAGCAACAGGAATATTAAACAAGGCTATCTGCGGGCCAAGAGAACACCTAGAGAACAACTTCTCTGTACTACAGGAAATAGGTCTAGGGGGGAACAACCCATACGCTTCATTACGACATTTAATGATCAGTGGGGGTCTATTCGGAACATTTTATCTAAACACTGGTCTATCCTCAAGACCGAACCAACTTTGAAAAAACTAATCCCTGACTACCCCCTCCTAACAGCAAGAAGGGGTAGAAACCTAAAAGATATCTTGACAAGAAGTCACTATGTGGCGGCACCGACAACCCCCTTTGGGCCAACCAGGCAGAGGTGGGGCTTTTTCCCATGCGGTTCATGTATGGCTTGCCGTAATTGCACAAGAGCAACATCTTTTGCGTCAGCCAGCGGGGATAAAGAGTACCGCATTACTAACTACATCACATGTAGCACTACCCATGTGGTGTACTATGCCGTCTGTGCCTGTAACTTGATTTATGTGGGACTCACGTCTCGTGAACTTAGAGTAAGGACAAGAGAGCACGTGCGTGACATCGTTGCTGCCAAAAATGTGGTGGATTTGGCTGTATTGAAGACAATCCCTCGGCACTTCAGGCTGCGCCACGGCTGTGACCCCGCCTCTTTTAAGGTGCGGGGCATAGACCGGGTGTATTGTGTTATTAGAGGGGGTGACCGTAAGCGTATTCTGGCGCAGTTGGAGTGCCGTTGGATTGTCACCTTGGGCACGATGTCACCGCACGGGCTTAATGAACATCTGTCCTTTTCCCCTTTTCTATGATGAGAACATTTTTAAAGGTATACATACCATTATTCCTGCTGCATCTCCTTCATTGCCCCTTTGAGTTGAATGAAACCATTTCTGTCAAAACAGCATAAAGGTGGAGGCATGAACCATTTGGTAATCTACTTGTTATCTTTCACGTCGCTTATATTCTCCCATGTGCTGGGTTGTTGCATTTTAATCATTTTGTTTCATGTCTTTTTATTTTTATTCAGTGACTTGTGGGTCTAATCTTCTTTCCTATACTGTTATGGATGGATGGGGCTTGGACAACTGGTGACAGAACGAATATTTATCTGGATATGGACTGCGAATAAAATAAAAAATCATTTGGAACACACACATTTTGGACTTGAACAATTGATATCTCATCAACTTTATACGCTTTACTGTGTTTGTTTCAATATTCTTCTTGAGATATGTCCTGTCCCGCTGTATGCCCCATACCTCCCTTTCTGTTCCCCTTGTCATTGTGTCTTGCTATCATTCATGTTTTTATTTGCATTCCCGCAGTTTCTATATCAACCGGTGCCCTTGGACGCTTGCCCACACTGTGTCCAGCAAGTAAGATGGCTGCCGCGCTGTGCGCTTGCGCGGTGTGTTCCCGGATACACCAGCGTCACCAAAGGCGTCCTTAGGACCCGGCGCGGGTCTCTGATGTCAGAGGAAATACTTTCCTTGACCCGCGCTGTGGCCCGGACGGCCGGATGTGATCGCTGGTGCGGGGATTAACTGTTGTGAATTCTGTGGCTGAGTTCACTTCTGTGGTCACAAGTGGTATTGCAGTCTCTGGGCTTCCTCCCTCAGGTGTTTTGGTGAGCTCGTTGGCTGCCTTGCTATTTAGCTCCACCTGAGTCTGTCTTCCTTGCTCCTTGTCAATGTTCCAGTGTTGGATCTGAGCTACTGCATCTTTCCTTGGGCCTGCTGCTCTGCTAGATAAGTGCTTCTAGTTTGTTTTCTGTTTTTTTCTGTCCAGCTTGCTATTGTCTTTTGCTGGAAGCTCTGAGAAGCAGAGGGGTGCACCGCCGTGCTGTTAGTTCGGCACGGTGGGTCTTTTTGCCCCTTTGCGTGGTTTTCGTTTTAGGGTTTTTTGTAGACTGCATAGTTCTCTTTGCTATCCTCGCTCTGTCTAGAATATCGGGCCTCACTTTGCTGAATCTATTTCATTCCTACGTTTGTCTTTTCATCTTGCTAACAGTCATTATATGTGGGGGGCTGCCTATTCCTTTGGGGTATTTCTCTGAGGTAAGTCAGGCTTGTATTTCTATCTTCAGGCTAGTCAGCTCCTCAGGCAGTGCCGAGTTGCATAGGTAGTGATAGGCGCAATCCACTGCTGCTTATAGTTGTGTGAGGATAGATCAGGTACTGCAGTCTACAGAGATTCCACGTCTCAGAGCTCGTCCTATTGTTTTTGGTTATTGCCAGATCTCTGTATGTGCGCTGATTACTGCACGCTGTGTTGCCTGATTGCCAGCCATAACAGTACAAGGAGACACACCAATGATTCCCAATAGAGGGAAAAAAGAAATCCTGACATCATTTTTTTTTCTTAGCTCTGTCTTCAGTCTTTTTTTTCCCCTAGACATTAGAGTGCTTCAGGACACAGCTGTGGACATGGATATTCAGGCTCTGTGCTCGTCAATGGATAATCTCGTTGTAAATGTACAAAAGATTCAAGATACTATTGATCAGAAATCGATGTTAGAACCAAGAATTCCGATTCCTGATTTGTTTTTTGGTGACAGAACTAAGTTCCTGAGCTTCAGAAATAATTGTAAGCTATTTTTGGCCTTGAAACCTCATTCTTCTGGTAATCCTATTCAACAGGTTTTGATTATTATTTATTTTTTGCGCGGCGACCCACAGGACTGGGCGTTTTCTCTTGCACCAGGAGATTCTGCATTGAGTAATGTTGATGCATTTTTTCAGGCGCTGGGATTGCTTTACGATGAGCCTAATTCAGTGGATCAGGCTGAGAAAAATCTGCTGGCTTTATGCCAGGGTCAGGATGATGTAGAAGTATATTGTCAGAAATTTAGGAAGTGGTCAGTACTCACTCTGTGGAATGAATCTGCACTAGCGGCTTTGTTCAGAAAGGGTCTCTCTGAAGCTCTTAAGGATGTAATGGTGGGATT
Organism: Ranitomeya imitator; assembly: GCF_032444005.1. Lineage (NCBI taxonomy): Eukaryota > Metazoa > Chordata > Amphibia > Anura > Dendrobatidae > Ranitomeya > Ranitomeya imitator. The sequence continues at coordinate 561,504,910 of NC_091286.1, read as the reverse complement.
TCCTATGCCTGCTGGTTTGAATGAGTCTATGTCCTTGGCCATTCAGATCGGTCGTCGCTTGCGCGAGCGTAAATCTGTGCACCATTTGGCGGTATTGTCTGAGAGTAAACCTAAGCCTATGCAGTGCGACAGGACTATGACTAAAGTAGAACGGCAAGAACACAGACGTCTGAACAGACTGTGTTTCTATTGTGGTGATTCTACTCATGCTATTTCTAATTGTCCTAAACGCACTAGGCGGTTCGATAGCTCTGCCGTTATTGGTACTGTACAGTCCAAATTCCTTTTGTCCATTACCTTAATGTGCTCTTTGTCATCGTATTCTGTCATGGCGTTTGTGGATTCAGGCGCTGCCCTGAATCTGATGGATTTGGATTATGCTAAACGTTGTGGATTTTTCTTGGAGCCTTTGCGGTGTCCTATTCCGTTGAGAGGAATTGATGCTACACCTTTGGCCAAGAATAAGCCTCAGTACTGGGCCCAGCTGACCATGTGCATGGCTCCTGCACATCAGGAAGTTATTCGCTTTCTGGTACTGCATAATTTGCATGATGTGGTCGTGTTGGGGTTGCCATGGCTACAAACCCATAATCCAGTATTGGATTGGAACTCTATGTCGGTAACCAGCTGGGGTTGTCAGGGAGTACATGGTGATGTTCCATTTTTGTCTATTTCGTCATCCATTCCTTCTGACATCCCAGAGTTCTTGTCGGACTTTCAGGATGTATTTGAAGAGTCCAAGTCTGATGCCCTACCTCCGCATAGGAATTGTGATTGTGCTATCGATTTGATTCCTGGTAGTAAATTCCCTAAGGGTCGTTTATTTAATTTGTCCGTACCTGAACACACCGCTATGCGCAGTTATGTGAAGGAGTCCCTGGAGAAGGGACATATTCGCCCATCGTCGTCACCATTGGGAGCAGGGTTCTTTTTTGTAGCCAAGAAGGATGGTTCGCTAAGACCGTGTATTGATTACCGCCTTCTTAATAAGATCACTGTTAAGTTTCAGTATCCCTTGCCATTGATTTCTGACTTGTTTGCTCGGATTAAGGGGGCTAGTTGGTTTACTAAGATTGATCTTCGTGGTGCGTATAATCTGGTGAGAATCAGGCAGGGAGATGAATGGAAAACGGCATTTAATACGCCCGAGGGTCATTTTGAGTATCTGGTGATGCCGTTCGGACTTGCCAATGCTCCATCTGTTTTTCAGTCTTTTATGCATGACATTTTCCGTGAGTATCTGGATAAATTCTTGATTGTTTACTTGGATGACATTTTGATCTTCTCAGATGATTGGGAGTCTCATGTGAAGCAAGTCAGAATGGTTTTCCAGGTACTGCGTGCTAATTCCTTGTTCGTGAAGGGATCAAAGTGTCTCTTTGGTGTGCAGAAAGTTTCATTTTTGGGGTTCATCTTTTCCCCTTCTACTATCGAGATGGATCCGGTTAAGGTTCAGGCCATCCAGGATTGGACTCAGCCGACATCTCTAAAAAGTCTGCAGAAATTCCTGGGCTTTGCTAATTTTTATCGTCGCTTCATCTGTAATTTTTCTAGCATTGCCAGACCATTGACCGATTTGACCAAGAAGGGTGCTGATTTGGTTAATTGGTCTTCTGCTGCCATGGAAGCTTTTCAGGAGTTGAAGCGTCGTTTTTGCTGTGCCCCTGTGTTGTGTCAACCTGATGTTTCTCTTCCGTTCCAGGTCGAGGTTGATGCTTCTGAGATTGGTGCAGGGGCGGTTTTGTCACAGAGAGGTTCTGGTTGCTCAGTGTTCAAACCATGTGCTTTCTTTTCCAGGAAATTTTCTGCTGCTGAGCGTAATTATGATGTGGGCAACCGAGAGTTGCTGGCCATGAAGTGGGCATTCGAGGAGTGGCGTCATTGGCTTGAGGGTGCTAAGCATCGCGTGGTGGTTTTGACTGATCATAAGAACCTTACTTATCTTGAGTCTGCCAAGCGCTTGAATCCTAGACAGGCCCGTTGGTCGTTATTTTTTGCTCGTTTTGATTTTGTGATTTCATACCTTCCGGGCTCTAAAAATGTGAAGGCGGATGCTCTGTCTAGGAGTTTTGTGCCCGACTCTCCGGGGTTATCTGAGCCGGCGAGTATCCTCAAGGAAGGAGTCATTGTGTCTGCCATCTCCCCTGATTTGCGGAGAATGTTGCAGAAATTTCAGGCTAATAAACCTGATCATTGTCCGGCCGAGAAACTGTTCGTCCCTGATAGGTGGACTAGTAAAGTTATCTCTGAACTTCATTGTTCGGTGCTGGCCGGTCATCCAGGAATCTTTGGTACCAGGGAGTTGGTTGCTAGATCCTTCTGGTGGCCGTCTCTGTCACGGGATATGCGTGCTTTTGTGCAGTCCTGTGGAATTTGTGCTAGGGCTAAGCCCTGCTGTTCACGTGCCAGTGGGTTGCTTTTGCCCTTGCCGGTCCCGAAGAGGCCTTGGACACATATTTCGATGGATTTCATTTCTGACCTTATCGTTTCTCAAAAAATGTCGGTCATTTGGGTGGTCTGTGATCGCTTTTCTAAAATGGTCCATCTGGTGCCCTTGGTTAAATTGCCTTCCTCCTCTGATTTGGTGCCTTTGTTCTTCCAGCATGTGGTTCGTTTACATGGCATTCCTGAGAATATTGTTTCTGACAGAGGTTCCCAGTTTGTCTCGAGGTTCTGGCGAGCCTTTTGTGGTAGGATGGGCATTGACCTATCTTTCTCCTCGGCCTTCCATCCTCAGACTAATGGCCAGACCGAACGAACCAATCAGACCTATGAAGGTTTCCTCTCCTAAATTTAAACCTCGTTTTATTGGTCCGTATAGGATTTCTGAGATTCTCAATCCGGTGTCTTTTCGTCTGACCCTCCCAGACTCCTTTTCCATACATAATGTATTCCATAGGTCGTTGTTGAGGAGATACGTGGCACCTATGGTTCCATCTGTGGAGCCTCCTGCCCCTGTTTTGGTAGAGGGGGAATTGGAGTATATTGTGGAGAAGATTTTGGATTCTCGTGTCTCTAGACGGAAACTCCAGTATCTGGTCAAATGGAAGGGTTATGCTCAGGAAGATAATTCCTGGGTTTTTGCCTCTGATGTCCATGCCCCAGATCTTGTTCGTGCCTTTCATGTGGCTCATCCTGGTCGGCCTGGGGGTTCTGGTGAGGGTTCGGTGACCCCTCCTCAAGGGGGGGGGGGGTACTGTTGTGAATTCTGTGGCTGAGTTCACTTCTGTGGTCACAAGTGGTATTGCAGTCTCTGGGCTTCCTCCCTCAGGTGTTTTGGTGAGCTCGTTGGCTGCCTTGCTATTTAGCTCCACCTGAGTCTGTCTTCCTTGCTCCTTGTCAATGTTCCAGTGTTGGATCTGAGCTACTGCATCTTTCCTTGGGCCTGCTGCTCTGCTAGATAAGTGCTTCTAGTTTGTTTTCTGTTTTTTCTGTCCAGCTTGCTATTAACTTTTGCTGGAAGCTCTGAGAAGCAAAGGGGTGCACCGCCATGCTGTTAGTTCGGCACGGTGGGTCTTTTTGCCCCTTTGCGTGGTTTTCGTTTTAGGGTTTTTTGTAGACTGCATAGTTCTCTTTGCTATCCTCGCTCTGTCTAGAATATCGGGCCTCACTTTGCTGAATCTATTTCATTCCTACGTTTGTCTTTTCATCTTGCTAACAGTCATTATATGTGGGGGGCTGCCTATTCCTTTGGGGTATTTCTCTGAGGTAAGTCAGGCTTGTATTTCTATCTTCAGGCTAGTCAGCTCCTCAGGCAGTGCCGAGTTGCATAGGTAGTGATAGGCGCAATCCACTGCTGCTTATAGTTGTGTGAGGATAGATCAGGTACTGCAGTCTACAGAGATTCCACGTCTCAGAGCTCGTCCTATTGTTTTTGGTTATTGCCAGATCTCTGTATGTGCGCTGATTACTGCACGCTGTGTTGCCTGATTGCCAGCCATAACAATTAACACTGCGCATGCGCCGTACCTCGCGCGGCGTCCTTTGTAGTAATTAAGGCGGCGTCTAATAGTTCTATTTATACCGGGCACCGGCAGCATATACACTATGGTCCCCTGAGGAAGCCATCGTCGCGAAACGCGCGTTGGGGCCGTTTCATTCAGCCTGCCGCGGTCTCTCCCTGTCCTTCTCCCACATGGGTAAGCATTTTGCATATGGTGCTTTATGAATGTAGTGACCTTAGTGTCACTAATTAGGGTTTACACATACTTAGAGGTTCTCTGGGTGCTCACTTTTTTTCCCCTTTTGTGTTTTTGAGATGCCGGTTTGTAACCCACATTCATGTACCTATATATAGGGATGGACCTTTTTCGGCAGACTGTTGTTGCTTTTATATGTGTGTTCTCCCTCGTCATCCTATCATGTTTTTGTAACATTTGGGCTTTTTTCAGCCGTTTTTTTGTACTGTATTAAGAGCTATATATCTAATAAATTTTCACTTTTGAATATTATTATTCGTAGACTGGTTGGCTCTTTACATATATATTGTTTTATTATATTTATACCGTATGAGAGTATACTCCGGTTCTTTTGTAGGTTTAATATACAGCACAGACATGTAGTATATTGCCCAGTCACGTAGTATACAGCACAGACACGTAGTATATTGCCCAACTACGTAGTATATTGCCCAGCCAAGTATGTAACAGGTTAAAAAAATAAAAAATAAACATATACTCACCCTCCGAAGAGCCCGTTGTAGTTCCGGCGCTTGTGTGCGGTGCACCCGGCAGCTTCCGGTCCCAGGATTGGTATGAGCGCAGGACCTGTGATGATGTCGCGGTCACATGACCGTGACGTCATGGAAGGTCCTTCTCCCATAGCATCTTTGGAAGCGGAACCTGCCACTTGCAGTGCCGAGGAGAGGACGTGATGGCAGAGGGTGAGAATTTTTTTTTAATTATTATTATTATTTTTACCATTAGATCGTTTTACTATTGATGCTGCATACACAGCATCAATAGTAAAAAGTTGGTCACACAGGGTTAATAGCTGCGTAACGAGAGTGCGTTACACCGCGGTCCGGTAACGCTGGCATTAACCCTGTGTGAGGGCTGACTGGAGGGGAGTATGGAGCGGGCAGTGACTGACTGCGGGAAGGAAAGAGCTGCCATATTGCCGCCGGACTGCAGCCCTCGCTGATTGGTCGTGGCAATGGTCGTGGGCGTTTTGCCACGACCAATCAGCGACTTGGATTCCATGACAGACAGAGGCCGCGACCAATGAATATCTGTGACAGAAAGACAGACAGACAGAAAGACGGAAGTGACCCGTAGACAATTATATAGTAGATTAAGACAGAGCAATACACATAAGGTGTAGCAGTACTCATATACACAGTGGTAATACACTTTATGTGTAGCAGTACCACCGCGTATGAACACATTAATGAAATACAATATATACAAACGGGTTGGGGAGAAAAAGGTGCAATTTAAATACCACATCCACAGAAACATGGTGGTGACAGCATCATGCTATGGGGGTGTTATTCAGCTGCAGGGACAGGACAACTGGTTGCTATTGAAGGAAACATGAATGCGGCCAAGTACAGAGATAGCCTGGATGAAAACCTCTTCCATAGTGCTCTGGACCTCTGACTTGGCCAAAGGTTCACCTTCCAACAAGACAATGACCCTAAGAACACAGCTAAAATAACAAAGGAGTGGCTCCAGAGCAACTTTCTAACCATTCTTGACTGGCCCAGCCAGAGCCATGACCTAAACCCAATTGAGCATCTCTGGAGAGACCTGAAAATGGCTGTCTACCAACATTCACCATCCAACCTAACGGAACTGGAAAGGATAGGCAAGGAAGAATGGCAGAAAATCCCCAAATCCAGGTGTGAAAAACTTGCGTCATTCCCAAGAAGACTCATGGCTGTACTAGCTCAAAAGGTGCTTCTACTCAATACTGAGCAAAGGGTCTGAATACTTATGACCATGTGATATTTCAGTTTTTCTTTTTTAATAAATTTGCAAAAAATTACTACATTTCTGTTTTTTTTCAGTCAATATGGGTGCAGAATGTACATTAATGAGAAAAAAAAATTAACTTTTTGAATTTACCAAATGGCTGCAAGAGTGAAAAATTTAAAGGGGTATGAATACTTTCCGTACCCACTGTATATACTGTATATATTTACATGTATTATATTGCATGCACATTTTATAGCAATGCTAGGGTTATACTAGGGTAGGGTTAAACCCTTGCTCTGCATGCTTTGCACGTCAATAGCGTTAAACTGCCGCAGCGCCGGTAGGGGCCCGGTGAGCAGATGAGACGGGGCCCGATGCGGGCCCCCTCTGCCCACCGGGCCCCATACGCCAGTCATGGCTGTAATGCCCGCTGCAGGAGCATGGCCAGGTAAGAACTCGTGTTTTTTTTGTTTTTTCGAGAGGGACGATCCAGGGGGCCCCGGGGCAGAATGCTGGACACGCTGGAGCAGAGATGCTGGACACAGGGACAGAATGCTGGACACAGGGGCAGAATGCTGGACACGAGGGGCAGAATGCTGGAAACGAGGGGCAGACTGTGAGACACGGGGCAGAATGCTGGACACGAGGGGCAGACAGACATGGGGGCAGAATGCTGGACATAGGGGAAGAATGCTGGACACGAGGGGCAGACTGTGAGACACGAGGGCAGAATGCTGGACACAGGGGCAGAATGCTGGACACGAGGGGCAGAATGCTGGACACAGGGGCAGAATGCTTGACACACTGGGGCAGAGATGCTGGACACGGGCAGAATGCTGGACACAGGGGCAGAATGCTGGACACAGGGGCAGAATGCTGGACACGAGGGGCAGACTGAGACACGGGGGCAGAATGCTAGACACAGGGGCAGAATGCTTGACACGGGGGCAGAATGCTGGACACGCTGGGGCAGAGATGCTGGACACAGGCAGAATGCTCGACACAGGGGCAGAATGCTGGACACAAGGGCAGAATGCTGGACACGGGGGCAGAATGCTGGTCACTGGGGCAGAATGCTGACATGAGGGGCAGAATGCTGGACACGGGGAAAGACTGTGAGACATGGGGCAGAATGCTGGACATTGGGGCAGAATGCTGGACACAGGTGCAGAATGCTGGACACAGGGGCAGAATGCTGGACATGAGGGGCAGAATGCTGGACACAGGGGCAGAATGCTGGACACAGGGGCAGAATGCTGGACACAGGGACAGAATGCTGGACACAGGGACAGAATGCTGGACACAGGGAATGACTGGAGACAGATGGGGCAGAATGGAGACACAGGGGGCATGATTGGAGACATGGGGGCATTATTGGAGCCATGGGGGCCGAATGGAGATACACGGTATGATTGGAGACACAGTGCAGGATGAAAGACATGGGGGCATGATTGAAGACAGATGGAGCAGGGTTGGAGACAGGTCGTGCAGGATCATGGGACAGGATGGATACGATGGAGACAGATGGGGTAGGATGGGGAGATCATATGGGGCAGTGTTGTGAACTGGTGATTCAGAAACACAATGGACCTGGTGGTTAAGAGCACACAAAGTGACCTGATAGTTACTAGCAACATAGGATGAGCTCTGAGACGTGGGAACTCTGCTGACCGCAATCCCTAATCCTATCACACCACACTAGAGGTAGCCGTGGAGCGCTCCTGACCAGACCTAGGCGCCTCGGGCACAGCCTGAGAAACTAGCTAGCCCTGAAGATAGAAAAATAAGCCTACCTTGCCTCAGAGAAATTCCCCAAAGGAAAAGGCAGCCCCCCACATATAATGACTGTGAGCAAAGATGAAAATACAAACACAGAGATGAAATAGGTATTAGCAAAGTGAGGCCCGACTTACTGAATAGACCGAGGATAGTAAAGAAAGCTTTGCGGTCAGCACAAAAACCTACAAACAACCACGCAGAGGGCGCAAAAAGACCCTCCGTACCGACTAACGGCACGGAGGTGCTTCCTCTGCGTCCCAGAGCTTCCAGCAAGCAAGAAAAACCAATATAGCAAGCTGGACAGAAAAAATAGCAAACAAAAGTAACACAAGCAGAACTTAGCTTATGCAGGGCAGACAGGCCACAAGACGATCCAGGAAAGAGTAAGACCAATGCTGGAACATTGACTGGAGGCCAGGAACAAAGAAATAGGTGGAGTTAAATAGAGCAGCACCTAACGACCTAACCTCGTCACCTGAGGAAGGAAACTCAGAAGCCGCAGCCCCACTCACATCCACCAGATGAAGCTCATGGACAGAACCAGCCGAAGTACCACTCATGACCACAGGAGGGAGCTTGACCACAGAATTCACAACAGTACCCCCCCCTTGAGGAGGGGTCACCGAACCCTCACCAGAGCCCCCAGGCCGACCAGGATGAGCCAAATGAAAGGCACAAACCAGATCGGCAGCATGAACATCAGAGGCAAAGACCCAGGAATTATCTTCCTGATCATAACCCTTCCACTTAACCAGGTACTGGAGTTTCCGTCTCGAAATACGAGAATCCAAAATCTTCTCCACTATATACTCCAACTCCCCCTCAACCAAAACCGGAGCAGGAGGATCAACGGATGGAACCACAGGTGCCACGTATCTCCGCAACAATGACCTATGGAATACATTATGGATGGAAAAAGAAGCCGGAAGGGTCAAGCGAAAAGACACAGGATTAAGAACCTCAGAAATCCTATACTGACCAATGAAACGAGGCTTAAACTTAGGAGAGGAAACTTTCATTGGAACATAACGAGACGACAACCAAACCAAATCCCCAACACGAAGTCGGGGACCCACACAGCGCCTGCGGTTAGCGAAACGTTGAGCCTTCTCCTGGGACAATGTCAAATTGTCCACTACATGAGTCCAAATCTGCTGCAACCTATCCACCACAGTATCCACACCAGGACAGTCCGAAGACTCAACCTGCCCTGAAGAGAAACGAGGATGGAAACCAGAATTGCAGAAAAACGGCGAAACCAAAGTAGCCGAGCTGGCCCGATTATTAAGGACGAACTCAGCCAAAGGCAAAAAGGACACCCAATCATCCTGATCAGCAGAAACAAAACATCTCAGATATGTTTCCAAGGTCTGATTGGTTCGTTCAGTTTGACCATTTGTCTGAGGATGGAAAGCCGAGGAAAAAGACAAATCAATGCCCATCCTAGCACAAAAGGCTCACCAAAACCTCGAAACAAACTGGGAACCTCTGTCAGAAACGATGTTCTCCGGAATGCCATGTAAACGAACCACATGTTGGAAAAACAATGGCACCAAATCAGAGGAGAAAGGCAATTTAGACAAGGGTACCAAATGGACCATCTTAGAGAAGCGATCACAAACCACCCAAATGACCGACATCTTTTGAGAGACGGGGAGATCCGAAATAAAATCCATAGAGATATGTGTCCAGGGCCTCTTCGGGACTGGCAAGGGCAAAACCAACCCACTGGCACGAGAACAGCAGGGCTTAGCCCGAGCACAAATCCCACAGGACTGCACAAACGAACGCACATCCCGCGACAGAGACGGCCACCAAAAGGATCTAGCCACCAAATGTCTGGTACCAAAGATTCCAGGATGACCAGCCAACACCGAACAATGAACCTCAGAGATAACTCTACTCGTCCATTTATCAGGGACAAACAGTTTCTCCGCTGGGCAACGGTCAGGTCTATTAGCCTGAAATTTTTGCAGCACCCGCCGCAAATCAGGGGAGATGGCAGACAAAATTACCCCCTCTTTGAGAATACCCGCCGGCTCAGGCAAACCCGGAGAGTCGGGCACAAAACTCCTAGAAAGGGCATCCGCCTTCACATTCTTAGAGCCCAGAAGGTAAGAAACCACAAAGTCAAAACGGGAGAAAAACAGCGACCAACGAGCCTGTCTAGGATTCAATTGTTTGGCAGACTCGAGATAAGTCAAGTTTTTGTGATCAGTCAAGACCACCACGTGATGCTTAGCTCCTTCAAGCCAATGACGCCACTCCTCGAATGCCCACTTCATGGCCAGCAACTCTCGATTGCCAACATCATAATTACGCTCAGCAGGCGAAAACTTCCTGGAAAAGAAGGCACATGGTTTCATCACCGAGCCATCAGAACTTCTCTGCGACAAAACAGCCTCTGCTCCAATCTCAGAAGCAGCGGAGCGAAACATCTGGCTGGCACAACACAGGGGCAGAAGAAAAACGACGCTTCAACTTCTGAAAAGCTTCCACAGCAGCAGAAGACCAATTGACCACATCAGCACCCTTCTTGGTTAAATCAGTCAACGGTTTAGCAATACTAGAAAAATTATTGATGAAGCGACGATAAAAATTAGCAAAGCCCAGGAACTTTTGCAGACTCTTCAGAGATGTTGGCTGAGTCCACTCATAAATGGCCTGAACTTTAACAGGGTCCATCTCGATAGTAGAAGGGGAAAAAATGAAACCCAAAAATGAAACCTTCTGAACACCAAAGAGACACTTTGACCCCTACACAAACAAAGAATTAGCACGCAGGAGCTGGAACACCATTCTAACCTGCTTCACGTGAGACTCCCAATCATCCGAGAAGACCAAAATATCATCCAAGTATACAATCAGGAATTTATCCAGGTACTCTCGGAAGATGTCATGCATAAAGGACTGAAATACTGATGGAGCATTGGAAAGCCCGAATGGCATAACCAGGCACTCAAAATGGCCCTCGGGCGTATTAAATGCTGTTTTCCATTCATCGCCCTGTTTAATACGCACAAGATTATACGCACCAAGAAGATCTATCTTGGTGAACCAACTAGCCCCCTTAATCCGAGCAAACAAATCAGACAGCAGCGGCAAGGGGTACTGAAATTTGACTGTGATTTTATTTAGAAGGCGGTAATCGATACAAGGTCTCAGGGAACCATCCTTCTTGGCCACAAAAAAGAACCCTGCTCCCAATGGTGACGACGACGGGCGAATATGACCCTTCTCCAAGGACTCCTTTACGTAACTCCGCATCGCGGCGTGCTCAGGCACAGACAAATTAAACAGTCGACCTTTAGGAAACTTACTACCAGGAATCAAATCGATAGCACAATCGCAATCCCTATGCGGAGGTAGGGCACTGGACTTGGGCTCATCAAATACATCCCGGTAATCTGACAAGAACTCTGGGACCTCAGAAGGGGTGGATGATGAAATAGACAGAACTGGAACATCACCATGTACCCCCTGACAACCCCAGCTAGACACAGACATTGATTTCCAATCCAATTCTGGGTTATGGACTTGTAGCCATGGCAACCCCAATACGACCACATCATGCAGATTATGCAACACCAAAAAGCGAATATCCTCCTGATGCGCAGGAGCCATGCACATGGTCAGTTGGGTCCAGTACTGAGGCTTATTCTTGGCCAAAGGCGTAGCATCAATTCCTCTCAATGGAATAGGATACTGCAAGGGCTCCAAGAAAAACCCACAGCGCCTAGCAAAGTCCAAGTCCATCAAATTCAGGGCAGCGCCTGAATCCACAAATGCCATGACAGAATAGGATGACAAAGAACAGATCAAAGTAACGGACAAAAGAAATTTCGACTGTACCGTACCAATTGTGGCAGACCTAGCGAACCGCTTAGTGCGCTTAGGACAATCGGAGATAGCATGAGTGGAATCACCACAATAAAAACACAGCCCATTCCGACGTCTGTGTTCTTGCCGCTCAGCTCTGGTCAAAGTCCTATCACATTGCATAGGTTCAGGTTTATGCTCAGATAATACCGCCAAATGGTGCACATTTTTACGCTCACGTAAGCGTCGATCGATCTGAATGGCCAAAGACATAGACTCATTCAGACCAGCAGGCATAGGAAATCCCACCATGACATCCTTAAGGGCTTCAGAGAGACCCTTTCTGAAAATTGCTGCCAGCGCACATTCATTCCATTGAGTGAGCACAGACCACTTCCTAAACTTCTGACAATATATTTCTACCTCATCCTGACCCTGACACAGAGCCAGCAAATTTTTATCTGCCTGATCCACTGAATTAGGTTCATCATAAAGCAATCCGAGCGCCAGAAAAAACGCATCAATATTACATAATGCAGGATCTCCTGGCGCAAGGGAAAATGCCCAGTCTTGAGGGTCGCCATGCAATAAAGAAATAATGATCTTAACTTGTTGAACTGGGTCACCAGAGGAGCAGGGTTTCAAAGCCAGAAATAGTTTACAATTATTTTTGAAATTCAGAAACTCTATCTCCAGAAAATAACTCAGGAATAGGAATTTTAGGTTCTAACATAGGATTCTGAACCACTAAATCTTGAATGTTCTGTACACTTATAGTGAGATTATCCATCAAAGAGGACAGACCTTGAATGTCCATGTCCACACCTGTGTTCTGAACCACCCTGATGTAAAGGGGAAAAGAAAGACAAAACACAGTGCAAAGAAAAAAAAATGGTCTCAGAACTTCTCTCTTCCCTCTATTGAGAAGCATTAGTACTTTGGGCCTCCAGTACTGTTGTGAACTGGTGATTCAGAAACACAATGGACCTGGTGGTTAAGAGCACACAAAGTGACCTGATAGTTACTAGCAACATAGGACGAGCTCTGAGACGTGGGAACTCTGCTGACCGCAATCCCTAATCCTATCACACCACACTAGAGGTAGCCGTGGAGCGCTCCTGACCAGACCTAGGCGCCTCGGGCACAGCCTGAGAAACTAGCTAGCCTGTTATGAAAGGTAATTCAGTACCACAATGGACATAGAGGTCAGCGCACATACAGTGACCTGGCAATAACCCAAAAAACAAGAACGAGCTCTGAGACGTGGGAACTCTGTTGACCGCAATCCCTAATCCTCTCCAACCACACTAAAGGCAGCCATGGATTACATAGTAACATAGTAACATAGTAACATAGTTAGTAAGGCCGAAAAAAGACATTTGTCCATCCAGTTCAGCCTATATTCCATCATAATAAATAAATACCCAGATCTACGTCCTTCTACAGAACCTAATAATTGTATGATACAATATTGTTCTGCTCCAGGAAGACATCCAGGCCTCTCTTGAACCCCTCGACTGAGTTCGCCATCACCACCTCCTCAGGCAAGCAATTCCAGATTCTCACTGCCCTAACAGTAAAGAATCCTCTTCTATGTTGGTGGAAAAACCTTCTCTCCTCCAGACGCAAAGAATGCCCCCTTGTGCCCGTCACCTTCCTTGGTATAAACAGATCCTCAGCGAGATATTTGTATTGTCCCCTTATATACTTATACATGGTTATTAGATCGCCCCTCAGTCGTCTTTTTTCTAGACTAAATAATCCTAATTTCGCTAATCTATCTGGGTATTGTAGTTCTCCCATCCCCTTTATTAATTTTGTTGCCCTCCTTTGTACTCTCTCTAGTTCCATTATATCCTTCCTGAGCACCGGTGCCCAAAACTGGACACAGTACTCCATGTGCGGTCTAACTAGGGATTTGTACAGAGGCAGTATAATGCTCTCATCATGTGTATCCAGACCTCTTTTAATGCACCCCATGATCCTGTTTGCCTTGGCAGCTGCTGCCTGGCACTGGCTGCTCCAGGTAAGTTTATCATTAACTAGGATCCCCAAGTCCTTCTCCCTGTCAGATTTACCCAGTGGTTTCCCGTTCAGTGTGTAATGGTGATATTGATTCCCTCTTCCCATGTGTATAACCTTACATTTATCATTGTTAAACCTCATCTGCCACCTTTCAGCCCAAGTTTCCAACTTATCCAGATCCATCTGTAGCAGAATACTATCTTCTCTTGTATTAACTGCTTTACATAGTTTTGTATCATCTGCAAATATCGATATTTTACTGTGTAAACCTTCTACCAGATCATTAATGAATATGTTGAAGAGAACAGGTCCCAATACTGACCCCTGCGGTACCCCACTGGTCACAGCGACCCAGTTAGAGACTATACCATTTATAACCACCCTCTGCTTTCTATCACTAAGCCAGTTACTAACCCATTTACACACATTTTCCCCCAGACCAAGCATTCTCATTTTGTGTACCAACCTCTTGTGCGGCACGGTATCAAACGCTTTGGAAAAATCGAGATATACCACGTCCAATGACTCACCGTGGTCCAGCCTATAGCTTACCTCTTCATAAAAACTGATTAGATTGGTTTGACAGGAGCGATTTCTCATAAACCCATGCTGATATGGAGTTAAACAGTTATTCTCATTGAGATAATCCAGAATAACATCCCTCAGAAACCCTTCAAATATTTTACCAACAATAGAGGTTAGACTTACTGGCCTATAATTTCCAGGTTCACTTTTAGAGCCCTTTTTGAATATTGGCACCACATTTGCTATGCGCCAGTCCTGCGGAACAGACCCTGTCGCTATAGAGTCACTAAAAATAAGAAATAATGGTTTATCTATTACATTACTTAGTTCTCTTAGTACTCGTGGGTGTATGCCATCCGGACCCGGAGATTTATCTATTTTAATCTTATTTAGCCGGTTTTGCACCTCTTCTTGGGTTAGATTGGTGACCCTCAATATAGGGTTTTCATTGTTTCTTGGGATTTCACCTAGCATTTCATTTTCCACCGTGAATACCGTGGAGAAGAAGGTGTTTAATATGTTAGCTTTTTCCTCGTCATCTACAACCATTCTTTCCTCACTATTTTTTAAGGGGCCTACATTTTCAGTTTTTATTCTTTTACTATTGATATAGTTGAAGAACAGTTTGGGATTAGTTTTACTCTCCTTAGCAATGTGCTTCTCTGTTTCCTTTTTGGCAGCTTTAATTAGTTTTTTAGATAAAGTATTTTTCTCCCTATAGTTTTTTAGAGCTTCAATGGTGCCATCCTGCTTTAGTAGTGCAAATGCTTTCTTTTTACTGTTAATTGCCTGTCTTACTTCTTTGTTTAGCCACATTGGGTTTTTCCTATTTCTAGTCCTTTTATTCCCACAAGGTATAAACCGCTTACACTGCCTATTTAGGATGTTCTTAAACATTTCCCATTTATTATCTGTATTCTTATTTCTGAGGATATTGTCCCAGTCTACCAGATTAAGGGCATCTCTAAGCTGGTCAAACTTTGCCTTCCTAAAGTTCAATGTTTTTGTGACTCCCTGACAAGTCCCCCTAGTGAAAGACAGGTGAAACTGCACAATATTGTGGTCGCTATTTCCTAAATGCCCAACCACCTGCAGATTTGTTATTCTGTCAGGTCTATTAGATAGTATTAGGTCTAAAAGTGCTGCTCCTCTGGTTGGATTCTGCACCAATTGTGAAAGATAATTTTTCTTGGTTATTAGCAGAAACCTGTTGCCTTTATGGGTTTCACAGGTTTCTGTTTCCCAGTTAATATCCGGGTAGTTAAAGTCCCCCATAACCAGGACCTCATTATGGGTTGCAGCTTCATCTATCTGCTTTAGAAGTAGACTTTCCATGCTTTCTGATTGCGCCTAATGCTCCCTATGCAACTCGGCACGGCCTGAGAAACTAGCTAGCCTGAAGATAGAAAATAAGCCTACCTTGCCTCAGAGAAATACCCCAAAGGAAAAGGCAGCCCCCACATATAATGACTGTGAGTTAAGATGAAAAGACAAACGTAGAGATGAAATAGATTTAGCAAAGTGAGGCCCAACTTTCTGAACAGAGCGAGGATAGGAAAGGTAACTTTGCGGTCAACACAAAACCCTACAAAAACCACGCAAAGGGGGCAAAAAGACCCTCCGTACCGAACTAACGGCACGGAGGTACACCCTCTGCGTCCCAGAGCTTCCAGCAAGCAGTAAAAAACAAATTGACAAGCTGGACAGAAAAAAACAGCAAACAAATAGCAAAGAGGAACTTAGCTATGCAGAGCAGCAGGCCACAGGAACGATCCAGGAGGAAACAGGTCCAATACTAGATCATTGACTGGAGGCCAGGATCAAAGCACTAGGTGGAGTTAAATAGAGCAGCACCTAACGACTTCACCACATCACCTGAGGAAGGAAACTCAGAAGCCGCAGTACCACTTTCCTCCACCAACGGAAGCTCACAGAGAGAACCAGCCGAAGTACCACTTGTGACCACAGGAGGGAGCTCTGCCACAGAATTCACAACAGTACCCCCCCCTTGAGGAGGGGTCACCGAACCCTCACCAGAGCTCCCAGGACGACCAGGATGAGCCATATGAAAGGCACGAACAAGATCGAGAGCATGGACATCAGAGGCAAAGACCCAGGAATTATCTTCCTGAGCATAACCCTTCCACTTAACCAGATACTGGAGTTTCCGCCTTGAAACACGAGAATCCAAAATCTTCTCCACAATATACTCCAACTCCTCCTCCACCAAAACCGGGGCAGGAGGATCAACAGATGGAACCATAGGTGCCACGTATCTCCGCAACAATGACCTATGGAATACGTTATGTATGGAAAAAGAATCTGGAAGGGTCAGACGAAAAGACACAGGATTAAGAACCTCAGAAATCCTATACGGACCAATAAAACGAGGTTTAAACTTAGGAGAGGGAACCTTCATAGGAATATGACGAGAAGATAACCAAACCAAGTCCCCAACCCGAAGTCGGGGACCCACACAGCGTCTGCGATTAGCGAAACGTTGAGCCTTCTCCTGGGACAAAGTCAAATTGTCCAATACATGAGTCCAAATCTGCTGCAACCTGTCCACCACAGTATCCACACCAGGACAGTCCAAAGACTCAACCTGCCCTGAAGAGAAACGAGGATGGAACCCAGAGTTGCAGAAAAACGGTGAAACCAAGGTAGCCGAACTGGCCCGATTATTAAGGGCGAACTCAGCCAAAGGCAAAAAGGACACCCAATCATCCTGATCAGCAGAAACAAAGCATCTCAGATATGTTTCCAAGGTCTGATTGGTTCGTTCGGTCTGGCCATTAGTCTGAGGATGTAAAGCCGGGGAAAAAGACAAGTCAATGCCCATCCTACCACAAAAGGCTCGCCAAAACCTCGAAACAAACTGGGAACCTCTGTCAGAAACGATATTCTCTGGAATGCCATGTAAACGAACCACATGCTGGAAAAACAATGGCACCAAATCAGAGGAGGAAGGCAATTTAGACAAGGGTACCAAATGGACCATCTTAGAGAAGCGATCACAGACCACCCAAATGACTGACATCTTTTGAGAGACGGGGAGATCTGAAATAAAATCCATAGAGATATGTGTCCAAGGCCTCTTCGGGACCGGCAAGGGCAAAAGCAACCCACTGGCACGAGAACAGCAGGGCTTAGCCCGAGCACAAATCCCACAGGACTGCACAAAAGTACGCACATCCCGCGACAGAGATGGCCACCAAAAGGATCTAGCCACTAACTCTCTGGTACCAAAGATTCCAGGATGACCAGCCAACACCGAACAATGAACCTCAGAGATAACTTTATTCGTCCACCTATCAGGGACAACCAGTTTCTCCGCTGGGCAACGATCAGGTTTATTAGCCTGAAATTTTTGCAGCACCCGCCGCAAATCAGGGGAGATGGCAGACACAATTACTCCCTCTTTGAGGATACCCGCCGGCTCAGATACACCCGGAGAGTCGGGCACAAAACTCCTAGACAGAGCATCCGCCTTCACATTTTTAGAGCCCGGAAGGTATGAAATCACAAAGTCAAAACGGGCAAAAAACAACGACCAACGAGCTTGTCTAGGATTCAACCGCTTGGCGGACTCGAGATAAGTCAAGTTCTTATGATCACTCAAGACCACCACGCGATGCTTAGCTCCTTCAAGCCAATGACGCCACTCCTCGAATGCCCACTTCATAGCCAGCAACTCTTGATTGCCCACATCATAATTTCGCTCAGCAGGCGAAAACTTCCTGGAAAAGAAGGCGCATGGTTTCATCACCGAGCAACCAGAACCTCTCTGCGACAAAACAGCCCCTGCTCCAATCTCAGAAGCGTCAACCTCGACCTGGAACGGAAGCGAAACATCTGGTTGACACAACACAGGGGCAGAAGATAAACGACGCTTCAACTCTTGAAAAGTTTCCACCGCAGCAGAAGACCAATTGACCAAATCAGCACCTTTCTTGGTCAAATCGGTCAATGGTTTAGCAATACTAGAAAAATTGCAGATGAAGCGACGATAAAAATTAGCAAAGCCCAGGAACTTTTGCAGACTTTTCAGAGATGTCGGCTGAGTCCAATTATGGATGGTTTGGACCTTAACAGGGTCCATCTCGATAGTAGAAGGGGAAAAGATGAACCCCAAAAATGAAACCTTCTGAACACCAAAGAGACACTTTGATCCCTTCACAAACAAAGAATTAGCACGCAGGACCTGAAACACCGTTCTGACCTGCTTCACATGAGACTCCCAATCATCCGAGAAGATCAAAATGTCATCTAAGTACACAATCAGGAATTTATCCAGGTACTCTCGGAAGATGTCATGCATAAAGGACTGAAACACTGATGGAGCATTGGCAAGTCCGAATGGCATTACTAGATACTCAAAATGGCCCTCGGGCGTATTAAATGCAGTTTTCCACTCAACGCCTCGCTTAATACGCACAAGATTATACGCACCACGAAGATCTATCTTGGTGAACCAACTAGCCCCCTTAATCCGAGCAAACAAATCAGATAACAATGGCAAGGGGTACTGAAATTTAACCGTGATCTTATTTAGAAGGCAGTAATCTATACAAGGTCTCAGTGAACAATCCTTCTTGGCTACAAAAAAGAACCCTGCTCCTAATGGCGACGATGACGGGCGAATATGCCCCTTCTCCAAAGACTCCTTCACATAACTCCGCATAGCGGCGTGCTCAGGCACAGATAAATTAAACAGTCGACCTTTTGGGAATTTACTACCAGGAATCAAATCGATATCACAATCCCTATGCGGAGGTAGGGTATCGGACTTGGGCTCATCAAATAAATCCCGGTAATCAGACAAGAACTCAGGAACCTCAGAAGGGGTGGATGACGAAATAGTCAGAAATGGGACATCACCATGTACCCCCTGACAACCCCAGCTGGACACAGACATGGATTTCCAATCTAATACTGGATTATGGACTTGTAGCCATGGCAACCCCAACACGACCACATCATGCAGATTATGCAACACCAGAAAGCGAATAACCTCCTGATGTGCAGGAGCCATGCACATGGTCAGCTGGGTCCAGTACTGAGGCTTATTCTTGGCCAAAGGCGTAGCATCAATTCCTCTCAATGGAATAGGACATTGCAAGGGCTCCAAGAAAAACCCACAACGCCTAGCATACTCCAAGTCCATCAAATTCAGAGCAGCGCCTGAGTCCACAAATGCCATGACAGAATACGATGACAAAGAGCAGATCAAGGTAACAGACAGAAGAAATTTTGACTGTACAGTACCAATGGTGGCAGACCTAGCGAACCGCTTAGTGCGCTTAGGACAATCAGAGATAGCATGAGTGGAATCACCACAGTAGAAACACAGCCCATTCAGACGTCTGTGTTCTTGCCGTTCAGCTCTGGTCAAAGTCCTATCGCACTGCATAGGCTCAGGTTTAAGCTCAGGTAATACCGCCAAATGGTGCACAGACTTACGCTCGCGCAAGCGTCGACCGATCTGAATGGCCAAAGACATAGATTCATTCAGACCAGCAGGCATAGGAAATCCCACCATGACATCCTTAAGGGCTTCAGAGAGACCTTTTCTGAAAATAGCTGCGAGCGCACCTTCATTCCACTGAGTGAGTACGGACCACTTTCTAAATTTCTGACAATATACCTCTATTTCATCCTGACCCTGACACAGAGCCAGCAAATTCTTCTCTGCCTGATCCACAGAATTAGGCTCATCGTACAGCAATCCGAGCGCCAGGAAAAATGCATCGATATTACTTAATGCAGGATCTCCTGACGCAAGAGAAAATGCCAAGTCCTGAGGGTCGCCACGCAAAAAAGAAATAACGATCCTAACTTGTTGAACTGGGTCACCAGAGGAGCGAGGTTTCAAAGCCAGAAATAGTTTACAATTATTTTTGAAACTCAGAAATTTAGTTCTATCTCCAAAAAACAAATCAGGAATAGGAATTCTCGGTTCTAACATAGAATTCTGAACCACAAAGTCTTGAATACTTTGTACTCTTGCCGTGAGCTGATCCATACATGAAGACAGACCTTTAATGTCCATTGCTACACCTGTGTCCTGAACCAACCAAATGTCTAGGGGAAAAAAAAAGGCAAAACACAGTGCAAAGAAAAAAAATGGTCTCAGAACTTCTTTTTTCCCTCTATTGGGAATCATTAGTACTTATGGCCTCCAGTACTGTTATGAAAGGTAATTCAGTACCACAATGGACATAGAGGTCAGCGCACATACAGTGACCTGGCAATAACCCAAAAAACAAGAACGAGCTCTGAGACGTGGGAACTCTGTTGACCGCAATCCCTAATCCTCTCCAACCACACTAAAGGCAGCTGTGGATTGCGCCTAATGCTCCCTATGCAACTCGGCACGGCCTGAGAAACTAGCTAGCCTGAAGATAGAAAATAAGCCTACCTTGCCTCAGAGAAATACCCCAAAGGAAAAGGCAGCCCCCACATATAATGACTGTGAGTTAAGATGAAAAGACAAACGTAGAGATGAAATAGATTTAGCAAAGTGAGGCCCAACTTTCTGAACAGAGCGAGGATAGGAAAGGTAACTTTGCGGTCAACACAAAACCCTACAAAAACCACGCAAAGGGGGCAAAAAGACCCTCCGTACCGAACTAACGGCACGGAGGTACACCCTCTGCGTCCCAGAGCTTCCAGCAAGCAGTAAAAAACAAATTGACAAGCTGGACAGAAAAAAACAGCAAACAAATAGCAAAGAGGAACTTAGCTATGCAGAGCAGCAGGCCACAGGAACGATCCAGGAGGAAACAGGTCCAATACTAGATCATTGACTGGAGGCCAGGATCAAAGCACTAGGTGGAGTTAAATAGAGCAGCACCTAACGACTTCACCACATCACCTGAGGAAGGAAACTCAGAAGCCGCAGTACCACTTTCCTCCACCAACGGAAGCTCACAGAGAGAACCAGCCGAAGTACCACTTGTGACCACAGGAGGGAGCTCTGCCACAGAATTCACAACACTAGCCCTGAAGATAGAAAAATAAGCCTACCTTGCCTCAGAGAAATTCCCCAAAGGAAAAGGCAGCCCCCCACATATAATGA
Source organism: Ranitomeya imitator (assembly GCF_032444005.1). Classification (NCBI taxonomy): domain Eukaryota; kingdom Metazoa; phylum Chordata; class Amphibia; order Anura; family Dendrobatidae; genus Ranitomeya; species Ranitomeya imitator. The sequence goes on along the minus strand of NC_091286.1, from coordinate 561,483,763 downwards.
CTGTGAGCAAAGATGAAAATACAAACACAGAGATGAAATAGGTATTAGCAAAGTGAGGCCCGACTTACTGAATAGACCGAGGATAGTAAAGATATCTTTGCGGTCAGCACAAAAACCTACAAACAACCACGCAGAGGGCGCAAAAAGACCCTCCGTACCGACTAACGGCACGGAGGTGCTTCCTCTGCGTCCCAGAGCTTCCAGCAAGCAAGAAAAACCAATATAGCAAGCTGGACAGAAAAAATAGCAAACAAAAGTAACACAAGCAGAACTTAGCTTATGCAGGGCAGACAGGCCACAAGACGATCCAGGAAAGAGTAAGACCAATGCTGGAACATTGACTGGAGGCCAGGAACAAAGAACTAGGTGGAGTTAAATAGAGCAGCACCTAACGACCTAACCTTGTCACCTGAGGAAGGAAACTCAGAAGCCGCAGCCCCACTCACATCCACCAGATGAAGCTCATGGACAGAACCAGCCGGAGTACCACTCATGACCACAGGAGGGAGCTTGACCACAGAATTCACAACAGTACCCCCCCCTTGAGGAGGGGTCACCGAACCCTCACCAGAGCCCCCAGGCCGACCAGGATGAGCCAAATGAAAGGCACAAACCAGATCGGCAGCATGAACATCAGAGGCAAAGACCCAGGAATTATCTTCCTGACCATAACCCTTCCACTTAACCAGGTACTGGAGTTTCCGTCTCGAAATACGAGAATCCAAAATCTTCTCCACTATATACTCCAACTCCCCCTCAACCAAAACCGGAGCAGGAGGATCAACGGATGGAACCACAGGTGCCACGTATCCTCGCAACAATGACCTATGGAATACATTATGGATGGAAAAAGAAGCAGGAAGGGTCAAACGAAAAGACACAGGATTAAGAACCTCAGAAATCCTATACGGACCAATGAAACGAGGCTTAAACTTAGGAGAGGAAACTTTCATTGGAACATAACGAGACGACAACCAAACCAAATCCCCAACACGAAGTCGGGGACCCACACAGCGTCTGCGGTTAGCGAAACGTTGAGCCTTCTCCTGGGACAATGTCAAATTGTCCACTACATGAGTCCAAATCTGCTGCAACCTATCCACCACAGTATCCACACCAGGACAGTCCGAAGACTCAACCTGCCCTGAAGAGAAACGAGGATGGAAACCAGAATTGCAGAAAAACGGCGAAACCAAAGTAGCCGAGCTGGCCCGATTATTAAGGGCGAACTCAGCCAAAGGCAAAAAGGACACCCAATCATCCTGATCAGCAGAAACAAAACATCTCAGATATGTTTCCAAGGTCTGATTGGTTCGTTCAGTTTCACCATTTGTCTGAGGATGGAAAGCCGAGGAAAAAGACAAATCAATGCCCATCCTAGCACAAAAGGCTCGCCAAAACCTCGAAACAAACTGGGAACCTCTGTCAGAAACGATGTTCTCCGGAATGCCATGTAAACGAACCACATGTTGGAAAAACAATGGCACCAAATCAGAGGAGGAAGGCAATTTAGACAAGGGTACCAAATGGACCATCTTAGAGAAGCGATCACAAACCACCCAAATGACCGACATCTTTTGAGAGACGGAGAGATCCGAAATAAAATCCATAGAGATATGTGTCCAGGGCCTCTTTGGGACCGGCAAGGGCAAAAGCAACCCACTGGCGCGAGAACAGCAGGGCTTAGCCCGAGCACAAATCCCACGGGACTGCACAAACGAACGCACATCCCACGACAGAGACGGCCACCAAAAGGATCTAGCCACCAAATGTCTGGTACCAAAGATTCCAGGATGACCAGCCAACACCGAACAATGAACCTCAGAGATAACTCTACTCGTCCATTTATCAGGGACAAACAGTTTCTCCGCTGGGCAACGGTCAGGTCTATTAGCCTGAAATTTTTGCAGCACCCGCCGCAAATCAGGGGAGATGGCAGACAAAATTACCCCCTCTTTGAGAATACCCGCCGGCTCAGGCAAACCCGGAGAGTCGGGCACAAAACTCCTAGAAAGGGCATCCGCCTTCACATTCTTAGAGCCCAGAAGGTAAGAAACCACAAAGTCAAAACGGGAGAAAAACAGCGACCAACGAGCCTGTCTAGGATTCAACCGTTTGGCAGACTCGAGATAAGTCAAGTTCTTGTGATCAGTCAAGACCACCACGCGATGCTTAGCTCCTTCAAGCCAATGACGCCACTCCTCGAATGCCCACTTCATGGCCAGCAACTTTCGATTGCCAACATCATAATTACGCTCAGCAGGCGAAAACTTCCTGGAAAAGAAGGCACATGGTTTCATCACCGAGCCATCAGAACTTCTCTGCGACAAAACAGCCTCTGCTCCAATCTCAGAAGCATCATCCTCGACCTGGAACGGGAGCGAAACATCTGGCTGGCACAACACAGGGGCAGAAGAAAAACGACGCTTCAACTCCTGAAAAGCTTCCACAGCAGCAGAAGACCAATTGACCACATCAGCACCCTTCTTGGTTAAATCAGTCAACGGTTTAGCAATACTAGAAAAATTATTGATGAAGCGACGATAAAAATTAGCAAAGCCCAGGAACTTTTGCAGACTCTTCAGAGATGTTGGCTGAGTCCACTCATAAATGGCCTGAACTTTAACAGGGTCCATCTCGATAGTAGAAGGGGAAAAAATGAAACCCAAAAATGAAACCTTGTGAACACCAAAGAGACACTTTGACCCCTTCACAAACAAAGAATTCGCACGCAGGACCTGGAACACCATTCTAACCTGCTTCACGTGAGACTCCCAATCATCCGAGAAGACCAAAATATCATCCAAGTATACAATCAGGAATTTATCCAGGTACTCTCGGAAGATGTCATGCATAAAGGACTGAAATACTGATGGAGCATTGGAAAGCCCGAATGGCATAACCAGGTACTCAAAATGGCCCTCGGGCGTATTAAATGCTGTTTTCCATTCATAGCCCTGTTTAATACGCACAAGATTATACGCACCACGAAGATCTATCTTGGTGAACCAACTAGCCCCCTTAATCCGAGCAAACAAATCAGACAGCAGCGGCAAGGGGTACTGAAATTTGACTGTGATTTTATTTAGAAGGCGGTAATCGATACAAGGTCTCAGGGAACCATCCTTCTTGGCCACAAAAAAGAACCCTGCTCCCAATGGTGACGACGACGGGCGAATATGACCCTTCTCCAAGGACTCCTTTACGTAACTCCGCATAGCGGCGTGCTCAGGCACAGACAAATTAAACAGTCGACCTTTAGAAAACTTACTACCAGGAATCAAATCGATAGCACAATCGCAATCCCTATGCGGAGGTAGGGCACTGAACTTGGGCTCATCAAATACATCCCGGTAATCTGACAAGAACTCTGGGACCTCAGAAGGGGTGGATGATGAAATAGACAGAACTGGAACATCACCATGTACCCCCTGACAACTCCAGCTAGACACAGACATTGATTTCCAATCCAATTCTGGGTTATGGACTTGTAGCCATGGCAACCCCAATACGACCACATCATGCAGATTATGCAACACCAAAAAGCGAATATCCTCCTGATGCGCAGGAGCCATGCACATGGTCAGTTGGGTCCAGTACTGAGGCTTATTCTTGGCCAAAGGCGTAGCATCAATTCCTCTCAATGGAATAGGATACTGCAAGGGCTCCAAGAAAAACCCACAGCGCCTAGCAAAGTCCAAGTCCATCAAATTCAGGGCAGCGCCTGAATCCACAAATGCCATGACAGAATAGGATGACAAAGAACAGATCAAAGTAACGGACAAAAGAAATTTTGACTGTACCGTACCAATTGTGGCAGACCTAGCGAACCGCTTAGTGCGCTTAGGACAATCGGAGATAGCATGAGTGGAATCACCACAATAAAAACACAGCCCATTCCGACGTCTGTGTTCTTGCCGCTCAGCTCTGGTCAAAGTCCTATCACATTGCATAGGTTCAGGTTTATGCTCAGATAATACCGCCAAATGGTGCACATTTTTACGCTCACGTAAGCGTCGATCGATCTGAATGGCCAAAGACATAGACTCATTCAGACCAGCAGGCATAGGAAATCCCACCATGACATCCTTAAGGGCTTCAGAGAGACCCTTTCTGAAAATTGCTGCCAGCGCACATTCATTCCATTGAGTGAGCACAGACCACTTCCTAAACTTCTGACAATATATTTCTACCTCATCCTGACCCTGACACAGAGCCAGCAAATTTTTATCTGCCTGATCCACTGAATTAGGTTCATCATAAAGCAATCCGAGCGCCAGAAAAAACGCATCAATATTACATAATGCAGGATCTCCTGGCGCAAGGGAAAATGCCCAGTCTTGAGGGTCGCCATGCAATAAAGAAATAATGATCTTAACTTGTTGAACTGGGTCACCAGAGGAGCGGGGTTTCAAAGCCAGAAATAATAGTTTACAATTATTTTTGAAATTCAGAAACTTAGCTCTATCTCCAGAAAATAACTCAGGAATAGGAATTTTAGGTTCTAACATAGGATTCTGAACCACTAAATCTTGAATGTTCTGTACACTTATAGTGAGATTATCCATCAAAGAGGACAGACCTTGAATGTCCATGTCCACACCTGTGTTCTGAACCACCCTGATGTAAAGGGGAACAGAAAGACAAAACACAGTGCAAAGAAAAAAAAATGGTCTCAGAACTTCTCTCTTCCCTCTATTGAGAAGCATTAGTACTTTGGGCCTCCAGTACTGTTGTGAACTGGTGATTCAGAAACACAATGGACCTGGTGGTTAAGAGCACACAAAGTGACCTGATAGTTACTAGCAACATAGGACGAGCTCTGAGACGTGGGAACTCTGCTGACCGGAATCCCTAATCCTATCACACCACACTAGAGGTAGCCGTGGAGCGCTCCTGACCAGACCTAGGCGCCTCGGGCACAGCCTGAGAAACTAGCTAGCCCTGAAGATAGAAAAATAAGCCTACCTTGCCTCAGAGAAATTCCCCAAAGGAAAAGGCAACCCCCCACATATAATGACTGTGAGCAAAGATGAAAATACAAACACAGAGATGAAATAGGTATTAGCAAAGTGAGGCCCGACTTACTGAATAGACCGAGGATAGTAAAGATATCTTTGCGGTCAGCACAAAAACCTACAAACAACCACGCAGAGGGCGCAAAAAGACCCTCCGTACCGACTAACGGCACGGAGGTGCTTCCTCTGCGTCCCAGAGCTTCCAGCAAGCAAGAAAAACCAATATAGCAAGCTGGACAGAAAAAATAGCAAACAAAAGTAACACAAGCAGAACTTAGCTTATGCAGGGCAGACAGGCCACAAGACGATCCAGGAAAGAGTAAGACCAATGCTGGAACATTGACTGGAGGCCAGGAACAAAGAACTAGGTGGAGTTAAATAGAGCAGCACCTAACGACCTAACCTCGTCACCTGAGGAAGGAAACTCAGAAGCCGTCCACCAGATGAAGCTCATGGACAGAACCAGCCGAAGTACCACTCATGACCACAGGAGGGAGCTTGACCACAGAATTCACAACAGGGCAGGATGGATACTCATGAGGGCAGGATGGGTGAACATATGGTTGAAGCCAGGAATGAGACACACGGGGCCAGGGTGGGGGATATTATTATTACCATAGGGGCTAATTAAGGGATATTATTACTGCAGTGATGTATTTATTTTATTTTTTGAGGACACTGTTTTAAATGGGGGGTGGTTCTGTTACTGTGTAGAGTGACACTATGTCGCCTTTTTTTCTTCATGTGGTGTAATGTAGAAGTTGGAAAAAATTAAGTAATGTGTTCTGCAAGCGGAGCTCGAGATAACTGTGTTATTTCCTGCAGAGACAAGTCCTGGCTGGATGAAGTGATGGCGGTCTGTGCTGGATGAAAGATGAAGGACTTCACCTAGAGACGTCATTGGTGAGTCAGTGTGTTACCTATACACTGACACTATACACTGTATACTATATACAGAGGTCCTGTGTATAATGTCACCGGTGATCACTGTATAACCTGTACACAGACACTGCATACTAAGTACAGATCTCCTGTGTATAATGACACTGATGGTGATATTAGTATTGTGTTTTTTTTTTATTACTGATCAGTATTGTATTCAGTCACTATGTGGTGGTAATATGTGGTCTAGTCATGGTGCGGTGGTATTTGTTCCTTGTATGTGATATTATTCGGTCACTTTGTGGTGGTAATATGTGGTATGGTCATAGTGCGGTGGTATTTTTTCCTTGTATGTGATAATATTCGGTCACTGGTGGTAATATGTGGTCAGGTCATGGTGTTGTATTTGTTCCTTGTATGTGATATTATTGGTCATTTTAAAAATTGAAAAATAAATAAAACTATACCTAAATTGTATTGCATATTTTAACAATATTTAGTAGGTTACAGCAGAGTAGGGCCCGGCCAAAAGTGTCTACCGTGTTATGGTGGTGGCTTAAAAAATCTTTTGGCCAAAACAAATGCTGCTGGCTATATGTGTGATCTGGTGATGGGAACTGTTAATGTGTGATAGGTGAGAAGTGGAGTTTTTCCAAGAGAGAGCGGTGGGACTGTGGACAGTTCGAGGGGTGGAGACGGGGATGGAGTGGAGCCTGGGCAGAGTCTCAAGTGGCCCCCAAACTTTTTGCCAGTATGGGGCCCCGAAATTTCTAGTAGCAGCCCTGCCTATGTGCATCAAACTACAAGTATCAGTAGTTGCTATGAACCATAGCATTTTTGCTTGACTGAACTGGGGTTTGCTCAGCGGTGTTTCAAGTAGTCAGGGTATATACTGTTTAGTAAGCACCTGGACAAGGCTAGGGATTTATGTTTATATATATACTAGATGGTGGCCCGATTCTAATGCATCGGGTATTCTAGAATATGCATGTCCACGTAGTATATTGCACAGCCCACGTAGTATATTGCCCAGCCACATAGTATATTGCCCAACCACGTAGTATATTGCCCAGCCACGTAGTATATTGCCCAGCCACATAGTATATTGTCCAGTCACGTACTATATTGCCCAGCTACGTAGTATATTGCCCAGCCACGTAGTATATTGCCCAGCCATGTAGTATATTGCCCAGTCACGTACTATATTTCCCAGCTACGGGGTATATTTCCCAGCCATGTAGTATATTGCCCAGCCACATAGTATATTGCCCAGCCACATAGTATATTGCCCAGTCACGTAGTATATTGCCCAGTCACGTAGTATATTGCCCAGTCACATATTATATTGCCCAGCCACGTAGTATATTGCCCAGCCACGTATGTAACAGGTTAAAAAAGACTTAAAATAAAAAATAAACATATACTCACCTTCCAAGGGGCCCCTTGTAGTCCAGGCGCCTGTGTGCGGTGCACGCGGCAGCTTCCGGTCCCAGGGTTGGTATGAGCGCAGGACCTGTGATGACGTCGCGGTCACATGACCGTGACATCATGGAAGGTCCTTCTCACATAGCATCTTTGGCACCGGAGCCTGCCGCTTGCATTACCGAGGACACCGCGCACGTAAAAGGGTGAGAATAACGCTTTTTTAATTATTATTATTATTTGTAACATTAGATCTTTTTACTATTGATGCTGCATACGCATCATCAATAGTAAAAGTTGGTCACACAGGGTTAATAGCTGCGTTAATGGAGTGCGTTACACCGCGGCATAACGCGGTCTATTAACGCTGCCATTAACCCTGTGTGAAGGCTGACTGGAGGGGAGTATGGAGCGGGCACTGACTGCGGGGAGGAAAGAGCGGCCATTTTACCGCCAGACTGTGCCCGTCGCTGATTGGTCGTGGCAATGGTCAGCGACTTGGATTTCCATGACAGAGGCCGCGACCAATGAATATCCGTGACAGAAAGAAAGAAAGACAGACAGAAAGACAGACAGACGGAAGTGACCCGTAGACAATTATATAGTAGATACTCGTATATATATATATATATATCTACTATATAATTGTCTAAGGGTCACTTCCGTCTTTCTGTCCTTCTGCCTGTCTGTCTGTCACGGATATTCATTGGTCGCGGCCTTTGTCTGTCATGGAAATCCAAGTCGCTGATTGGTCGCGGCAAAACAGCCACGACCAATCAGCGACAGGCACAGTCCGGGAGAAAATGGCCGCTCCTTACTCCCCGCAGTCAGTGTCCGGCGCCCGCATACTCCCCACCACTCACCGCTCACACAGGGTTAATGCCGGCGGTAACAGCCGTGTTCTGCTGTGGGTAACGCACTCCATAACCGCTGCTATTAACCCTGTCTGACCAACTTTTTACTATTAATGCTGTGTATGCGGCATCAATAGTAAAAAGATCTAATGTTAAAAATAATTAAAAAAAAAAATCGTTATATACTCACCGTCCGTCGGCCCCTCCTCGCGATGCTCCGGTGACCGTGCCATGCATTGCGATCTCGCGAGATGATGACGTAGCGGTCTCACGAGACCGCTACGTCATCATCTCGCGAGACCGCAATGCACTCTTGAGACCGGAGCGCATGAAGAGCGTCGGTAACCGCTTCCTGGATCCAGGGCCCAACGGAAGGTGAGTACTATTTTTCATTTTAATTCTTTTTTTTAACAGGGATATGATGCCCACATTGCTATATACCACATGGGCTGTGCAATATACTACATGGACTGTGCAATATACTATGTGGGCTGTGCAATATACTACGTGGGCTGTGCAATGCACTCCATGGGCTGCGCAATATACTCCGTTGGCTGTGCAATATACTCCGTGGGCTGCACAATGTACTACGTGGGCTGGGCAATGTACTACGTGGCCTGTGCAATATACTACGTGGGCTGTGCAATGTACTATGTGGGCTGTGCAATGTACTATGTGGGGTGTGCAATGTACTACGTGGGCTGTGCAATATAATACGTGGGCTGTGCAATATACTACGTGGGCTGCGCAATGTACTAGGTGGGCTGTGCAATGTACTACGTGGGCTGCGCAATGTACTACGTGGGCTGGGCAATTTACTACGTGGGCTGTGCAATATACTACGTGGGCTGTGCAATATACTACGTGGGCTGCGCAATATAGTACGTGGCTGTGCAGTATACTACATGGGCTATGCAATATACTACGTGGGCTGCGCAATATAATACATGGGCTGTGCAATGTACTGTGTGGGCTGCGCAATGTACTACGTGAGCTGCGCAATGTACTACGTGGGCTGCGCAATGTACTACGTGGGCTGCGCAATGTACTACGTGGGCTGCGCAATGTACTACGTGGGCTGCGCAATGTACTACGTGGGCTGCGCAATGTACTACGTGGGCTGCGCAATGTACTACGTGGGCTGCGCAATGTACTACGTGGGCTGGGCAATGTACTACGTGGGCTGCGCAATGTACTACATGAGCTGCGCAATGTACTACGTGGGCTGCGCAATGTACTACGTGGGCTGCGCAATGTACTACGTGGGCTGCGCAATGTACTACGTGGGCTGCGCAATGTACTACGTGGGCTGCGCAATGTACTACGTGGGCTGGGCAATGTACTACGTGGGCTGCGCAATGTACTGTGTGGGCTGCGCAATGTACTACATGAGCTGCGCAATGTACTACGTGGGCTGCACAATATACTACGTGGGCTGCACAATGTACTACATGGGCTGGGCAATGTACTACGTGGCCTGTGCAATATACTACGTGGGCTGTGCAATATACTACGTTGGCTGTGCAATATACTAATGTGGCTGCGCAATATACTATGTGGCTGTGCAGTATACTACGTGGGCTGTACAATGTACTACGTGGGCTGTGTACTACGTGGGCTGTGCAGTGTACTACGTGGGCTGCGCAATGTACTGCATGGGCTGCACAATGTACTATGTGAGCTGCGCAATGTACTACGTGAGCTGCGCAATGTACTACGTGGGCTGCGCAATGTACTACGTGGGCTGTGCAATGTACTACGTGGGCTGCGCAATATACTACGTGGGCTGCGCGATATAATACGTGGGCTGTGCAATATACTACGTGGGCTGCGCAATGTACTACGTGGGCTGCGCAATGTACTATGTGGGCTGGGCAATTTACTACGTGGGCTGTGCAATATACTACGTGGGCTGCGCAATATAGTACGTGGCTGTGCAGTATACTACGTGGGCTGCGCAATATACTACGTGTGCTGCGCAATATAATACATGGGCTGTGCAATATACTATGTGGGCTGCGCAATGTACTACATGGGCTGGGCAATTTACTACTTGGGCTGCGCAATGTACTACGTGGGCTGCGCAATATACTACGTTGGCTGTGCAATATACTATGTGGCTGTGCAGTATACTACGTGGGCTGTACAATGTACTACGTGGGCTGTGCAGTGTACTACGTGGGCTGCGCAATGTACTGCATGGGCTGCACAATGTACTACGTGAGCTGCGCAATGTACTACGTGGGCTGCGCAATGTACTACGTGGGCTGCACAATGAACTACGTGGGCTGGGCAATGTACTACGTGGCCTGTGCAATATACTACGTGGGCTGTGCAATGTACTATGTGGGCTGTGCAATGTACTACGTGGGCTGTGCGATGAACTACGTGGGCTGTGCAATGTACTGCATCGGCTGCGTAATGTACTGCATGGGCTGCGCAATGTACTATGTAAGCTGCGCAATGTACTACGTGGGCTGCACAATGTACTACGTGGGCTGGGCAATGTACTACGTGGCCTGTGCAATATACTACGTGGGCTGCACAATGTACTACGTGGGCTGGGCAATGTACTACGTGGCCTGTGCAATGTACTACGTGGGCTGCACAATGTACTACGTGGGCTGGGCAATGTACTACGTGGCCTGTGCAATATACTACGTGGGCTGTGCAATGTACTATGTGGGCTGTGCAATGTACTACGTGGGCTGTGCAATGTACTGCATGGCTGCGCAATGTACTGCATCAGCTGCGCAATGTACTGCATGGGCTGCGCAATGTACTATGTAAGCTGCGCAATGTACTACGTGGGCTGCGCACTGTACTTCGTGGGCTGCGCAATGTACTACGTGGGCTGGGCAATGTACTACGTGGCCTGTGCAATATACTACATGGGCTGTGCAATATACTACGTGGGCTGTGCAATATACTACGTGGCTGTGCAATATACTACGTGGCAGTGCAGTATACTACGTGGGCTGTGCAATGTACTACGTGGGCTGTGCAATGTACTACGTGGGCTGTGCAATATACTACGTGGGCTGTGCAATGTACTGCGTGGGCTGTGCAATATACTACGTGGGCTGGGCAATATACTACGTGGGCTGTGCAATATACTACGTGGGCTGTGCTATACACTACTTGGGCTGTTGCACACTACGCATACATATTCTAGAATACCCGATGCGTTAGAATCGGGCTACCATCTAGTATATATATATTTATTATATGTTTTGGTGCTCTGTGCAACCTGTGAAAAGCAATAACAACTGCATGTGTATGGACTAAAACTGCATTGTTTGTGTAAATGCTACCTAAGGCGTAATGCCTACCAGAGAGAGTGAAATTCTACCATATATTGATTCATACAAGAACTTACACTGATTGTAGTAGTTAATTGAACAGATTTACAAAGGAATGGGGGGCGGCGATTTTTTACAGAACTTTCTCATCGCTCTTATTGGCACTATGTCACACGCGGGTGACTGGTTGCACTATAATGTAATCCTGCCTTCTCCTAAACCATCATTTTTTCCTGGTCAAGCTGATCATCCTTCCCTTTTATTTTTTTGGGACGGTACTTTATGTATATAACTCACTCAGCGGTACGCGGAGGTAGAAACGGGAACACTGTCTCTTTAAGCTAGGTACATGCAGCATAAACCAAGGTGAAGTAAAATATACACGGTCCTTTGGGCAAAAAAGGAAAACAAAACAAAATAGTATCTCACATTCAATACATCCGCCCACTCATGGTTATCAAAAACACATGGTTCGGTTTTGGCACCAACGCAAGCACTTTCCTGTAGTTGCTCTCTCCCAATCAGACTTAACAACCTCCCACCCGGTCTATGGTTGTTCACAAAAACCCAGCCCTTAAACAAGATGGCTGATTAACCCGTTTCAACACTTAGTGTGCTGAAGCAAAACTTCTAGGTTTCAAATCACTGAGGCCAATTGCCTCAGCAAACCATATTTCCCCTCCAGCACCTTGCCAATGACTTTGTCACAAGGCCTAAAAGATTATGTTACCATATTGTATTTTACACATTTATTATGAATCTTTTTTTTTTTTACAAGTGTCAAAGCAAGTGAGAAAGGGGATTTGCTTTTTAAGCAAATCCCATCAAATTATAAATGCTTTGTGCCCAAGGCAGATGCTGCAGGCTGGAATGTGATATGATTGTTTTAGTTGTTTAATAATGTATTGTGAGGCTCTTTTTATGTAAGGCCTCCTTCACACATCCTGGTGATTCCTGTACAGGAAAAAACAGTACTGGTGAGGTTTGTGGTCCGGGTCCTTGTGCCATTCGTATGTACTTATGTGACATCCAAGTATCCGTTTGCTGTCCGTGTGTTACATCCGTGTGCCGTCGGTGTGCTCGTGTGACACGTACTGGGAATGGGAAAATCAGTACAGTTTGCACTGTTCCAGGTGCTAGGTATTGAAGACAGCTCTGATCATTGTCACCTGGTCACACTGAGATTAGAGCGACTAAGCGACAATGATGGGAGTTGTGTTATGCACCCACTGTGTACATCATGTGTAAAATTAAGAATTAAATTTGAAAAAATGGCATGGGCTCCCGCATAAATTTCATAACCAGCATAGGGAAAGGCTGGGGGCTGATGTTAATAATCCAGGAAAGGGAACAATATCTCCCAAGGTTTCCAGGCTATTAATAACAGCTCACAGCTGTTTGCTTAGCCTTTCCTGGTGAATTTACGGTGTACCCCAGAAAAAAAATTACATAGGATCCCCCAATAAATTCAAACCAGCAAAGAATAAACAGACAGCTAAGGGTTAATATTAATAGCTTGGGAAGGGGCCAGAGATATTGCTGCCCCCTCCCAGTCTACCAACATCATCCCTCAGCATCTTATGGATTTGCCAAATGTGGCACTTAGGCCGGCGTCACACTCAGCGTATGAAAATACGGTCTGTTTTTTACGGCCGTAATACGCAGAAATGTTCCCAAAATAGTGATCCTTATGTCATCCGTAGGCAGGGTGTGGCAGTGTATTTTGCGCATGTCATCCTCCGTATGTAATCCGTATGGCATCCGTACTGCGAGATTTTCTTGCAGGCTTGCAAAACCGTCATACAATGGATCCATGGGCTCAAATGTTCGCTAAAACATATATACAGTCTATCTATATATATTTATTTATGTCATTGAGACACACATATATATATATATATATATATATATACATACTGTATTTATATTTAATTCAGCGCGAGATAGCAGAAAAGCCGGTAATTCAATTGCAGGCTTTTCCTATCTCCTTCACAAACCCGACATGATATGAGACATGGTTTACATACAGTAAACCATCTCATATCCCTTCTTTTATTACATATTCCTCTTTACTAATGTAACAAGTGTCTCTGTGTAAAATTTGGGCTGTCTAGCTATTAAATTAAAAAGTTAAATCCCGGAAAAAAATTGGCGTGGGCTCCAATTTTCTACGCCAGAGTGGGAAAGCCAGTGACTGAGGGCAGATATTAATAACCTAGAGAGGGACCATGGTTATTGGCCCCCCTGGCTAAAAACATCTGCCCCCAGCCACCCCAGAAAAGGCACATCTGGAAGATGCGCCTATTCTGGCACTTAGCCTCTCTCTTCCCACTCCCGTGTAGCGGTAGGATATGGGGTAATGAAGGGTTAATGTCACCTTGCTATTGTAAGGTGACATTAAGCCAGGTTAATAATGGTGAGGCGTCAATTATGACACCTATCCATTATTAATCCAATAGTACGAAATGGTTAATAAAACACACACATTATTAAAAAGTTTTAATGAAATAAAGACACATGGTAATATTTTATTATACTCTTAATCCACCTGAAGACCGTTGTCATCTGAAACAAAGGTGAAAAAACAAACAACAATATTCCATACCTTCCGACGTTCAGTCTTGTCCCACGCTGTAAATCCATCTGAAGGGGTTAAATCATTTTACACCCAGGAGCTCTGGTAAGGCAGATGTGCTCCTGACTGTAAAACTTGGTGAATGAATGGAATGCAGGGGAATAAACTGTAGTAACCTCGAGTCGCGGTGATGCGCCCTCTGCTGGATGAACTCATATGAACTCGAGCCTGGGAACTTTTCAGAATATTTTCCCACGCTCGAGTTCATATGAGTTCATCCAGCAGAGGGCTAACCCCACATTTCTACTTAAATATGGTTTCAGTATATTTATTTTCAGATCTGCATTACCCGATACCATCTTGGCACTCCATTGTTCCTTCTCTTATATAAATTCCTCCCTGCTATGTGATGTGTGCCCTGATCCAAGCATATGTGATATCAGTAATCATGTTTTGAACCCAGACTTTGGCTGCAAGGTATCAATGACAGCAAAATGCAAGAATATTGAAAAGTGGCCATGGTATCATCAAAATGTTAATCAATTCTTCATGGATATCAATGTATTTGTGTGCAGCCATTCAGTATATACTTTTATGGCCGGAGTCACACTAGAGAGGAATACGGACGAGTGCTATGCGAGAAAAAAATCGCATAGCACTCGGACTAATCTTAATCTATGGGGCAGCTCCCATCATCGTTTTTTTTCTTGCCCGTATTTTCCGTGCGAGTGAAATCGCAGCATGCTGCAATTTGCACTGTATATCGGCCAAGACTAGCCAATGAAATTCTATGTGTGCTAAAAAAAACTCGCACACCACACGGAGCATCAGTGTGACTTGCGAGAAATACACACCGGTGTCCTTTAGAAAAGCCAGCAATTCAGTGCGGTGTAATGTAAAATCACACGAACAGGTTAAAATAGAATAGATAGAATAAATATCTACACATAGTATAGGTATATACACTGCTCAAAAAAATAAAAGGAACACTTAAACAACAGAATATAACTTCAAGTAAATCAAAGTTCTGTGAAATCAAGCTGTTCTCTTAGGAAGCAACACTGTTTGACAATCAATTTCACATGCTGTTGTGCAAATGGAATAGACAACACATGGAAATTATTGGCAATTATCATGACACACTCAATAAAGGAGTGGTTCTGTAGGTGGGGACCACAGACCACATCTCAGTACCAATGCTTTCTGGCTGAGGTTTTGGTCACTTTTGAATGTTGGTTGTGCTTTCACACTTGTGGTAGCATGAGACAGACTCTACAACCCACACAAGTGGCTCAGGTAGTGCAGTTCATCCAGGATGGCACATCAATCCGAGCTTTGGCAAGAAGGTTTGCTGTGTCTGTCAGCGTAGTGTCCAGAGGCTGGAGACACTACCAGGAGACAGGCCAGTACACCAGGAGATGTGGAGGGGGCCGTGGGAGGGCAACAACCCAGCAGCAGGACCGCTACCTCAGTCTTTGTGCAAGGAGGAACAGGAGGAGCACTGCCAGAGCCCTGCAAAATGACCTCCAGCAGGCAACAAATGTGCATGTGCCTGCACAAATGGTTAGAAACCGAATCCATGAGGATTGTCTGAGTGCCTGATGTCCACAGATGGGGGTTCTGCTCACAGCCCAACACCGTGCAGGTGGATCGCCCCCCCTTTGGGGCAGTGGGGTAATCAGAGCCAGGCCCTTCGGTTCTCAAGGGAGATGTCACGGTGGCTGACCCGGTCCGTGGCCCTAGGGGATGTCCATTAATAAATGGGGGAAAGGTCTTTAAAGGGGAAAAGTTTGTGACACCACCTGTGGTATTCGGTCAGGGTGGCCGACGCTGCTTAGGGGTCCGCTGGGTTGATGTAATGGCAGCTAGTTGGTATACCTTCCCACAGGTGAAGTATGTCCCCAGGGCTTTCCAGAGTGTAGATGGTGGATGGTGTGAGGTGCAGTGAAGAACGAGGACACAAGGGTGCAGTCTCTTTACCATTTTACAGAAGGCTTCAGCCTCCACAGTCCAGAGCACCACATCACAGGGCAGGCAGAGTCCGGCCGGTCTGAAGGCAAATCCAGAGTCCACTTATCCAGGTGGAAATCAGTAGCCTTCCTCTAGCGCCTGGATGTTGTAGTACCTTACTACTGTGCTTCTCATAAGGTCCTCACAACTGTTGGTGGTGTTCTAGATGTTATGTCTTTCTCTCTGTCCCCCAGATGGATAGGAACAACACGTATGACTGATGGCCTGAGGCTTTTTACAGGGACTCTAGCACGCCCCAGCCTCTACAAGTTGCCACCGTGCCTCCTGGGTGTAGGTGCGGATCAAGAATGTGCAATTATCTGTCCTGCTAGTCTCTGAAGTAAAGCGTAGAGATCCTTACTCCCTCGGTATTCTGGCTACCGGATTCTGCGCCTCAGATGGAAGTAGCCTGCTCCTGGCTGGTCTCCCTCTGATATTCCTCTCCTGTCCTCTGCTTTCCTGCACACTCTCTGCAATATGTTCTGCTTTCTATATCTCTTCCCAGGAGCTGTAGCATTTCATGCCACAGAGCTCCTCTTCCTCTGTCTTCCTGACAAGAACTCAACTCTGAACCCCCCTTTCCTCCAGATCAGGATGTTTTATAGGGGAGTTCACCTAAAACAGGCTTAGAGCTCCCCCTTCAGGTCTGGAGTGTGAACATGTTACATGCATAGTATTTACCTGGTAAGGAGATTTCCTTTATTGCCTTCAGATGTAACATCACTCCCCCTGGTGGAAGAATGACATTACTGCAACGACAAGGACCCTGGGGTGCTGCACTGGACTCTTGGCATTTGCCACAGAACACCAGCATTGGCAAATTCTCCACAGGCACCCTGTGCTCTTCACAGATGAAAGCACCATCTGTAAATTTACTTTATAATAATAGTTAGGCATTGAAAACTGGGGGGTCATTTGGCTAAAGTTGTGGGGGGTAGGGTTGGCTCAAGATTTTCGTGGGCCCAGCAAATGCGGAATACTTCACGGCGGTGGAGCAGGGAGAGGTAAGTATTTCAACTTTGCAAGTGCTGTGATCCTGAGCAAGCAGGGGGGACCCACTTGTTGGCACTGGCACAGGGCCCCTCATAGTATGGCGGTGTGTTTGGTGGCGGGTGGCGCCTCCCACTGGCAGAGACACTTTTGCGTACTATGAGGGGCCCTGTGCCAATGACGTCGCCAATGAGTATGTTCCCCCCCACCTGATGAAGGAACCTGCACTTTCAACTGAACCTTCCTCTTTGTCCCCATGTAAGGTGGTATAGTATGCGGGAAGGGGAACCTGACTTTCAGCAGGGTCAGATTCTGGCTGTGTAGAGTGCAAGGGGAATGTAGTGGTCTGGGTCAATGTACCTGCAGACTCATCTAGCAGTGGCTGGGCAATGGGCAAGATGAGGAGGAAACACAGATATAGGCCCAAATAATAAAGTAGGCTAAATGCAGTTCAAAATTGGTAACAGGACTAAACAGGCGGCATTGCTTTGTTCAGTGGAGGACAGCTGTAATGAGTGGAAGACACAGTTAGTAGGCTCAAATAATAAAGTAGGCTAAATGCAGTTCAAAATTGGTAACAGGACTAAACAGGCGGCATTGCTTTGTTCAGTGGAGGACAACTGTAATGAGTGGCAGACACAGTTAGTAGGCTCAAATAATAAAGTAGGCTAAATGCAGTTCAAAATTGGTAACAGGACTAAACAGGCGGCATTGCTTTGTTCAGTGGAGGACAGCTGTAATGAGTGGCAGACACAGTTAGTAGGCTCAAATAATAAAGTAGGCTAAATGCAGTTCAAAATTGGTAACAGGACTAAACAGGCGGCATTGCTTTGTTCAGTGGAGGACAACTGTAATGAGTGGCAGACACAGTTAGTAGGCTCAAATAATAAAGTAGGCTAAATGCAGTTCAAAATTGGTAACAGGACTAAACAGGCGGCATTGCTTTGTTCAGTGGAGGACAACTGTAATGAGTGGCAGACACAGTTAGTAGGCCCAAACAATAAAGTAGGCTAAATGCAGTTCAAAATTGGTAACAGGACTAAACAGGCAGCATTGCTTTGTTCAGTGGAGGACTACTGTAATGATTGTCAGACACAGTTAGTAGGCCCAAATAATAAAGTAGGCTAAATGCAGTTCAAAATTGGTAACAGGGCTAAACAGGCAACATTGCATTGTTCAGTGGATGACAACTGTAATGAGTGGCAGACACAGTTAGTAGGCCCAAATAATAAAGTAGGCTCAATGCAGTTCCAAATTGGTAACAGGACTAAACAGGCGGCATTGCTTTGTTCAGTGGAGGACAGCTGTAATGAGTGGAAGACACAGCTAGTAGGCTCAAATAATAAAGTAGGCTAAATGCAGTTCAAAATTGGTAACAGGACTAAACAGGCGGCATTGCTTTGTTCAGTGGAGGACAACTGTAATGAGTGGCAGACACAGTTAGTAGGCTCAAATAATAAAGTAGGCTAAATGCAGTTCAAAATTGGTAACAGGACTAAACAGGCGGCATTGCTTTGTTCAGTGGAGGACAGCTGTAATGAGTGGCAGACACAGTTAGTAGGCCCAAACAATAAAGTAGGCTAAATGCAGTTCAAAATTGGTAACAGGACTAAACAGGCGGCATTGCTTTGTTCAGTGGAGGACAACTGTAATGAGTGGCAGACACAGTTAGTAGGCTCAAATAATAAAGTAGGCTAAATGCAGTTCAAAATTGGTAACAGGACTAAACAGGCGGCATTGCTTTGTTCAGTGGAGGACAACTGTAATGAGTGGCAGACACAATTAGTAGGCCCAAACAATAAAGTAGGCTAAATGCAGTTCAAAATTGGTAACAGGACTAAACAGGCAGCATTGCTTTGTTCAGTGGAGGACTACTGTAATGATTGTCAGACACAGTTAGTAGGCCCAAATAATAAAGTAGGCTAAATGCTGTTCAAAATTGGTAACAGGGCTAAACAGGCAACATTGCATTGTTCAGTGGATGACAACTGTAATGAGTGGCAGACACAGTTAGTAGGCCCAAATAATAAAGTAGGCTCAATGCAGTTCCAAATTGGTAACAGGACTAAACAGGCGGCATTGCTTTGTTCAGTGGAGGACAACTGTAATGAGTGGCAGACACAGTTAGCAGGCCCAAATAATAAAGTAGGCTAAATGCAGTTCAAAATTGGTAACAGGACTAAGCAGGCGGCATTGCTTTGTTTCAGTGGAGGACAACTGTAATGAGTGGCAGACACAGTTAATAGGCCCAAATAATAAAGTAGGCTAAATGCAGTTCAAAATTGGAAACAGGACTAAACAGGCGGCATTGCTTTGTTCAGTGGAGGACAACTGTAATGAGTGGCAGACACAGTTAGTAGGCCCAAATAATAAAGTGGGCTAAATGCAGTTCAAAATTGGTAACAAGACTAAACAGGTGGCATTGCTTTGTTCAGTGAAGGACAACTGTAATGAGTGGCAGACACAGTTAGTAGGCCCAAATAATAAAGTAGTCTAAATGCAGTTCAAAATCGGTAACAGGACTAAACAGGCGGCATTGCTTTGTTCAGTGGATGACAACTGTAATGAGTGGCAGACACAGTTAGTAGGCCCAAATAATAAAGTAGGCTAAATGCAGTTCCAAATTGGTAACAGGACTAAACAGGCGGCATTGCTTTGTTCAGTGGAGGACAACTGTAATGAGTGGCAGACACAGTTAGTAGGCCCAAATAATAAAGTAGGCTAAATGCAGTTCAAAATTGGTAACAAGACTAAACAGGTGGCATTGCTTTGTTCAGTGAAGGACCACTGTAATGAGTGGCAGACACAGTTAGTGGGCCCAAATAATAAAGTAGTCTAAATGCAGTTCAAAATCGGTAACAGGACTAAACAGGCGGCATTGCTTTGTTCAGTGGATGACAACTGTAATGAGTGGCAGACACAGTTAGTAGGCCCAAATAATAAAGTAGTCTAAATGCAGTTCAAAATTGGTAACAGGACTAAACAGGCGACATTGCTTTGTTCAGTGGAGGACAACTGTAATGAGTGGCAGACACAGTTAGTAGGCCCAAATAATAAAGTAGGCTAAATGCAGTTTCAAATTGGTAACAGGACTAAACAGGCGGCATTGCTTTGTTCAGTGGTGGACAACTGTAATGAGTGGCAGACACAGTTAGCAGGCCCAAATAATAAAGTAGGCTAAATGCAGTTCAAAATTGGTAACAGGACTAAGCAGGCGGCATTGCTTTGTTCAGTGGAGGACAACTGTAATGAGTGGCAGACACAGTTAATAGGCCCAAATAATAAAGTAGGCTAAATGCAGTTCAAAATTGGAAACAGGACTAAACAGGCGGCATTGCTTTGTTCAGTGGAGGACAACTGTAATGAGTGGCAGACACAGTTAGTAGGCCCAAATAATAAAGTAGGCTAAATGCAGTTCCAAATTGGTAACAGGACTAAACAGGCAGCATTGCTTTGTTCAGTGGAGGACAACTGTAATGAGTGGCAGACACAGTTAGCAGGCCTAAATAATAAAGTAGGCTAAATGCAGTTCAAAATTGGTAACAGGACTAAGCAGGCGGCATTGCTTTGTTCAGTGGAGGACAACTGTAATGAGTGGCAGACACAGTTAATATGCCCAAATAATAAAGTAGGCTAAATGCAGTTCAAAATTGGAAACAGGACTAAACAGGCGGCATTGCTTTGTCAGTGGAGGACAACTGTAATGAGTGGCAGACACAATTAGTAGGCCCAAACAATAAAGTAGGCTAAATGCAGTTCAAAATTGGTAACAGGACTAAACAGGCAGCATTGCTTTGTACTACGTGGCCTGTGCAATATACTACGTGGGCTGTGCAATGTACTATGTGGGCTGTGCAATGTACTATGTGGGGTGTGCAATGTACTACGTGGGCTGTGCAATATAATACGTGGGCTGTGCAATATACTACGTGGGCTGCGCAATGTACTAGGTGGGCTGTGCAATGTACTACGTGGGCTGCGCAATGTACTACGTGGGCTGGGCAATTTACTACGTGGGCTGTGCAATATACTACGTGGGCTGCGCAATATAGTACGTGGCTGTGCAGTATACTACATGGGCTATGCAATATACTACGTGGGCTGCGCAATGTAATACATGGGCTGTGCAATGTACTGTGTGGGCTGCGCAATGTACTACGTGAGCTGCGCAATGTACTACGTGGGCTGCGCAATGTACTACGTGGGCTGCGCAATGTACTACGTGGGCTGCGCAATGTACTACGTGGGCTGCGCAATGTACTACGTGGGCTGCGCAATGTACTACGTGGGCTGCGCAATGTACTACGTGGGCTGCGCAATGTACTACGTGGGCTGGGCAATGTACTACGTGGGCTGCGCAATGTACTACATGAGCTGCGCAATGTACTACGTGGGCTGCGCAATGTACTACGTGGGCTGCGCAATGTACTACGTGGGCTGGGCAATGTACTACGTGGGCTGCGCAATGTACTGTGTGGGCTGCGCAATGTACTACATGAGCTGCGCAATGTACTACGTGGGCTGCACAATGTACTACGTGGGCTGCACAATGTACTACATGGGCTGGGCAATGTACTACGTGGCCTGTGCAATATACTACATGGGCTGTGCAATATACTACGTTGGCTGTGCAATATACTAATGTGGCTGCGCAATATACTATGTGGCTGTGCAGTATACTACGTGGGCTGTACAATGTACTACGTGGGCTGTGTACTACGTGGGCTGTGCAGTGTACTACGTGGGCTGCGCAATGTACTGCATGGGCTGCACAATGTACTATGTGAGCTGCGCAATGTACTACGTGAGCTGCGCAATGTACTACGTGGGCTGCGCAATGTACTACGTGGGCTGTGCAATGTACTACGTGGGCTGCGCAATATACTACGTGGGCTGCGCGATATAATACGTGGGCTGTGCAATATACTACGTGGGCTGCGCAATGTACTACGTGGGCTGCGCAATGTACTATGTGGGCTGGGCAATTTACTACGTGGGCTGTGCAATATACTACGTGGGCTGCGCAATATAGTACGTGGCTGTGCAGTATACTACGTGGGCTGCGCAATATACTACGTGTGCTGCGCAATATAATACATGGGCTGTGCAATATACTATGTGGGCTGCGCAATGTACTACATGGGCTGGGCAATTTACTACTTGGGCTGCGCAATGTACTACGTGGGCTGCGCAATATACTACGTTGGCTGTGCAATATACTATGTGGCTGTGCAGTATACTACGTGGGCTGTACAATGTACTACGTGGGCTGTGCAGTGTACTACGTGGGCTGCGCAATGTACTGCATGGGCTGCACAATGTACTACGTGAGCTGCGCAATGTACTACTTGGGCTGCGCAATGTACTACGTGGGCTGCACAATGAACTACGTGGGCTGGGCAATGTACTACGTGGCCTGTGCAATATACTACGTGGGCTGTGCAATGTACTATGTGGGCTGTGCAATGTACTACGTGGGCTGTGCGATGAACTACGTGGGCTGTGCAATGTACTGCATCGGCTGCGTAATGTACTGCATGGGCTGCGCAATGTACTATGTAAGCTGCGCAATGTACTACGTGGGCTGCACAATGTACTACGTGGGCTGGGCAATGTACTACGTGGCCTGTGCAATATACTACGTGGGCTGCACAATGTACTACGTGGGCTGGGCAATGTACTACGTGGCCTGTGCAATGTACTACGTGGGCTGCACAATGTACTACGTGGGCTGGGCAATGTACTACGTGGCCTGTGCAATATACTACGTGGGCTGTGCAATGTACTATGTGGGCTGTGCAATGTACTACGTGGGCTGTGCAATGTACTGCATGGCTGCGCAATGTACTGCATCAGCTGCGCAATGTACTGCATGGGCTGCGCAATCTACTATGTAAGCTGCGCAATGTACTACGTGGGCTGCGCACTGTACTTCGTGGGCTGCGCAATGTACTACGTGGGCTGGGCAATGTACTACGTGGCCTGTGCAATATACTACATGGGCTGTGCAATATACTACGTGGGCTGTGCAATATACTACGTGGCTGTGCAATATACTACGTGGCAGTGCAGTATACTACGTGGGCTGTGCAATGTACTACGTGGGCTGTGCAATGTACTACGTGGGCTGTGCAATATACTACGTGGGCTGTGCAATGTACTGCATGGGCTGTGCAATATACTACGTGGGCTGGGCAATATACTACGTGGGCTGTGCAATATACTACGTGGGCTGTGCTATACACTACTTGGGCTGTTGCACACTACGCATACATATTCTAGAATACCCGATGCGTTAGAATCGGGCTACCATCTAGTATATATATATTTATTATATGTTTTGGTGCTCTGTGCAACCTGTGAAAAGCAATAACAACTGCATGTGTATGGACTAAAACTGCATTGTTTGTGTAAATGCTACCTAAGGCGTAATGCCTACCAGAGAGAGTGAAATTCTACCATATATTGATTCATACAAGAACTTACACTGATTGTAGTAGTTAATTGAACAGATTTACAAAGGAATGGGGGGCGGCGATTTTTTACAGAACTTTCTCATCGCTCTTATTGGCACTATGTCACACGCGGGTGACTGGTTGCACTATAATGTAATCCTGCCTTCTCCTAAACCATCATTTTTTCCTGGTCAAGCTGATCATCCTTCCCTTTTATTTTTTTGGGACGGTACTTTATGTATATAACTCACTCAGCGGTACGCGGAGGTAGAAACGGGAACACTGTCTCTTTAAGGTAGGTACATGCAGCATAAACCAAGGTGAAGTAAAATATACACGGTCCTTTGGGCAAAAAAGGAAAACAAAACAAAATAGTATCTCACATTCAATACATCCGCCCACTCATGGTTATCAAAAACACATGGTTCGGTTTTGGCACCAACGCAAGCACTTTCCTGTAGTTGCTCTCTCCCAATCAGACTTAACAACCTCCCACCCGGTCTATGGTTGTTCACAAAAACCCAGCCCTTAAACAAGATGGCTGATTAACCCGTTTCAACACTTAGTGTGCTGAAGCAAAACTTCTAGGTTTCAAATCACTGAGGCCAATTGCCTCAGCAAACCATATTTCCCCTCCAGCACCTTGCCAATGACTTTGTCACAAGGCCTAAAAGATTATGTTACCATATTGTATTTTACACATTTATTATGAATCTTTTTTTTTTTTACAAGTGTCAAAGCAAGTGAGAAAGGGGATTTGCTTTTTAAGCAAATCCCATCAAATTATAAATGCTTTGTGCCCAAGGCAGATGCTGCAGGCTGGAATGTGATATGATTGTTTTAGTTGTTTAATAATGTATTGTGAGGCTCTTTTTATGTAAGGCCTCCTTCACACATCCTGGTGATTCCTGTACAGGAAAAAACAGTACTGGTGAGGTTTGTGGTCCGGGTCCTTGTGCCATTCGTATGTACTTATGTGACATCCAAGTATCCGTTTGCTGTCCGTGTGTTACATCCATGTGCCGTCGGTGTGCTCGTGTGACACGTACTGGGAATGGGAAAATCAGTACAGTTTGCACTGTTCCAGGTGCTAGGTATTGAAGACAGCTCTGATCATTGTCACCTGGTCACACTGAGATTAGAGCGACTAAGCGACAATGATGGGAGTTGTGTTATGCACCCACTGTGTACATCATGTGTAAAATTAAGAATTAAATTTGAAAAAATGGCATGGGCTCCCGCATAAATTTCATAACCAGCATAGGGAAAGGCTGAGGGCTGATATTAATAATCCAGGAAAGGGAACAATATCTCCCAAGGTTTCCAGGCTATTAATAACAGCTCACAGCTGTTTGCTTAGCCTTTCCTGGTGAATTTACGGTGTACCCCAGAAAAAAAATTACATAGGATCCCCCAATAAATTCAAACCAGCAAAGAATAAACAGACAGCTAAGGGTTAATATTAATAGCTTGGGAAGGGGCCAGAGATATTGCTGCCCCCTCCCAGTCTACCAACATCATCCCTCAGCATCTTATGGATTTGCCAAATGTGGCACTTAGGCCGGCGTCACACTCAGCGTATGAAAATACGGTCTGTTTTTTACGGCCGTAATACGCAGAAATGTTCCCAAAATAGTGATCCTTATGTCATCCGTAGGCAGGGTGTGGCAGTGTATTTTGCGCATGTCATCCTCCGTATGTAATCCGTATGGCATCCGTACTGCGAGATTTTCTTGCAGGCTTGCAAAACCGTCATACAATGGATCCATGGGCTCAAATGTTCGCTAAAACATATATACAGTCTATCTATATATATTTATTTATGTCATTGAGACACACATATATATATATATATATATATATATATATATATATATATATACATACTGTATTTATATTTAATTCAGCGCGAGATAGCAGAAAAGCCGGTAATTCAATTGCAGGCTTTTCCTATCTCCTTCACAAACCCGACATGATATGAGACATGGTTTACATACAGTAAACCATCTCATATCCCTTCTTTTATTACATATTCCTCTTTACTAATGTAACAAGTGTCTCTGTGTAAAATTTGGGCTGTCTAGCTATTAAATTAAAAAGTTAAATCCCGGAAAAAAATTGGCGTGGGCTCCAATTTTCTACGCCAGAGTGGGAAAGCCAGTGACTGAGGGCAGATATTAATAACCTAGAGAGGGACCATGGTTATTGGCCCCCCTGGCTAAAAACATCTGCCCCCAGCCACCCCAGAAAAGGCACATCTGGAAGATGCGCCTATTCTGGCACTTAGCCTCTCTCTTCCCACTCCCGTGTAGCGGTAGGATATGGGGTAATGAAGGGTTAATGTCACCTTGCTATTGTAAGGTGACATTAAGCCAGGTTAATAATGGTGAGGCGTCAATTATGACACCTATCCATTATTAATCCAATAGTACGAAATGGTTAATAAAACACACACATTATTAAAAAGTTTTAATGAAATAAAGACACATGGTAATATTTTATTATACTCTTAATCCACCTGAAGACCGTTGTCATCTGAAACAAAGGTGAAAAAACAAACAACAATATTCCATACCTTCCGACGTTCAGTCTTGTCCCACGCTGTAAATCCATCTGAAGGGGTTAAATCATTTTACACCCAGGAGCTCTGGTAAGGCAGATGTGCTCCTGACTGTAAAACTTGGTGAATGAATGGAATGCAGGGGAATAAACTGTAGTAACCTCGAGTCGCGGTGATGCGCCCTCTGCTGGATGAACTCATATGAACTCGAGCCTGGGAACTTTTCAGAATATTTTCCCACGCTCGAGTTCATATGAGTTCATCCAGCAGAGGGCTAACCCCACATTTCTACTTAAATATGGTTTCAGTATATTTATTTTCAGATTTGCATTACCCGATACCATCTTGGCACTCCATTGTTCCTTCTCTTATATAAATTCCTCCCTGCTATGTGATGTGTGCCCTGATCCAAGCATATGTGATATCAGTAATCATGTTTTGAACCCAGACTTTGGCTGCAAGGTATCAATGACAGCAAAATGCAAGAATATTGAAAAGTGGCCATGGTATCATCAAAATGTTAATCAATTCTTCATGGATATCAATGTATTTGTGTGCAGCCATTCAGTATATACTTTTATGGCCGGAGTCACACTAGAGAGGAATACGGACGAGTGCTATGCGAGAAAAAAATCGCATAGCACTCGGACTAATCTTAATCTATGGGGCAGCTCCCATCATCGTTTTTTTTCTTGCCCGTATTTTCCGTGCGAGTGAAATCGCAGCATGCTGCAATTTGCACTGTATATCGGCCAAGACTAGCCAATGAAATTCTATGTGTGCTAAAAAAAACTCGCACACCACACGGAGCATCAGTGTGACTTGCGAGAAATACACACCGGTGTCCTTTAGAAAAGCCAGCAATTCAGTGCGGTGTAATGTAAAATCACACGAACAGGTTAAAATAGAATAGATAGAATAAATATCTACACATAGTATAGGTATATACACTGCTCAAAAAAATAAAAGGAACACTTAAACAACAGAATATAACTTCAAGTAAATCAAAGTTCTGTGAAATCAAGCTGTTCTCTTAGGAAGCAACACTGTTTGACAATCAATTTCACATGCTGTTGTGCAAATGGAATAGACAACACATGGAAATTATTGGCAATTATCATGACACACTCAATAAAGGAGTGGTTCTGTAGGTGGGGACCACAGACCACATCTCAGTACCAATGCTTTCTGGCTGAGGTTTTGGTCACTTTTGAATGTTGGTTGTGCTTTCACACTTGTGGTAGCATGAGACAGACTCTACAACCCACACAAGTGGCTCAGGTAGTGCAGTTCATCCAGGATGGCACATCAATCCGAGCTTTGGCAAGAAGGTTTGCTGTGTCTGTCAGCGTAGTGTCCAGAGGCTGGAGACACTACCAGGAGACAGGCCAGTACACCAGGAGATGTGGAGGGGGCCGTGGGAGGGCAACAACCCAGCAGCAGGACCGCTACCTCAGTCTTTGTGCAAGGAGGAACAGGAGGAGCACTGCCAGAGCCCTGCAAAATGACCTCCAGCAGGCAACAAATGTGCATGTGCCTGCACAAATGGTTAGAAACCGAATCCATGAGGATTGTCTGAGTGCCTGATGTCCACAGATGGGGGTTGTGCTCACAGCCCAACACCGTGCAGGTGGATCGCCCCCCCTTTGGGGCAGTGGGGTAATCAGAGCCAGGCCCTTCGGTTCTCAAGGGAGATGTCACGGTGGCTGACCCGGTCCGTGGCCCTAGGGGATGTCCATTAATAAATGGGGGAAAGGTCTTTAAAGGGGAAAAGTTTGTGACACCACCTGTGGTATTCGGTCAGGGTGGCCGACGCTGCTTAGGGGTCCGCTGGGTTGATGTAATGGCAGCTAGTTGGTATACCTTCCCACAGGTGAAGTATGTCCCCAGGGCTTTCCAGAGTGTAGATGGTGGATGGTGTGAGGTGCAGTGAAGAACGAGGACACAAGGGTGCAGTCTCTTTACCATTTTACAGAAGGCTTCAGCCTCCACAGTCCAGAGCACCACATCACAGGGCAGGCAGAGTCCGGCCGGTCTGAAGGCAAATCCAGAGTCCACTTATCCAGGTGGAAATCAGTAGCCTTCCTCTAGCGCCTGGATGTTGTAGTACCTTACTACTGTGCTTCTCATAAGGTCCTCACAACTGTTGGTGGTGTTCTAGATGTTATGTCTTTCTCTCTGTCCCCCAGATGGATAGGAACAACACGTATGACTGATGGCCTGAGGCTTTTTACAGGGACTCTAGCACGCCCCAGCCTCTACAAGTTGCCACCGTGCCTCCTGGGTGTAGGTGCGGATCAAGAATGTGCAATTATCTGTCCTGCCAGTCTCTGAAGTAAAGCGTAGAGATCCTTACTCCCTCGGTATTCTGGCTACCGGATTCTGCGCCTCAGATGGAAGTAGCCTGCTCCTGGCTGGTCTCCCTCTGATATTCCTCTCCTGTCCTCTGCTTTCCTGCACACTCTCTGCAATATGTTCTGCTTTCTATATCTCTTCCCAGGAGCTGTAGCATTTCATGCCACAGAGCTCCTCTTCCTCTGTCTTCCTGACAAGAACTCAACTCTGAACCCCCCTTTCCTCCAGATCAGGATGTTTTATAGGGGAGTTCACCTAAAACAGGCTTAGAGCTCCCCCTTCAGGTCTGGAGTGTGAACATGTTACATGCATAGTATTTACCTGGTAAGGAGATTTCCTTTATTGCCTTCAGATGTAACATCACTCCCCCTGGTGGAAGAATGACATTACTGCAACGACAAGGACCCTGGGGTGCTGCACTGGACTCTTGGCATTTGCCACAGAACACCAGCATTGGCAAATTCTCCACAGGCACCCTGTGCTCTTCACAGATGAAAGCACCATCTGTAAATTTACTTTATAATAATAGTTAGGCATTGAAAACTGGGGGGTCATTTGGCTAAAGTTGTGGGGGGTAGGGTTGGCTCAAGATTTTCGTGGGCCCAGCAAATGCGGAATACTTCACGGCGGTGGAGCAGGGAGAGGTAAGTATTTCAACTTTGCAAGTGCTGTGATCCTGAGCAAGCAGGGGGGACCCACTTGTTGGCACTGGCACAGGGCCCCTCATAGTATGGCGGTGTGTTTGGTGGCGGGTGGCGCCTCCCACTGGCAGAGACACTTTTGCGTACTATGAGGGGCCCTGTGCCAGTGACGTCGCCAATGAGTATGTTCCCCCCCACCTGATGAAGGAACCTGCACTTTCAACTGCACCTTCCTCTTTGTCCCCATGTAAGGTGGTATAGTATGCGGGAAGGGGAACCTGACTTTCAGCAGGGTCAGATTCTGGCTGTGTAGAGTGCAAGGGGAATGTAGTGGTCTGGGTCAATGTACCTGCAGACTCATCTAGCAGTGGCTGGGCAATGGGCAAGATGAGGAGGAAACACAGATACAGGCCCAAATAATAAAGTAGGCTAAATGCAGTTCAAAATTGGTAACAGGACTAAACAGGCGGCATTGCTTTGTTCAGTGGAGGACAGCTGTAATGAGTGGAAGACACAGTTAGTAGGCTCAAATAATAAAGTAGGCTAAATGCAGTTCAAAATTGGTAACAGGACTAAACAGGCGGCATTGCTTTGTTCAGTGGAGGACAACTGTAATGAGTGGCAGACACAGTTAGTAGGCTCAAATAATAAAGTAGGCTAAATGCAGTTCAAAATTGGTAACAGGACTAAACAGGCGGCATTGCTTTGTTCAGTGGAGGACAGCTGTAATGAGTGGCAGACACAGTTAGTAGGCTCAAATAATAAAGTAGGCTAAATGCAGTTCAAAATTGGTAACAGGACTAAACAGGCGGCATTGCTTTGTTCAGTGGAGGACAACTGTAATGAGTGGCAGACACAGTTAGTAGGCCCAAACAATAAAGTAGGCTAAATGCAGTTCAAAATTGGTAACAGGACTAAACAGGCAGCATTGCTTTGTTCAGTGGAGGACTACTGTAATGATTGTCAGACACAGTTAGTAGGCCCAAATAATAAAGTAGGCTAAATGCAGTTCAAAATTGGTAACAGGGCTAAACAGGCAACATTGCATTGTTCAGTGGATGACAACTGTAATGAGTGGCAGACACAGTTAGTAGGCCCAAATAATAAAGTAGGCTCAATGCAGTTCCAAATTGGTAACAGGACTAAACAGGCGGCATTGCTTTGTTCAGTGGAGGACAGCTGTAATGAGTGGAAGACACAGCTAGTAGGCTCAAATAATAAAGTAGGCTAAATGCAGTTCAAAATTGGTAACAGGACTAAACAGGCGGCATTGCTTTGTTCAGTGGAGGACAACTGTAATGAGTGGCAGACACAGTTAGTAGGCTCAAATAATAAAGTAGGCTAAATGCAGTTCAAAATTGGTAACAGGACTAAACAGGCGGCATTGCTTTGTTCAGTGGAGGACAGCTGTAATGAGTGGCAGACACAGTTAGTAGGCCCAAACAATAAAGTAGGCTAAATGCAGTTCAAAATTGGTAACAGGACTAAACAGGCGGCATTGCTTTGTTCAGTGGAGGACAACTGTAATGAGTGGCAGACACAGTTAGTAGGCTCAAATAATAAAGTAGGCTAAATGCAGTTCAAAATTGGTAACAGGACTAAACAGGCGGCATTGCTTTGTTCAGTGGAGGACAATTGTAATGAGTGGCAGACACAATTAGTAGGCCCAAACAATAAAGTAGGCTAAATGCAGTTCAAAATTGGTAACAGGACTAAACAGGCAGCATTGCCTTGTTCAGTGGAGGACTACTGTAATGATTGTCAGACACAGTTAGTAGGCCCAAATAATAAAGTAGGCTAAATGCTGTTCAAAATTGGTAACAGGGCTAAACAGGCAACATTGCATTGTTCAGTGGATGACAACTGTAATGAGTGGCAGACACAGTTAGTAGGCCCAAATAATAAAGTAGGCTCAATGCAGTTCCAAATTGGTAACAGGACTAAACAGGCGGCATTGCTTTGTTCAGTGGAGGACAACTGTAATGAGTGGCAGACACAGTTAGCAGGCCCAAATAATAAAGTAGGCTAAATGCAGTTCAAAATTGGTAACAGGACTAAGCAGGCGGCATTGCTTTGTTCAGTGGAGGACAACTGTAATGAGTGGCAGACACAGTTAATAGGCCCAAATAATAAAGTAGGCTAAATGCAGTTCAAAATTGGAAACAGGACTAAACAGGCGGCATTGCTTTGTTCAGTGGAGGACAACTGTAATGAGTGGCAGACACAGTTAGTAGGCCCAAATAATAAAGTGGGCTAAATGCAGTTCAAAATTGGTAACAAGACTAAACAGGTGGCATTGCTTTGTTCAGTGAAGGACAACTGTAATGAGTGGCAGACACAGTTAGTAGGCCCAAATAATAAAGTAGTCTAAATGCAGTTCAAAATTGGTAACAGGACTAAACAGGCGGCATTGCTTTGTTCAGTGGATGACAACTGTAATGAGTGGCAGACACAGTTAGTAGGCCCAAATAATAAAGTAGGCTAAATGCAGTTCCAAATTGGTAACAGGACTAAACAGGCGGCATTGCTTTGTTCAGTGGAGGACAACTGTAATGAGTGGCAGACACAGTTAGTAGGCCCAAATAATAAAGTAGGCTAAATGCAGTTCAAAATTGGTAACAAGACTAAACAGGTGGCATTGCTTTGTTCAGTGAAGGACAACTGTAATGAGTGGCAGACACAGTTAGTGGGCCCAAATAATAAAGTAGTCTAAATGCAGTTCAAAATCGGTAACAGGACTAAACAGGCGGCATTGCTTTGTTCAGTGGATGACAACTGTAATGAGTGGCAGACACAGTTAGTAGGCCCAAATAATAAAGTAGTCTAAATGCAGTTCAAAATTGGTAACAGGACTAAACAGGCGACATTGCTTTGTTCAGTGGAGGACAACTGTAATGAGTGGCAGACACAGTTAGTAGGCCCAAATAATAAAGTAGGCTAAATGCAGTTTCAAATTGGTAACAGGACTAAACAGGCGGCATTGCTTTGTTCAGTGGTGGACAACTGTAATGAGTGGCAGACACAGTTAGCAGGCCCAAATAATAAAGTAGGCTAAATGCAGTTCAAAATTGGTAACAGGACTAAGCAGGCGGCATTGCTTTGTTCAGTGGAGGACAACTGTAATGAGTGGCAGACACAGTCAATAGGCCCAAATAATAAAGTAGGCTAAATGCAGTTCAAAATTGGAAACAGGACTAAACAGGCGGCATTGCTTTGTTCAGTGGAGGACAACTGTAATGAGTGGCAGACACAGTTAGTAGGCCCAAATAATAAAGTAGGCTAAATGCAGTTCCAAATTGGTAACAGGACTAAACAGGCAGCATTGCTTTGTTCAGTGGAGGACAACTGTAATGAGTGGCAGACACAGTTAGCAGGCCTAAATAATAAAGTAGGCTAAATGCAGTTCAAAATTGGTAACAGGACTAAGCAGGCGGCATTGCTTTGTTCAGTGGAGGACAACTGTAATGAGTGGCAGACACAGTTAATATGCCCAAATAATAAAGTAGGCTAAATGCAGTTCAAAATTGGAAACAGGACTAAACAGGCGGCATTGCTTTGTCAGTGGAGGACAACTGTAATGAGTGGCAGACACAGTTAGTAGGCTCAAATAATAAAGTAGGCTAAATGCAGTTCAAAATTGGAAACAGGACTAAACAGGCGGCATTGCTTTGTTCAGTGGAGGACAACTGTAATGAGTGGCACACACAGTTAGTAGGCCCAAATAATAAAGTAGGCTAAATGCAGTTCAAAATTGGTAACAGGACTAAACAGGCGGCATTGCTTTGTTCAGTGGAGGACAACTGTAATGAGTGGCAGACACAGTTAGTAGGCCCAAATAATAAAGTAGTCCAAATGCAGTTCAAAATTGGTAACAGGAGTAAACAGGCGGAATTGCTTTGTTCAGTGGAGGATAACTGTAATGAGTGGCAGACACCGTTAGTAGGCCCAAATAATAAAGTAGGCTAAATGCAGTTCAAAATTGGAAACAGGACTAAACAGGCGGCATTGCTTTGTTCAGTGGAGGACAACTGTAATGAGTGGCAGACTCAGTTAGTAGGCCCAAATAATAAAGTAGGCTAAATGCAGTTCCAAATTGGTAACAGGACTAAACAGGCGGCATTGCTTTGTTCAGTGGAGGACAACTGTAATGAGTGGCAGACACAGTTAGCAGGCCCAAATAATAAAGTAGGCTAAATTCAGTTCAAAATTGGTAACAGGACTAAACAGGCGGCATTGCTTTGTTCAGTGGAGAACAACTGTAATGAGTGGCAGACACAGTTAGTAGGCCCAAATAATAAAGTAGGCTAAATGCAGTTCAAAATTGGAAACAGGAGTAAACAGGCGGCATTGCTTTGTTCAGTGGAGGACAACTGTAATGAGTGGCAGACTCAGTTAGTAGGTCCAAATAATAAAGTAGGCTAAATGCAGTTCCAAATTGGTAACAGGACTAAACAGGCGGCATTGCTTTGTTCAGTGGAGGACAACTGTAATGAGTGGCAGACACAGTTAGCAGGCCCAAATAATAAAGTAGGCTAAATTCAGTTCAAAATTGGTAACAGGACTAAACAGGCGGCATTGCTTTGTTCAGTGGAGAACAACTGTAAAGAGTGGCAGACACAGTTAGTAGGCCCAAATAATAAAGTAGGCTAAATGCAGTTCAAAATTGGAAACAGGACTAAACAGGCGGCATTGCTTTGTTCAGTGGAGGACAACTGTAATGAGTGGCAGACACAGTTAGCAGGCCCAAATAATAAAGTAGGCTAAATGCAGTTCAAAATTGGTAACAGGACTAAACAGGCGCATTGCTTTGTTCAGTGGAGGACAACTGTAATGAGTGGCAGACACAGTTAGTAGGCCCAAATAATAAAGTAGGCTAAATGCAGTTCAAAATTGGTAACAGGACTAAACAGGTGGCATAGCTAGGTACAGGGGTTGGCTCCTCTGCTGAGTAGCAGACAGTGGTAGTAGGCGCAAAGTATTAACTGGTCTAAATGGAGGCCAGGGCCACTGTATATTTTAACTATCATCTATCATTTCAACAAATTTGTATTGGCAGTGCCATTGAAGGATTTAATAGCACAGACTACACAGTGGTGGAGCAGGGAGAGGTAAGTATTGCAAGTGGTAGAGCACTGTTCGAGCTGGGGGGAACAGTCTCTCGTGGGCGGCGGTACTGGCACAGGGCCCCTCATATTGCAACGGTGTGTCTGAAGTTGGTTGTGCACCACCACCGTCAGAGACACTTCATTGTACTATGAGGGACCCTGTGCCAGTGCCGTTGCCCAAGAGTGGGCCCACTCCCCTGTCCAGGCAAACGGCACTCGCACGGGTGCTTGCACCAGGTGGTGACCACGGCCCTGTGGGGGGAGTCAGCCCATATAGGGAGGTATAAAAATGGCCTATAGTGGACATTCAGCAGCTGCAAATGGAGGAATTGGAGAAGTCAGTAAGAGGAGGCCAAAAGCAAGACATTTTTCCGGCAAGCTACGTGTCAGCAGGGAAAGGTAGGGCAAAATAATTTGAAATCCATGATTGGTTCATTTTAATGAAGGTTAGATCATCCTCATTCTGGGTAGCCAGATGTGTGCTTTCTTCAGTCAGTATTGAACCAGCAGCACTGAAGATTCTTTCTGATAGCACACTAGCAGCAGGGCAAGCGAGCTCCTGTAATGCATATTCTGCCAATTCAGGCCAGGTGTCTATTTTAGATGCCCAGTAATCAAAGGGGAATGACTTGTGAGGGAGAACATCAATAAGGGAGGAAAAGTAGTTTGTAACCATACTGGACAAATGCTGTCTCCTGTCACTTTGAATCGATGCAGCAGTACCTGTCGTGTCAGCGGTCATTGCAAAATCACTCCACAAACTGGTCATTAAACCCCTCTGTCCAACGCCACTTCGGATTTGTGCACCTCTAACACCTCTGCCATGTTGCCCCCTACGGCTCGTGTGAGAACCATCACCGCCGCTGTGTGCTGGGAATGCCTGAACCAAACGGTCTACAAGAGTTGCTTGTTTGGTAGCCAATATTTGCTCAAGGTTCTCATGTGGCATGATATTTTGTGATTTTCCTTTATATCGTGGATCCAGGAGGCAGGCCAACCAGTAATCGTCATCGGTCATCATTTTGATAATGCGGGGGTCCCTTTTTAGGATAGTCAAGGCATACTCAGCCATGTGGGCCAATGTTCCAGGTGTCAATTCACTGCTTGTGCTGGGTTGAGGAGCACTTTCTTGGAAATCAACATCACTTGTATCCCGCAAAAACCCTGTACCTGACCTTGCAACGCCACCAGTTTGTATTGCCCCCTGAGAAACATCCTCCTATAAATATTCATCACCATCATCCTCCTCCTCCTCCTCTTCATCCGCCACCTCGTCCAGGAGAGTTCCCTGAGCAGACAATGGCTGACTGTCATCAAGGCTTCCCTCCTCCTTGGCTGCAGACGCCAGCTCCTTAATGTGCGTCAAACTTTGCATCAGCAGACACATTAGTGGGATGCTCATGCTTATGATGGCGTTGTCTGCACTTACCAGCCGTGTGCATTCCTCAAAACACTGAAGGACTTGACAGAGGTCTTGTAGCTTCGACCACTGCACACCAGACAACTCCATGTCTGCCATCCAAGTGCCTGCCCGTGTATGTGTATCCTCCCACAAATTAATTACAGCACGCCTCTGTTCGCACAGCCTCTGAACCATGTGCAGTGTGGAGTTCCACCTTGTTGCAACGTCGATTATTAGGCGGTGCTGGGGAAGATTCAGTGATCGCTGATGGTTCAGCATACGGCTGGAGTGTACGGGCGACCGGCGGATGTGCGAGCAAAGTCTTCGCATCTTCAGGAGCAGGGCTGGTAACTCCGGATAATTTTTGAGGAAGCAATGCACCACCAGGTTCAAGGTGTGAGCCAGGCAAGGTATGTGCTTAAGTTCTGAAAGGGCTATGGCAGCCATAAAATTCCTTCCATTATCACTGACTACCTTGCCTGCCTCAAGATGTACACTGCCCAGCCATGACTGAGTTTGCTGCTGCAAGTACTCGGCCAGTACTTCCGCGGTGTGTCTGTTGTCGCCCAAACACTTCATTTGTAACACAGCCTGCTGACGCTTACCACTAGCTGTTTGATAATGGGACACCTCGTGTGCAACACTGGCAGCTGCGGATGGAGTGGTCGTGCGACTGCGCTCTGTGGACGAGCTTTTGCTTCTAGAGGAGGAGGAGGAGGGGTGGCGAACGCCTACAGCCAACTGTTTCCTAGACCGAGGGCTAGGCAGAACTGTCCCACTATGGCTGTCCCATGTGGACCCTGCATCAACCACATTAACCCAGTGGGCCGTGATGGACACGTAACGTCCCTGGCCATGCCTACTGGTCAATGCATCTGTTGTGAGGTGCACCTTTCCCCTGACTGATTGCCTCAGTGCATGAACAATGTCGTCTTTGACATGCTGGTGGAGGGCTGGGATGGCTTTTCTCGCAAAGAAGTGCCGACTGGGTAGGTCATAGCGTGGTACTGCGTAGGCCATCAGGTCTTTGAAAGCTTTGCTTTCAACCAACCGGTAGGGCATCATCTTTAACGAGATTAGTATAGCAATGTGGGCGTTCAAACCCTGTGTACGTGGACGACAGGATGAGTACTTTCTTTTCCTAACGAGAGTCTCTTGTAGGGTGAGCTGGACTGGAGAGCTGCATATGGTGGAACTAGCGGTGGTGGTGGTGGACATGGCGGATTGAGAGAGGGTTGGTGATGGTATTCTTGATGTTGGCCTACATACAGTGTTTCCTACCAATAACCTTGTGATTCCCTGACTGCTTTGGCCTTGCGACGATACCTCCACATTTGCTGCTGGTGGTGTCCTAACCGGTGGGCTTACAGTGAGGGAAGCAATGTAGCATTGCTGACTACCTTCATTCTGAGCAGGTGCACCAATGGTACAGGACGTTTGGTAGTTAGTCCAGGCTTGCAAGTGCATGCTGGTTAAATGTCTAAGCATGCACATTGTATTTAAATTTTGAAGATTCTTCCCTCTGCTAAAGGCCTTTGAACATTTCTTACAGATAACTTTTGACTGATCATTCGGATCTTGGTTAAAAAATTGCCACACTACACTCTTCCTACTATGGAATACCTTTTCAGGCATTGCACGCTGTGCTACTTTCACCGGATGGCCACACTGTCCTAAAACTGTTTTTGTTTTTGACAAACGTTTTTGGCCTTATATGGGTCTGCCAGATGACAGCTGTTGTGATGTAGATGGCTGCTGTGGATCCTCCTCCTCCGCTTCGGAGCTACTGGCAGCGGCACCCTCTTCCCCCAATGGCTATCAATCTGGGTCAACAACTGGGTCATCTATCACCTCCTCTTCAATGTCATGTACACCTTCCTCTGTGTCACCATATAAGGTGCTATAGCGTTCGGGACGGGGCACCATAGTCTCAGCAGGGTCAAATTCTGGCTCAGTACACTGCGAGGGCAATGTAGTGATCTGAGTCAATGGAACAGCATGATAATCTAGCTGTGGCTGTGCATCAGTGCACTCCATGTCCGATTCATCTTGTAATGGGCAGTTAATAATTTCCCTTTCTAACCCAGGCACGGTATGTGTAATGAGTTCCATGGAGTAACCTGTAGTGTTGCCTGACGCATCCTTCACTTTTGGTTTGGGTGAAGGACACAAGGAAACGTCTTGTTCCTGACTGGGAGCATCCGCTGACGACTCGCTGCTTTTATATTTGGAACTTTCTGAAGAGGAGGCGAAAGTCAGAAAGGAAAGCCAAAACTTTTTCCTGCTGCTCCGGCTTTAAAAGCTGTTTTCCTACTCCCAGATAAGGGAGCCTTCGAGGCCTTGTGTAGCCAGATGATTACGCTGGCTCAACACCACCAACATCAGTACCAGCTGGCAACCACCGCCCACGGGCTCTTCCACCAGACTTCCTCTTTTTTTGGAAAATCTAACCAAAATAACAACCGTTATATGGTACTGTAAAACAAGGTAGAAGGTGTATATAAACTTGTTGAGAATTAAAAAATCCCTTTTTTTGGGGAGACTGAACCAAAACTCAGGCCCAGTGTATATAACAACACAATCTAAGTGGCAGAAAGTGGCTGGCTGATATACGACAAACTAACAGGACTGAAGTATATCCACTTTGTGAGAATTTGAATCTCACTTTTTTTTGGGGAGACTGAACCAAAACTCAGGCCCAGTGTATATAACAACGTAATCTAAGTGGCAGAAAGTGGCTGGCTGACAAGTACAAACTAATAGGACTGAAGTATATCCACTTTGTGAGAATTTGAATCTCACTTTTTTGGGGGGAGACTGAACCAAAACTCAGGCCCAGTGTGTATAAAATTGCAATCTAAGTGGCAGAAAGTGGCTGGCTGACATACGACAAACTAATAGGACTGAAGTATATCCACTTTGTGAGAATTAGAATCTCCCTTTTTTTTGGGAGACTGAACCAAAACTCAGGCCCAGTGTATATAACAATGCAATCTATGTGGCAGAAAGTGGCTGGCTGACAACTACAAACTAATATGACTGAAGTATATCCACTTTGTGAGAATTTGAATCTCTCTTTTTTGGGGGGAGACTGAACCAAAACTCAGGCCCAGTGTATAAAACAACACAATGTAAGTGGCAGAAAGTGGCTGGAAGAGATATGAAAAAATACAAGGACTGTAGTACAATTTCAATCTCCCTACAATGATCTCAGGAAAAGTATGGCACCAATAAAAAGGACTGCTGCACACAAAAGTGTGGACAAATAAACACGATAACTGTGCAGAAAGGAGCAACAGGATTTTTGCTTTTAAAAAAGCAGTTGGTTTGCACAGCAGCATGCAAACAGCAATGCAGCTCTCAGGGAGCCTTATAAGACAGCCTAATAAGCTACAGAGATGATGCACAAAAACATAGCCTCCACTGTCCCTGCAAAGAAAAGGTGGTGTTGGACAGTGGAAATCGCTACAGCACAAGCAGTTTGGGGGTTAATCTTCCCTCCCTAACTATATCCCTTCTTCTGATGAAGCTGTAGCAACCTCTCCCTATGCTAAGATCGGCAGAAGTAAGATGGCGGTAGGCGTGCACGCCCCTTTATAGCCCCTGTGATGCCGCAGAAAGCAAGCCAATCACTGTCATGCCCTTCTCTAAGATGGTGGGGACCGAGACCTATGTTATCACGCTGCCCACACTCTGCGTCCTACTTCATTGGCTGAAAAATTGCGCTGAAAGCGTCATACGAAACGCGACTTTTGCAACCTCATGGCCGATCCCACACTGGGATCGGGTCGGGTTTCATGAAACCCGACTTTGCCGAAAGTCGGCGATTTTTGAATTCGTCCAATCCGTTTCACTCACCCCTACTAGCAATGTGTCACTTACTTGGCTGCTTAGTGTAGTTTTAAGAAAATCATTGTCTTATCAGCAGGTTATCATTAAATGACTACTTGGCCTGATGCCAGGTAGCCGGACCACGCCCTCACCACTGATCAGCACCTTTCTGCCTATGCAGAGTATACACAGAAAGCCACCAATCAGTGGTGTGGGCGGGGTTATACAGAGCTCAGCATTGAGAGAACTGGTAGATCTGCAGCAGAGAAAAGAGTTTATAATCAAAAGTGTAAACAAGCAGCCCAGTAAGTGATACATCTGTAGAATCAGGATCTTTACCCATATGTCATGCTGCTCTCAGATGGAGTAACAAAAACCTGGTGACAGATCCTCTTTATTAATATTTAATATACCAACGGTTTAAATTATAATATGACATCTGTGAGATTGACCAGTATCCCTTTCAACATGAGCAAAAATAAAAAAATAAATAAAAGAAAGCAGTGATTCTTAGCATAAATATTCATTTTGGCTTGAGTTTACCTTCATACTGTTGAGGCATTATGAGTTTTGTAATGTCTTGCTTTTCCATCAGGTAAAATAAACTTTTCTTTTGCTGCATTTTAATTGGGTTGTCAGACACGATGTTCACAGTGAACAACTGCGTATTATAGGAGAGAATAAAAAACACAAAAATTGAGCTTAACTTGAGTTGGTACACATGCAGAGGTTAAACGCATGTTCACATTGGTCTTATAGAAGAGCTACTTAACTAAGGGCAGAGAATGGGCAAGGGGGCTTGGAAAGAAATTGCTGTTTTTGCTCTAGCACTGATGTGTTATTTTTCTAAAAATAAATTAAACAACATATTAAAGCTAAATAATACGGGGTCTGGAGATATTCTGTTTTTTTTTACTTTTTTTGTTATGAACACCAGACAAAAAATAAATAAATTTCCACTTAATACCCGTTGTTAGCAGAATCTTTTTTAAAGGGAATCTGTAATGTCCGATTACTCTATTAATCTGCAGATATAGGGTGAATATGCAGGTTAAAGGGAACCTGTAGTGTAAAATAATGTTATTAATCTTTAGATATGGGGTTAATCTACAGTTAGTAGAGTTCTGACACCATACAGCGTCAGCACTGAGAGCCCCCCAGTAGCATTTGGCTTCCAGTCATTGGGATGGCTCCAGCACAGTTTCAGTCACTGCTTTGTGTATAAAGAGTGGCAAATGTAACTGCGTCCTTGACACTAACTGAAACTGCCAGCGCCACCTCTTTGACTGGAAGCCGAACGCTGCCGGGGGGAATAAAGTTAATTTCCTCCTGGCAGCGGGGCTCGCAGAGCAGGTGCCACATGGTGTCAGAACGCTATTAGCTTGCAGATTAATCTATAATCTGCAGATTATTAGCATTATTTTACATGACAGGTTCCCTTTAATAGAGCACTGAAGGTGCCCGGCTGCTGTACTAAAAGCACAGCACTGGGAGCCGCCAGATTCAGTCTTACAGGCTAGCCTGGAGCAATGACAGTCACCGATCAGAGCACTGAGATCGGCCGCTGTAAGCATGTCCCGTGCCCCTCCACTGACTGACAGCTGGCTCTGCACTGACACATTGCACTTTGAGCCGTCAGTAAATGCCATGTTGTGCGTACAGCCGCCGCTCTCAGTACAGTGAGTGTCACGACTGTAGCTACGCCTGCACGACTGAAAGCCAGCAGCTCTAGGAAAAAACTAAGTTTATTTTCTCCCAGGTGACGCACTTTCAGTACAGTGGCCGGGCACCTTCACAGCGCCATTAACCTGCCAATTAATCTAAAATATGCAGTTTATTAGCAATAAACGTACACCTCCATTTACAGTAGCGATAATAAGCCATGTAGACTACTGGAGTATAGTGAAATCCTAATGACGATGGTAATCGATATCCTCTTGTGAGGCTCTTATGAATATCTCTTCCATGGAGTTTTGCCAATAATTTTACATGTAGTGGCTGAGTCAGGCATATCACGTTTTACATGAAAATGAGCATCTGTGACCGGTCCTACTGTACAATAATAGAAGGATTTCTATTGAATATGAATTAAAAAAAAGTTCTAGTAGTACAGATTATACAGTAGTTGTACTTGTAATGCTACGTGCATTCATTTCATGGTTCAAATTGTTTTAGAGGTTAGCTATTAATCGGGATGCAATAAAATTGCAATGTCAATGACACAAAATGACTGTTCAAAGTATAGGCACTCGTTGCACCCGTGGCCTGGCCAAACAGTTCAGTGTACCTTACTTCTTACTTGTGTAAGATGCCCAAACGAGGTGGTCGTGGGCGAGCTTCTGACCCCACTCGCTTTGGCATCCTACAGGCAGATGTAGAGGATAAGGCCCAATGAACCCATGCAGAATCACCGTGCGTACAAAGGGGGCGGCACTTTGGGTGGAGCGGGGTATCCGCTGCGTCCAAAGCGCAGCTATTACGTCCCGT
This sequence comes from Ranitomeya imitator, assembly GCF_032444005.1. Lineage (NCBI taxonomy): Eukaryota > Metazoa > Chordata > Amphibia > Anura > Dendrobatidae > Ranitomeya > Ranitomeya imitator. Next base: position 561,441,874 of record NC_091286.1, on the reverse strand, counting down.
AGACACATACACTTATGGCGACGCTGTCCCAAGCAACTTCTTGTCCTAGGCCTGCTACTTCACTCACTGCTGTCCACACAGTGACTCACTCTTGGACTTGCTACTAACTCTCAGTTCCCTCTCCCAAACTGGGCCGGCCACTACAGTTAACCCTGTCTAAGCTAACTGCAGCCCCCAGTGGGCATCACCCTTTCATAACATACACAAACATCACATGCATTTAACCCTTGAAGCGTCAGGGAGCAATCCATCAACCCTCACCACTGCTACACTTGTTTTCCATTTCCTTTCCAACCCCAATTCTTGATCGACAGCTCAGGTTTGAAAAGGGCCAGAGAAGAGCAGAGATAGATGGAAACACAAAGCGCCCATTTAAATGGCACTGATCGGCAAACAGCCCATGTAAACCTCAAGAACCCCTTTCATTACGAGGATACAAAAGAAAATGTTTCTTCCTTTGTCACTGTAAAAATAAAACCTTTCATGAGATGGGACTCACGGACAAGGTGCCATAGACTTTCATTTTAGTAAATACAGATAGAAACAGAGAGCTTGTCTGTGTCTGTTGCTACAGTTACAACGTCGGAAATATCTGGACCAGAAAATGTCATATGATGATGACAGCTGTTGAGGTTATGGAGGGAGCTGCTCTCTGGATTCTGGGTGAGTCTCCACCAAACGAGCAGCAATTACTGAGATTATGTAACGAGCTGACATAAGAATATGGCATCAACTGATTGGCTTAAAATTTACAAAGAAAAGCTTCTCTTTTCTTCCCTACATTCATGTGAAACAAAATTAGCGTATTCTGTATGTTCTGCATTCTTACGTGTCAATAATCATGAGAGGTGATAACGAACTGTTCCTTAGCGGGAATCAATGGAGCAGACGTAATTGCTTTCTCAGATATTTTAATATGTACGAATGAAGGATCAGGCTGGAGACGTCCAGGAAGGCTGGCGGCCGCGTGTAGGGAGCTGCGAGATGGTGGGGACTGATCCAGCAGGGACTTCGGGATGAAGCTCATTAGAGCCATGGAAACGGCGGCTTACAGAAAAGCTACTATCATTTATCATGGTCTATTAAAATTATTAGTAGATGTTTCTTGGGGGAAAAAAAGATGGTTAATTCGTTTTCTGAACTCCAGCAGGCCCGGTAATACAGCTACTATATACCTGACATGTCAGAAAAAAAACATTTTATGAAGTGAATTGATCACAATTCTTCTGGGAGTTCCCTGACTCACAAGTAGTCGTAAAGCCGATGTCTGTGAAGCACTTTTGGATTAATGGCGCTATATAAGTAAATCAAATAAATAAATAAATAAGTAGGTGTAATGCGGTCGTTCTTTCATTAACACGGTGCGTGCTGAGGAAAATTGCTGGTTTATGGTTCTCCATATCATACAATCAAGGCAACTGCTATCAGAGGCCCATATACTGTATGTTCACATCGATTTCTTGATGTGGATATTTCTGACTGAAAAATCCACACACACAAAAAAATTCTTTAAAAAAAAATGATTTTTTTTAATGTGGTTTTTGTGTTTGGGGCATTTTTTTCTACATGAACTGGTTTAGTGGATTTTCCAGCAAAGAAGTCAAGTCATAAAAGTATGAAAAATCCACACAATTTTTTTTAAATTCATTTTTTCTTCTTCTATTGATGTGATTAAATGTGGAGCGTTTTTTCAGGCAGAAAAGTCTCACAAATTTACACGTTGCTTCTTTTTTCACATTAGGAAAACAGCGCCCTGCACATTATCGCCATGTTTTCACATTGGAATGAATAGGCAGCTTATTCAAAGAGCACTTTGAGGGTTTTCTGTTTTTTTTTTCACCTTGTGCACTGTGTATATTGTGGCTACATATTAGATTCTTTTTCTTGCTCATGTAATGATTCCACTGAGTCTATTACCACAGGGCTATATCCATTCATTGGCTCCTTATACTAACCACTTTTGTAGATCTTGTGTGTCACAATGTGTATTTTTGCCACTGTGTGTAAGGTCTCTTTCAAAGTTCCATTTTCATTTCTGTTTTTCACATACATGTTCTATCCTTGGTTTTCCTCATTGTGTCCATTATACCCTATGGAGCTCTTAAGATGTCTGTGCATTTTTTTTTTTTGCAAAATCGTGTGTCCGCTTCTATTGGCAGTATGTCACTGTATGGTGCCTCTTGTGAATTCTGTTGTTGAACTCCCTCCTGTGGTCGTGAATGGTACTTCAGCGAGTTCTGTCCATGGACTCCCTCTGGTGGCTGTGAGTGGAGCTGCTGCTTCTGAGGTTCCTTACACAGGTGACGTGGTTTATCCTTTGGTTGGCTGCTCTATTTAACTCCACTCTGATCGTTACTCCATGCCAGCTCTCAATGTTCCTGCATTTGTTCAGTTCGCTCTTGGATCTTTCTGGTGACCTGTCTACTCCAGCAGAAGCTAAGTTCCTGCTAGTTATTATTTGTTCATTGTTCCCTTGTCCAGCTGGATATCATGATTTTGCCTTGCTAGCTGGAAGCTCTGGGATGCAGAGTGGCATCTCCGCACCGTTAGTCGGTGTGGAGGTCTTTTTGCACACTCTGCGTGGTCTTTTATAGTTTTTTGTCCTGACCGCAAAGATACCTTTCCTATCCTCTGTCTGTTTAGTAAGTCTGGCCTCCCTTTGCTGAAACCTGTTTCATTTCTGCGTTTGTAACTTTCATCTTTACTCACAGTCAATATATGTTGGGGGCTGCCTTTTCCTTTGGGGAATTTCTCTGAGGCAAGGTAGGCTTTATTTTCTATCTCTAGGGCTAGCTAGCTCTTAGGCTGTGAAGAGGCGTCTAGGGAGTGTCAGGAACGCTCCACAGCTATTTCTAGTTTTTGTGATAGGATTAGGGGTTGCGGTCAGCAGAGCTCCCACATCCCAGAGCTTGTCCTGTGTGAGTTTAACTATCAGGTCGTGCCAGGTGCTCCTAACCACCAGGTCCATAACAGGTGCCCAATCCAGAGTTCAAGGAGTGCCATGGGAAAATACTTATTTATCAACAGATCTTCAGCCAGCATCATCAGAGAGCCTTTAATGCCCAATATGTTAACTGATTAAGGGAAATAAGTAATGTGTCTGTTATGTACTGACCTGAGTTGGAGTAGTGATATTGCAACCACTAGGGACTGCCCCAGCATCGTCAGGAAATAGCTAGAGATCAGTACATGGAGCAGCAGTATAGTTGGGAGGATAAACAGTGTTATGAACTGGTGGTTTAGAAACACAATGGACCTGGTGGTTAAGAGCACACAAAGTGACCTGATAGTTACTAATAACATAGGACGAGCTCTGAGACGTGGGAACTCTGCTAACCGCAATCCCTAATCCTATCACACCACACTAGAAGTAGCCGTGGAGCGCTCCTGACCAGACCTAGGTGCCTCGGCACAGCCTAAGAAACTAGCTAGCCCTGAAGATAGAAAAATAAGCCTACCTTGCCTCAGAGAAATTCCCCAAAGGAAAAGGCAGCCCCCCACATATAATGACTGTAAGTAAAGATGAAAATACAAACACAGAGATGAAATAGATTTTAGCAAAGGGAGGCCCGACTTACTGAATAGACCGAGGATAGGAAAGATAGCTTTGCGGTCAGCACAAAAACCTACAAACAACCACGCAGAGGGCGCAAAAAGACCCTCCGCACTGACTAACGGTGCTCCCTCTGCGTCCCAGAGCTTCCAGCAAGCAAGACAAACCAAAATAGCAAGCTGGACAGAAAAAATAGCAAACAAAAGAAACACAAGCAGAACTTAGCTTATGCAGGGAAGACAGGCCACAAGAACGATCCAGGAGAAAGCAAGACCAATAGTGGAACATTGACTGGAGGCCAGGAGCAAAGAACTAGGTGGAGTTAAATAGAGCAGCACCTAACAACTTAACCTCGTCACCTGAGGAAGGAAACTCAGAAGCCGCAGCCCCACTCACATCCACCAGAGGAAGCCCATGGACAGAACCAGCCGAAGTACCACTCATGACCACAGGAGGGAGCTTGACCACAGAATTCACAACAGTACCCCCCCCTTGAGGAGGGGTCAGCGAACCTTCACCAGAGCCCCCAGGCTGACCAGGATGAGCCAAATGAAAAGGCACGAACCAGATCGGCAGCATGAACATCAGAGGCAAAGACCCAGGAATTATCTTCCTGACGATAACCCTTCCACTTAACCAGGTACTGGAGTTTCCGTCTCGAAATACGAGAATCCAAAATCTTCTCCACCACATACTCCAACTCCCCCTCAACCAAAACCGGGGCAGGAGGATCAACGGATGGAACCACAGGTGCCACGTATCTCCGCAACAATGACCTATGGAATACATTATGGATGGAAAAAGAAGCTGGAAGGGTCAAACGAAACGACACAGGATTAAGAACCTCAGAAATCCTATACGGACCAATGAAACGAGGCTTAAACTTAGGAAAGGAAACTTTCATAGGAATATAACGAGACGACAACCAAACCAAATCCCCAACACGAAGTCGGGGACCCACACAGCGCCTGCGGTTAGCGAAACGTTGAGCCTTCTCCTGGGACAATGTCAAATTGTCCACTACATGAGTCCAAATCTGCTGCAACCTATCCACCACAGTATCCACACCAGGACAGTCCGAAGACTCAACCTGCCCTGAAGAGAAACGAGGATGGAAACCAGAATTGCAGAAAAACGGCGAAACCAAAGTAGCCGAGCTGGCCCGATTATTAAGGGCGAACTCAGCCAAAGGCAAAAAGGACACCCAATCATCCTGATCAGCAGAAACAAAGCATCTCAGATATGTTTCCAAGGTCTGATTGGTTCGTTCAGTTTGGCCATTTGTCTGAGGATGGAAAGCCGAGGAAAAAGACAAATCAATGCCCATCCTAGCACAAAAGGCTCGCCAAAACCTCGAAACAAACTGGGAACCTCTGTCAGAAACGATGTTCTCCGGAATGCCATGTAAATGAACCACATGCTGGAAAAACAATGGCACCAAATCAGAGGAGGAAGGCAATTTAGACAAGGGTACCAAATGGACCATCTTAGAGAAGCGATCACAAACCACCCAAATGACCGACATCTTTTGAGAGACAGGGAGATCCGAAATAAAATCCATAGAGATATGTGTCCAGGGCCTCTTCGGGATCGGCAAGGGCAAAAGCAACCCACTGGCACGAGAACAGCAGGGCTTAGCCCGAGCACAAGTCCCACAGGACTACACAAACGAACGCACATCCCGCGACAGAGACGGCCACCAAAAGGATCTAGCCACCAAATCTCTGGTACCAAAGATTCCAGGATGACCAGCCAACACCGAACAATGAATCTCAGAGATAACTCTACTCGTCCATTTATCAGGGACAAACAGTTTCTCCGCTGGGCAACGGTCAGGTCTATTAGCCTGAAATTTTTGCAGCACCCGCCGCAAATCAGGGGAGATAGCAGACAAAATAACCCCCTCTTTGAGAATACCCGCCGGCTCAGGCAAACCCGGAGAGTCGGGCACAAAACTCCTAGACAGGGCATCCGCCTTCACATTCTTAGAGCCCGGAAGGTACGAAACCACAAAGTCAAAACGGGAGAAAAACAGCGACCAACGAGCCTGTCTAGGATTCAACCGTTTAGCAGACTCGAGATAAGTTAGATTCTTGTGATCAGTCAAGACCACCACGCGATGCTTAGCTCCTTCAAGCCAATGACGCCACTCCTCGAATGCCCACTTCATGGCCAGCAACTCACAATTGCCAACATCATAATTACGATCAGCAGGCGAAAACTTCCTGGAAAAGAAGGCACATGGTTTCATCACCGAGCCATCAGAACTTCTTTGCGACAAAACAGCCCCCGCTCCAATCTCCGAACCATCAACCTCGACCTGGAACGGGAGCGAAATATCTGGCTGGCACAACACAGGGGCAGAAGAAAAACGACGCTTCAACTCCTGAAAAGCTTCCACAGCAGCAGAAGACCAATTGACCACATCAGCACCCTTCTTGGTTAAATCAGTCAACGGTTTAGCAATACTAGAAAAATTACAGATGAAGCGACGATAAAAATTAGCAAAGCCCAGGAACTTTTGCAGACTCTTCAGAGATGTCGGCTGAGTCCAATCATAAATGGCCTGAACTTTAACAGGGTCCATCTCGATAGTAGAAGGGGAAAAAATGAAACCCAAAAATGAAACCTTCTGAACACCAAAGAGACACTTTGACCCCTTCACAAACAAAGAATTCGCACGCAGGACCTGGAACACCATTCTAACCTGCTTCACGTGAGACTCCCAATCATCCGAGAAGACCAAAATATCATCCAAGTATACAATCAGGAATTTATCCAGGTACTCTCGGAAGATGTCATGCATAAAAGACTGAAATACTGATGGAGCATTGGAAAGCCCGAATGGCATAACCAGGCACTCAAAATGGCCCTCGGGCGTATTAAATGCTGTTTTCCATTCATCGCCCTGTTTAATATGCACAAGATTATACGCACCACGAAGATCTATCTTGGTGAACCAACTAGCCCCTTTAATCTGAGCAAACAAATCAGACAGCAGCGGCAAGGGGTACTGAAATTTGACTGTGATTTTATTAAGAAGGCGGTAATCAATACAAGGTCTCAACGAACCATCCTTCTTGGCCACAAAAAAGAACCCCGCTCCCAATGGCGACGACGACGGGCGAATATGACCCTTCTCCAAGGATTCCTTTACATAACTCCGCATAGCGGCGTGCTCAGGCACAGACGAATTAAACAGTCGACCTTTAGGAAACTTACTACCTGGAAACAAATCGATAGCACAATCGCAATCCCTATGCGGAGGTAGGGCATTGGATTTGGGCTCATCAAATACATCCCGGTAATCCGACAAGAACTCTGGGACCTCAGAAGGGGTGGATGATGAAATAGACAGAAATGGAACATCACCATGTACCCCCTGACAACCCCAGCTGGACACAGACATAGATTTCCAATCCAATACTGGGTTATGGACTTGTAGCCATGGCAACCCCAACACGACCACATCATGCAGATTATGCAACACCAAAAAGCGAATATCCTCCTGATGCGCAGGAGCCATGCACATGGTCAGTTGGGTCCAGTACTGAGGCTTATTCTTGGCCAAAGGCGTAGCATCAATTCCTCTCAATGGAATAGGATACTGCAAGGGCTCCAAGAAAAACCCACAGCGCCTAGCAAACTCCAAGTCCATCAAATTCAGGGCAGCGCCTGAATCCACAAATGCCATGACAGAATAGGATGACAAAGAGCAGATCAAAGTAATGGACAAAAGAAATTTCGACTGTACCGTACCAATGGTGGCAGACCTAGCGAACCGCTTAGTGCACTTAGGACAATCGGAGATAGCATGAGTGGAATCACCACAGTAAAAACACAGCCCATTCCGACGTCTGTGTTCTTGCCGTTCAGCTCTGGTCAAAGTCCTATCACATTGCATAGGCTCAGGTTTATGCTCAGATAATACCGCCAAATGTTGCACAGCTTTACGCTCACGTAAGCGTCGATCGATCTGAATGGCCAAAGACATAGACTCATTCAGACCAGCAGGCATAGGAAATCCCACCATGACATCCTTAAGGGCTTCAGAGAGACCCTTTCTGAAAATTGCTGCCAGCGCACATTCATTCCATTGAGTGAGCACAGACCACTTCCTAAACTTCTGACAATATATCTCTACCTCATCCTGACCCTGACACAGAGCCAGCAAATTTTTCTCTGCCTGATCCACTGAATTAGGTTCATCATAAAGCAATCCGAGCGCCAGAAAAAACGCATCAATATCACATAATGCAGGATCTCCTGGCGCAAGGGAAAATGCCCAGTCTTGAGGGTCGCCACGTAATAAAGAAATAATGATCTTAACTTGTTGAACTGGGTCACCAGAGGAGTGGGGTTTCAAAGCCAGAAACAGTTTGCAATTATTTTTGAAATTCAGAAACTTAGCTCTATCTCCAGAAAATAAATCAGGAATAGGAATTCTAGGTTCTAACATAGGATTCTGAACCACAATGTCTTGAATTTTTTGTACTCTTGCAGTGAGATGATCCACACAAGAAGACAGACCTTTAATGTCCATCACTACATCTGTGTCCTGAACCACCCAAATGTCTAGGGGAAAAGAAAGACAAAACACAGTGCAGAGAAAAAAAAATGGTCTCAGAACTTCTCTTTTCCCTCTATTGAGAAGCATTAGTACTTTGGGCCTCCAGTACTGTTATGAACTGGTGGTTTAGAAACACAATGGACCTGGTGGTTAAGAGCACACAAAGTGACCTGATAGTTACTAATAACATAGGACGAGCTCTGAGACGTGGGAACTCTGCTGACCGCAATCCCTAATCCTATCACACCACACTAGAAGTAGCCGTGGAGCGCTCCTGACCAGACCTAGGCTCCTTGGCACAGCCTAAGAAACTAGCTAGCCCTTAAGATAGAAAAATAAGCCTACCTTGCCTCAGAGAAATTCCCCAAAGGAAAAGGCATCCCCCACATATAATGACTGTGAGTAAAGATGAAAATACTAACACAGAGATTAAATAGATTTTAGCAAAGTGAGGCCCGACTTACTGAATAGACCGAGGATAGGAAAGATAGCTTTGCGGTCAGCACAGAAACCTACAAACAACCACGCAGAGGGCGCAAAAAGACCCTCCGCACCGACTAACGGTACGGAGGTGCTCCCTCTGCGTCCCAGAGCTTCCAGCAAGCAAGACAAACCAAAATAGCAAGCTGGACAGAAAAAATAGCAAACAAAAGAAACACAAGCAGAACTTAGCTTATGCAGGGAAGACAGGCCACAAGAACGATCCAGGAGAGAGCAAGACCAATACTGGAACATTGACTGGAGGCCAGGAGCAAAGAACTAGGTGGAGTTAAATAGAGCAGCACCTAACGACTTAACCTCGTCACCTGAGGAAGGAAACTCAGAAGCTGCAGCCCCACTCACATCCACCAGAGGAAGCCCATGGACAGAACCAGCCGAAGTACCACTCATGACCACAGGAGGGAGCTTGACCACAGAATTCACAACAAAACAGGTATCGTAGTCAGGAAATAGCCATAGGTCGGTACACGGTAGTGTAACACCCCAGGTAACTGGTTGTTACAGTGGCATTGCTTTCCTCACGGGGAGAGTGATGTCATGCTTGGAAGAGAGGAAGGATCCCTTTTATCAGGTGTTCAGCACATACAACACTGTTCTGGCTCCAGGCCAGAAGGGGGAGCTCTGAACCCGGTTTCAGGGGAGCTTCCCTAGATAGTATATATTCTGGCCTGGGGGAGGAGTTAGTCAGTCTGTCGGAGGGAAAAAGAGAGGAGTCTAACAGAGCAGAGTTGAAGCAGACGGAGAGAGTCTGAGAGGAAAGCTGGGGTTGTGCAGCCACGTGAGGTGCTGTAGCTCCTAGAAGGGAGAGAGAAAAGGACAGAACGAGCTGTAGAGAACATGAAGGAGGAAAAGGAGCAAAGGGGAGTTAAGAGCTGGAGGAAAGCTATGACTGAGCTTCCTCCACGCTGAAGCACAGATTCCGGTAGCCGGAAGACCGAGGTTGTGGGGGTAACTTCATGCCCCACGGCAGAAACCAGCGTACAGCAGATTGCAGGTCTCCTGTCTACCATTAACACCTGAAGGTAGAGTAGCACCGAGAGCCCGGCGTCATCTGAGAGACCCTGTAAAAAGGCTTGAATTACCTGTCATAGAGTATTGTCCTACCTAAAGGGGGACAGAGAAAGAATGTGAGGACCTTGTGTGAGGCCTAAGGCAGCAAGGGACTACAACACAGCACTAGAAGGAAGGCTTCCAACCCCACCTGGCTAGAGGGATTCCAGATTCGCTTCCAAGCCGGCCGGACCATACCAGTGTCTTTGATCCAGTACCCTGGACTGTGGCTGCCTGAATTCTACAGTAAAGAGGTAAAGGAACTGCAACTTGTGTCCTCTGTTTCTTTCTACACCATCTACCATCTGTCCCTACTACACCGGGAGCCCTGGGGACCCATCTTCACCTGTGGGAAGCCATACCATCCCAGCTGCCATAACATCACCCCAGTGGACCCCTTTAAGCAGCGTCAGTCATCCCTGACAGAATACCACAGGTGACGTCACGAACAAACTTTAATCAACTATCCCTTTAAAGTCCTTTCCCCCTTTTGCATGGGCACTCAGGGCCACGGACCGGGTCCCTGCTGCTGTGACACATCCCTTTAAGTTCTGGACCTGGTACCGAGTACCCCACGGCCCTGGCGGGCATTCCAAAAGCAGCAGGTGGAAAGAAACTAGACTAAAGGCTGGAAGCTCAATAATCTCACAAGGAAGGAATGCAGTGCCAGGTTTAAGGAAATGTCCAGCGAGCTGAATAGCTACCGCCTGGTGCACAAGAGCTGCTGGGTTCGAATTCTGACAGTGTGTAGCGCTACCACAATCCCCATTATAAAAAGAGTAGATTGGGGTTTGTTGCTATTGTTGAGGGCTGGATTCCATAACTGGAACAGAGCAATATAGACCTCAATATAATGTCATTGACGTCTCTGATCAGCCCACTATCATTATTCTTACAGTGTCATCATGCTGCCAATTGGTGCCCTAAGCTTTCACATTTCCTATGGTCCGCCGTAGTATTGCAGTGACAGCTGACAGATGTGGGTGTGCAGCATCGTGATGATAGACACATTGCAAAAAAGAGCAGGAAGATTAAAAACTGACTCATGCACAAATTCAACAGTTTGCTGAAAACATCAAGTAGCATGCGGCTATATGCCCACATTGCGGATTTGTCCGTGCAGATTTTGAAAAATCCGCAGGTAAAACGCACTGCGTTTTACTTGTGGATTACCCGCAGATTTACTGGGGATTTCCAGCGATTTTTGTGCGGATTTCACCTGCATTTTAACACCTGCAGATTTCTATTGAGGAGCAAGTGTAAAACGCTGCGGAATCCGCACAAAAATTGACATGATGCGGAAAATAAACGGCAGCGTTTCCGAGCGGTATTTTCCATAGCATGTGCACTGCAGATTTTGTTTTCCATAGGTTTACATGGTACTGTAAACCGGATGGAAAACTGCTGCGAATCCGCAGCGGATCCGCAGGCAAATCCGCAACGTGTGCACATAACCTTATTGTCAAGATCGATAGGAAGCAATGAACATCTCTGAAGAATATATGTCCATATATGCAGTGGATACAAAAAGTCTACATAACCCTGTTAAAATGGCAGGTTTCTGTCATGTAAAAAATTATTTCAGAACTTTTTCCACCTTTTTAATGAGAATCTAACATGTCTCCAAACACTATTGAGTCGCCCTTTCAGGGCAGCAGGGTACTCGGTACCGGGTCCGGTACTTAAAGGGGATGTCTGTTGTGTATTCTGTGGCTGAATTCACTCCTGTGGTCACAAGTGGTACTGCAGCTTCTGAGCTTCCTCCCTCAGGTGTTCTGGTGAGCTCGTTAACTGCTTCATTACTTAACTCCGCCTGATGCTGCTATCCTTGCTCCTTGTCAATGTTTCAGTGTTGGATCTGAGCTTCTCCTGATTGTTCCTGTGACCTGCTGCTCTGTATAGCTAAGTGCCTTTTGCTTTTTTGTTGCTTTTTTTCTGTCCAGCTTGTCTTTTGTTTTGCTGGAAGCTCTGAGACGCAAAGGGTGTACCGCCGTGCCGTTAGTTCGGCACGGTGGGTTTTTTTTTGCCCCCTTTGCGTGGTTTTGCTTTAGGGTTTTTTGTAGACTGCAAAGTTCGCTTTACTGTCCTCGCTCTGTCCTAGAATATCGGGCCCCACTTTGCTGAATCTATTTCATCCCTACGTTTTGTCTTTTCATCTTACTCACAGTCATTATATGTGGGGGGCTGCCTTTTCCTTTGGGGAATTTCTCTGGGGCAAGTCAGGCCTATTTTTCTATCTTCAGGCTAGCTAGTTTCTTAGGCTGTGCCGAGTTGCCTAGGTAGTTGTTAGGCGCAATCCACAGCCGCTTTTAGTTGTGTTTAGGATAGGATCAGGTGTGCAGTCTACAGAGTTTCCACGTCTCAGAGCTCGTTCTTGTATTTTTGGGTATTTGTCAGATCACTGTGTGCGCTCTGATCGCTAAGCACACTGTGTTTCTGGATTGCCTTCATAACACCTGTCATTAGCAAACATAACAGTACAAGGAGCCCAACTAATGATTCTCAATAGAGGGAAAGAAAAAGTTCTGACATCATTTTTTTTTTTTTTTTTCTGCTCTGTGTTCACTTTTTTTTTTTTCCCCTAGACATTTGGGTGATTCTGGACACAGGTATGGACATGGATATTCAGGGTCTGTGCTCTTCAATGGATAATCTCGTTATAAATGTACAAAAAATTCAAGATACTATTGATCAGAAATCTATGTTAGAACCAAGAATTCCTATTCCTGATTTGTTTTTTGGAGATAGAACTAAGTTTCTAAGTTTCAAAAATAATTGTAAGCTATTTCTGGCCTTGAAACCTCATTCTTCTGGTAATCCTATTCAACAGGTTTTGATTATTATTTCTTTTTTGCGCGGCGACCCTCAAGACTGGGCATTTTCTCTTGCGCCAGGAGACCCTGCATTGAGTAGTGTCGATGCGTTTTTCCTGGCGCTCGGATTGCTGTACGATGAGCCTAATTCAGTGGATCAGGCTGAGAAAATTTGCTGGCTTTGTGCCAGGGTCAGGATGATATAGAAGTATATTGTCAGAAATTTAGGAAATGGTCAGTACTCACTCAGTGGAATGAATCTGCGCTGGCAGCTTTGTTCAGAAAGGGTCTCTCTGAGGCTCTTAAGGATGTCATGGTGGGATTTCCTATGCCTGCTGGTTTGAATGAGTCTTTGCCTTTGGCCATTCAGATCGGTCGACGCTTGCGCGAGCGTAAATCTGTGCACCATTTGGCGGTACTGCCTGAGGTTAAACCTGAGCCTATGCAGTGCGATAGGACTATGACTAGAGTTGAACGGCAGGAATACATACGTCTGAATGGTCTGTGTTTCTGCTGTGGTGATTCCACTCATGCTATTTCTGATTGTCCTAAGCGCACTAAGCGGTCCGCTAGGTCTGCCGTCATTGGTACTGTACAGTCCAAATTCCTTCTGTCCATTACCTTGATATGCTCTTTGTCGTCGTTTTCTGTCATGGCGTTTGTGGATTCGGGCGCTGCCCTGAATCTGATGGATTTGGATTATGCTAAACGTTGTGGGTTTTTCTTGGAGCCTTTGCGGTGTCCTATTCCATTGAGAGGAATTGATGCTACACCTTTGGCCAAGAATAAACCTCAATACTGGGCCCAGCTGACCATGTGCATGGCTCCTGCACATCAGGAAGTTATTCGCTTTCTGGTGTTGCATAATCTGCATGATGTGGTCGTGTTGGGGTTGCCATGGCTACAAACCCATAATCCAGTATTGGATTGGAATTCCATGTCGGTATCCAGCTGGGGTTGTCAGGGGTACATGGTGATGTTCCATTTTTGTCGATTTCGTCATCCACCCCTTCTGAGGTCCCAGAGTTCTTGTCTGATTATCAGGATGTATTTGAAGAGCCCAAGTCCGATGCTCTACCTCCGCATAGGGATTGTGATTGTGCTATCAATTTGATTCCTGGTAGTAAATTCCCTAAAGGTCGATTATTTAATTTATCCGTGCCCGAACACGCCGCTATGCGCAGTTATGTGAAGGAATCCCTGGAGAAGGGACATATTCGCCCATCGTCATCACCACTGGGAGCAGGGTTCTTCTTTGTAGCCAAGAAGGATGGTTCGCTGAGACCGTGTATTGATTACCGCCTTCTTAATAAGATCACTGTTAAATTTCAGTATCCCTTGCCATTGTTATCTGACTTGTTTGCTCGGATTAAGGGGGCTAGTTGGTTCACTAAGATAGATCTTCGTGGTGCGTATAATCTGGTGAGAATCAGGCAAGGAGATGAATGGAAAACTGCATTCAATACGCCCGAGGGTCATTTTGAGTATCTAGTGATGCCGTTCGGACTTGCCAATGCTCCATCTGTGTTTCAGTCTTTTATGCATGACATCTTCCGTGAGTATCTGGATAAATTCCTGATTGTTTACTTGGATGACATTTTGATCTTCTCAGATGATTGGGAGTCTCATGTGAAGCAGGTCAGAATGGTTTTTCAGGTCCTGCGTGCTAACTCTTTGTTTGTGAAGGGATCAAAGTGTCTCTTCGGTGTGCAGAAAGTTTCATTTTTGGGGTTCATCTTTACCCCTTCTACTATCGAGATGGATCCAGTTAAGGTCCAAGCCATCCAGGATTGGATTCAGCCGACATCTCTAAAAAGTCTGGAAAAGTTCCTGGGCTTTGCTAATTTTTATCGTCGCTTCATCTGTAATTTTTCTAGCATTGCCATACCATTGACCGATTTGACCAAGAAGGGTGCTGATTTGGTTAATTGGTCTTCTGCTGCTGTGGAAGCTTTTCAGGAGTTGAAGCGTCGTTTTTGTTCTGCCCCTGTGTTGTGTCAGCCAGATGTTTCTCTTCCGTTCCAGGTCGAGGTTGATGCTTCTGAGATTGGAGCAGGGGCGGTTTTGTCACAGAGAGGTTCTGATTGCTCAGTGATGAAACCATGTGCTTTCTTTTCCAGGAAGTTTTCGCCCGCTGAGCGTAATTATGATGTGGGCAATCGAGAGTTGCTGGCCATGAAGTGGGCATTCGAGGAGTGGCGTCATTGGCTTGAAGGAGCTAAGCATCGCGTGGTGGTATTGACTGATCATAAGAACTTGACTTATCTCGAGTCTGCCAAGCGCTTGAATCCTAGACAGGCCCGATGGTCGTTATTTTTTGCCCGCTTCGACTTTGTGATTTCGTACCTTCCGGGCTCTAAAAATGTGAAGGCGGATGCTCTGTCTAGGAGTTTTGTGCCCGACTCTCCGGGTTTATCTGAGCCAGCGGGTATCCTCAAGGAAGGAGTCATTGTGTCTGCCATCTCCCCTGATTTGCGGCAGGTGCTGCAAAAATTTCAGGCGAATAAACCTGATCGTTGTCCAGCAGAGAAACTGTTCGTCCCTGATAGGTGGACTAATAAACTTATCTCTGAACTTCATTGTTCGGTGTTGGCTGGTCATCCTGGAATCTTTGGTACCAGAGAGTTAGTGGCTAGATCCTTCTGGTGGCCATCTCTGTCACGGGATGTACGTACTTTTGTGCAGTCCTGTGGGATTTGTGCTAGGGCTAAGCCCTGCTGTTCTCGTGCCAGTGGGTTGCTTTTGCCCTTGCCGGTCCCAAAGAGGCCTTGGACACATATTTCGATGGATTTCATTTCTGACCTTCCCGTTTCTCAAAAGATGTCAGTCATTTGGGTGGTCTGTGATCGCTTTTCTAAAATGGTCCATCTGGTGCCCTTGGCTAAATTGCCTTCCTCCTCTGATTTGTTACCTTTGTTCTTTCAGCATGTGGTTCGGTTGCATGGCATTCCTGAGAATATTGTTTCTGACAGAGGTTCCCAGTTTGTTTCAAGGTTTTGGCGAGCCTTTTGTGGTAGGATGGGCATTGACCTATCCTTTTCCTCGGCTTTCCATCCTCAGACTAATGGCCAGACCGAACGAACCAATCAGACCTTGGAAACATATCTGAGATGTTTTGTTTCTGCAGACCTGGATGATTGGGTGTCCTTTTTGTCGTTGGCTGAGTTCGCCTTTAATAATCGGGCCAGCTCGGCTACCTTGGTTTCTCCATTTTTTTGCAATTCTGGGTTCCATCCTCGTTTCTCTTCAGGACAGGTTGAGTCTTCGGACTGTCCTGGTGTGGATTCTGTGGTGGATAGGTTGCAGCAGATCTGGACTCAGGTAGTGGACAATTTGACCTTGTCCCAGGAGAAGGCTCAACGTTTCGCTAACCGCAGGCGCCGTGTGGGTCCCCGACTTCGTGTTGGGGATCTGGTTTGGTTATCTTCTCGTCATATTCCTATGAAGGTTCTTCTAAATTTAAACCTCGTTTTATTGGTCCGTATAGGATTTCTGAGGTTCTCAATCCTGTGTCTTTTCGTTTGACCCTCCCAGACTCCTTTTCCATACATAATGTATTCCATAGGTCGTTGTTGCGGAGATACGTGGCACCTATGGTTCCATCTGTTGAGCCTCCTGCCCCGGTTTTGGTGGAGGGGGAATTGGAGTATATTGTGGAGAAGATTTTGGATTCTCGTGTTTCTAGACGGAAACTCCAGTATCTGGTTAAATGGAAGGGTTATGCTCAGGAAGATAATTCCTGGGTTTTTGCCTCTGATGTTCATGCTTCCGATCTTGTTCGTGCCTTTCATGCGGCTCATCCTGGTCGGCCTGGGGGCTCTGGTGAGGGTTCGGTGACCCCTCCTCAAGGGGGGGTACTGTTGTGAATTCTGTGGCTGAATTCACTCCTGTGGTCACAAGTGGTACTGCAGCTTCTGAGCTTCCTCCCTCAGGTGTTCTGGTGAGCTCGTTAACTGCTTCATTACTTAACTCCGCCTGATGCTGCTATCCTTGCTCCTTGTCAATGTTTCAGTGTTGGATCTGAGCTTCTCCTGATTGTTCCTGTGACCTGCTGCTCTGTATAGCTAAGTGCCTTTTGCTTTTTTGTTGCTTTTTTTCTGTCCAGCTTGTCTTTTGTTTTGCTGGAAGCTCTGAGACGCAAAGGGTGTACCGCCGTGCCGTTAGTTCGGCACGTTGGGTTTTTTTTTGCCCCCTTTGCGTGGTTTTGCTTTAGGGTTTTTTGTAGACTGCAAAGTTCGCTTTACTGTCCTCGCTCTGTCCTAGAATATCGGGCCCCACTTTGCTGAATCTATTTCATCCCTACGTTTTGTCTTTTCATCTTACTCACAGTCATTATATGTGGGGGGCTGCCTTTTCCTTTGGGGAATTTCTCTGGGGCAAGTCAGGCCTATTTTTCTATCTTCAGGCTAGCTAGTTTCTTAGGCTGTGCCGAGTTGCCTAGGTAGTTGTTAGGCGCAATCCACAGCCGCTTTTAGTTGTGTTTAGGATAGGATCAGGTGTGCAGTCTACAGAGTTTCCACGTCTCAGAGCTCGTTCTTGTATTTTTGGGTATTTGTCAGATCACTGTGTGCGCTCTGATCGCTAAGCACACTGTGTTTCTGGATTGCCTTCATAACACCTGTCATTAGCAAACATAACAGATGTCACGGTGGCTGCGACCTGATCTATGGCCCTGGGCGCCCAATTAAAGGGGAAGGTCTTTTAAGGGGTATTGTGAATAAAGGGGTCCTCTGGGGTGATGGTATGCAGCAAGATGATGACGCTTCCCACAGGCGAAGCGGGGTCCCCAGGGCTTCCCAAGTGTAGGGCACCAATGGTGTGGTGGATGGTATAGCAAAGAATGAGGACACAGGTTTGCAGTCTTTACCTGGTTTACTGATGGTAGTAGTAGTCCTCAGTCCAGGGTACCAAGTGCAGTGTAGCTGTGGCCCGGCCGGCTTGGAGGCAATAGGAGATCCCTCTCCCAGGTGAGGTCCGTAAGCCTTTCCTACTTGCGCTATTTAGTTGATTAGGTCCCTGCCGCTTGAAGCTTATTGCAAGTCCCCTCTCTCCTGTCCTAAGAGAGATGTCTGTACGATAGGCAGTTCGAGCCTGTTTATAGGGTCTCTATCATGACCCGGGCTCTAAGGTTACTGCTTCTCCTCAGACTTGATGCAGGCAATTGACATGCAGTCCTATGCCCTCTGGTTCTGCCGTGCGTCCTGGAGAAGAACACAACCTCGGGCTCCCAGTACCCGGCTTCTGCGCTCTGGCTCCTAGGGTGTCCTTCCGCTGTTCCCCTCCTGAGCCTCTTCCTCCTCTGTGCTTCTTCCCTCTAAGCTCCTCCACAATTAAACTTTCCTTCAGATTCTCCCTCTTTCCAGGGGTAGCAGCTCCCTCATGGCTGCTCAGCCCCTACGGCTGCTCCAGACGTCCTTCTACTCTCCTCTCTCAGACTGTTCTAGACTGACTAGCTCCTCCTCCAGACCAGGATACATAAAGTGTAAGGAAGCTCCCCTGAATCCGGGTCCTGAGCTCCCCCTCCTGGCCAAGATTCAGAAGTGTTGAATGTGAGTGCCTTACCTGATAAAGAGAATCTCCCTTGCCTCCAAGCGTAACATCACCCTCCCCGAAAGGAAGGCAACATAACTGCAACAACTGGTTACCTGGGGTGTTGCACTATTAACCTGCAGACATAGGATTAATCTGCAAATTCATAATGTTACAAAACTGCGGCTGTCGTACTGCAAGCCCAACTATCAGGAGGAAATTAACTATATTCCTTCTGGCAGCTTCTGACTTTCAGTCGTAGAGGCTGGTCCGGTGCGGCTAGTCACCTCTCAGTGCACAGTGAGTAGCTACTGTAACTGCGTCCTGGCACACTGACTGACAGCTGTTCTGGCATAGAACTGTGAAAGTGAAGGGAGTGTGTTTACAGCAGTCATTGAGCAGTGACTGAAGCTGTGCCTCTATGACTGACAGCCAGAGGCTGCCGAAATTAATAAAATTAATCTCCCAGTAGCTGGGCTTTCAGTGTCGTGGACCAGAACTTTGAAATGTTGTTAACTTGCAGATTATCCCCATATTTTGGGGACATAACAGGTTCCCTTTAATATCACCCATAATCTGTACAAATCCATTGAGAAGCAAACTGAATTCTGTGTTTAGAATTAGCCAATCACATTTAAACTACTGTTAAATAGTAGTCAGTGCGCTACTGCCATCATTTACATTGATTCACAATCGATAGAGAGAAAATGTGACCGGCACTGAAAAGCTGTATATTAAAGCAATTTTACATGTGATCTTACTTGGAGTGGACGCTGTTGGCCTCTGATGAGATCCAGGTGGTGCTCTGCATACAGAATCCATTAATCAAAGTGAACAGGTATAAGAAAGAAATGCGGCACTCACCATCTGTCTTCAGCTAAAAATGTCCTTTATTTAGCACTTAAGCCTTCACAAACATGATGCGGCATCGGCAGGAGTATACGAGGGAGCGGGGGAGTGCTAAATAAAGGACATTTTTAGCTGAAGACAGATGGTGAGTGCCGCATTTCTTTCTTATACCTGTTCATTTACATTGATTTTTACAAGGACTTTTCATGATATTTTCTTAGTTGTATTTTAAGTTATGGTTTGTAAACAGCTTACAACAGAGCAAAGGGATTTCATGGTTGAAAGTTATCAGGAGAAAGGTACAAAAAATTTCCAAGGCATTAGATATACCATGGACCTGTGGTCTTTAACAGCCACGGGTGGAGTGGTGCTCCGCCTGCGGCTGTTAACCTGTTAAATCCAACTTTCTATCTCAGACAGTGGGATTTAACAGTCGCCAACAGGGGCTCGCGTGATTTCTGCTATACATAGCAATGCTGAAGCACTGCTATGGATAGCACAAACTATTGGATGATATCAGCTTCAAGACCACTAAGGGACTATTAAATACAGTAAAAAAAAACACAAGTTGAAATCAACCCCTTTTGCTCCACTGAAAATAAAACAATAAAAAAATACAAATACACGTATTTGGAATCACTGCGTTCAGAAATATCTGATCTATCAAGATATAGAATAAATTAATCCGGTCAATAAACAGCGTTATGGAAAAAAATCAATGATGCCATAATTAAGTTTTATTGCCCCTCTCCCCCCCCCCCCCCCCGCAACATTGCAATAAAATGCAATAAGAGTTATCAAAACATCGTATCTACCCCAAAATGGTAAAACATCAGCTCAGGGCACAAAAAAATAAGCCCCCACCCAGCCCCCGATCCCAAAAAATGAAAATGCTATGGCTGTCGGAAAATGGCGACAAATTTCCAAATTTTTTTTTCACCACAAATAAAAAAAATATACAAGTTTGGTATCTGTGTACTGACTTGGAGAATCATATTGCCAGGTCGGTATCCATGTACAAAAGAAGAAAATGGAACGCACTCACCGGTCTTGTAAAATCCAATCCTTTATTCAAAGCATGGACAGACTTAGCGGGGAGGGGTGTTGTTGTGAATTCTGTGGCTGAGTTCACTTCTGTGGTCACAAGTGGTATTGCAGTCTCTGGGCCTTCTCCCTCAGGTGTTTTGGTGAGCTCGTTGGCTGCCTTGCTATTTAGCTCCACCTGAGTCTGTCTTCCTTGCTCCTTGTCAATGTTCCAGTGTTGGATCTGAGCTTCTGCATCTTTCCTTGGGCCTGCTGCTCTGCTAGATAAGTGCTTCTAGTTTGTTTTCTGTTTTTTCTGTCCAGCTTGCTATTAACTTTTGCTGGAAGCTCTGAGAAGCAAAGGGGTGCACCGCCGTGCTGTTAGTTCGGCACGGTGGGTCTTTTTGCCCCTTTGCGTGGTTTTCGTTTTAGGGTTTTTTGTAGACTGCATAGTTCTCTTTGCTATCCTCGCTCTGTCTAGAATATCGGGCCTCACTTTGCTGAATCTATTTCATTCCTACGTTTGTCTTTTCATCTTGCTAACAGTCATTATATGTGGGGGGCTGCCTATTCCTTTGGGGTATTTCTCTGAGGTAAGTCAGGCTTGTATTTCTATCTTCAGGCTAGTCAGCTCCTCAGGCAGTGCCGAGTTGCATAGGTAGTGATAGGCGCAATCCACTGCTGCTTATAGTTGTGTGAGGATAGATCAGGTACTGCAGTCTACAGAGATTCCACGTCTCAGAGCTCGTCCTATTGTTTTTGGTTATTGCCAGATCTCTGTATGTGCGCTGATTACTGCACGCTGTGTTGCCTGATTGCCAGCCATAACAGTACAAGGAGCCCCCTCCACCAATGATTCCCAATAGAGGGAAAAAAGAAATCCTGACATCATTTTTTTTTTCTTAGCTCTGTCTTCAGTCTTTTTTTTCCCCTAGACATTAGAGTGCTTCAGGACACAGCTGTGGACATGGATATTCAGGCTCTGTGCTCCTCAATGGATAATCTCGTTGTAAATGTACAAAAGATTCAAGATACTATTGATCAGAAATCGATGCTAGAACCAAGAATTCCGATTCCTGATTTGTTTTTTGGTGACAGAACTAAGTTCCTGAGCTTCAGAAATAATTGTAAGCTATTTTTGGCCTTGAAACCTCATTCTTCTGGTAATCCTATTCAACAGGTTTTGATTATTATTTCTTTTTTGCGCGGCGACCCACAGGACTGGGCGTTTTCTCTTGCACCAGGAGATTCTGCATTGAGTAATGTTGATGCATTTTTCCAGGCGCTGGGATTGCTTTACGATGAGCCTAATTCAGTGGATCAGGCTGAGAAAAATCTGCTGGCTTTATGCCAGGGTCAGGATGATGTAGAAGTATATTGTCAGAAATTTAGGAAGTGGTCAGTACTCACTCTGTGGAATGAATCTGCACTAGCGGCTTTGTTCAGAAAGGGTCTCTCTGAAGCTCTTAAGGATGTAATGGTGGGATTTCCTATGCCTGCTGGTTTGAATGAGTCTATGTCCTTGGCCATTCAGATCGGTCGTCGCTTGCGCGAGCGTAAATCTGTGCACCATCTGGCGGTATTGTCTGAGAGTAAACCTGAGCCTATGCAGTGCGACAGGACTATGACTAAAGTAGAACGGCAAGAACACAGACGTCGGAACAGACTGTGTTTCTATTGTGGTGATTCTACTCATGCTATTTCTAATTGTCCTAAACGCACTAGGCGGTTCGATAGCTCTGCCGTTATTGGTACTGTACAGTCCAAATTCCTTTTGTCCATTACCTTAATGTGCTCTTTGTCATCGTATTCTGTCATGGCGTTTGTGGATTCAGGCGCTGCCCTGAATCTGATGGATTTGGATTATGCTAAACGTTGTGGATTTTTCTTGGAGCCTTTGCGGTGTCCTATTCCGTTGAGAGGAATTGATGCTACACCTTTGGCCAAGAATAAGCCTCAGTACTGGGCCCAGCTGACCATGTGCATGGCTCCTGCACATCAGGAAGTTATTCGCTTTCTGGTACTGCATAATTTGCATGATGTGGTCGTGTTGGGGTTGCCATGGCTACAAACCCATAATCCAGTATTGGATTGGAACTCTATGTCGGTAACCAGCTGGGGTTGTCAGGGAGTACATGGTGATGTTCCATTTTTGTCTATTTCGTCATCCATTCCTTCTGACATCCCAGAGTTCTTGTCGGACTTTCAGGATGTATTTGAAGAGTCCAAGTCTGATGCTCTACCTCCGCATAGGAATTGTGATTGTGCTATCGATTTGATTCCTGGTAGTAAATTCCCTAAGGGTCGTTTATTTAATTTGTCCGTACCTGAACACACCGCTATGCGCAGTTATGTGAAGGAGTCCCTGGAGAAGGGACATATTCGCCCATCGTCGTCACCATTGGGAGCAGGGTTCTTTTTTGTAGCCAAGAAGGATGGTTCGCTAAGACCGTGTATTGATTACCGCCTTCTTAATAAGATCACTGTTAAGTTTCAGTATCCCTTGCCATTGATTTCTGACTTGTTTGCTCGGATTAAGGGGGCTAGTTGGTTTACTAAGATTGATCTTCGTGGTGCGTATAATCTGGTGAGAATCAGGCAGGGAGATGAATGGAAAACGGCATTTAATACGCCCGAGGGTCATTTTGAGTATCTGGTGATGCCGTTCGGACTTGCCAATGCTCCATCTGTTTTTCAGTCTTTTATGCATGACATTTTCCGTGAGTATCTGGATAAATTCTTGATTGTTTACTTGGATGACATTTTGATCTTCTCAGATGATTGGGAGTCTCATGTGAAGCAGGTCAGAATGGTTTTCCAGGTACTGCGTGCTAATTCCTTGTTCGTGAAGGGATCAAAGTGTCTCTTCGGTGTGCAGAAAGTTTCATTTTTGGGGTTCATCTTTTCCCCTTCTACTATCGAGATGGATCCGGTTAAGGTTCAGGCCATCCAGGATTGGACTCAGCCGACATCTCTAAAAAGTTTGCAGAAATTCCTGGGCTTTGCTAATTTTTATCGTCGCTTCATCTGTAATTTTTCTAGCATTGCCAGACCATTGACCGATTTGACCAAGAAGGGTGCTGATTTGGTTAATTGGTCTTCTGCTGCCGTGGAAGCTTTTCAGGAGTTGAAGCGTCGTTTTTGCTGTGCCCCTGTGTTGTGTCAACCTGATGTTTCTCTTCCGTTCCAGGTCGAGGTTGATGCTTCTGAGATTGGTGCAGGGGCGGTTTTGTCACAGAGAGGTTCTGGTTGCTCAGTGTTCAAACCATGTGCTTTCTTTTCCAGGAAATTTTCTGCTGCTGAGCGTAATTATGATGTGGGCAACCGAGAGTTGCTGGCCATGAAGTGGGCATTCGAGGAGTGGCGTCATTGGCTTGAGGGTGCTAAGCATCGCGTGGTGGTTTTGACTGATCATAAGAACCTTACTTATCTTGAGTCTGCCAAGCGCTTGAATCCTAGACAGGCCCGTTGGTCGTTATTTTTTGCTCGTTTTGATTTTGTGATTTCATACCTTCCGGGCTCTAAAAATGTGAAGGCGGATGCTCTGTCTAGGAGTTTTGTGCCCGACTCTCCGGGGTTATCTGAGCCGGCGAGTATCCTCAAGGAAGGAGTCATTGTGTCTGCCATCTCCCCTGATTTGCGGAGAGTGTTGCAGAAATTTCAGGCTAATAAACCTGATCGTTGTCCGGCCGAGAAACTGTTCGTCCCTGATAGGTGGACTAGTAAAGTTATCTCTGAACTTCATTGTTCGGTGCTGGCCGGTCATCCAGGAATCTTTGGTACCAGGGAGTTGGTTGCTAGATCCTTCTGGTGGCCATCTCTGTCACGGGATGTGCGTGCTTTTGTGCAGTCCTGTGGAATTTGTGCTAGGGCTAAGCCCTGCTGTTCACGTGCCAGTGGGTTGCTTTTGCCCTTGCCGGTCCCGAAGAGGCCTTGGACACATATTTCGATGGATTTCATTTCTGACCTTCCCGTTTCTCAAAAAATGTCGGTCATTTGGGTGGTCTGTGATCGCTTTTCTAAAATGGTCCATCTGGTGCCCTTGGTTAAATTGCCTTCCTCCTCTGATTTGGTGCCTTTGTTCTTCCAGCATGTGGTTCGTTTACATGGCATTCCTGAGAATATTGTTTCTGACAGAGGTTCCCAGTTTGTCTCGAGGTTCTGGCGAGCCTTTTGTGGTAGGATGGGCATTGACCTATCGTTCTCCTCGGCCTTCCATCCTCAGACTAATGGCCAGACCGAACGAACCAATCAGACCTTGGAAACATATCTGAGATGTTTTGTTTCCGCTGACCAGCATGATTGGGTGTCATTTTTGCCGTTGGCTGAGTTCGCCCTTAATAATCGGGCCAGCTCGGCTACCTTGGTCTCTCCATTTTTCTGCAATTCTGGGTTCCATCCTCGTTTCTCTTCAGGACAGGTTGAGTCTTCGGACTGTCCTGGTGTGGATTCTGTGGTGGACAGGTTGCAGCAGATCTGGACTCAGGTGGTGGACAATTTGACCTTGTCCCAGGAGAAGGCTCAGCTTTTCGCTAATCGTAGACGCCGTGTGGGACCCCGACTTCGTGTTGGGGATCTGGTTTGGTTATCTTCTCGTCATATTCCTATGAAGGTTTACTCTCCTAAATTTAAACCTCGTTTTATTGGTCCGTATAGGATTTCTGAGATTCTCAATCCGGTGTCTTTTCGTCTGACCCTCCCAGACTCCTTTTCCATACATAATGTATTCCATAGGTCGTTGTTGAGGAGATACGTGGCACCTATGGTTCCATCTGTGGAGCCTCCTGCCCCTGTTTTGGTGGAGGGGGAATTGGAGTATATCGTGGAGAAGATTTTGGATTCTCGTGTCTCTAGACGGAAACTCCAGTATCTGGTCAAATGGAAGGGTTATGCTCAGGAAGATAATTCCTGGGTTTTTGCCTCTGATGTCCATGCCCCAGATCTTGTTCGTGCCTTTCATGTGGCTCATCCTGGTCGGCCTGGGGGTTCTGGTGAGGGTTCGGTGACCCCTCCTCAAGGGGGGGGTACTGTTGTGAATTCTGTGGCTGAGTTCACTTCTGTGGTCACAAGTGGTATTGCAGTCTCTGGGCCTTCTCTCTCAGGTGTTTTGGTGAGCTCGTTGGCTGCCTTGCTATTTAGCTCCACCTGAGTCTGTCTTCCTTGCTCCTTGTCAATGTTCCAGTGTTGGATCTGAGCTTCTGCATCTTTCCTTGGGCCTGCTGCTCTGCTAGATAAGTGCTTCTAGTTTGTTTTCTGTTTTTTCTGTCCAGCTTGCTATTAACTTTTGCTGGAAGCTCTGAGAAGCAAAGGGGTGCACCGCCGTGCTGTTAGTTCGGCACGGTGGGTCTTTTTGCCCCTTTGCGTGGTTTTCGTTTTAGGGTTTTTT